>NC_132875.1:10409216-11609216 GCF_048164855.1 Canis lupus baileyi | reverse complement strand
TCCAACCTGAAGAGGTGCTCCCTGGTTAAAGTGGGACAATATGAGCTTCAATAAGGATTACCTTGCCAGCCACACCTGTGGTCTTGCCAAAGGAATCAAACCTGAGTGTAATCCAGTCTCTGGATCCAGCTGCCAATTTGCAGGAAACGCAGGGGACGGGGGACTGTGATGAACTGCACTATGAGTTTGCAGTCAGTAAAACTCAGGCTCAGGGAAAGTCTACAGGTCAAATGGCTCAGGTTCCTCAAGAGATAAACTGTAAGGAGATAAAAAGGATTAAGGAGGAACTTAAACAAGTAAAAGAGATTCATAAGGCATATCTTTTTCTTTTTAAATGGGCAAGGCTATAGCATTTGGGGATGCACACTGGGTTGATGGGTGAATTTCTAAAAATATAATGACGTGATTATTATAATAGGATGATGATTACCTATGAGGGGTACAAAAGGCTGTGACTGGTGAGGCTTATGGGCAGCAAAATTCTAGTTCTTGTCCAGGCTATACAATATATACATAATTTTCATATAAATACACACACATATGTATAACAATTTATACAATATAATTACAATATATAAATATACAATATTCAATCAGGACCTTCATTTGATTCATGCAGTTTTTCTATTTGCGTATTATTTACAATAAAAATATATATTTTTAAAAGATTGTGTTTCTCACTGCCATCCAATCTCCTACTGAGAAGTCACTGCAAAACACATGGTTGGAGTGAAGAATGCTAGGAAATGATGACTGTCATACTGTGAAGGTCAACAAAAGTCTTTGCAGAGTTATATTTAACGTGGAAGATAATGTAGATCCTCTTAAAGGTTTTCACGAGTCCAGTGATCGCCCCTTTTCTCTGAACTTCTTAATGTCTCCATCATTTACTTGATTCTCATATTTGTATAATTAAGCTGAGATTGCTGAAGGAAAACGATGCAGGCTAAACCCTGACAATAACACTGTGGTCCTACTGGGGTGAAAGGGGATGAACCAGTGCCCTTATCGTTGTGAAGCTACCTCAAGCCCATTTACTGGGATTTAACAGAAATCTGCTCATTGTGTTTCATACATTAAATTAAGCTTATCCCGAGCTTTTGCTTTTCCAAGCATCTAAATTGCTCTCTTTCTCAGGGAATATGCCAGGACTCATGAGAAAAGAGTCAACTTAGAGTTATAAAATCAAAACGAGATTGAACACCAGAGAGAGAAAGAGATAGACGCAAGGGAATAAATGCCTCTGAGTATGCCTGAACAATCAAAACAAATTTACAGGTATATTCCTGAGACTGTAGAGAACACATCCCTTAGAAATGATTATTTTATACCCATTATTCTATTTTTAAAAATATCAAACTTTCACAGGTATGCTGCAATATTTAGTATGCTAAATATTTTTAGTGGCCATAAAGAATAATCATGGGGATTTTGCGGATTTGTTCTTTTTTTCCCCAAAAGGTCTTAAGTTCTTCTACTCCAAATTATCCATCCAGTGGGATTTTCAGGAGGTAATAATGTGTAAAATTCTCCTCGTTCAAGACTAAGACAAAAAATGAAGCTTTTAAAATTGCCAGTGTCACAGTTAGGATAAAATGGCCTGCCAATCACCAGAGCATAATTCAGCCCCATACTATAAAAGGACTACTCCTCAGTTCTTTCGGAAATAGGTAAGACATTAAATCATAAATAAAGAACAAGATCTAACAACAAGAAAGAGAAAATATAAAGCAAAGTAGCTAAGTGCATGTAAATAAGTACCAAATTTAACAGACACGAGTAAAACAAACCTCACAAGAGCCATCTTTCCCAGGACTGCTTTCATGCTTCTAATTCAGAGGAAATGAATGGGCTCATCTCATCCTTAAATATGGAATAAAAAGACAGTTGCGCTGGACTGCAGAAGAGGCAAGCCCAAATTCACAGAGGTTTTATTAAAAACAGGAAAAGGTCAGTCCTCTTCCCCCAAAGGAATGTCCAGGGCTTGTCAGAATTATTACTCCAAGATAGTTTCTTTATTAAATTCACTGTGCAGAAATAGAAAGACAAGGCTGGGGAGAACCAGAAAGACCCGGGAAGTCTTACTTTAGTCTAGCCACAAACTAAACTCAATGCAGGATACGAGCAATTAGCATCCTCTTCACCGAATCTACAAACCTTCTATGTTTTGAAACCCAGAGTAAACCCTTAACGAACTCAGAAATGGTATCATTAAATAATCCTTGCTCTTTCCCCCAAAATAAATTCGAAGGGATAGGCCAGGCACAGCCTCTGCGACAACCTCCCTGCTACCAAGGACGTGAAACAGCCCCCTACTTTCTAACCTACCTTTGCTTCTAGTTAAAACCAAGTGTTAGTTAATGAATTAGTTTGAGCGAATTTATAGATCGAGGGCAGCCCAGCCCTGCCTTGTTTAGCAAACATTTTTCAACATGGGCAGTCACGGGGAAATCTCAAACCCAAGTTAAGTGCCAACTTAAAATGGATTCCTGAGACACCCCTGGCGTGTGAATTAATTCTATTTGTATTAATATTGGGAATGTCACGCAGGATGCTGCAGCTGGTTTTGCGTGTCGCTCGGGCACTCTCTCCACAGCGTTTTTATCATTAAAATGACCATGGTTTGAAAGCTGTGGCCTACTCTGGGAGAGACTTTACAAGACTGAAAAGGATGAAGAGCTGAAAATTTCTCCCCTGGTCTCTGCCCATTAAACATCCTGGCTTCTCAACAGCAGGCTACGTTCTGGTGTCAACGAACAGGGCACCCTATTCAATTTCAGTGCAGTGAGGGGTTGGAGTGATCCTGTCTCTTTACATCTCATATCACACCACTTGCAGAAAAGTCAACAGATCAGCTGCTCCGAAATCATGCCCACCACTCAGGCCTGGGAACACACACACACAAAAAATACTCCTTGTAAGTAGGTAAAAAAAAAAAAAAAAAAAAAAAAAAAAAAAAAAAAACACCTGGCAGAGCAAATGGGTTCTCCAGAGCTACAGTCAAAGGGGAGTGTCAGAGATTAGAGACCTCTTTGGATACCTGCAAACCAGAGCTACTGTTTTTTGTGACAACAGGGACAAGGCCGGTTTGGATCGGCAAAAACGGGGTAGAGACAAATACCTCTTGTCAGTTTCTAGTTGCAAATATTTCCTAACATCAAACATTTTTAAGGCTTAGAAACGAAAACATCACCTGACTTGGGTTGTATTTTCTTTCCCTTCCAAGTTTCTGGTGGAGATGTCAATAGATTCGAAAGAACAATAAGGACAAGGCTCATGCCCCTTGATCAACCCTTACTTAACCAGTCAAAAAAGAACCAGTATGTACTGATGTGACCAGCTCTTTACTCCCTCAGCCGAGATCCGACAACAGCAGGATCCTTTTCTGGGAGAGTATCTGATGTGGGCTTTGGGGTTTTACATATCGTTACCCCTCCTTTCCTCCTCCTTCTTTAATGGGTTCTAGAAAAAGCACAGGAGATTGCAGTTTCAGCAGACAGGGAAAAGAGGGTTGATATGCTTTACATAGTTATTTTTATATTTAATCCAAGAGCAAGAGAGGCCTAAGCAACCCAGCTGACTCTAAAAAGCATTTTAGGAAGTTGGCAACCGAACAAGCCACCTCCTGCTATCTCCCACGGTGAAGTAACTGTATCCGGGGTATAGATATGTTCGTCAAAGATATCAATAGCACAGATAATTAAGTTAGTGCAGCGAACTATCCACATGCTTTGAAGTGTGGATACAGTTGGTGTGCTAACCTTTCCCTCACCTGATAGGCTAAGCCTACAATCTCCTCACACATGTTAACAATCTCGCGACCTTTGGTCCACCCTCATTATCACATTATTTAGGTTACCCAACCATGTGGGGCCTACCAGAAAAGGGCCTGCTTATAAACTGCGAGAGTGAGTTAACAGGCTCATCCTCCAGGATGAGAAGAACCTGCAAGCAGGGAGCCTAGAATTTTCTAGATTTAGCTGAACTGCTGCAGGAGGAAAAAGACCATCACGGAACGGGACAGGGTGCTGGCCAACCCTGTGCTCCTCAAATTCTGAAGTGCATGAGAGTCACATGAGGTGTTTCTAAAAATACGAGTTACTGGATCCCACTCTCTAGAGACTCTTATTCAGACCATTGGGCTAGAGGCATGGAATCTGCATTTTAATGAGTCCAGAGGTGATTCTAAGCCGGTAGTCCCTGGGCTACATTTTTTACAAAGCTAAGTACAGAGTCAATTCTCCTAAGACTCCAGTAGGACATCCAGTGGCATTACCCCAGAAACCAGCAAACCTTTTTTACCCATTAAATTTCGGGCTTTGCATATTTTACATCTTTTAATCTTGTGTGTCTATATATTTAAGATTTGTTTCATTTTACAGTCATGGAAACTGAGCAACATTAAGTAATTTGATCCAAGGTCACAAGTTAATAAGTGGCAAAGCCAGGCACAGAACCCAAATCTGCTGCTACCGAATGGAACCACGGACAGTCACAGGGAGAAGTCTCAAAGGAGCTACAGTCCCTCCTGGTGTGGATGTAATTCACCTGCATTTCAGGCCTTTCCTCCACAGAAGACAAGAGTGAGTGGGACCAGGAGCTCGAGAAGGGGCTAAAGCTCACCTGTGCAAAATATCAGAAGTCCCCCAAAGCAGGGGCATCCTTTCGGAGCATTTTATTGCGACTTGCTGAACAAAATAACCTACATGAACCGCATGCGGGAATCAGCCTTTAGACATAGAGAAGCCTGCTACAAATAAAAAATGAAGCAGAAAATAAAGAGTATGTGAATTGGGCCTCTTTCTAGACCACTCTGTACCCCAACTATGCCAGTCACTATACAGACCCCTCCCAACCGGAATATATCCTTACTGTATTGATTTTGGGTTTTTAAACGAGGAAGAAAAAGGGGCAAAATGGTGACAAGAGTAAGCCACAAAAAAAAAAAAAAAAAAAAAAAAAGGACCTGAGTGCCATCTTTCCTCAGTGCCACTACCAGGCTTAGGGTTTCTACACCCCCTTGACGGAAAGGCCTTTTACAGTAAGAAAAAGGCAGATGTGTTTCAACTGCTACAGGAAGATAAATAGCCTAGGATATCCATTAGTGCCCCATAAATCCTGCTGCTCAGAATGCTGATATATTTCTAGTGATTTGTGATGTTTTCCTTTCCGGGTTTTGATGGCAACTGAGGTTTAATACAATAGACCAGTTCGCCAAAGGTAAGACGTGTCAGCTATGACAAACTTAACTCTCTGAACTCAAAGCCCTCGGTTGGTGTGAAAGCAGTAAACCCAGCTAACTTCCCAATTCCCATAAGAAACCCCCCCTGGGAATATGACCTTCATTGTGGCATTTCCAGGGAAAATTTCATTGTTCAGTGTGTTCTTGGAGACTCTCCCATGAGGCTTGCTTAGAGAAATTTTACCTATTTTTCTTTCAAACATGAGGTTTTAGTGGATTAAATCCACTCTGATGGTAAAATTAAAAAAAAAAAAACTTATCTATTTTTGAGAGAGAGAGAGAGACAGCATGAGCAGGAGGGGCAGATGGAGAAGGAGAGGAAATCTCAAGCCAACTTCATGCTGAGTCCAAAGCTCGACATGGGGCTCCCATCCCAGGACCCTGAGACCATGACCTGAGACGAAATCAAGAGTCACACACCTAACTGATTGAGCCACCCAGGGGCCCCTTAAAGGGAGAGCTTCCTATCCCTTGAAAACTCTAGGAAAGAGACTCAGAGGACAACCCACTTAGAAGGTAAGGGCAGCAGGTGTAAGCAACCACTTGGTATTTCCAAGGCTGAGCTGTGGTGGATACTTCCCTTCTGTCATTTACACATCACCTGATGACCAGTTCAGTCAAGAAAAGCTAGTGGAGAGGGAAACCCAGACGAGCATGGGACCCAGTGCAAAACTGGCAAGCAGAGAGATATAAAACCATTTTTGCTTGCACCCTCTAGAAACAAATAAAAACCTGCTTTATGATGGCAATCCTAGTTTCCCAGAGAAGCATTTTTTGCAATAATAGCACCATAGAATAAAAGCTTGAGCAACCAGGGGCATTTAGAGAAGCAAAGCCTTCCTCTTTCCAAATATATTGTTGTCAGTGCTACCAGTACTCTGTTCCTTACACTTCCTGCCAGGAGCTCACCTTATTCCTACAGGCTCAAGTATTAAAGTGTCTGAGTCCTGAAGGGCACAGACAGGGTACCTCTTCAATAGAGGCCCTTTGAGGATTAACTGAATCACTGTATGGACAGATACTTTGGACAGCATCTGGTACATAGTAAGCTCTATAAAAGTCAGCTATCAATATTGTTGGAATTGTGATCATTATATGTAGCTAAATTAGCCACAACACATATATTACACTCCAAATAGTCTCTAAAGCAAGTATATGATGTGTTTGTACTTTCCACCTTTATCCTATATCCCAGGGGGAAACTTCTAATTAAAAAAAAAAAAAAAATCAGCCAGGGCCGCCTGGGTGGCTCAGTGGTTGAGCATCTGCCTTCGGCTCAGGTCGTGATCCCGCAGTCCTGGGATCGAGTCCCACACCGGGCTCCCTGCAGGGAGCCTGCTTCGCCCTCTGCCTGTGTCTCTGCCTCTCTCTGTGTGTGTCTCTCATGAATAAATAAGCAAAATTCTTTTTTAAAAATCAGCCATTTAAAAAAATCTGAAAATAGTTAAGGTACCCACCTTCTCCTTTACCTTTTAAACTTTGGAAGAATCTAGAAGGCGGCTTCTCAACACCGTCGACATTTTAGATTGGATAATTCTTTGTTGTATGGGGGGCTACCCTATGAATTTTATGTTCAGCAGCATCTTTGGTCTCTACTCATTAGATGCCAATAGCACCTGTTTCCCATCAAAAGATGTCCTCAAATATCCCTGGGAGTTGGGTGGGTAAAACTGTCCTTAGCTGAGAACCACTGGCCTAGCATTTTGAAACAGATGAGTGAACCACAGATACAAATGCTCTAAAATACGCCTCAAACATAAGATGGTGTGCCCCAGCCGAGGATTTCACTTTTGCCACAAATAACATTTTCCTAGCAGCGAAGTGCAACCCGAAGCCTGACAGGAACAGTGAGATGCTGAGCACTAACAAGCTATGGTGAGCAAGAGAGTCCAAACTTCTTCACATATGCAAACTCAACATTTAATTTTCTGCAAGATTACCCACAATAATTACAAAGTTTCTATAATACAGCCTCAAAAGCTTGGAACTATGAGATCCATAAGAATTGATCTTTTATCTTTTACCTTTGCTGTGTACTGTGTCTGCGTAACATAGCAAATGAACGTAGGCGATATTTTCCTCTAATTTCTAGGAGTATTAAAGTGAAACTTTACCAAAATTAAAATAATCATTAAATAGTCCAATGGAAAGAAATACAGAGTAAACCTCCAGCGTACAAACGACGTTGAGGTAGACCAAGACCCATTGTGCTTTTTAAGCAGGCGTCTTTTAACTCAACATATTTGTTGTCTATATGATGACTAATAGTTTGACATCTAAAAGTAATGTTGAAATATTAGCTGGTAGCTGCTTCTGGTTAATGATGGTTTGAGGGCAAAAAGCTGACATCTATATGACACCGGTGTGTTCACTGCCAGTCACATAGAGTACTTTTGAAGCATTAGCAATAGCTTGAATGGACTTCCTACCGGGAATCTATGGTCAAATGCTGACTAATGCCAGATCAACTTGAAGATTTTGAAGCCATTATCAAATACATAATTTCTCTGTCGTAGTCTTAGCCAAGCCAAGAAATTCACCTTACTATTCAGAACTGTATTAGGATCTTATTTAACCGATGTTAATAAAATAGAGCTCATAGGAGAAAGAGCACACATTAACTTCACCTTCTAATATCCAGGTGATTTTTAAGGTTCCATTCCAAAGGGGGAAAAAATGACACTCACATTTTAACTAAGTATCAGACCAACAGGATTTTATCCTCAGGGTATTAATTGCTTTAAGAAAGGAAAAGTTGCACCGTCTACCTTCATAATCACTTAGGTGTCCCTTCACTTTTGAGATGATGTTACGGACAAGGATTACTCTTCTACGATAGTAAAATGGTGGGACTATAGGTGAACAGGAGAACAAAGCTTGCATGTACAAGGTCATTTCTTTCTTACTTAGAGCTGCCTCAACTTCATCTTCTGAGAGGCCTAGAGTATATTTCCACTCTCTTGCCTGACCTAAGAAAGAGAGGAAAGCCTGAGGACTGGGTAGAGAGAGGTATTCTGATCCTACATAAGTCTCCAAGGGGGTACTTCCCCTTCCCCTCACTTTTCAGTGGAAGGCAAAATCAGAATCTTTGCACCATCATTAGCCAAAGATATCACACTCAACACAAAACAAGACATTGCGAGTATTTCTTCTAACATTCTCAGGGTGTTTTTCCCCTTTGTAACTTTCTTCACACTCATCTTTAGTCCTACCCTGCACTGGCTCTTTTACAAGACTGATATCTCTAAGGGGTAGAATCAATCCAGATGTGGATGTCAGAAGGCCCAATTTCTCTCTTGTCTTCTGCTCTGTTTCTAGCAAACTGTCACTCTGATCAAGCCACTTATTCTTGCTAAGTTAACTCAGCTGCCACAGAGGGAGATGATAATTTGTGACTTCATAAATTTTCACTACACAAATATCATGAATTATTAGAAGAAGTACTTAAATTGAGAGAAATAGTCGAAGGGAATCATTTTGCATGTGATTATAGTGACCACGGTAAGAAAAAATTATACATCAACAAGCACAATCATTCTCAGGCATCTTCACTCAAAACTGGACATATGGTTCCATGACCTTCTAAAGGAAAGCATAGAAAGCCAACACCTTTTCTCCTTTCAATCCCTCCTCTCCACCTCCATTGCTTTAATACTGAAAAGGGGTCATTGGGCAGGGTTTTTGTTTGTTTGTTTGTTTGTTTGTTTTGCTCCCAAGGATGCTAGGATCTTTGCTTCATGGCCTAACCTCAGGGTTTTTGCTTACACTGATTTAAGAAGGTAATCTGGCTTGGCATCAACCTTGGAAATTACAAGCATTTTCAATTCTCCTTTTTCCTTGAACTGTCATTGCTCAGACAACCATTTGGTACCTCCCTCTTTTCTTGGTCCCCTATACTTACCCAAACCCATATCCTCAAAACAAACATGCAGAGTGGGAAGTACCTCTCGGAAGGGAACTCCATCTGCTCTACAAACAGAGTGCCAGTCAGACATAATGTGGGAGCAGCAGGCTACTGTCTGGGGAAGACACCATAGCGTCTGGTGGACCCCAGGAGGCTAAAGCACAAGAAAGCACAGGATTCTCTCCAGCACACAGCCTGGAACCTAGGGGGTTGGAAATGTTGTAAACCATAGCCCTTACACCATTCCTCAAAGATCAGATGACGGTATTCCAGACTGGAAGGTGATAGCAAAAAGGGCCATCCTCTGAGTTCATTTTCCAGACAGGCCCTTATGATGTATACCAATATGACCCTCCTCTATCATGTGTCCGCAAGTTTAGAAGTTGATTATGTGATGACCATACCAATTAGAAGAGATCATCACAGGAAAGAGAAAAATCTTTTCTGGAGGCTCACAACCAGAGAATGGCATTGATATCTAGAAGTTGCTATGATCTTATGGAGATCATTGCCTCTCTGCATAACACAGTCTCTTCATCTGTAAAACTGGGAAGAAAATGTGATTGATTTAACTCTTAATATTTTCTTTTTGAAAATCAATTCAACAACAGAAGTAAAAACTACCTTGAAATACAAAGTATTAAATATTACCTAACACCTAGTCTCTTACATATAGATTAATCTAACTTATGCCTATAGTTGCAAAAGCACAACATGACTTTAAAAAATCTTCAGTGTTACTATCTGAAAAAGCAAAAGGATGGTTCTAACATGATTTGTCCCTATGTCAATGAACCCATAATTCTTTCTTTCCACATATCTATCTATATTTTTGTATAACTCTCAAGTCCCCAAAGGTAGCATGATGAAGTAGAAGAGTGCACTGGATTTAAAGGTACAATACCATAAGTTAAATTCCAAAACCATTATTTTCAGTTTCGTTGTCTTGGAAAAAAATGTCTAGTATCAGGATGATGATCCTGGACCATCCACCTCCAGGATCGCTTGAGTGTTAAATGAGAGGCATGTAATTAAGCCTCTGCCTCATTCTCTGTCTCTGTCTCTATCTCATCTTCCTCCTCCTTATTATCCATGATCCTTTCCCACCTCTGTCTCTCATCTTTTCCCGTCCATAAGACAGAATTAAGTTAAATTTCTAGATCTTCTGATTATTGAGTAAATTAAGTTACTTTTTGCGATGGTCATCTTCTCTGTCTCTGATTTGAGTCTCTGAGCATGCTAGAGTAAATCCATTTCATGATTTCTCTTTTATTCCAGAAAATACATCTTTCCCATTGCCTCTGCAAATTGTCTCCAACTTAATGAGCTAGTATGGGGAAGATACATAGGGAAGATTACACATCTGAGGCTTGGTTCTGTAGCTCACGAGCTGAGTAAGTTCTATCCCCTCTTGGAGATTCAATCTTCTCATTTGTTAGATGGGGGCAACACTATCTCATAAGAGTAACGAGGGAATTGGATCAATTAAGATGCCATATAAAACACATGGCATAATGCCTAGTTAAATGGTGAGTGCACAATAAAGAGCACCTTTTATTATGTTAAAACTAAAAAATCAGTTTTATGCATTAATGACACCATGGGTAACATTAATAATGGCAATTTGGGGAGAGAATCTTAGGATACTATCCATGAAAGAGCTTGGAGACAGAAACCTCTAAAAATTGCTAGCACTGAGCAATTACTATGTGCCAACAGTTTTCCTAGTACTGTATAGGGGTGAACCCATTTGATCCTCATAACAATCATATGAAGTGGGTACCATTATTGTTCCAATTGAAGGTAAGGGAATAAAGACTTATAAAAGTGGTTCACTCATTTCTTCAGATCATCACAGATAGTGAGTGGTTGATCCAAAATTCAAACCCAAGTCGTCTAGTTCCAGAGCTGTGATGGAAAGCATCTTTCAAAATCGCACTCCTCCAGGGAAGAACAGCATCTTCTAGACCAACTGGGATGTTGCCAGTAATTTGTCACCAAGAATAAAGTACTGAAGGCTGCCGATTATTTTCTTTTTAATTGAAATGAGTATAGTTGTACTTATAATGGCACAGCTCTTGCCCACCAACGTACTGATTTCCTCCCTAGGGTAAGAAAGAAAGAACCGTAATCCAAGCCAAAGCCTTGGGAGCTGCTTATATCCTGGGCTCATCTGTGGTATGTGCACATCACCCACCAACATCAGCATATTTGTCCTGACCACCATCACCATTATTGTCACTATCATAATATCATTCCTTATGGATCACTCTATGCCAGGCATGTGGAAATGCTTCACATTCATTTTCAAAGAAAATATCGAAAACCACTGAGCTACCCCATTCCAGATGCATACATAAAACCTCTTTCTCGGGATCCCTGGGTGGCGCAGCGGTTTGGCACCTGCCTTTGGCCCAGGGCGTGATCCTGAAGACCCGGGATCAAATCCCACGTCGGGCTCCCGGTGCATGAAGCCTGCTTCTCCCTCTGCCTGTGTCTCTGCCTCTCTCTCTCTCTCTCTCTCTGTGTGACTATCATAAATAAATAAAAATTAAAAAAAAAAAAACCTCTTTCTCATAATTTTACTATTCATGACTCCAACTGCTGACCTTGGAAAGGAAAGAGGACTGGCAATAACGTTTACTGATATCTGTCTTGTGTCAAGCATTGGACAGGGTGCTTTCCACGTATAATCTTACTGAATCCTCAACACAACCTAAAATAAGCATGATAGTTATTTTAATCTCAGTTTTACAATGAAAGAAACCACAGCTTGGAATGGTTAAGTGTCTTTCTCAAGGATCACAGGGTTTCTAAATTATGGGTTTAGCATTAGAACCAGATCTATCTTACTCTTTGGAGCAATCCCTTTAGGATAGTCTCGCCATTTCCTAAGCTAGATTTTTTTCCACTATCATATAGGTTCTCTCTTTTGTAGTCTATAAACTAGAAGGCAGGAGCCCTCAAAAGAGCACTAGCTTGGGAATCAGAAATCCCGAGTTCTAGTCTGTTTTTGCAACTCATAAGTTGTGTGACTTTGAGCAAGTGCTTTACTCATTAAAATAGTTTCCAGCTCTAACTTGTAGAGTCTATGATGTCCTAGAAATAGATAGTAGATGCCTATAGCCACTCATATGATATCAATTCTGATCACAGGATTTTTTTTTCCTGCCCTTGGTAGAGAAGATTATGGAGAGGGGATGCTGCATGAGTGAACTTGTTGACCAGACCATCAGACACTGGCGGTGAAGGAGGTTGGCTGGGAAGTGTGAGAAAGTCATCTACCTTGCAGCTGTCCCTGCCTGAACAGTACCATGAATAAACAAGAGTCCCTCTCTAGAGATCTCTGTTGGCACCTTGTCTTCATTCCTTTCGGGAAAAAAAAAATCATACCCTTGTGAAGAATGTATTGCCTTCTACATGCAACTGCCAAAAACCCAACTGTAGGCAAAATCCATCTGACAAAATCCCTTAACCGCTTTGATTCAGTTCTTAAAGGAGATTAGTTGTTGGAAGGTCACAGAGAAGCCATCCTACTGCACATGGCAGCTTGGGGTTTCAAAGCTTTCAGTACTGAGGGAATCTCCATGCTTGATGTCCCTTCTCTCCGTGCCGTTTAATCAATGAATCAACAAATAGTTACTGAGCAAGGCTTCCCTGGGGTCTGCAGGTCACCTCAGATGTGCCTCTCCTGTTCAATAGCAGGAGAAAGAAAAACAGATTTTTCTGACTCCTCTTAAACTTTCCATTTATAAAATCAGAGCTAGCATGAAAAGACCGTGGGTCTCCTGTTCCTCTTTTTTTCTTCCTTGAACCTTTATGGTTCACAAAGAAAAAGAAAATGCTATATACCTGAGATAATATATAAGAGCTGGAGGGAAGGAAGGAAGGAAGGAAGGAAGGAAGGAAGGAAGGAAGGAAGGAAGGAAGGAAGGAAGGAAGGAAGGAAGGAAAAGAAGGCAGGAAAGAGGGAGGAGGGAGGTAGAGATAGAAGGAGGGAAGCGGGAAAAGAGGAAAGGAGGAAAGAGAGAATCAGGCCCTTAGACTGCAGGAAGGACACAGTGAATGTGTACACAATTCTCTCAAGAAATGTCTCTTTAGTAGCATCTAACATCCATGTTTACTAGCCTGTTAATTATTACTGCTCTTTAGTACATACAATGATCTATCACTAGTTTTAAGCTTTTAGGATTGATGTAATTATGAATCTCTCATACTTTTAGTGTCCTTCTGCTCTCAACTCCAGCAATAGGATCGCAGGCCAAATGTGCATGTTGTCTCAATACCCAAAACATCAGAAATTCTATCCTTTTAAAAAAAATGGTAATTTTCCTAAATAATCTGTAAATAATTGAAAAAATACACAGTAATAAGAGACTACTTTTGGCTTTCAGTAAATGTTATATAAACCACTACACTATACTACAAAGTGATGACAAGTTACTGCAGCGTACAATTACAGAAAAAGACCAACTGATGATGTGAATACTGTCTTTCTCTGGCTCAACACTAATAGCAGGATTCTATTTAGGCATAAGTTTCCTCAATTAAAAAAAAAAAAAGGAAGCTGGCATCAGTTTATTGGACACTTGCTATGTGCCAGACACAGCATGAAATACTTTCTATGCATTATGTCCTTTGACCCTTTCCTTCGCCCACAGATGTGCATTATTATCTTCCATCTACAGATGAGGAGGTGAAAGCTCAAAGACATGAAACTCTGCCCCAAATCCTAAGCATAGTGGGGCCCAAAGAAAAGGGTGCAACTCATGTCTGACTCCAAAGATTTTGCTCCTAACCACCCTGTAGCTGACACTTTATTCCTATCCTTCAACTTGGAAAGTCAAGGCCAGGAAAAGTAAAAATAACATAGTTTTAATTTTAATTCACCCAAAACCCTACCTGGAGTTTCCACACTTGCTTTGAAATTGCTCCCTTCTCCCTCAACATGAATTACTAGAGTCTCTTCTTTCATTTATTTTTGATAAGCAGAGCTAGCATTAGAACGGTAAACCATGAGGTCACAGCTAACCACGACATTCTGAAGAATTCTTCAGTCTAAGCAGGCAGTGAGGCACTCCAACATCTTAAGAAGCTTGATTTTTTTTCTAAAAAAAAGCTTAAATATAAATACTATGTTAACACTCACAGATTTAAAGAAACCCCTAGATCACTAGATAAAACTCTTTAGCGTATACAGAGGGGGCTGATGCTCTTACATCCTACTGAGATTCTAAATTACAAGCCAATGCTTTTTCACGTGCTGATTGGGTCTGTCCAAGTGGAGGCAGTAAAGGAAAAATCAACACCTGAAATTCCATTACTCCGTATGACATCCATGCATGTACAATTATGCATCTCTTCAGAAGTATCTGTGTGTTAAAAGGAGGTAAAATATGAACAGAGCTTTGTCTTTTGTTCTGAGATGATGCGATTATTTATACCATCTGCATGTGGCAGGAGGTGTGGCTCGAGAGACCAGTTCAGGTCTGTTTCACCTTGATACACAACACACCTAGAGACAGTCCTTGGCCTAAAGTGCCCGTGGGTGCCCGTGGGTCACCCACACAGTGACTGAGCCCCCTCATTCCTGCACACCAAGTACCTGCTAGGTCCACCCTCTAAATCTGGCTTCTAAAGGCTCCCTTCCTCCCCCAAGTTTTACGGCTCGTGCTTTTTCTTTCATTTCCTTTTTAACAAGCATAGCTGGTATCAGTACACCAAACCAACCATGAGGTTAACACTTCACACAGGTACAAGTTGTTAATATTTCTTGGTTGGAGGCAAATTTACGAACATAATAATTTTCACACGCGGAAACCATCCCTACCAGAGAAATGCAAATGGGATTGTAAAACTTGGTCCTTGCAGAACTCGGCCAAGGTGTGCCCGGGTGAGACCCTGAAGTGAGGCACAGCACCGCTCCCAGTATCTGCGTGTGCTCATTACCATACTGCAGAAGTTGCTTCTAGAGCCAATAACAGTTTTCAGAGAGATCGGGTTTACAAAATAATCCAGGGACTTCAGGAAGGGAGAGAAAAGACGTTTGTATCACCAGAAAAGCTAAGGAACGAAATGACTTATTCCTTCTTGTGTGCAGGAAGCTTGAGGACTTCTAGCACACAATTAGCATGACCTTCCATGAAGGAAGCCCTGGAATGCACCGATTTCCTTTTTGTTTCTAAAATAAAGGTACTTACCAGTGAAAATCCACACTGTGCACGGGATTACACTGGCCGCCCTTCTCCATGGAAGCAGAGAGTGGGACCTGCCAAGTTTGTGAAGACATCTACTTGGGTTGACTGGGAAGAGGTGTGTGGGGGTGGGGGGCGGTGGGGAGAAAAGAAAGACTTTCCCTTTAAAACTGAACAGAAGCAGATACATCACATGACCTTTTACCGTAATTTCTATTAAAATCATTTCATGTCTGGTTGCCTCTGCTCTCCTGGCTCATTTGTATTGTTTACAACAAGTCATTGCACTGGCAGTTAGTGGTGACTGAATCCATGGTTACCCGTTTTTACATTCACTAGTTAAATGGCATGCAGCTCTGCTGTGGGTTTCAGGGAGCAAGCTCTTAAGAAACCACAATCCAGCTATCAATCAGACTAATCTGAGAGAAATTAATCTTATAAACATAAGTATGGGTGCATATTAAAAATTGATAGGAAGGGGGCACGGGGCTTTTATTGGTTGGAGTTACAAAAGTGGACAAGCTGAGATCTGACTTAGAGTCTCAGAGTATTCGGTCTGTGGTCTACATCTTGCCAGCCATTCATGTCGTGCATCTAAAAAAAAAAATCCTTCAAGGGTAATACGACCACCCTTTAAAACAAATCCGGCACCCCTCAAAAATTGCGTGCGCCTTCATTTTTTGCGAATGTTCTCAGGAGCTAAAGAGTGCCTAAATACAGATTTAACCAGACTGCAATCCCAGCAAAGTAACTTAAACAGATACGTACAAGACAGTAAAACACCAAGCAGACAGCACTGGGTAGGATTCAATTAAGACAAAACCTCAGTGGATTGCTCTTTACGAGTAAATTAAAACTGCAAACTAATATGTTTTATTGAGAGCAAGAACGGTACAAATTCACTCTATTGTCTGTGAATTTATGTGGTTAATTCTTTCAAAACAGTCCCCAAAGCAAACTTGTTTCTCAAGATGGACATGACCGACAATAATAATTGCTAATAAAAATTTAGAAGTTCTATAGTTTAATGCCCACAATAATTGTCCCACAAGTCACATCTAAATGCTAAATGAGAACAGCAAATAGTTAAAGCTAACATATTACAACCCCATCTACTGCAAAGTCACTGTATCAGAAGCTAGAATTGATTTGTTTCCTCAGAACGAATTGAAAATGAATGTAACATAACGTCGGAAAAATCCCTCCTGCACTGCTAATCGGATATT
Source organism: Canis lupus baileyi (assembly GCF_048164855.1). Classification (NCBI taxonomy): domain Eukaryota; kingdom Metazoa; phylum Chordata; class Mammalia; order Carnivora; family Canidae; genus Canis; species Canis lupus. The sequence goes on along the minus strand of NC_132875.1, from coordinate 11,592,650 downwards.
GTATAATGGTTGATTGCAGCTTTGCCCTGTGCTATTGCTGCCTAAATCATACATACTTACACGTTCTGGGTTCTTCCAAGAGTTTGGTGCAGTTTCAAGGACAAATGTCTTAAGGAAGCCTCTCTACTGTGCAGCAGGGAGCCTAGCTCGGATCTGATGACAAGAGCACAGTGCTAAATCTGACAACAGAGAAGGAAACTTCCTGCGTGAAGAAGAGATCTTGGAAAGTCTCAGGGTTAAAAAGGCTGCTTTAACTGTGCTGGTTGATCTGCTCCCTGGTTGTGTATACACAGTAGCAGCTGATCTGTGTTTGCAGCCCTGCAGAAAGGAACCTTTACTGAAAACCAATGGCATCACATTTCAGCAGAGCTGGTGCCAAGTGCTGGAGAGCAGAGCAACCTTTGACAACTTCACACAATTCAACCCAGCGCTCTTACCCCGGGTCAGGGAGGGCTGTGGGAAGTGTCCCCCCAACTGGGTTTCATCTCGGGGATGTTAGCGCAGTTCCTGGGAAACCAAACACCCTTACCCACTGGACTCTGGCAACAGGGTAAGGTATTCTCTGGACTTATCTTAAATATAGTCCCTGTCTCTGCTCGCCCTACCTACCGTGTACTGTATTGTCGCGGAATCTTTTTGAATGCCTCCCAATTTAAAAACATTTTTTTTTCCCTTCTGTCTCTTACATAAACCTTCAAATCCACCGTGTGTTACTAATCTTGAGTAGTTAACACTCTTCTGATGTTCCTCACAAATAAACTGAGGGGGGAAAAAAAATACAGGAGAGGGTGGTGTGGTTAACTCATTCTGTATTCTGCTCCCCAAGCCAGAGTCTGGAGGTTTAAAATGACTGTTTCTTTGGAGGCCATTTTATTATTGTTCATGACAAACTGGGAAGGACTGCAAAACTTCAGTCAGTAGAAGCCACTAGTATCATGAGGCCGTAAGGATACTGAGAGGAAGGAAGCCACCAAGAACAGAGGAAATGCCTTTCGGCAGTGGGATTACCTACTTCACCACCCTTCATGTGGAACAGAATGGAAATGCTAGACTTTGCTAACTCTGAGAGGGAAAGTAAGAGAGGGTAAGAGAAAGAGTGAGAATGAGAGAGAGAGACAGAGAGACAGAGAGAGAGAGACTCACCACTGGTCACTGTAACAAACTTAATCCAAGTCTCCAAGTCATTGGTTAACCACTTTGTTACCTGTGTTCCTGGCTGCCCTCCTTCCCCCTTCTGTCCCCATGACAAGTCTAGGTTTTGGTATATTACACGATTTTTTCTCACTATTGTGCATTTTACATCAAAGGGCAGAAATCAGAATTGACAGTTTAACAAAAGGCCATGTCCCATGTGTCAGACAGCACGGGAAGGTGTTCTCCTACTTCTCTGAAAGCCAGCCCAGGAGCTGCCTGGGCAGCTGGTGGATTATCCAAGGCCTTTGCTTTTCTTCTGGGCCAAGCTATTGTTCCTTAGATTCGAGAGCCCACGTAATGTAATGAAAAGAACCTAGGCCTGGGCGCCAGGTAGACTTAGCTTCTCATCCTGACCCTACTACTTCCTACTTGCATGAGGTTAGGAGGTGCTTAAAATCTCCTGAATGTATTTCCTCATCTATGAAATGGTGACAATGCGTCTACTGCACAAGATTACTGTGAAGATGTGGGGGCACCTGGGTGGCTCAGTGGTTGAGCGTCTGCCATTGGCTCAAGTCGTGACCCCAGGGTCCTGGGATTGAGTCCCATGTTGGGCTCCCCAGAGGGAGCCTGCTTCTCCCTCTGATTCTCTGTCTCTTTCACATACAAATAAATAAAATATTTTTTTTTTTTAAAGATTACTGTGAAGATGTAAAAGATAACGTACGTCAAGGGCCTGGCATGCAAGCATTTACAAATGTTTCCTGAGCCTTGTCTGGGCGACAGGCATAGTGCCAGACACTGGGGGGTACAAAGTCAACAGACATATCCCCTACTCTCACATGCAGCCTACCAGGGCTCGCTCTCTCTCTTCCATCCTTCCCGTAGTCTCTATGATAAAGCATAAGAACCCTTTCAGATACTTCTCTCCTTTGATCCTCATAACAGGCTTGTGAGACGGATGAAACTATACCCAATTTACAAATGGGAAAACCACAGCTTAAAGAGACCAGGGCCACATAGCTAGTAAATGACAGCCTGAATAGCAACCCAAGCTCCGATTCTGTTGCACGCTTTTCATAGTGTATGTATACGAATTTGCCACGCAGAATTCATTTTTTGCATAATTCTACATTATACAGCTATCCTTATTATACTATCTCGTGTGTATATATATATTGTACTTCCCTAAAGATCTACTTAGAGTAGGGTGACTATATCTTAAAATGACTTTGTATTCTCTGACGGATCTAGCCTGATACGTAAGCATACTAGGGCACTTAAAATTTTCCTGTATTTGGGCCCCTGGGTGGCTCAGTGGTTGAGTGTCTGCCTTTGGCTCAGGTCATGATCCCAGGGACCTGAGATCGAGTCCCACATCAGACTCCCCACAGGGAGCCTGCTTCTCCCTCTGCCTATGTCTCTGCCTCTCTCTCTGTGTCTCTCATGAATAAATAAATAAAATCTTTAAAAAAAATTTTTTAATAAAAAATTTAAAAATAAAAATTTCCTATATTTAAAAGAAACTCAAGCTGAGTCCATTTTACGATTTATAGTCAATGTCACAGAAAAACAGAACTCCCCAACAAATAAGGATTTAGAAGCAATCGGTGGCCTTCTGCTCATGTGCTCTGTGTCTTCAATTCTTTCCAAATGATTATATATGTGTCAAAGTTTTTAACACTGACTCATGATTAAAACTCTCAAAGATTGTTTTCTTTGTTTCTTCTTCAGCGTATATGCTAGACATAGAAGGCCTAATGAATTTTGATGAGAGCAATTAAATATTTACTCTTAAATTCAACTTGATCCCAAGACATCTTGATTTCTAGGTTCACTTCAGTTTCTAGGTTAACAGATCACAATGTGTAAAATTCCGTTGATCATTATCTGGTGAATCAGAGCAGAGCATCAGGCCAGTCTCAGAATCGCAGCGGATTTTTGAATCTGCTTGTTTTTGTTTTCGCTTTTTTTTTGTATAGTGTCTATATATACAATCCAAATTTATTGAATCATTATTGATCTGATTCATTTGGGGCTTTAAAATGTAGACCACTTCTGATGGAGGAAGTGGCTAGACATTTATCAGTGATTCATACAGAAAAATAAAAATATTCTTGAAAGAGATCTGTATAGTATCTAGAGCTTGGAGTTCAACTGATGTATTACATTAATTAGTTCTGTTGCATCCTGGAAATATTTTTTTAAATGGAATTTGTATCATTATTTATAAGCACTTACTGCCAAACAATGATTCCTTCAGCCTTAACAAAAATCCAGGAAATATAGATTAATATCAATGTCATGGCAAAAATGCAAATGACAGGCAGTGGTTGAGACAAGGAAAACCATTTCTGAATACTCTCTTTTTCTTTCCAAAATCATTCGTTATTTTTAGATAAGCTGTGGCCATCTGTAAGGGAAAGTACACGTGCTCCTTAGGTAACTGGCACTGTAGAAGTTAGGATTATCAGGCTTCTTACATTCAACTGGCCAGCTGCATACTATTTCCTGCTTCCTCCCTAAATCAAGTAATATGTAAAGTACCTACCACAGTTCTTGGACTACATTGTGCAAGAAATATGTCTACCAAAGACCACTCTGGAGCCAAACAAACCGACCCACGACTCTGTCAAACCTGGGTTGACCCAATGACTTTTCCTCACCGCATAAAACTATATAGTTTTCAAGTGCTTTTCTACTCATGAGTCTCCCTCAACTCTTACAACCAACTTGGAAGTAGATGCTTCTATTATTTACCTTGTCACAGATAGGAAAAAAATTCCCCAAATTTAATAAAGTCACAAGATCATACAGGCAATAAGTGACCCAGCAAAAATATTAAAACGGATGCTCTATGTCTAATTTGTAAGCTTTTCCACATAGCTAACATCCTATAACATACTCTCCCTTCGGGAAGAATGTGTACATATTAGTTTCCCCTTTTTCTTTTTGGTGTCTCATCCAACCATCAATTAGATGCAGACCAGACTGTCTTACACGCACACACAGCGCCTCTCTCCTCTATCTTCATATGCCTTCCATCTTCGAGTCTCTCACTTCTAGGCCAATTACTTCAGAGAATAATTTTCTCTCCATTTTTCTTCACTCTCCTGCTTTTCAGTGCATTTGGGTGTCAAAAAACAAATCTTATCACAGGTGATAAACTTAGAAGTAGTGCTAATGTTACACTATTCCAAGGGAAAGAGAAGCCATATACTTTGCAACCAGCCTCTAAAAATCCTGAAAGTTTCTAAAAATCCCTTTCACACGCTCTGCAATAGTTTCCATCTATCTTTTTAACTTCCAGTTATATGTGCATTTCTCTTAAACATCAACCCTCCAGAGTCTAGATAAATGATAAACTATCATTCAGTTTTATTGCCTTTATGTTATGTTTATCACTTGTATCATAATAGAACTCTTTTTCATATTTTTTCATCACTGATACACAATATTTCACTCCAATAAGTTAGCATAGGCTTTTACAGTCTAGCCTAGGAAAGTAGTCAGCATTTAAGATTGTTTTATGTAGGGGAAAAAAGTGTGTTTTGAATAGCTAATAATTGATCTCCAAATGAAAAGTTTTCACGTAAACCCCTGAGTGTCTAAATTTCATGAGGCTTTTCACCACGAACCTGAGCACATTTCTTACTCTACTTACTAATATTTCTGGTCATAGCAAAGGCCAGACTTCAGTAAATAATTAGTTTATGGAATGGAAATAAACAGGAGTATAATTAATAGGTTGATTCATTACTAATCAATCACTAACGCAGAATCACAGATTTGCAGTAAGTTGGAGACATCAACTCAAACCCCTTCACTTAGAAATGAGGAAACAAAGGTTCACTGGTCTCGGATAAAGAAGATAACCGGATCAAACTATAAACCATGCTTATGACCATTTCAACTGATCCTTAGCTGAAGATCGATGTTCAGTCATAGACACATTAGCTAAAAAGAGCAAATTTCCAACTCTGAAGGTGATTGATCCAAAGGATCATCAGGTATTATGTCCCATTTCTGCAACCTTTGGAAAATAAATGTTCATACTAAATAGAAAATGAATTTCTAATAACTGAATTAAACTGTTCATCTAAATAGCCAACTTCGGATCTCTCTCCACACATAATAACTTGGAAAAATATATAGCCTGTGTTTACTATAGCACGATAGCCACAGTCTCTAAGAAGAGCTATAACTCGCTAACAATTTTCCTGATTTATGTTTGAAAACATACAGGGCATGAAATGATTTCTGCAACCTTATATTTTCCTCAAGAACACTGGTAGACAGAAGATATATTCCAAAAATCATGTTGGGTTGCTTGTTAAAGCTCCTTTTTAAATAGAAATGTGGGATAAGCAATTATGCAAGCACCACCAAAAAAAAAAAAAAAGTCATTAGGTTTTTTTCCCAATTAAGAGAGGAAAGAAGAGAAAAGGAAGGGAGAGGAGGAGGGATGGAAGGGAGGCATGGATGTAGGGAAGGATGGAAGTAGGGGAAAAAACTCTGATTAAAAAAATGTATTTTCTTATAATGTTTATATTGTAAAAACTGATTGCCTTCTTGAGTAAGAAAGTGCAATAAATATTCTTCCAAAGAGCAGCTTATGGATAATGTATGGTTATATACTGTAACTCACTATACAAATGTTAGTTATTCTTGTTCTAAGTATTTAACATATATGGAAATTTGCTTCACAATCTATAATTGTGCTAATAAAAACAGGTATTTGTGAATATAAATTATATTGGTCATAAAATCAGCCTTATTAACCTAATATATCTTAAAGCCAGATAGAATCTAAATGGGCCACGCTGGTAACGCAGATAATCTGGAAACACTGTTTACTGCACAAGTATCTACCAGGATTATACAAAAGTTTTGCTTTGCTTCACACAATGCTAACATCCTGAATTTGAATCTTCAAAACAGTAAACAATGACAATGTCCGGCATGCATATTTATACGTGTTTGTATAAAATAAGCACATTCATTAATTAGCACCCTTCCTGGAGAGTCCCATCCCCGTTATTTATTTTAGCAGGTGCCCCATCTGAAACAGCCCTAAGTGTCCTTAAGTAAATAAAAATATCTTTGAATCGCCAGTGTCTTGCATTTTATCACAGAGATTCCAAAGACATTCGACCTTCTTTTACGGTAACTGTGATCCTTCCCTCGTCTAAATGAACAAAGTGTCCATCGTAATAGAAATATAAACAAAGGCCTGATTTGAAAACTATCGATGATCCTTCTTCACAATTATAGGTATAATGGTATAAGCGCACTATGAAATATCTATATAGGGTGTGCGGTCGGAGAGGGTACAGGAGGTGGGCTTTACAGCCAAAGCAAAGGAGAAGGTGAGCTGAGGAGGCAGGGGCCTTCCAGGGCTGGAAATCATCAGGATTGAGTGAATGACTGGTATCTACCTTCTAAGAAAAAGAAAACCTCCCTGGCTATGTGATCAAGAAACTCAGAGACTCAACATCATTATGCTGTGTAACTTCAGGAATTTGTATTTCAAGACGTGCACAGATTTCTCCAGTTATCTCCATCTGAACATCCCAAACCCATCAGACGGTGTGTCTACATTCTATGTCAAAGGCCTGTATTACTTCTGCAATCATCTCTTAAAAGAAGGCCACGCAGGCCCTGCCTCTCCTTTTTGGCCGCCACCATTGGTTCCAACACAAGGTACTATTATAAATGAGGCTCAAAATAATCAAGAAGAAGATCATTCCAGAGAAAGGTCCTTAAACGCTCCTACGGCACCTCGTCCCCATCTGCTCGCACAGCAGCGTGACAAGCATGTAGAACTTATTCATAATTCCCTGCGCTGCTCCCTTAGGCCCTCTGACTCTATTGGGATGGCAGTGCTAACCTAAAAACTGAATTGCAAAGCTGAATCATCTCGCAGCTTAAAAAAAACCAACAACAAAGTGACAAGACAAAATTTCTTTGTTTGCACCAGGGCCGAGTATGTGATTTTGACTTCACAAATGACTTTGGCATTTTAAAGGAATTTTTTTTTTTAAATCACAATATTATAAAAGTTGGTAATCATTACTTCAAAATGACAGATTCTATTGTTCATGGCAAAATTTTCAGTTGGTTTTCTCATACCGGTGGTTCAATTGAAAGATTCACCAACTGTTCCCTGGAGAAAACAGAAGATCTGCATTTAAATGGAGATATAGTATTTCCAAATGCACAGTACCTAGAAGGCAGATACTGTCAAGGTTTCTTAGTGAGAATAACTCAAATTGTATTAGGTACATCTCGATGCTGTAGTCATCTCCATTCTCATAGGGCTCTGTCTGTTTCCATACCATTCTTTCTCCTCCGCACATTCTTTGTAACATTCGTCCCAAGGAGTTAAAAACCAAACCTTGCTCCGCTGCAAACTCCCCACATCAACAACAAGCGATCACTACTGTACATATCATTTCTGATGTGTACAGAAAAAGACCACAGAAGATAGGTTGGCCAGAAATGTTAAATAATTGAAAAGTATAATGACTTAATAGAGTAGTAAGCTTAGTTTACAATGCAGCCAATTTAAAGCCATAAAAATACTGTGTAAAAATTTTATCTTGTGGTTGACCATTACATATATCCTATCTATTATTCAAAAGTATCTCAACACTGTTTTTCTTCATTAATGTGGCTTTTGGCATTTCCCTCAAAATCTTTTTTTTTGTTCCTGCAGTTTTCCAACAATTTTGAAACAAACACAAAAATCCCTACGTGGGGTCATAAATCTGCATCACCAGGATAATGAGCTCTTCGATGTCTAATTGAAATTAATTTTATAGGTCAGTCTGTAAGGCATACTTCAACTTCCTCGAATATGATTTGTTTTGCATTTAAGGCAGCCAAGCACACAAGACATTAAAAAAAAAAAGAAAAAAACCCAAACAGGACTAAAGCTACCTGTATCAACACATCCGTAAACAAAAAGAGAACCTGATAAATTTCCCCTCTTCCTGTGACACACTAATCCAGGGATTTGTCTATATTAGAAAATGTCATGGGGCTTCAGCAAAGTTTTGCCTTGAGTGTTTGGCTAAGGTGTGCAGAGCATGTCTGTGAAGGAGGAAAAAAAGAGACACTTAGGATCAATTTCGAACATAAGCCCATTATCATTGGCAGGCTCTCGCTAAAATTCTAGATGCAACCAAAATGTCCCTGTAAACAAGGTTGCTGACAACAGCCCCAGAAATTCTCAGCGACACTTTTCCCCAACCATCAGCTGTGCGCCTGGTTAGTTTTACCTTACTTTGCTGCCCTGCCATTCTCATGCTGATTCAAATTCAGAACTCAAAATGAAAGATGAAATATCTTCAAGATCACTTAATATTGAAATACCGTTGCAGTAATAAGTGGTGCTCAGTTGGAGATGGGAACATGGTACTCTCTTGGTTACCTTTTAATTTCTGGAAAAATTGCACAGAAGAAATTGAGTGGCACACGCATGGAAACCTAATCGATTGATCTGCTCCCTTCTGTGAAAGCACCACCTATCAGAGTATCTTTGCTCCCCTCTCGATTCCTGTGAAAGAAGACCAGCAGGTCTCCCTCATACCGGGCACAGAGATTTAAATGCTACTTTGATTTATTAAAGAAAATAAATCCTCTTTTATTGACCTTCCTCACCTGAGTCCATGGACAGTCTTATGGGCTACCTGACATCATTCTCAACACACACACGTCTACATGATGGGAGTTTAAAGAGTTACAAGAACTTTTAATAAAAACAACAGTCATGCACCACAGGCAAATACCTGCCTCAAAGGTCATCTAGGCCTGTCTTATGATCTACTTGACTCTCTTCATATTTGAAGGAAATAAAGCCCCGTCAATGTCACCCCGATCTCCACCAATGTTTGCACGCACCTTATTTCTGTCTGCTATTCCTCAGCTCGGATTTGAGAGCTGTTTAAATTTCCCTCTCTTTCCCACGATGATAGGACTGTTTCTTACGTTGCCTACCTCATTCTGATCACATCAAATCTACTGGATAGGAGAAAACGAAACCAAACCAAAAAAAAAAACAACAAAAGACACCAAGAACCCTGACACCCCTCCCCAATCCCATTCCCTGCCTTCCCCTTGAGGACATTTCTTCCTCCTCTGGTCTCTTGCCTGCTGCTTCTGAATTTGAGCATTTTCCAAACACACTCCCCTATTTGGTCTTTGGGCAGCGTGAGAAACAAAGGAGAGTTTCTCTTCAAAACTAGACCAAGTCATTCAGCTGCTCTGAACCACTTCAAAACATCCGCAGGTCTCTTGATCCTGACTTAAAGTATTAAGCACTAGTGTTCGGAAAGTAGTAGGAGGTCATATGTGGACCCAACAGCTTCTCTTAACTCACGTGTTGGCAATTTTTTTTTCTTCTTCTTTTTCTTCCTTTTCTTTCTTTCTTTCTTTCTTTCTTTCTTTTTTTTTTTTTTTTTTTTTAAGAGAGAGGGAGACAGAAGGGAGAAGGTGCTATTTTCAACATTGCCCTCTGGTTTATGTTAGCAGCATCATTTGCTTTCTGCGTGTGTCTGTGTCTTGCTGCACGGCCACTGGTTCTGGTACTACAACACAAACACAGCAAACGTGCCTCCCCAGCCTAAGCAGACCCATGTGGCAAGTCGCAACATCACCGAGGCAAGCACAATAAATAAACACATACATAATCATTCCAAGGCACTGAGGCAGGCGGGGGTTTCTCCAGGCCCTTTTGGACTCTTCCAGAATTGCTCATTAAGATTCTGAAAGGGGGAGGGGGTGCAGCTAGGAAAAGGTTGCCGGAAGGGAAGAGAAGGGGAGAAGGAGGTGGGGATTTGCCCTCTGTGTCTTTCTCCCTGGGAGAACCTCCTGTCACCCAGCAAGGAGTGGGGTGGGGAGGGCAGCCCTATCCTGCAGCCGCTCCTGATAGACTTGAGGGGCGCAAGGGGGTAGGTGGTTTGAGATACTTCAATGACCTCCGTGCAACTTCGGAGACTCCCTCCCTCTGGAAGGTGAACCGCTTTCGGGAGCCGGGAGGGAAGGAGGCGCAGAGGGCAGGAGGAGACAAGTGGGGCTACGGCAGCAGCAATCAGCAGAAGGATTTCCCAGCCCACGACAGCAGTCCTCAACTCCTGACACCGCCCTGTGCCCCCCGGCGACCCCCTCCCCAGGCCCCCTCGCCCCAGAGGCCCCAGGGCTCGCCCCAGCCCCTCCCAGCCCGGGGCCCTAACTCTGCCCTCACTCTTTGCCACTTTCCCCGAGCCCTGAAGTCTCCCCAGGGAGGGGGAGGGGAGAGGTGTTGAGAGAACAAATCTCACTGAAACCAGAATTTCTCTGTGTCTCCAGCACACACACACGCTGACAGTTTTGCAGTCATGGTAAGGCAAGTCTACAAGAGGCGGAGGGCACTTAGGGCTGTGTTATTGAGGGAGGGGTGGCTTTCTTCTTCTTCTTTTTTTTTTTTTTTTCTTTTTTCTTTCTTTTTTTTTTTTTTTGCTCTCTCTTTTTTTTTTTTCCAAGAGACTCTAAACAAGTGAAAGGGGAAGGTGGAGGGGGTTGGGGAGGGAGGGGGGGTAGATTAGCCATAGAGATTTCCACCAGGACTGCAAATCAAGAATGCCCCAGATGCAAATGTCTGTCTCCAGATGTTGATGATAAGGGTTTGGACCGGTTACCTTGGCAGGGTCAGAACTGCAGCAGGTTAATCAGGTGAGTCGTCGGGGATTTTAAAGAAGCCGAAGCCGGTTTCTTGGGCTAGGAAAGTCTACAAAACCCCCATGCAGGAACAGTGCACATCTTACACACGCCTCCTTCAGCTGGGCTCCCGCGACCTCAGCCGGCGAGGGGTGCTGGGCGGCCGGCGGGCGGCAAGGGCACGGCCCCCCGCGCTGCCCCCGCGGGCGCGGGCCCGGCCTGGCCCCCGGGGTCCGCGTCCCGAGCGGCGCTGCACTCACCGAGCCGGGCGGCCAGGGCCAGAGGGGCGCCCGCGGCTAGCCGGAGCGCCGAGGCGCCTCCCTTCGCTCTTGGTAGCGTCGATCCGCACTCCCTGTGACCCAGGACGTCATGATGCCTGTCTGTTTTCTCAATGATAACTTGGCAGCAGAAGAGCGAGGCCGCCAGGTTCTCCTCGGGTGGCTACGTGGTATGTGCACGTTTCTGTTTGCATGCCTTTCTCTCTCCCTCTCTCTTTTTAAAAATAAATATCTGTGCTTTTAAAAAAAAAAAAAATTCCCGGCACTGTCATGATTTGATGGCATTATTGCGTTGGCATCATTGACGCCTCTGGGTGTGTGTGTGTGTGTGTGTGCATGCATATATATATATATATATATATATATATATATATATATATGCATATATATATATCTGTGCGTATGGGGTTTTTTCCTTTTTCCCCTTTAAATCCTGCTGCCACTGCCGCCGCCGCAGCAGCCGCTGCAAAGGGAAAGCAAGCATGCGTTCATCTTTTGTCTTTCATTTTACCTTCAGGGTGACATTCAGTGCCAACTGCTCCCTTTTGACCGGCGCCAATCCCCGCCCGGGCAAAATAAATTTTAAAAAACGTGGAGGGGGGGGAGGGGGGAGGGGGAGGAACGCACCCCCACACACACCCCTCCCACCCCCGCAGCTCCGATGCTGGGGTCGCGATTCCATCCCCCCCCCTCCTCCACCAGCCCCGGGGGCGCGGACCCCACACCTACCCCGACCCCCACACACACACCCCCTGCTCCTCCCACCCACCCACCCCCCCCCCCTTTGCAAAATCATTTTCCCTTCTACCCACCGGGCCCTGGCAGAGAATCAGCACCCAGACAGCGAGGAGCATCCACCCCGGGCCAGACACTCATGTTCGCGGCTCGCACTTGCTGACTTGCATCTCAGATGCCTTCTCGGTGTGTAGGCCTCTCACAACTGGAGCTATTTTTGTCTCCCAGAGATGTTCTTTAAAGCCTTTTAAAAATGGGAAGGGGGGCAGGGAAGAAAGAGAGAGAGAGACAGAGGGAGAGAGAGAGAGAAATAAAAGCCCAAGCCCCCTATTTGAGGGGCTCTACAGACACATCAGGAAATTTGGGGGGTGAGGGGGGAACTCCTGGCATCCGACCCACCAGGGGAGTTTGGAAGGGCAGAAAGGATAACTGGCTCTTTATCCAAATTCTTCTACAGCAGCAGGAAAACTTTTCTTTCTGAACACAAAGATATTATTGCCGGCTATCCACTGTTATTTGTCATTTTTATCATTACGTTCTCTAGAATCAGGAGGAAAGGTCTCAACAATAACTCTTAATATTTATTTCTGCAAGCACGGGGATGTAGTTGAGGTGGTGGGACCACGTGACAGGTAAAGCGGAGATCACATCTTAGAACAGTTTCTGTTATTTGTACATCGGTGTGTTTTATGTAGCTTCTATTAATCATAATATTGTGCATATTAATCACCATATGCGCATTACTGGAAAATAAATATCTAGTGCCTGGTTTGGCAGATATTTTGCCCTTCTTTATCGCTAATTCCCCATCTGGAGCAGAAGAATGGGCTTAGGGATTTTTTTTTTTTTTCCCCTACACGCTTCTTTCTTTTTGACCTTGGTCACCATCATGGATTGGTAAAGTCATTTGCCCAGAGATTCCAAATCCCTTAAAGATGACAGCATGAGCCAAGGTTGCAAAAAATAAAAGCGTGGAGGAGAGCGTCACATCTGAAAAGCAAAGCTGATTGGGAGAAAAAACTTTTGATCTCATCCAAGATCATCTGCAGCTGCTGTAGGTGTAAGACTAGTTTACCTGTTTTGAGAGGCTGGCTAAATTTAATGCAAATAGCAAGTAACTTGTTAGGTCTTTTCCCTTTAGAGTCCTACATCAAGAATGACTAGCAAGTTCCATAGGGAGGATATTGTAGTTATGCAAAGACCAGAGGATCAGAATTGAAGAGCCTCACTGAAGTAGCCCGGAAGAGTGTCTGAGGACTCTTGACTATTAGATCCCAAAACTTGAACGGTGCCTCCTCACCCCTAACAACTGGACACAGCTTTCTGGCTCTGCTTATCAGTCTCCTTATAATGCCAGAAAGATGAACTGGTGCAGTCTTGTCCAGGGCTTAGAGGTCATCGGTGTCAAAGATGATGCGAAAGAAGGCAAGGGCCTACTCAGAACTCAGTAGGTATCATCTACTTTTTAGTAACTATCCAAGAGAGGCTTATTAATATTCAATCTATCACCCTGGTTCTCCAGCTTTATTACTTAGTAGCCTTAGATTGGACCTTTAAAGAGCCACTGCAAAAAAATAAAATTATTTTATTATTTTATTTTAAATAAAAATGAAAATTTGGCTAAACTCTTGAAATCCATTTTTTTTTTTTCCGGACAAATGCCTTCCATGCTGTTTGCCAGCAACCCACATGCCTCTGCAGGCAGCCAAGCGGGTGAGATATCTGAGCAACGAGCAGAGTAGAGGCAGAGTCCTCCAGTCCTCTGAAGTTTGATAGATTCTTCCTAAACCCGGATTCTCTAAATCCACCTGTGGCCAAGAGCTGCTCTCTGTTGTTTATTCAAGTCCAAACTCTTCAGACTACATTCAAGTCTTTATTTTCTGGCCTTCACCCTAAATATAATAGTTAATATTGTTGTAGCATGTTCAGTTTAACTTTCCAACCAAACCAAAGGGGGAAAAAATTGCTTACTAAGTTGGATGGAATGCATAGAAGGTGCTGTCTTAAACTTTGCTTGTGTTTAGAGTTTGTAAATCTCATTAAAGCTTCTCAACAAGACCACGAGAGGATTATTGGTATGCCCATTCTACCCAAGGAAAGGGAGGCACACACAGAGAAGTTAAGTAATTTGCCCAGAGTTGCACAGCTGGGATTCAAATGCCTTGAGACCTCACCATCAAGCTCTCTGCTTACCCTACGTCCCGATTCCACTTCATGTCTTCCTCCTCCTGTCTTGCGGCCAGGCTGCTCACCCACCACCCACTTCACCTTGTGTTAACTCCAAGGTCACCGCCCAAGCATTTGATGCCCCCTTCCGCCTCTTTGCTATTCAAGTTCTAGCTATTGGCCAAGGCCAAGTTCAAGTCCTACTTTGCCCACAAAGCCATTATTTACTATTATTGGGTGTATTGATCATTCTCTCTCTCTCTGTTCTACACTGTTCACTTCTACGTGTGACATCACTGTTCTCTGTTTCTGGGGTTTATTTTTCATCTCTTCTTCCTCTCTCAATTCCTTTCTGACAGCATTACACTTTTTTTTTCCCTGCCTCTTCCGGTTTGCCTAAAGACAACACTGGCTGTCCTTAAATCGCTTCTGATGTACTGAGGGACACAGAACTGCCCTTTGGAGAGCTAGGATGCCACTTTTCCATCTGACAGAAACTGCAAGTTTTATGAAGCAAAAGTTTTATCCTTTTAACTGAAAAACTTGCGAGCTTCTTTGTCCGTATTTCAGATAGTCCCTCAAAACAATCAAGTAAGATCAGAGGTAGAATTATTTAATTGGAGAAGCAGCTGATGATGAGTTAGAATGTCATATGTGTGGGGGCTGGTGAAGAAAACTTAATCATTGTGGCTTTTTTAGCTGTCTTGAGCCTTCTTCTGTTGTATTTTGAATTCTCCGAGTGTCACATTAATGTTTCTGTTTAGAAAGATAGGAAAATAAGTGAGGACCAGTAATTGCGACACCTGTGATCTCATCTTGCTTCTGCTACTGATTAGCCGTGTGTAACCTCTGGCAAATTATTCCATAATCCTGGGCCTCAGTTTCCCTCTCGCACAAGAAGAAATTTAACTCCAGGGTCCATCCGACTCTAAGCTTCTACAAGTCTGAAACAGGATGTGGGAGACAAAGAAAAAGAGGGCGGAAGGTGCCTCGGTGGCTCAGTGGTTAAGCATCTGCCTTTGGCTCAGGTCGTGATCCCGGGGTCCTGAGATTGAGTCCCGCAGCAGAGTCCCACAGGCAGCCTGCTTCTCCCTCTGCCTATGTCTCTGCCTCTCTATCTGTGTCTCTCATGAATGGATAAATAAAATCTTTTTAAAAAAGAAAAAAAAGAGGGCTCAGCCTAGGAAGACTGTTTTTTGGGCGGAGATACAAAGAATATGCTAAGGAGCTCAGGTAAAGCTAACAAAGGTCATATTTCTAATTTCTGGGTATACTTAAGGGTAGCTCGAAAAAATCCATATACAAAAATGTGTTTGAACTTATCTAAGATGGTCTCTTTTATATGAGATAAAATAATTAATTGAGTGTACCAATAGCCCACCATAGCAGCTAAAATATTACTGGCTATCATTCACACTTGCCTATAACTTTGTTTCTAAAACAATCAGATGGTTAAACAGACCTCATTCGATAGGAACCGATCCGACCATTTTTGCCTAGATGCCTTAGACTCATACTTAGCTTGAATTAAATCACAAAGTTAATTGAAGAGCACGGGTTTATGGTGAAGAGATTCAGGATCTAGAACCAGAAAAGAGCCTCCTCCATATTTCCTCTTTGCAGCTAACTTTGAGAAAGCCCCTTCCAGTGTTGCTTTCCTGATTTGACCTTACTGAAGTCTCATCACTCATGGACCGTCTCACCGGTTTTTATGAGGATAAAATGACACGGCAGAAGCGATAGCACTCTTCCAACACAACAAAATATTATCACGGCAGATGGACCACATTTCAGACCAGAGTTGATTTTCTAAAAAACTGTACAACGTTAATAGAACATAAGGTCCCCTGGCTGAGAATCGAAGTTGATTTCTTCTTGCTGGTTAGAGGACTTCACAAAGTCCATTAGCTAGCCGAGGATGATTGTGGAGAAATCCCCTTGTCCCAGTCCATACTCAAAACCTGTACAAACTGTGGGAAAATATTACAGCTAATCACATCAACTAGGACCAAGGTAATTAGAACACCTCCTTAAAATAGAAATTTAGGGGCCCCTGAGTGGCTTGGTCAGGGAAGCATCTGACTCTTGGTTTCAGCTCAGGTCATAATCTCAGGGTCATGAGATTGAGCCCTGCAAAAGGCTCCATGTTCTGCATACAGTCTGGACTCTCTCCCTTTCCCTCTGCCCCCCACCCCCACTCAATTGCTCTCTCTCTCTCTCTCTCTCTCTGAAATAAATAAATAAAATTTAAAGTAAGTAAATAATAAAACAGAAATGTATACCATGCCTCTGACATGAAATAATGAAAACAATTTACAGGGGTCCTCAAGCCAGATTGTATGATAGCTCTAAGGATCCATGGATGGATTTTTAAAAGTCTTAAAATTGTAGGCAAAATGTGAGTGCATATGCATGTGTGTCTGCACGGTTCTTAAGACCTGTAACTTTCGTCATATTCTCAGAAGGGTTCATGACTCCAGAAAGGCTAAGAACCACTGGTGTAAGAATAGTTTATTTTAAAACTGAACTTAAAGAGAATAATACATTCCTTTAAGCCGAATGTCATGCTGACTGCAACATGGACAGTGTATAATAATCACCAGCGTTCAGAATGATGGCCTTGAGACACGGTAAAAGCTTCAATCATCAAAGAAATTTATTGTCAAGGTATTTTACTTAACTGACACGGGACAATGTACTAGCCTTTTAGAGAGTTCTGAATATTGAAATAAAATAAGAGGAGGTTTCTGGTTTTGTTTAAGCTGGCTGCACAATTCTCCATGTACTAAGGTGAGTTAAGTGGAGGAAAATACTCAATGTTTCTGGGGATACAGTTACGGTCCACTTAGCTGTGAGGAGGCAAAGAACAAAGGCCTGGAACAGTAGAAGTATGGCAGTGAGGTGGGGAGGAGGGATGGAGGGATATTTGGCAGGGACCTGGGATCAACAGGCTGAAGTATTGCACGTCGACAACTAAATTAATAGTAGATATTAAGGAGTTACAGTTTAAGCCTATGCTAAGAAAAGAAAAAAATTGGTTTGGGATATGTCAGGTTTAAAGGCCTATGAAATAGCCAGATTCCACTGGCCTTGGGAAAGATTTAAAAGAAATCTGTGGTTGGAGAAATGTATTTGGGGATTATTAGTGAATTGGCAGTGGCATAAGCTGGTGATAGAGATGGGGGGGCGGGGAGGGAGGATGATGAATGCAAATGACTTAGGGGTGTCTGAAATAAAATTGCATGTATTTGAATAAAGTCTAATTTGTAAAATATGAAACTATATAATACCCAAGGCAAAATAGTGTTGGTGATTTTAAATATTTATAGACACCTGTATTTGTACCATACATTTCTGAATAGAACTATCCATCTCAGATTTTATTTTACACCTAGGGCTTTCTAGAGTTCTTCATTTCAAGGCTGTATTTTCCATTTGAGATAGTACATTCACTGCCTGGGTTCAGAAGGGAGAAAGACTTCTCTTTGGCAACCAGGTTCGACTGGAAAAAATAATCAAGATGTCACCTGATGCCACATGTTACCGACTGTGTTCTCAGCTATGTGGCCCTGCCAGTTGCTGAACCAGCAGAGGAAACTCGGTGTCATGGAAAGAACACTCGACTTGGGAATCAGAACACTTGAGGGGGAGTCTAATTTCTACCTCCAACTGTTTTTGCGACCCTGGGAAAGTCACTCAACTGCTCCCCCCCTGGATTTCCTCTTTGACAACTGCTCTACCCACCTCAGGGAATAAGCCCCCAGCATTGGAGGAGGGGGTGGATCCGCAAAGGGGTGGAAAGAGGGAACCCAACGACATGCTTCACAAATCTCCTCCTTGGTAAACCAACCCAGGAGGTCTCTTCCCTGTGATGGCCCAGTGTGACCCACCACCCCTTCTCCGTGCCACCATCAACACACTTCTATGACTATGTTCACCGTCTTTTATCGTGATTATTGTCTGCCTTTGCTGCTCAATGGTATATGCCTTTAGTGTAATAAACGTTTCAGTTACCTTTTCACTCCTGGGGCCTAGCACACAGTAGGTGCTCCAGGGATGTTAAGTGAATAAATTACTATCAGGGGAGAACATTTGCCTACATCTGTTTCTACACCATGAAAACTCTTTAGATAATCTGGGAAGTGGGAAAAGTAGCACCAGCCTTACTGATAGGCCATGCTATACCAGTGCTTTGCTCAGAAGGGGCCTCTCTCTGCACTATATATGCCGCTTATTATGCAACCTTATGTATACTGTTATCATAAGGGAGTAAAGTAGGTCATTTCCTGGTCAGACTTAAATATAAAATGCAAACCTGCTCCTCCCTCCAAGAAAAATATTCACACTGACTGTTTGGCACTGATACATAAACACTGGATACCAGGTTTTGCCAGAGAGCAAAGGAAGGGAAGATGAAGAGGGTGGGAGACAGTACTGGGACCATGAAGGAAGGCTGAATGGCTGTCCCGGAGTGACGGAAAGGACCCAGAACACAAAACCGAAAGTCCTGTTTCAACTTCCTTAGGAAGGATCTTAAGCGCTATGTGATCAGTTATGGCATCTTGAAAATGGAATCATGTTTAAGTAGCAGAGGTACTGAGGGGATTGAATGAGATGATGTATAAAAGAGCCAAATGCTCTGTCCAAACAGGTGCCTGATAAAAGCAAATTCTCCTCCCTCCCTTTCTTCCTTCTTGCCTGTTTACATTCCCAGAAGAAAAAGGAATCAAATTCATTGATTTACAACCTTAATCAACTCATAAGCTTTACTCCTGACCAGGCTACTAAAAAAAGAGGATCACAGGGGTTAGCTTATACCAGTGGTCTCCAAACTTTGGAGCATGCTAGAATCACTTGGGAAGCTTTAAATAATCTTGATCCTCAATATGCGCCCCGCAGAAACTAAATCAGAATGTCTGAGGGTTGGAGCCAGGCAATGGTATTTGTTTTTAAGCTCCAAGTGATTCCAGTGTGCACCAAAGTTTGAGAACCAGTGGCTGATGTAGAGAAACAGGCCTCTGGCCAATGAATTAGTCTAATTGGATCCTGATGCTAATGAGGCACAAGTTTGGGATTCTGGTCCAGATGATCTGCTCGTCACTCTTTCACAGCCCCAGAACCCTCCTTTGGCAAAAGTCCTTATTTTTTTAAAGATTTTATTTATTTATTCATGAGAGACACACAGAGAGAGAGAGAGAGAGACAGAAGCAGAGACACAGGCAGAGGGAGAAGCAGGCTCCATGCAGGGAGCCCGATGTGGGACTTGATCCCAGGACTCCAGGATCACACCCTGGGCCGAAGGCAGGCGCTAAACCACCCAGCCACCCAGGGATTCCCCCGGCAAAAGTCTTTATAAACGAACCCTAAACAAGGTAATACAGTAGATGGACTCATCCCAAGTACCAAAAAAAGCAAAGAGAAAAGCACATAAGGCATCTGTATTTGTAAATACAGAAAGTGCTTTAACCCCTCACTGTATTTAATCTTCACCACAACCTTGCACAGTTGGTTATTATGATGAGGCCCAATTTGTAGATGATAAAACCAAAAATAAGAAAGGGACAAAGTGGCTCAGGGACAAAGTGGCAGAGTCAGGTCTCACACTTGTGTCTAGGGTTCCAGGATGTGTGCAGTTTTCCTGGACCATGCAGCTTCAGAAGCCTGATCACCGGTTGGCAGGGTCACATCCACATTTGAAGGATGGCTCAGAACTATGGCCTAGCAGCCCTGCCATGTTAGGGAAGGAGGGAGGAAAATATTTTAAATACATATAAATTCAATAGGTCCCTTTCCAGCAGGCTTTTCAAATAATTTCATATGCTAGCAAGCATTGTAAATATCTAGAAATTATTATTTCCCAACTTATTGAACAGTGAAACCCTCTTTAAACTCAGCATTTCTTAGGACTAATGTCCCTTGGAATGCCATTAAATATAACAGTTGCTTTCCTCACCGCCCCAAGATTTGAGTGTCACCTTCACAGAGAGGACTTCCCCACCTCGAGCATCTTATCTAAAACAGAAGGGGTACCTGGGTGGCTCAGTCGGTTGAGCATCCTACTCTTGATTTCAGCTGAGGTCATGAGTCGGGGTCCTGGGATCAAGCCCCGAGTGGGGCTCCGTGCTCAATGGGGACAGCCTCCTTGTCCCTCTCCTCCTGCTCCTCCCCAGTGCTCAAGCATGTTTGCTCTCTCAAATAAATAAATAAAATCTTTACAAATAAATAAATCAGAAACACCACCTTCTTCTCCCCAGCCCAGTCCTCCCTACCTGCCTTCCTGCTTTGTCTTCCCCATAATCCTTAACACCTTCTAATATAGTGTCCAGTTCTATCTATTTTGCCTACTACCTGCCTCAGTCTCTCCGCCTGTATGCTCTATGAAGGCAGGGCTTAGTCTGCCTATGTTTTTTCCCACAGTGATATCTCCAGCAGCTAGAAGCATTAGCTGGCCCAGGGGAAGCATTCAACAAACAAATATGTGTTAAAGGAATGAAGGAAGGGCCCAAGAGAAATGGTCCATGGAAAAAATCCAAATGAAGGTATCTTCTCCATAGTTAGGGTCCCTTTAAGGATATCTTTTTCTAATTGTAGTTATCCCTGGAATACAACCTAATGAAGTGGATATGATCCCTACCTTATAGAAAAATAAAATTAGAATTAAAGCAATTAGACCCATAAGCAGAGCAAAAAATTGGTTAAGTACAAAGATTGTTAAACTGGAATTGATTCTTTTTAATTTTCTATGTAATTACTGTGAGATAAAGTATACACGGTAGATGTTCCCCACAGCATCTGTGAAACCCAATATAAACGTGGATACATGTTTTATTGTTATTTATTCCAAATGTGGAAACATGAAGTAATTGCACCAAGGCCTAATGTACCAGGCCAGGAAGCTATTTTGCATCTACCAAAACTGACCAAGCTGAGATTTAAAAATTCAGCAAGCCCTGGATATAACAATGTTAATCATTGCCTGGATTCAGATTCTCCATAGGTCAAATCATATTCTGAGAAAGGTTCTATAGAATTCTGATGGAAATCAGCTTCTAAGCTCAGGTGTTAGTTGGGTCCCCCCACCCCCAGCACTTCACAAGGGCTCCACTATATAATAACAACACTTGGCATCAATGTAGAGCTGTTCTCTGTAAAGGTCAAAGTGCTGTGAACAATTCAAATATAAGCAGGGATGATGATGGTCCGTGGAGTTCAGAAAATGACCCAATTGACTGATTCCTCTCCAAACACAAGAGTTAACAATGAAGTGGAGAATACATAGTAATAATGTGGGATGAATGCTCTGCTCCTCTATGTTTTCCTTTTTATCCAGAGAAACCACATTTATGAAGTGAGGCTCTTTCAGTAATGAAAGTGGTATTTATTAAACACATCAGAAACTACAAATCCAAATGAGCATTTCCCTACAAAATAGTCACTTGGGGAGGTTATGTAATTACCTCAGCGATCCTGTGATTGCACCAAACATTTTGAGAATTCTTCTTTTAAAATCACCTTCATAGCTGGTTTAAAACTCACAAGAAAACCAAGATCATTCTTTTATGGCTGTTCTTTGTGTAACGAAAATATCACATGTCAATCCTAGTAATCTTGGTGGGTCAGAGTAGTGGGTAACAAACCGGTTGCCCATCATGATCTCCCAGGCATTTATTAAAGACACAGTGAGCCAGGCTGACCCTGATTCGCTCTGGGGTAGAGCGGGGCGGGGAATTGGGATTCTGTTTATGAGTAACCACCCCAGGTGATTCTGAAGCATCCAATTTTCTTTGTGAACTGTGGGTGTCAGTGCCTTGCTGCTAGGACATGGTCTGGCAGCTAAACCCTGGCCTGAGCCAATTAACCTTCCTCTACTTTATGGCCTCAAAGCCAGAACCACTAACACCAGATTACGCATTCTCTCACCCAACAACTACTGAGCCCTGACTATCTGTTTTGCAAAGAGGCACCTGTTGGCAAGTGAGAAAACCCCAAGTGAAAGAGTGTCAAAAGCATCACTATTGGACACGTTCTCTTTCTCACCATGCTTTTTTGACCAACCTCATGGTCTCAACTTTTGCTGTGGAGACAGTCCAAAAAGAATAAAGAGGACAGAATAAAACTGCCTGGAGTTAAACTCTTGCTTGACCACTTAATCAGGTGACCTGGGACAAGTTACTTATCTTCTCTGTGCGTCAGTGTTCCCCATCTGAGATGTAGCTGATCATAGTACCTATGTCCTAGGGATCCTGAGAGGATTAAGTGAGGTAATATATATTAAATGTTTAGCACAGTGCTCTCGTTTCCAAATAATATTAACGATTATTATTCTTGGTACTTACATGCTAATAATTTTTAAATCACAAATTCTAGATCTGAAACCCCAACCTCCTTGCTTACCCTTAATATACAGATACCCATCACAGTTTCAAACTTAGCATATAAAAGCTTGAATTAAATACTGGCCCAACTTTTCAAATTGATTCTAGCTTATTTGCTCTAACCTTGAGTCAAGTTATCATTACCTGTAGAGTCATTAGGTCTCCAAACCAATTTATCTTAGATTTTTTTCTACTACTTTACCTCCCATGCCAACAGATACATATATACCCATCTGCCCATTCACTTAGTTATAAAGTCATGTTGATTTTACCTCAACAATTTTTCTTTCCACTTATGTGTGTGCATTTTTTAAGATTTTATTTATTTATTTATTTATTTATTTATTTATTTATTTATTTATTTATGAGAGAGAGAGAGAATGTGTGAGCAGAGGGAGGAACAGAGGAAGAGGCACAAGTAGACACCTCACTGAGCAGGGAACTCCACACAGGGCTCAATCTCCCAACCCTGAAGTCATGATCTGAGCCAAAATCAAGAGTCAGTCACTCAACCAACTGAGCCATCCAGGCACCCAGTGTGTGTGTGTGTGTGTGTGTGTGTGTGTGTGTGTGTTTTAAATCAATGCTTATTAAGACATTACTACATGCCAGGTCTAAACCCTATACAAACATTAATTCATATAAGTTTTACAACAGCCTTGTGAATTAGTGCTATTATTTCCATTTTGAAGATGTGAAAGCCAAGGCACAAAGAGGTTAAGAAACTGGCTGAGGTTCAACCAACTGTGAGAATGGGGAGGCAGTGTTGGGAGCATGGCACAGAGCTGTGCTTTTAACCACTATATAGGATGGCTGCTAGTATAAAATATGTGTTGACTTCTCAGCACAATATACCATCACAACAATCCTATGACATAGATAGTGTTAAAACTCCTCTTTTGTAGATAAGTAAATGGGCCCATAGAGTATGACCTTCCATTTCTCTAGTTCAGGTTTCCATTATGTGTTGCCTGAGCTAATGAAATGACCTCTTGTCTCTTCTCTGCACCTCCCAGTTGAAATGATACTAGGAAAAGTGGATATTTACATGTAAAAGCATAAAACTAGACCCCTGTCCTACATCATTCACAGAAATAAATGCAACATGAACTAAAGACTTAAAAGTAAGACAGGAAAAGTCCCCTTGACACTGTCTTGGCAACAATTTTATGGATATGACACCCCAAGCACGGTAACAAAAGGAAAGATAAACGAGTGGAACTATATCAAACTGAAAAAGCACCTGCAGAACCAAAGAGTCAACAAAGTAAAAAAGCAACCTATGAAATGGGAAAAAATATCTGCAAACCACATTTCAGATAAGGGGTTAATATGCAAAATATATGAGAAACTCATACAACAGGAAAAGACAATCCAATTTGAAAATGGGCAAAAGATATAAAGTTTTTCCAAGATACTCAAATGACCAACAGATACAGGAAAAAACACTCAAAATAACTAATCATCACAGAAATGCAAACCAAACCACAATGAGCTATCACCTCACACTTGTTAGAATGGCTATCATCAAAAAGACAAGCGATAACAAGTCCTGGCAAGGAAGTAGAGAAAAAGGAACCCCTCTTCACTGTTGGTGGGAATGTAAAGTGGTATAGCCAGTATGGAAAACACTCTTGGGGGAGGGAGAGAAAGGGAGGGAGTGAGAGAGAGAGAGAGAGAGAGAGAGAGAGAGAGAATGAAGGAGGTGAAATGGAAATCACCATCTTGAAGAGATATCTGGGCCATATTCAGCATAGCTTTATTTACCATAATCAAGACATGGAAACAATCTAAGTGTCCATCAGTGGATGAATGGATAAAGAAAATGTGATTGATTATACATACACACACATACACACATATATATACATACATATATTCAGCCATAAAAAAAGAAGGAAATCTTACCTTTTGTAACAACATGGATGAACCTTGAAGGCATTATGCTAAGTGAAATACAGAAAAAGACAAATACTGTATGATCTCATTTACATGTGGAGAATATAAAAACATGGAACTCATAGAAACAAACACCAGATCGGTGATTCCCAGAGCTGGGGAAATGGGTGAAGATGGTCAAAGAGTACAAACTTCCAGTTGCAAGATGAATAAGTTGTGTGGATGTAACGTACAACATGGAAACTATAATTAATAATACAGTATTATATATGTGAAAGTTATTAAGACAGTAGACCCTAAAAATTCTCACCATCAAAAAAAATTCTAACCATATGAGGTGATATATGTATTAACTAAAATTATTGTGGTAATGATTTCAGAATATATACACACATCAAATCATAATGTGTATCTTAAACTCATATAATGATATATGTATATGTAAATATACATATACAATACATTTTTTATCTCAATAAAACTTAAAAATATAAAATAAAAAAGAAGAAAGGGTTTTCTTAGCTGAGGAGAAAATTGGCTGTGAGTAGGAGATTCCAAATAATACTGTTCATCCTGGCTCCCACCATTCCATGTTGAATGTGTTCAAGGACTCAACCTTGAAGACATGGGTTGGAGATCCGTCCCAAAGGCTGATTTGTACATGAGCACACAGTTTTTGCAAGTTTATTATACATGTATTTAGGCTTGCTTGGAGGAAGTGGGGAGCTGATAGAGGGCACAGGGCTAAAGCATCCTCCTCCTGTCACCCTCCTTTCATGGGCACTGCTAGAACGTGAAGCCAAGAGGAAATGGAGAGCCCTTCAGCCAGTTTCTGGGGTCTGGATGTCATGCTGCAATGGGGATCAGTGACAGGTTTCTGAAAGGGAAATGACATGATGGTATTTAGGTCAAAGAATGGATTCCGCAGGTGACTACTGCTACTCCCTGACTCACAATCCTAAAGTGGCACGTCCTCATGCCCAAAGAAGGAAGTGTAATCTCTTTGGCATCCCCAGAAGAAACACCAAGCGTGAAGGTCTTGAGGTGCCTGCCTATTTGCTCTGTTCAAGAAATAGCAAGCAGGCCCAAGTGGCCAAAGCAGAAGCAGAGGTAAGACAGGGTGGAGCACTGGAAAATGACAGGGCATGGGAGCAGAGAGATGGGAGTCTCTGGGGGGCCCTGAGCAGAGAAACAACCTGATTTGACTTATTTTGAAAAAAAAAAAAAATCACTATCTTCTCTGGTCCTGGATGCCATCAATAATCATACATGACAACTGTTCCTGGAACAGGGCTCTGCACTCAAAAACATTCTCAGACACTGCTCTACCCTCAGTGCTTATTCCCTTTTAAACTTCACACATTCTTAACATCTGTCACATACTTTATCTTTGAGTCAAAAGGAAACCAAAGTCAAAGACAAAACTGTCTCTCTCTCTCCTTTGTTTTTTTTTAATTTTGTCCCCTGTAGCCCCTGTGAACAGTTCTGGTGTAGACAGTGCATTTGGAAGCCAGGTGCTGAATGCTCGTATCTAGCAAGTGCGTAGTCAACTGGTGAAAGCCCTGGAAGGCACTGTTTAATACACAAATGAAATGGGAGGGGAGCAAAGAGCAGCCACCATCAGCTTGCAGTCAACGTGGAGGAGTGGAAAAAGTCACAGAGTTTGGACTCAGAAAACCGGGCTTCTAGACTTGGGTCTATCCTTACCAGCTGAACGGCCTTGGGGAATCGAACTAACTGAGCCTCATGACCTCATCCACTCAACGGAGGTGATTCCTGCCTCACCACGTTGAGGAGAGAGACATACCTAAGACCCAAGGGGCAACGCACTTTGTAAATGATAAAACGGGCTATATAAGAGTCAGACATCACTATCTTATCAGCTAACTAGTTTCCAAACAAGGTCTTGAGGTCAGAGAACTAGAGTGGCTTGAAGTGGAAATGCAGATAAGAGAGAGTCTGGAGCAGCAGGTGTTGGGTTGCACAGGGCACCAGGCTTCAGGGGAAGAAGTGGAAAAAACAGTGACATCATCATGTGATGAAAAAAAAAGCATTCTTCTTATCTACGGCATGTTTCATAGCTGATCTTTTCAAATTTTGCAGTAAAAAAACAATCATAAACCCAATTGTTTGAGAGTCATCATAAAACTCTTCCTTACAGATGAGGCTTTTGGGGTGAGAAACCAATCTTGGGGAAAATTCACATGACAGGTTATTCTCTCGCAAAGAGCTTCTGAAGGATTAGAGGTCCTGTGTGAATTCAGTTAGACAATTAAAATAAGTGCACTATCCCATCTCATTTCTGCTCCCTGTGACACTCTCAATCCCAAAGACACCCTCATCAGACTCACCAGCAAATCAGTTCCATTGGAAGCATGATATCCATCCTGACCCCTAGTCACAGGCAACCCAACAAGGCTAGGTGTCATGTCATAGTCTCTTTGACATGTCATATCTTTCGGTCTCTTGCTGGCAGGGCAGCCCGACTCTAGTAACTGAACTCTTTGTTCCTATAATCAAATCCCCACAGTGCTCTAGGCATAACCCTAATAACTAATTTTGTATAAAAGCTATCATATGTTGCATGCTTAGTGTGGTTCGGGCATGTGCTAAGTGCATTACTATTTTTTATCATCACAATAACCCTATAAGGTAGACACCATTTCATTTTTGTTGGCTTTACAGAAACTAAAGACAGATTAAATAACTTGGTCAAGGCTGTGAGTAAGTAGGTGGTGGGGCCAGGACCTGGGTTGAGCTGTTCACCTCCCAAACCTTAACCAGAATGGTCTGGGTACTCTGCCCCGGTCCCTGAATGCTGGCCATGTGCATGGGTCCTCTCTGAAGCCTAGGGTCGGCCTGGATTGATGCTGATGGCTCTCTCTTGGACAACCTGACTGGCTGGAATAGCCATCACCTACTACCACTCGCTGGACCTCCCTGATGCTGACTGCCACATGCATGCTGGCCTGTCTCCATGGTAACAGATTCTGTGCACTCTTCTCCTGCTTAGACACCCACCCCAACTCACATGTGGACGAGCAGCCCAGCACCAGCCCAATCCTAGTAGCCACCCTTAGTCCCAAGTCTCCATTCTTCTGGCTGGTGATTTCCAAGGCTGTGTGACCTTGGAGTCTCCTACGGGGAAAGATGAGAGGTGTCGTGAAGTAGAAACTAATAAAAATGCTCACCTTCACCTTATTTCACTTCCTAGATAAATAAAATAAACCTTGATCAGTGACTGAACCAGATTCTAGTAAATTCATTTGTTGTATAAAAACTAAACACCGATGCAACACCCCCTAACTGGCAACCAAGATGGTAGACTTAAATTGCTAAAGAGTTAAAAAAAAATACGTTTTCTTTCAACGACTAAAGAAAAGAAAATCTTGAGATTAGGTAAGTCTTCAAATGCAATAGCCTCTGAGCAATAGATTTCAAACAGTTTTCAGGCAAAAGAACCAAGCACTGTCTTTGAAAGTAATGGCACCTGGAATCTGGATATAAGAGATCAAAGAGAGGGATCTCTGAGTGAATGGCAGTATGAAAGCCAGACCTCCTCTAGGTTGTCCCTCTGCTTCATCACACACCACCCTCAACCTCAGCTAACACACACACACTTAAAACACCTGGTCTCAGTGTGTTTTTTGGACATTTTGAAGTGATTTATGACTAGTTCCTGAAAGTATTTACTTACGTGTAAATTGAGATAACAGAGTTGCAAAAGGCACTGATGATTTTACTTTAGGGAGAGAATATAATGAAAGAAGAAAAATTCTGAGTTGTGTAGGATCAAGAGGCTCACTTTTCAGGAGAAGGGGTTTTTTGAAACAAAAATTCCCTTAACGGTCCCCCTGGTAACATCCACTATCCTGTTACAAGCTGCTTGGCCAGCCTGAAGTTTTGCTGACATGGGACACCTGGCGTTGAATCCTGCCACCCTCCCCCTGTGACCGTGACCCATCCTCCAGCCTTACTGCCTTAGCTTTGACATTCTCCTTTACCTGACTTTGAACCCTGTCAAACTTACTCCCATTACTCTGAAGGAGACAGTACCATAAAAATCCTTCCCGGCAAACAACAGATTTTGCCCAATTTTATGCTTTTATCATGTTCTACATGCCCATCATGATTTAAAAACTGGTCTCCTCTCCCTGGCCCTCTGTTTACCACCTACCTGGAACTGAGAAATTAAAAAAAAAAAAAAAGAAAAAAAAAGAAAGAAAACTAAAACAATTAAGACAGTCTTATTAGATCTGGCTGTATTTATTAGACTGATCATTTTCCATCTATTCATCTGTTTGGAAAGCAAGGCAGAGAAATACCACAGCAGAATTCAAACGTTGAGTAATCTTAATATCCTCTGGCTGATGTTAATAGTCTGATTTAACCTTGGAACTTGGAAGGAAAAAGCAAGAAAAACTTGCCTCTGTGTTACATGTTACATCAGAAAAATTAATGATAAGTCAATAAGAGTACAGTGGTCTCACTTTATGTATGGGGGGTATGTCTCAAGCCCCCCAGTAGATGCCTGAAACTGCAGATAGTACTAAATGCGACATATACAGTGCTTTTTCCTATATATATGTATCTGTGATGAAGATTAATTTATAAATCAGGCACAGTAAGATATTAACGATGATGAGAGAACAATTAAAACAAAATACTTCAGGGAAGTTATGTGAATGTGGTCTCTGTCTCACCACAACTATCTTTTCGTACCGTACTCACCCTTTTTGTGACGATGAGAGATGATAAAATGCCTGTGTGATGAGGTAAGTGAGATGAATGACATAGGCCTTGTGATACAGCATTAGGCTACTACTGACTTTCGAATGATTCTTCAGAAAGACCATCTACCCCCAGACCACAGTTGACCGTGGCTAATTCAAACCTCGGAAAGCGAATTCCACAGATAATGGTGCAATACTGTACCTCAAGACTTGTCTTCCTAAGAACACTTGATAAGGTAACCCTTGCTAATGTCCACTAGATTCTGCATGACTCCAACCTCTCTGCCTTGGACTAACAGCGTAGGTCATACTAATTTTTATTAGTGATGACATTCACCCGGCATTCAAAGCCCAATCATAACTTCTGTATGACCGGATCAAATGCCAACGCTTCCTTCGTAGAGAGTCTTGGGTGATTTCTAGTCATCTTTAACCCAGAAGCTGAAAGTTAAACATAGATATTGCACTTTTTTCCCTTTGGGCTTAGTTTGGAAAGTTTTATTAGTCAACAGACACAGAAAAAGGTTCAAGTTCTTCTTAATAGTTGCATTTAAATGCATATATGAACATTTCATTGTAAGTAGTAGGGCTGGAAGTTCACAGAGAAGTTACCTATTAGATATATGGTCTGTTTCTAGGCCCAACTTAATGCTGAAATGTATTTTAAAAACCCCTAAAATTCAGTGTGAGCTACTTATGCACAAGGGCCATGGATTGGCCTCCATACAATTATTTAAGATGTTATAAAGAGTGTTTTCCATCTTTCTTATGCTTGGAAATAGTTAGATTTTATGACTGCTGAGTCAGAGCCAAAAAATATAATTTTATGCCATAAAATACAGTCTTTTCCTTTGCCTGTGGAAATTTATATGTACATATTTATGTGCTTATATAGATAAAAATCTTCATAAACAGAGTGGCCCATTTCAGATGAACTCTACTTAAAGCATGTCGTTCCCAACTCTGATAATATTAAGCTACGCTTTTAAAAATTCAGTACCTCCTCATAACTTACCAAATTAAAAACAAATACCCAAACTGACATTCAAGTCTCTCCACAATTTTTAAAAATCTCTCCTGGTTTTTCTCCTAATTCTTTACCACACAGATTCTTACTTAACCTATTCAAACAAAGCCAGATTAAATGGCCACTATGTCCAAACCTCCGATTCTCTCTCAAACTCCATCAGCATTTCTATTTGTCAAAATCCCAATCGTCCTTAAAATCTATCCTAAATACTACCTTCTTGTGTCATTCCCCATCTCCTCCTACAAATATAATTGCTCTACCACACGGACTTCCATAGTTCATTAGAGCTCTCTTATAGTATTTGCCAGAATTGTGTTTAATTAAGTCAAAATGGTCTTGAAAAAAACCACAAAAAACATTTAGAGCAGATTGCACAGGCATATGATATCTACTAGTTTATACCCCAAAATGCAATGTGATAGTCTAAAAGACAAGGATATTATACCCAGCAGGCAGATTTGGGACAATAGTAAATGCACAAGAGCTGAGCATCAGCTTGATTTTCCCACCCAGGTGTCCAAAAATGAATGTGTATGAACTAGTGGAGAAAATATTCCAAGAGGGGCACCTGGGTGGTTCAGTCAGTTAAGCATCTGCCTTTGGCTCAGGTCATGATCCCAGGGTCCTGGGATCAAGTCCCAAGTCGGGGCTCCCTGCTCAGAAGGAAGTCTGCTTCTCTGTCTCCCTCTCCCCTTTCACCTGCTTATGCTCTCTCAT
Source organism: Canis lupus baileyi (assembly GCF_048164855.1). Taxonomy (NCBI): domain Eukaryota; kingdom Metazoa; phylum Chordata; class Mammalia; order Carnivora; family Canidae; genus Canis; species Canis lupus. The sequence goes on along the minus strand of NC_132875.1, from coordinate 11,561,884 downwards.
TTTATCTCAAATAAATACAATCTTTTAAAAAAAGAAAAGAAAAGGTTCCAAGAGAACTTCATGGCATAGAATAGGAATTTCCTTTCATTTAGATGCCATACAAGGCTACTTCACATGGTATTGAGCAAAAATGCAAAGGAAATTGGCTACAAACTCTACGCTCTGTTGCATATACTCCTTTTCAACACCTATAGGTACAGATCCAGAGACCATCTTAATCCCAGGCAAGAAGTACAAGGCCAAGGTCTTTTTTCTTTTCCTCACAGTCAAATGCATTCAGATATGTTTGCTTGCTTATATTCCGGACTGAACTAGATGAAACACCCAGTAGTTCTGGATATATCATCAAAGGAGCCTGGGAACAGCAAACATGCTCAATTTTTAACGGTGGTAGAATGGGATACTCTCGCCAGGTGCCATATCAAAACCTGCTTAACGTAGTTTCTTAAACTACACATTTCCCCATATCACCAGACACACCCCTGAGGGTTACAGGAGGTTGCTTTCATCCACCTGCCCTCATAGCAGAGGGAATCAAATGCTTTAGATGAAGGAGTCCAAAGTCATCCAATGTTCAAGAAAAAGCTGGGGGACAGAGACAGGTGAGGTTAGCAAAGTTAAAAACATCAGTGGAAGAAAAGGTCAAAAAATCCCAAAGGCCAGTGGTTGAATGGCCATAGTTCATGAATACCTGTGATATTAGTAAACTCTGAGAAGTTTTCATTTCTGACTTCTAGAACTCATCATAAAGGGTCTGTAAGTTGAGAAACATGAACTGTGACCTTTTTAAGGGGTAAGTCATTCCTGTTTAATTAGTTTCTAATTCCAAGCCACTTGATCTAGCCTACTTTGTTGCTCACTAGAGAGCTTTCTTTCCAAAACCACACCCTGAAGTTAGAGGAGGTGCAGGCTCCTCTTCATCAGCTTGGCCACAGATGACAACCACATGGCACCTAGGCTGCCAATACCACCCAGTTTTGGCATTTGTGGCAGACATCATGGCACCCTTTCACACACAAACCAAACATGGCCTGACTTGCTCTCGATGTAGCACTCTGAAAAGCAATTATCAGTTGATCAGAGTGAGATAAAACCACTATACCACACTTGTGGTATAGAAACCACCTAAACTTGTCAATTTGGCCTTCCAAAATGTGATTGCTTTTCACCACGTTGCCCTCCTGATCTCACAGAACTTCACCTTGCTCATAATCACAACAAACGTCTGCCTGTTTGCCTCTTTCTTCATCTCATCCTCCAAACCTAGCTTATTGCTGATCATGGGAATCACTGGCTTTGATTTTTGCTGTGATTTCTCAGTTTTCAAGCCATTGCATGCAGCTGATCTTGAATTTTGCCCAAGTGACTCCTAGCTTTCATCTCATCCCTATTAGAGTCAGCCCTGCTTCCATTCATGTCTTTTTTTTTAAAAAACCACTGAGGGTTAGAGGTCAAATGTCCAACTTGCTTGAGAAAAGTCCTAAGTTTTCTTTATTTTTTGCTCCAAGTATGCAACCATACATAAAAGTATTCTAGGGTTAGGTTATCTTTAAGAGGTAGGATAGAACTCAGTCGCTTGGGACCAGGAACCCAAGATGGCACAAAGTCTGACAAAGATAAAGGCTTACTGAAAGTGCCCTGGGCTGCCTACTTCCAACCCCTCCAACATACACCTTGAGAGTTATTGAGCCTTTATGAGCTCAGGAGCCTGCCACACCCCCTCACACATGGGATATAACCACAATGCTTTACCACTCCAGCCTTCTTAGCACCCAGCTCTCCAAAACAAAAGGTCAAGGCTTTGATACACTACTGTTAAAAGGTCACCGAGTCTTGGTGAAGACTATAAAATAGGATGGACTGTCCAGCTGAAGTTAACAAATGGGCCATTCTGACAAGGATTCACACGATTTCAAAATGTATGTGCAGATTAGTCCATGGCATTCAAGCGATGGGAAATAGGAATGAGCCACAGAAGAAAGAACACATCTTGTAAAGCTTCACAAGATTCCATCAACTTACTTTTTCAGGCCAAAATCTTCTAGCAAGATGACTTCTCAGGATTGGAATTATTTATGAACCTCCTTTGGACCACAGATTTCCCTGAACAAGCTCCCAAATTTTCAGATACTGGCTCTCAGAAAGCACACATGTCACCAGTATCTCCCCAAAAGTGTGGTAGTTTGGGAGGGCTCTGATAATCAATGTGGAAAATTAAAGATGGCCACAAATTATTTGTTCTTTCTCTTACTGAAAAGATAGTAGATCCACCCATTAAACTTGAGCTGTTAGAATTCATCAAAAATGACATTCTGGGACTTTGAAAGCTCAATCATAAGAAACTATACAGCCACTATCTGGATCTCTTGGAACATTCTCTGTCAAGACATTCCCTCTTAGAATGGAGCCGCTATGCTGTGAGACGCCAGGGCACAAGAAGAAGCCACATACAGATGCTCAGGTTGGCAGCCCCACCTGAGCTCCCAGACAATAGCCAGCGTCAACTGCCAGCATCAACTGCCAGCCACATGAGTGACCCTTTGGAGTCTAGCTATGTCAGGTAACCACAGCCCTAGCCAACATCTGACTGAGACTTTGGAAGAGACCCCAAGCACCAACTCAACAGCCAAGCTCTTTCCAAATTCCAGATCCACAAAACTACGACCAAAATAAAGTGATGGTTTTAAGTCCCCATATATAGCCATATATAACTAGAGTCAAATTTGTTTCCAGAAGTGATATTCTATCTAAAAAACCGAAGATGTGTTGCTCTGGCTTTGGGACCAAGTCGCAAACATTGGCTGTTAGGGCCTCCAGAAGATGGACAGTGAAAGCTGGAAGGGCCTTGTGAAAATGGGAACCAGGACATACGAGAATGTGTGGGAGGCTGCAGAAAAAGGTACCTGAATTAAATATGGGCAGAGCAGTCATCAAACTCTTGCTTATAACGATGTAGAAAACAAGGGGAAAGAAACAGAGTACCTAATGATCTTGAGGATTATGAATAAGATTTCTGGGCAGATTGTTGAAAAGTGCTATCTGGCTTCTTCTAGCCACCTCTAACAAAATTCAAGAAGACAAAAATGGATTAAAGAAAACACCGTTGATTTTTTTTTCAGTGGAGTTTAGATCTAGGATTTGCTGGGTTTCAAAAGGAACAGTTTCTCATTTCTAGTCTCTCAGAAAAGGACTCTCTAACCAGAAACGTTTAATCGTGTCTCTGTTAAGACCTCAGAGCAATTGGAGCTGTTGCGTCACAGAAATTTTCAGCTCTAAAGAGGGCTTTCTAAGGTTCCAAAAGCAAGTTTCATAAACCTTCCCTGTTAAACAACAGAACTTCTAAGCACCTGAGGTGTTTTTCTATAGCAGCCTCATACATGACTCAAGACCAAGAAGGATGTTTCTTGGAGGGTACGTAGGTAAGACTTTTGACTAACACAGTAAATGCCAATAAGTCACGGGAAACCCATATGTTTTTAGAGAATTGTATCAGTAGAAGGGTTAAGACAAACAACACAAAATGAAAAGAGAGCTTTAAACTCCCAACCCTCCACCAGTTACCAATGTGGGCCTTTTTTTTTTTTTTTCCACAGAAGGCTGATTCAAAGGTGGAACCAAGATATACAGATCATACCCTCAAAAAATCATTCTCACGCAGCAAGACTGGACTGGCAGCATGTGACCCGCTGGATTTCAGAACTGCTATGGATCAGTAACTTGCATGTGCCTCCTAGTTCTCCTTCCCTGCTTTGAATGTGAGTGTGCACAGCCATTCTCTCAACCCTGCACATCACTATCTATTGAGCAGTGAACATGGGTGGGGCAGTAACTGATCTCTTTAGTTCACAGGCCTTCAGATTAAGAAAAACCATTTTCAAGGAACTGCCCTCTGGGAAACCCCATCCATGTGTGGATCTGATTTCAATGACAAAATCCTGACCTTTACACAAATGCTACAGTGGGAAAAGTCTTTGGGGGCCTTGGGACGGAATGAGAGTATTTTTCATTTGGGAAGAATATAATTAGTTTGTTACTAGAGGGCAAACTGTGGTTGATTAAAGATGTCTGAAATTCCTTTGCTACTCCTCCCTTTCAGAATTTGGACTAAGAGAGTGGCAGCTCTAACAATATTTAAAGATAAGGCTCACCACACCGATCAGAAATCTTTCCTTACACAGCACCCCGAAAAGAAAAATTGTTAAAATTTGAAGCTTCCTGTGAGTTTGATGTATGAAACTGTAAATAAGTGCTAGGTAGGAGAAAACAACTGGGAATAACGGAGAAGAAAATAATCAATGTGCCCCTGACCTGGATGCAGAGGCAGTACTAGCCTGTCAGCCAGAAAGATCTTATACTCTTGCTACGCAGCAATTTGGGCAAGGCTGAAAGCAATTAGTTCTCCCAGACCGAGGTGTCTAATTACGGCTATCTCTTACTTAGCAGGGTGAAAAACTTTAGCCTTACTGCAACAATGTGAGGTGTTTTTCATTTCACGAGATAAGTCATGGGTTTATTGGCATTACTGATGGCTTGGAATTCACCCTGAATATAGCTTACTGGGACCCAATTTCAACTTATCTACAACTTTTCAAGAACATTTTCAAGGTAATGGGATACACTGTCACTTGTGCATGGCGACCTAAAATGTTGGTTAGCTAACTGCATCTTCTCTTCTCTGGAGAGATGTGATGCAGGTGGGGAAGTGTGGAAATGAGCAGTCACTCCACCCTGCTGAGTGAGAGGGGCCTCATGATGTATCACTGTGAGCCTTCCCTCAGCTTCTAGGAAAAACGTGGCCAGGCCATACCTGTGGAGGTCTCCCTTGACAGAAGGAAGTCTAGAGTGCACCATTTTGAAGTGTTCTAAACCTTTCTATCTTCTCTACTAGATTGAATAACTTGAGGGAAATATATTTCTCTTTCTTCTTTGGGCCTCCAGAGTATAGCACAGTGCATGCCATGTGGCTGGTATTTGATAAAAGTCAATTGAAATGAAAACAGTCTCATCCACGCGTGTTCCAAACTAGCTCCTCCCTATCTGCTCACACACACCTGCTTTGGGCATGATAGGAAGTCAAAGTCTGTAAACTCTGACCTATGGGGCCCCACAGAATCTGTAAACCCTCCCCAGAACCTCTCTGATACACCCCATCCTCTTGTTCACAATGTGCCAGTGGCACTGTCCTTGTGCAAACATGCCAGGCCTGATCCTCCCACAGCACGTCTATCATTGCTATTCCCTCTGCCTGAAACACTCTTCCCTCAGAAACCCATAAGGTTGGCTTTCCCATTTCCTTCACATCTGCACTCAAAACTCACTTTCTCATGGATGCCTTCCCTGTCCACCAGATCTAAATTTCACCCCCAAAGTATTTTATATCCCCTTCCCTTTTTTTTTCTTCATAGCACTTACAATGATCTTATATCCTATATATTTACCTACTCATATTGTTTACCAACTGTCTCTGTACTAAAATATAAGCTCAACGAACTCACAAACTTTTGTCTGTTTCATTCACTCCCCAGCACCTGGAAAGGTATCTAATATGTGATAGCTTTTTGATATATATTTAATGAATAAGTGAATGAATGAACAAATTGGTAGCAGGCTAATTTCCAACCCATGGGGGTATTTCTCAATGGTACTTTTTGGTATAAGTGGATACAGAGAGGAAGAAAGATTGAATGAAAGATTTATTAATAGAGGCTCCCCCCCACCCCCCAAGATCCTGATCTCACATTCTGCCTGTTAAAGCATCTGCATTCTTGGGCTGCCTGGGTGGCTCAGTCGGTTGAGCATCTGACTCTTGATTTTTGGCTTAGGTCATGATCTCAGGGTCATGAGATCAAGCCCCAAAACTTAAGATCTTAAGAGCTCTCATAGCTTAAGATTCACTCTCTCTCTCAAAAAAAAAAAAAAAAAAAAAAAAAAAGGCTGCATTCTATGTAGGTGTTATAGATAAAATATATTGGGATAGGTACTTTTCCATTTTCTGGATACAAATATCTTAATTATCTTGAGAAGAATGTACATATAAAGCCATCACCACAGAAAACAGTGATTGCTGGCAGATCCTAACTCTGGTTGTCATCTCATTGGCAAGTTCCCAATTAGAGTATAATCATGATTTGCTTGCTGTGTTTAAAGAAATGAGTTAGCTCATGCAATATCTATTGGACTTGCTGACAATATTTATCAAAAAGCTGAATGTTAGGGCACTTGGGTGACTCAGTCGGTTAAGCGGCTGCCTTTGGTTCAGGTCATGATCCCACTGTCCTGAGATCAAGCCCCACGACAGGCTCCCTGCTCAGCAAGGAGTCTCCTTCTCCCTCTCCCTAGGCCTCTGCTCCTCCATCCACTTATGCTCTGTCTCTCTCAAATAAATAAAATCATTTTTTTTTAAAAAAAGCTGAATGTTCTGACCCTAATGATGCTTACTTAAAATACAGTATGCTATGACACAGGATAATCATCATGTATTACAAACCTATGGGGAAAGAAGTTCTCAATAACTCCTTAGAATCTAACACCTACACACTTAGAATATTCCTAAGGTCTAAGTTAAATATTTTCTGTTATAATTTTGACATCATTAATAAAAGACAGAAAATAAAAGGAGTCAGTCATCTTATTATGGAGAATGTGAAAACCCTGCAGAGACAATGCAGGATAGTTATGGTTCTACATTTCTCCCCACATCCTTGCTCCCTGCCCCCCTCCTTGAACCATTCTTCCACTGCTGTTTCTGCCGAGTCTCTCTCTCCCTCCATCAGCCCACTGGGTTGATGGTAAATATGGAATTGGAAGCAAGTCTAGTGCTAGATGGTTGTGGATAAATTAGAAAATTTGGATGCTTCCAAATGGGGTATGCAGTAACTGAATCATCCTGGGAAAGTCAATCGACTCCATTAAGCCTCCATTTTCCTATCTGTAAAATTAGGACTTATAGAATGTTTAACTCATACGGCTTCCTTTTTTTCTTTTTTTTTTTAGAGAGGGAATGGAGGGAGAGGTAGAGGAAGAGAGAATCCCAAGCAGGCTTTATACCTGATGCAGGACCTGACACAGGGCCTGACGTGGGGCTCCATCTCATGACCCTGAGATCAAGACCTGAGCTGAAATCAAGAGTTGGTCATTTAACCAACTGAACCACCCAGGCACCCTACTCATAGGGCCTTTAAAGTGCTTTAAGTACCATACTGACATCCTTATTAATATATATAACAGCATTGAGAGAGAAATAAATCATAGCAGTTAAAAATACTGGCTTTTGGGGAGCCCTGGTGGCACAGCGGTTTAGCACCGCCTGCAGCCCAGGTTGTGATCCTGGAGACCTGGGATTGAGTCCCACGTCAGACTCTCTGAGTGGAGCCTGCTTCTCCCTCTGCCTGTGTCTCTCATGAATAAATAAATAAAATCTTCAAAAAAAATCTTATATTAAAAAAAATTACTGGTTTTGCAGTTTATCATAACTGGGTTCAAATCCAGATTCTGGTATTAAACAGCTTTGGAACTTTAGAAAGATGCATTACCTCTCCTAGCCTCAATTTACCTATATATAAAATGGAGATAATACTTTGTGAAATTTTGTGATAATTAAATGAAATTAAGTAACTTTAAAAATTAAGCAAAATTAGGGGTGTCTACATGGTTCAGTTGTTTAAGCTTCTGACTTCAGCACAAGTCATGATCCCGGAGTACTGGGATAGAGCCCCACATTGGTTTCCCTGCTTAGTGGAGAGTCTGCATCTATCCCTCTCCCTCTGCCCCTCTTCTCACTTATGCTCTGGCTCTCTATCTCAAATAAATTCTTTTTAAAAATTAAGCAAAATTAATGAATTAAGTGAAATTAAAGTTCTTGTAAAATAGTAAACACTCCATAAGCAGTTGATATCATTATAATTGTTAATAAACCCATTTCCAAGTCAAGCCAGGTAAATTTCATTTGGCTTTCTCTTCACCAAATTGAACTGTCTTGATGCCCTTACCCTTCACTAAATGACACCCATATCTTCAACTTCTCTGGAATATTTTTGATACTTGTAGTACTTTCAGAGAGCATGTATGGAAAGCAGTCTCTAAAATAATTCAGTTTCAAGGGTCAAGCAGATGATGTATAGTTAATACTTCACTAAAAAGTTCAAAACATTTTACACTTCACCAAAAGTTGCATGGACCTTGCTTTCACAAATTTTTGTCTCTGCAAAGCCCACATCTTAAGAATCTTCCTAACAATAGCTAGACATTATTTAGCACTGACTGTGTGCCAGGCCCTATTCAAAGCATCTTACTTATATTAATAGCTTTAATTCTCCCAATACCCCTGTTCAGTAACTGAATTACTAACCTCATCTTAATGTGGGAAAACTGAGAGACAAATAATTAAGGATAGCTGGAGGACCAAGGTTATACTATTAGGAAGTAGCTAAGGGAGGAAATTAACTCAAGCAGTCCGATTTTGGATCTTGGGCTCTTACCCACTCTACTAAACTTAATGCAAACACCAACAGTTCTAAGACCTTAATCGGCTTGGCCAACTTTGTGACCTGAAATTACTGGAGAGTTCCCAGCTCTACACTTTGCACTGTGTAGACCTGGCCTTAGAGTCTGTAGCTGTATTTGGTCACGTTTGCCATAGCCAGTCATTAAAATCGTTAAGATTGGACCCTCGGTCACATGATATTCTATTCTGATTCTCATCATTAACATCTACAGGAAAACCTTGGATTTCTTCAAGCCAACCACTGTCCCCTCTGCTCACATTAGATAAGGGTCCTACAACCTTACAAAGAAATCAAATGAAACACACAAAAATACATAGGAAGGGGAAAAATACACACTTTGGTTTCAGTTATATGGCGATTTCACGTGGGGGTAAGATAGCATAAGGCCTTAAGAAATACAGTTGACGTTTGAACAACGTGGGGGTTAGGGACGCCAACCCCCAAATGTCAAAAATCTACATATAACTTTCGACTCCCCATAAACCTAATTACTCATTGCCTACCACTGACCAGAAGTCTTACTGATAACACAATTTACACATATTTTGTACACTATATGTATTATGCACTGTATTCCCACAATAAAGTACGCTAGAGAAAAGAAAATGTTAAGAAAATCATAAGAGAAAAAAAAAAAGAAAATCATAAGAGAAAATACATTTACAATACTGTATCAGGTTTATCTTTTAAAAATGAACCTACACAGTTCAAACCTGTGTTGTTCAAGGGTCAACTGTATAGATTCCTAATAAAACAATAAGAGATGATTTATCCAATTTCAGGACTAGAGTATGAAAAATTCTCGTCCCAGTCTATGTTACTTAAAGTGAAACTGCACCACACACCAGCATGCACCAACAGTTCAAACCTTCAAGCCTTGTACGAGACAATTTTAGGGGGCCCACATCCCAAACACGATCCAGGGCATTTATAGAGTTGGCTTCATTTCATTCTTGATAGAGGCTGTTTGTGTGGCTCATAGTAAATTCGACAGATTCAAAATATTGTTTTATCACTCTGACTCCAAGAAACGGTGGTAGCCCTCCTGCATGAATCCCTTCAGATCCATGCTGTGAAAATGACCCAGCAGTGGACCATGTAAATGTCTGAACCTCTCTCTGGATCTGCCCTAATGACTGAATGCTAACCTCCAATATAAAATAAAAAGAAAGAGAATGAAAAAAACACATAGGCCTGGTTGCATTTCTTTTGTATCGGCCAACCCTCTTCCAGTAGATTCATTTTAATTTCATTTAGTCCCACAACATAAAAACATAGTTCATTTTCCAAGTATGATCTCTGTGCTTTTCTTGTAGCTTGGCTGGCTTTGATTTACTTAAGAGACAATGTCCCTTGAGTAAACATTATATGGCTTTAAAAATAACAGAAGCATTATTTGAAACAAAGGTTGCATTGGAAAGTGAATGTAAACTTAAGGCTTAATTACATGTTGTGTCGTAATGTAACTTCTGGCCAGGGATTGAAAACACTCTACAACTGAGTGCCAACTTGCCTTTTCAGTGTTTTCTTGCCCTTATTAGTGATGTGGGAGAAATGTGTGGGCTTTGGGGGGGGGGGGCGGTCAGTGAGATCATTTGTTCACCAACATTTACTGGGAAAGTATTATGTATAAATTATAGTAATAGGTACTGGGGACCCAAAAATGAATATTATTAATAATGTAAATGCTGCTCCATTCCTTTGAAAAGTTCAATTCAATAAAAAGAAACACACACAAAAGTAATTACAATACAGTATATGTGAAGTATTAGAAGTACACTTAATATACAGTGAAATGACTCCTCCTAGATATCCCCAGGGTACCTTATGTTCAAATTCTGCCCAAACTAGTGTTCTTGTGGTGTTCTTTATCCCCATGACTGGCTTTATCATTCACCCAGGAACACAGGGACCAGCCTTCATTACCACTTTTTCCTTATCCTCCATACCTAATCCTAAATATGAATTTTGTCATCCCTATTATCACACTCCTAATTCAATAGATCTGTGTCTCTTACTTGAACTAACAAATCTAGCATTATCTACTCAGCTCACTCTTAAACTCATTCTTCACCCAGTAGCCAGGATGAATTCTTTAAAAAAAAACAAAAAACAAACAAACAAAAAAAACCAATAATCCTGATCATGATCTTCTCTTTCTCATTTTGAATGGTTTTCCACTCCTTTTAGAATAAAGAGACTCCTCCTTAACACAGCTTATGAAGTTCTTCAGTATCTAGCCCCTAGTTACTTCTCTAGCTTCATTCAATACCTCATTCCCACTGAACTTGGTCTTTAGTCAATCCCTTCATATATTCTGATGGGGGCCAAGACACACTACCCCAAAATATAGTATCTTGGCACATTGAATATTTTAAGCCGAAGGAGTCTGAGCAAGCAAAAGAAGCAGGAAGGTCAGAGAGACTCCCATGTTTCTCCCCTGAAGCAGATCATAAAACTCTCATGTGAGAGGTGCCCTCTCTCCATCCATGGGAAGGGAACACTCTTGCCTCCAAGATGGAGGGACCCTAGGAAGAATCTAAATGAACAGGCCTTGTTTTCCACTCCCCTCCCCCTTGCTATAGTAATATACTTAGCTCATTCTCTTTGCCTTGTCATATCTTTCCATAGCTTTCCACTCAAATCTAGCACAAAAACATTCAGGTTTAGCCATTTCTTTGGGTCTTCATTTCCTTGGGAAGGTTCCCATGTCACAGAAAACTTCCATTAAATAAATGTGTGCAATTTCCTCCTGTTCATCTGTCTTTGTCAGTTTAATTTTCAGACCCACTCAGGAATTCCAAGAGTATCAAGAGGAAACCTTTTCCTCTCCTAGAATCCCAAATTCCTTACTAACATAAAGGTTTCATGCACACTGTTACCTCTGCCTACAATTCATTTCTCTCACCTGGTGAATTCGTCATTCCATTTCCACCTAAGCACACTTCCTCAGTGAAAATCTCCCTTGTACTCCCTTACCAAGTCAGATTCTCCTACTATGGGCTAATAATTGTGCCCTTTTTTGCTTTTCATAGTTATTTATCACAGTTGTAATTTTATGTTTGTTTGCAGGAATATCTGACCAATGTTCAACTCTGCCATTAGACTATAAACCCCACAAGGGCAGGGACCATATCTCTTTCTCCCCATCACATCCAATGCTCAGCACAATGCCTAAAAGGGACACAGATAGTCCATAAAATCCATACAATAAATGAAATAACAAAGAAAGTGATGAACTTTGCCTAGAGAAAGTTGGGATATGCCACAGACGAGGTGTCAGCTGTGTCGGGTGTTAAGAAAGTATATAGTGATTCATTAGGCCGAAGGAACACACGAACGGAGACACAAAGAAACGAAACAGTCTGACATAGCTCAGTATAACTGAAGCAGTGGGTGTGATCTGTTTGAGGAGGGGAACAGTAAAGTGTCAGAAATGAGGCTGGAGAGACTTAGGGACTAAACCACAGAGGGCCTTTTGTGCTCTGCAAAGCAATTTGGACTTTTGCCATGGGAAATCACTGAAGGGTTGTAAAAAGGGAGTAAAATGATCATCAGATTTGCATTTTAGAAAAATCACTCTCATGGTAGTGTGAAGGATGTCCTTGATAGGTTGATATTGGAGACAGGGTGACCAGGTAGGAGGCCATCCTACGAGTCTATGTGAGAGATGATAAAGCCACAGACCAAGACAGTACTAGGGGATTAAGTGGAACAGGCAGCTTCAAAAGATATTTAAGAGATGAAAACGACTGATAATGGGGGAATAAGGTAAAAGAAAAAAGTCAAAGTATACACCACTCTGGTCTCTGGGCATCTGGGAGGTTGTATGGCCATTCACCATGTTAGGGAGCAGAAGATGAGAACTCAGCTTGGCTAGATAGGTAAGGGTGTTTCTAAACCCAATGAGGCTTAATATTTGAGGGCCTTCATGCCAGAATGATGGCTGTCTTCCAACGTCCTTCTCCTCTTTCATCTAATATGGTTTCAGTTAAGCACATAACCACCTACTACTGACCACACTGTTTAGCTTCCCTATGTTCACATGACTTAATTTTTGACCGTAGAACAGGAGCCCAAATATACAACCTCTGTGTCATCTGCTTAAAAGGAAATTGCTTGTCCTGGATTTTTTCAAGATAACCAGGAGTCCAGTTAGCAGGAAAACACCACGGGAAGACACAATGGGTCAATGAAGGAGACAGGCCAGACCAAGCATTTCATCAAAAACACTTATTCTGGGGGATATCTTTTTTTTTTTTAACTTATTTAATACATTGTATAATGGAGTCTAAGTGTGTATTATTTATACACACTTTCAAGTAAAGAAATCCAGTAGGCAACTGCCTACCTCAGTCTAGACCCCCAAAAAGAACTCTGGACAAACAATGGAGAACTCATATCTATTAGCATACAGATAGCAGTTAAAGCCATGGGAATAGGATTAAAAAAAAGAAGAAGAAGAAGAAGCACTCTGAAGACAGACCTGGATTTGTATCCTGGCCTCACTTATTATTTATGTGATTTTGAATAAGTTACATCTATGTGCCTATATTATATAAACCTGTAACAGTGTCTGTATTAAGATAACTAGCTGCTATAAAGTTAGATCTCCACATCTCAGTAGCTTAACACCAAGAAATTTATTTCTTATTTATGTGAAGTCCAATTGCATACTAAGCAGGACCCAGGCTCCTCCATCCAGTAACTCTTTCTCCCCTAGGATCTTGAAGTCCTTTGTTTACAGGCTTCCAAACCACATTGGCCAGAAGGTTACTGCATACTTCACTGTTGAAAACAAACATTTGGCCCCAACTAAATGCAAAGGGATGTGGGCAATGTACTACCCCCTAGGCAGTAACTTCCTGGCAGAAACACTACATGATGGAAATGGTACACAAATTTTGATGAACAATGGCCTCATCTTCACTATATTGAAGACGTAAAGCAGAAACAAATGGATAATACACCTAAAAGTGCATCATATATAAAGGACTCTCAATACTGTTAGAGCTACGCTCTTCCCCCTACCTTCCCTCCTCCCTCCATCCTAAATACACATCTGTGTCCCAAATAGGCCTTATATTTTCCAATTTTCATGCCTTTATTCACATTCTTGTCTTTACATCCAAAACCCTAAGCATATCTTTTTTCTCTTTTACAAAAATTCTACTTCTATCCATTTTTAAAGACCAATCTCAAAGCAATCTCCAGGAATCTCCTTTCTGTAATTCTTCATGGTCACTAAATTCCTTTGAACCACCATCATCATACTTATGAATTTTTCATTTAGCATTTATCAGACATTTGTTTGGTATTATAACAACATATGTACTTACCCTACCTCACTACCTCCAAGCTTATGACAAGCTCCCTGAAGCCAACAACTGCATGTAATTCCTCTCTACAGTGATTAAGAAGTAAACTGAATTTAGACCTTGAACTTAAGAGGCCAACACTTAGAGATCTGGGGTCTCCTCAAAGAATGAAAAGCTGAACATTTATTCAGGCAACTCTAGAAAGAGGGAAAGACACACTTTGTTTCAAGGGTTTATATAGTCAGGTGATAACTATGTGAATTACTGGGATACTGCTACATTTCTTTATTTCACTTTTGTCTATCCATCAGGAAGCCTGTGTGGTAAAACGTCTTTATGAATAAAGCACGTCCTTAACGAACAATAAAGCAACATATCTTTAAATATTATCATAGCTAAGAAAAACAAACAATTCTGAAGAGGCTTCTTTAAGAACTCTCCACAAGCATGAGTCAAGGTGATGATGTGGCCATTCTCTGGGTAATCTGACAAATGTCAACAACCAAACTATTGAAATCCGTCCCTCAGGTGAACACACCTCTCTGAGTTAAATGAGAAGTTGCCAAGCCATCTTGTTCTGTTTGGATCTAGCTACTGCCTCAGAGAAAGAAGAAAAGAGAAAACTGAAGTGATTGGACATTAGGCGATCTACTGAAAATGCCTATAGTTCCCTTTTCCCAACAACCATCCTGGTAAAAGTGGACAATGCATAGGCAGGTAGGCAGGAGGTCTTTCTCAGCAAATAATCTGATCACAGGCACCTAATCAAAGGCTGGGTGTTCCTTAAACAACACGCAGTTTTCCACGTAAGGAGACTGGCATGCGATTCCCCACTAACACTACTCTTTCACACCTGATGCTTCCACATGGCCTCAGAATCCCTGAAGGAACCTGAAGCAATCCTTCTCACCCTACTCCCCCCAGCTGGAGAGAGCAGAGATATATCCAAAGATCCACTCTATGTTCAAATTCATTATGCAGTCCAACTCCAAAGGCAGCCTAAAGCTGACCTAATTCCTAGACACTAGTTTTTGACTAAAGTCTGCCCACTGCTTGTCCCAGCGCTCATTGGGATATCAGAACAAAACTACCTTGGGGGAGGGGGTGGAGGTGCAGTGAGATTCCATGGTTAAGATACACTCCAAATCTATACCAGTGCCACAGATTTGGGCCTTCAGGGGTGCGGCGTAGAGGGGCGATAGGATCTCCCTGAAATGTGTAAGCAGAGTGAGATTCCAAAACCTATGAGTTGTTCTGTATATGAGGGATCCTGTGATAAGTCTGGAAAGCATCAAAAACAATAGTCCTCTCTCAGATATTCATAGCACATATTAGTATATTGAAGGCTCTGACATATCCAACTGTGAAGAAACCTATTGAACCCAAATTTGTCTACATGAAAGCTTCTGGGGCAAAACACTTATTTTTTTTTTTTAGGATTTTATTTATTTGTTTATTTGAGAAAGATAAAGAAAGAGAGAGAGTATGGGGGGTTGGCAGAAGGAGAGGAAGAAGCAGGCTTCCCCACTGAGCAGGGAGGGTCACCCCGCATCCCAGACCCAGAGAGATCATGACCTGAGCCTGAAGCAGCCTCTCAACTGCTCAACCGACTGAGCCACCCAGGTGCCCTGGGGCAAAACACTTATTAATGTCTTTCCTCAATGGGCTGTGGGTCCCTTGAAGTCAGAGTCCACCCTGTTTTCTTCAACTGCTGTTCCTCAAGTGCTTAACATAGTGCTGGATACTTTAATAAATATTTGATGAAGCAATGAATATCCCGTGGAAGTAGGGTCCCACAGAACACACCTTATAAAACTATTCACATCTCTATGGAATAGTCCAAAGGACAACCGTCCCAAATAGGAAGATCACTTTGAATCTCATAGTCAAATCCCAATTTGTGAGGTTACTGTTAAGAGTACAAAGGCATTTATTGTTTGTGGTCAGAAAACTTCTCCTTTGCTCTCAAACTATCTTCTCTTTGTATCAAATGAACCTGACCATACATTTCAAATTCACTGCCTATAAAAATCTACTGAGGGGAACGTTTAAAATGCAAGTCCTGGGAATTCAGTATTTCTAGAGTATTTCTAGAGGAGCCCAGGACTCCACATTTTGCACAAATATCCTAGGTCATTCTGACATAGGTGTTCAGGTGGAATGTACTTTGAGAAATGCTGACCAAGAGACACTGAGGAAAAGAGGAGTCCTTGACTTGGAATCAGAAGCCCGTTGGAGGCCCAGATCTGCATCTCCACTACTCGTGTGGCCATGGCAGGGGCCTCTCAGCTTTGCTTCCCTCTCTGTGGGACTCATAATACATTTGATAGTCTATGTATCTAGCTCCTACCCACCCACCTCACAGCATTGGATAAGGGGAAAGCATTTATGAAACTCTGCCCTGAAACCTAGCAGGTATTCACACTGTTTAACAAATCAGTAAGTTCACAGTTATTTTAAAGTTCTATGGTATTAAACAAACTCTATCACAGCAAGTGCTCAGCACAGAAAGATTTTCTGCTGATTCTTTAAAGATAGACCCAAGAGAGTTGGACCAATACTGTATGCACCTGTATCAGTCAACCTGGCAAAGTGTCCCTCAGAACATTTGGCTCATGCCTATGGACACAATAATTAGCCAAATCATGGCAAGAGCCAACCTATGTGACACTGGCCACAACATACAGCATGTTCAAATCTTTCCTATGCTTGTTACCAGACCTTCCCAGAGTGGACTCTTCACTCTTAAGTGAGTTAACAGCGAGAGTAAACTCTTTGGCTGGTGTCTATGTATTTACAGAGATGGTTCTTGTTTATCAAGTATCTTCATTAATAATAATTAATCATTGTTCAAGAAGTACAACGCAATGGAATATACATAATGATAATACAGTACTCCGAGTATTTAATTCTCTCTCCATTCTGAAGACTCTTCTGGAGCCTGTATCACTCGGGGTAATTGCTGTGAAAACTGCTCAATCATCTTACAAGAATCCTCTGAAAACACTAGAGACACTGTCAATTGTTTCCTAACTTTGCGGTATATTCTGAAGCCTGCCTTCTGGCATTGATCCAATATTGCTTGTTATTTATCTTTTCTTTACAAAATAAGGCAACAAGCTCGATGACTGAAAAATCTCTGCCAGAGACTCATTATTAAAAATTTCCAACTAGTGGAAGTATTACTGTACTTTCTATATATATTAGTCATCATTTTTTTGGTGTTGTCTGTATTTGCCCTTCTGATTTTAAACTTTTAAATTTTAAGTGCTTATCCCACAGCTCAAGCATTCAGTGGATATACCTAATAAATTTCGTCGGCTCATTGACCTGTGCTGAAGGATAGCAGCAAGAGAGCTTGGAAACCTGAATTCATGCCGCGATGTTTATTTTCTATGTTTGTCATTGCCTTCGTGCTGCATGTTCTGGTTGTGATCTACTTTCCTTGTCTGTGTCTCCTGTTAGCAAGTAACAAAGGTGATTGCTTACAGGGCTCATGCAGGTAAGCCAGTAAATGAATCAAGCCTGGTTTGGTGACCCCATCAAAAGATGGCAGTGACAGCTGGCCCTCTGCTAACTACTGCCATCAGAGAACACGTAATGCAGTCCTGGCAGTCCTAGATCTTCCAATGTTTCCAGAGAAGCTGGGCATATAATAGGTATTCAATAAATATTTACTGTAGCAAGTAATTCAGAGACTCCGATTTTCACCAGAAATCTCTAGATTTTAGATGTCAGCAGCATTAAGCAGTAGTAAGATCACAGACTCTCCAGCCAGACTGCCCAGGTTCAAAATTTAACTCTGTCACTTATCAGCTACATGACCTTGGGAAAGTTATACGAAAACTTTATGCTTAGTGTTCTCATCTGTAAAAGGGGGAGAAAGGAATTGTATCAACCTCATCGGGTTGTTTGAGAACTTAACTTTCTAATATTTATTAAATCTTGGATGATACGTGGCACATTGCAAGTGTCACATAAACACGGAAGCTCACACTTAAACTTCAAAACGCCTTATAATTTTCACACGTATTATCCCATCTTTTCCCCACCGTAAGTGGTGGATGAATGTATTGCCCTGTATGCAAGGTAATAGTTTCCAACAGGATCTTTCAGGGCTGTTCAGGATGACAGCCATGCAAGCTACTCATGCAGAACGCAGGGCATGCACACTTAGGAAGTGTCTAGTCGGGCAGCCCGGGTTGCTCAGTGGTTTAGCGCCGCCTTCAGCCCAGGGTGTGATCCTGGGGACCCGGGATCGAGTCCCACATCGGGCTCCCTGCATGGAGCCTGCTTCTTCCTCTGCCTGTGTCTCTGCCTCTCTCTCTCTCTCCCTGTGTCTCTCATGAATAAATAAATAAAATCTTTGAAAAAAAAAAAAAAAAGAAAGTGTCTAGTGATTTACCCAATAGCATATTCCATAAAAGGACAGATGTAGAAAAGCTGGTCCAAGACTTCTAATGGACAGAATCAGAGATGTCTCAGTGTTCACCGTAAGCCATGAAATAAAAAAAGACCTGATTCAAACCACTGTCTGGTTATTTTTAACCTATACATTAATTACTCCAAAGCAGCCAATGTGAGAGCATAAGCAAAACCCTCAATAATGTGTATTTATATTCCTCCCCTTTTTATTCATTTTTGCTTCTAAATTGCATTGTAATATTTTAGTTTCTCTTTTCTCTGCCTCCAAGACCTTTCTCCTGGGGACTTTACAAATACAGGCCTATGTGTAGAAACTGCTAAGTTAGGAACACTCTGTCAATCTTTCCTTTGATTTTCCTGGTTGTTGTTGGTTTAAGGCAGATCCTTAATGTTATTTAAACAGAAGAGACTGTTTAGAATTTCTTGGTAGATGAATTTGATAATGATAATTTTTTTAAAAAACAACTACTGTCTTCTTGGGATAAAAGATCTCATTCAGGAGGGTAGACAGCTTATCTGAATAACTCAGGACTTCTTTGAAGAAAAAGGTCAATGTAGCCATAGATGTTTCCTTGTCTTGAACAACAACAGTTACTTTATGTAGTGCCTGATAACCTGCATTTCACAAAGTTGTTATCTGGGCACTACAGAAGTCTTCTCTTTTTTAGGATTTAGAGTTTTAAATATTCGTGTTGTTTAAATCTGAGTCTTCTCATGGATGAGAAAAGCATTTACTGTTAAAAATAACTACTGCTAAATTGGACTTCCTACAAATTCAAAATGTTTATGAATTGTGGGGCATTATCAAGAAAATGAAAAACCCAGGGGTGCCTCAGTGTCCCATCTCTTGATTCGGGCTCAGGTCTTGATCTCATGGCTCCTGAGATCAAGCCCCACCTATGGCTCTGTGCTCAACAGGGGTCTGCTTCTCGCCCTCTGCCACTTCCCCTGCTTGTGGTGCTTGCTCTCTCTCTCTCTAAAATAAATAAATAATTATTAAAAAATAAAAGAAGAGAAAAATTAAAAAAAAAAAAAAAAAAAAGAGGGACTCCTGGGTGGCTCGGCGGTTGAACGTCTGCCTTCGGCTGAAGGCATGATCCTGGAGTCCCGGGATCAAGTCCCGCATCGGGCTCCCGGCATGGAGCCTGTTTCTCTCTCTGCCTGTGGCTCTGCCTCTCTCTCCCTGTCTCTTATGAATAAATAAATAAATATATAAATAAATAAGTAAATAAATAAATAAATAAATAAATAAATAAATCTTTTAAAAAAAAGTGAAAAACTCAGAGAATGGGAGAAAATATAAATATTTGTAAGTCATATACCTGGTAAGTATCTAATACTCAGAATATATAAAGTACTCTTACAGTTCAACAACAAAAAGACAAGCAACCCAATTAAAAAATGAGGAAAGACAGTGTGTGGTCATTTCTCCAAAGAAGATATCGAAATGGCCAATAAGCACATGAAAAGATATTCAGCACCCCTAGTCATTATGGATATGCAAACTAGAACCTCAGTGAGATACCATCGACACCTACTAGTATAATTTTTTAAAAATGAAATAAATATTGGTGAAGATGTAGAGAAACTAGAACCCGCAGATGTTTCTGATAGGACTGTACGACTATGTAGCCAGTGTGGAAAGTGGTATGGGGATTCCTCAAAAAGTTCAACACAGAATTATGGTATGGCCCAAGAATTTGACTATACCCGACAAATCTGAAAACATACATTCGAGCAAAACCTGTATATGGATATTCATAATAGCCAAAAAGTGCAACAACACAAATGTCCATCAACTGAGGAGTATATATAAATAAAATGTGGTATATCCATAAAATCCAGTATTATTCAGCCATAAAGAGGAATGAAATACTGTCACATGCTACATGGATGAACCCTGACAGCATTACGCTAAGTGAAAGAAGCGAGACACAAAAGGTCCAATGTTAAATGACCTCAATTATAAAATGTCCACAGCAGGCAAATCCATATAAGCCGAATGCAGATAAGTGGCTGCCAGGGATTGAGAGGAGTAGGGGATGAGGGGATTACTTCATGGCTACAGGTGATAAAAACAAACTTAACATAGTGGTGTTGATTCCACATCATTGTGGATCTAGTAAAATGGAGTTACATTATACACTTTAAAATGGTTTAAACATTTAATGTTATGATATCTGAAATTTTATCTATTAAAAAAAAAATACTGGCTTGGACCCCAATAGAAAAACCAAGAAACTTCTTCCCATACAAAGTAATTTCACACAGTGTATCACCCAAACGGTATTAAGGAGTGACGTGCTGAATGTAGAAGATCAGTGGCTGACAAGTTGTCCTTATTCCATTTATTTCACTATGCCATTTATCATTAGCCCTTTGCTCCTGAATGGTATTTTTGGTTTGTCAGTTTGCCAGTAGAAATTTCTCTTCTGATGTCACATCTCCATGTCCAAATGTTTCTTATCAATAGTTTAGCCAAAATAAATAAATAAATAAATAGTTTAGCTAATTTGGCCATCACTGATTAATGAATAAATGTGGGAATCTTCTCCCTTCTAAATTATAATAAAATGTTTAATTTGAAATAATAGAATATTGATGGCTCTGGTAAGGGGAGGGTTATGATTTATCATAAGTCAGTAATTTGTATCTTTTGTTAATTTACAAGAGATAAAGGAATTAGGAACACTGATATATCTAATAGAAAAAGCAAAGAACATTAGGAAAAAACTAATTATCCAGTAAGCCTCCCTCAAAAAGAATACATACATTTTCTCCCACAAACAAATATCTTTTTTTACTATCAGAATGTTGGTTAAATATTATATAAATGAATCACAAGAATATATTATATGCTTCAAACTTCATTTTTCCATCCTGCAAACTTTCCTGTCAACTAGGTTATACAATGGAAAATGTTGCAAAAAACTTTAAGCTGGAAAAAAAATCCCATTTGAATATATGCTGGTTAAGCAGTTGAACGTTAGATTAAAGGATATAACTGTAAAGAAGCATGACAAAGTTATACGGAAAGTTCCTAAAAGAAATCTAGTTGCCAATGAATTTCAAAGATACAATTTCCTGAAATCATATTTTTAACACAAACTATGATTTTTTCTTAAGTCTCAAAGAAAATTTCTATATTAAAAAGTCATGTTTACCTTTTATGATGGAACTATTTGAATGTTAATATGGCCAGGTTTATTCCAAATAGGCAGTAGGTGGGGGGGGGGGGGGGCAAGCATTTGAATAGTTCAAGTTTAAAAGAAAGAAACTCATTTTCATGTCAAGTATGTGTCTCCTTTAGGTGTAAAGCAAAGGCAGTTTTAACCAGAATTACCTGGAGAATTGGGGTGGGAATAATCCTGTCTCGTAGAAGCTGAACAAATCTGGTTCATGTACTGTTATTGTAAGGAAATTTGAGAAATCCAGAAACTAAAACCAACCTGTTGAGGGTGAACAAGAATGTGATGAAAGCAAATGCTTATATTCTAGGTCAAAATTGAGACAGAAAAAAAAAAAAGAAAAAAAATTAAAAAAAATTAAAAAAAAAAAACAAAATTGAGACAGAAGAGTGCACAGGAGACTTTGCAGGTGGCATCATGTATTCAGTGGTCAAATTTTAAAAACACTCAGCCAGAGTATACATCTGAACATTTAGCCAAAATAGTCACAGAAGCTCAGAGCTCTATTTCTTAAGTGGGGGAAATGAAGTTAAGTAGGGGAGACAGAAGAGAAAAGCACTGAGTCACTGGAAATTCCATGTCAAACAGAGTCTTCTTTCCGCTCTTCCAAATTCCCCTTCTCCATTTTTCTTTCAGGCCTTTGGTCTTTTCCCAGATATGTGCAAATTTAATAATCAAGTGGAATCCTGAAGGAGACTGTACCCCCCTCCTCTAAACTCTCACTTCATAGTAAAAGAAATCTCTATGAGGGAGAACCTATAGATTTAGGAATTATCCCATGGCGGGAGTCCTGGGACTTCTGATCCAAGAAAGATTGCTCACGAAGATAGGGAAAGGACCTGCTCTAGCTTTTAGGGAAAGTGGCCACTGCCTTCATCCATCCACATACATCCGGCAAGGTAATTTATGTTTCCAGTCAAAGCTCTGGCTGGGGAAAGGGTGACAGGCAACTGGTGCTGGTTCTAACACCATTGTAGTCCCCAGATGACCCAGCTTTGCTGTAGAGAGAAAGGGATGAAGGAGACAAGCACAGCTGCTGAAAGTTTTAGGACTCAGAACACTCTCTTGGTCTGGGGAGGGGTCAGGCTAATCTTTCCACCTTGGAGCTCCTTGGACCAGGAGCTCATGCCACCTCGAGGGCACAACTTAGGGACTGTCAACTGCTTATTCGTGAAATGGTGACCATCATTTATCACCATGACCTAAGGCCATTTGAGAAAGGCAAGGCTGCTCCCAGGGGGGCACAGGTGCCACCTCTGCCAAATCCTGGTGTACTGCTTCCCTGCTTAGGGCCTCATCTAATGGCTTACAGGTCACAGACCCAAATCATTTTAAAAGACCAGTCCCTTATCCTGTCACTTCCCAGAGTTCCTTGAAAACATGAGCTGTTCTGGGGCAAATGGTGTTTCTTCTGTTCACTAGTACATCTGGAGACAAATGGGCCTCCTGGTTCTCTGCCCTCACTTCCTTTCATACACCAAGTTCACTCTCTAGGTTTGTCTGGGTGCTGGAATGTCACTCCTATTCATCCTCTGGTAGAGAATCTGGGGTCCTCCCTATCCAGACCCTCTGCCTGGGCAGGGTGGGGGCCTGGAGGTCAGCCAGGAGGCAGAGGCAGAGCACGGGAGGGGTGGGACAGCCAAAAACCTGAAGCCTGGAGAGAACTAGGATCCCTCAGCACAGCGGCCCAGGAGAGACCTAAGCCAGAGCTTAGGGCAAGTTTATTTAACTTTGCTAAGCCGAGGAAGCTGCCAAGTTCTAAGATCCCATCAGAGACCAGGGAAAAAGCCCTACTGATTCTGAGAATTCCTAACAGTAGAAGGCTTGGGGTGAGCACTTTTCTTGGGCACAGTCCAGAAGCCTGCCATGCCAGGTCCACTTTCAGGCCCCAGATTCTGTCCCAGGGAGAATCGCCAGGGTGGGGAGGGAGTCAGCTCGGCCTTTTCCATCTTCACCCAGCTTCTGAGTGATGCGGGGCCTAGAGCACTGGGGACAGGGGATTTGAAGGTGGCTGAGCGTCAGGAATGGAGGAGGCTGAGAAGCTCAAATCAAGTCTGGGCGTCAGCCCCTGAGCCCAGGAGCCCGGGTGCCCCAGACCTTGGGCAGCGGGCTTTACTGGCTGGGGCTGGTTCCATCGCTCTCCCTGTTCTTTTCAAAGGGGACAAGGAGGAAAAAGCCAGCGAGAGGTCACTCTTCTTGACCATATCTTACCCTTTACGGCACCTTTCCTCGTTTCCTCCTAACTTCCACCTTTCTTTGATGCCTTTCTCTCCTTCCCTGATTTCCTCTTACGACTTATGGAAAGAGCAGAGGCGCAGACAAGTGCGCGACAGGAGAGCCCAGCGGCATTGACACTCCGGCAATGGGGTGGGGAGGGACATCCCAAGACATCGCACCCCCAGGTCCCGAATGGGGACATTTCCGGGTCCCTGCCGCTACTTTCTGCTGCAAAGTGGCCTCAGGTTTGACACCCACCCAGGAATGTCAAACGCAAGAGGCCCAGGGACAGTAGCAGAAACTTGTTTCTGCTTTTAACTTGGCAGTTCAGTTTCTGAAAGCTGTTTGGGGCGGGCCGGGGTGAGAATCCGGGCAGCTCCGAGCCAGGTAGGGGCGGCCCCCGGCCGGTCTGAACCAGACTGTCCCTGCAGGGCCAGCTCGGGGGTGACGCGGCGACGAGGGCTGGGGGC
Source organism: Canis lupus baileyi (assembly GCF_048164855.1). Lineage (NCBI taxonomy): Eukaryota > Metazoa > Chordata > Mammalia > Carnivora > Canidae > Canis > Canis lupus. The sequence continues at coordinate 11,537,762 of NC_132875.1, read as the reverse complement.
AGGCAGACCCCTCCCCCATCTCTGTGCTGGGGATCTCGGGGTGCACACACGCTGGACAGCGAGGTCCCCTCTCCGGGGCACTGCCACGGGCCCGTCCTGGCTCTCCGCCCCCCACCAGTCCATCCACACGGCAGAGCGCTTTGGAGCCGTGGGCACGGGGGGGTTCCAAGGGTGACATCCACTGTGAGAGCAGGACTTGGAGGCGGGTAAGAAGTTGCGCGGGGAGGGCACCGGGCCCGGCGCGCGGGGAGAGGCGAGCCTGCAGTTCTCCGCTCCCGGCCTCCTAACTCCTCCCCAGCCCTGCTCCGTTCTGCGTCCTCCGGCCAAACGGATCCGAGCCGCGGGGTATTTTCGGTCACAACCTCCTCCGTCCCCGCGCCCCCCCCCCCCGTGTCGTGCCTCCGTTCCCGAGGCGGGGGGCAGGGGACAGGGGAGGGGCAGTCGGACCCGCACGGGAAAGCCGGCCTGGCCGCGCTCGGGGCGCACCGCCGTCCCCACAAACGCGCGCCCCGCGCTCCTCTCGCCGGGGACCCCCCCGCTCCCCGCCCCCTTGACACCTCAGTTCTAAAACACCGAAGCACCGTCCCACGCTCCGGCATTCATCAAAAGAGGACAAGGGCAAGGCCCACGGACCGCGGCCGCGATCTCCTTGCGCCTTCGCTGTCTGCGCAAGCGAGTCCTGGTCCGCAGCCGCCGGAGGGGGGCGGGGGGAGGCATCGCAGCGCCCAGTTCTGCTTGCATTTAGGGAACTGACCCTGACCCTATTTCCCGGAGAGCGTCACCCTGTACCCACGTCCTTCCCTCCTTTCTACCGGGGCGGCTCCGAGATTTCGATGGAGACATCTGTCCCTGCATCGCAGAGGGAGGGTCCCAAACGGCGAGGCTTCCAGGGCACTTGGTTGCCATCCCACGATCGGTGCCACGGCGGAAGGAGAGGTCCGCACGCCAACGCTCCCGGTCCCCTCCCCCGGCGCGCGGGGCCGCACTCCGGGCCCGCTCCACCGCCCCCTCCCCCACCCCGGCCCCACACAATTTCCTTCTTCATGAAACGCGCCCGCCCAGCCCACCCCGCCTCCCGCGTAAAGGCCAGTCCTGTCTCTTTTTGTGCCCAGATGCAAACTCAGCTGGAAGTTGGGAGCAGGGCAGAGTCAGAGGTGCACGGAAAGAGGGAAGGAGAAGGGAGAAATCCCAGGGGGAGAGGGCGCAGGGCGGAGCTGGAGGTCGCAGGGGCAGGGGCAGGGGCAGGGGCCGGGGCAGGGGCGGGGGCGCAGGACAGCGCGAGGGGCGCGCGCGCCGCTGCGGAGCCCCAGCGCCTCCCCCGCGTCTGGCCCCCGCGTGCGCCCGGCGGGGTCGAGCGCGGACTCACATGGTCGGACTGCAGAGCCTCTCCCAACTACTGCGAGTGGGTGGCTTCGGGGCTCCCCGAGATCTTCTCCCCGGCTGCCTGCGGCGGGAGGGCGGAAAGAAACACAAAACAAATCACGGGGCGCAATCGGGACGGGCCTTGCGGCGCCGCGGGGACACCTCGCACTTCGCGCAGGAAAGCGGGCGCGGGGAGTCGGGCGGCCGCGTGTAGCCTATAAATAGCGAACTTTTAGACGGAATCAACTAACAAATGGGAGGCGCGGGCGTAAACTTGCGCACAGCCCCCCCTTTCCGGGGACGACCCGACCACCCCTCCCGCCACTCGCTAGGCAGGGTTTGGGAGGGGACAAAATCGGAAAGGGAGGTGGAATTTAATTTTATGAGCTTTTGCAGCAGTTTTGTTATTATTGTTATTATTATTATTATTATTATTTTTTGCAACGGGGGCACTCCGCCTCCTCGACCCTCCTTTTCCGCCTACCTTGGCCGCGCACCGCCCCCCCCCCCCCCCACCGCCCCGCTAGGCACCGCTGGTACCAGCTAGGAAGGGCGAAGGCCCAGGAGAGCGGAGGTCCTGGGGCGGGGGGGGGGGGGGGGGTGGCTGCAGAAGCAGGGAGGGGGAGGGGACCCCGGAGCCGGGGTTCCCCGGGGATTACTGGAGCGACCGAAGGAAAGCAGAAAACCGCCAGCATTTGGGGGTTGCCTCTGACGCCAAGACGGGAATCTAGGTTATCCCGAGTTTGGGAGGGAAGTGCGACAGGGTGCGTACAGAGGCACAAAGGAGTTCCTAGAGTGCAGGCTTCCTTTCCCAGGGCAACAGTGACCCCCCGCCCCCCAGTGCTAGGAACCCCCTCTCCCCCCTCTCGGCAACTTTACTCGAACCCTCGGCCCTGGCGGGGTAAGTCCCTGCTTGCCTGGGGGGGCCGCAGGCTCTGGAGGAAGCGCGTCGGGCCGGAGGGTGCCCCGGTCGGGCTCGCCGGCTCCCCGGGGCCGCACGCCTTCTCGCCGAGCCCGCTCACACCTGCCGGCCGGAAGCGGTCTATTTGACCGGGAGTCCCGGGCACCACTGGCCCGTCCTCCCGCCCCCTTTCCTTGCGCCAAGGCCCGATTGCCAATGGTGATTGGGTTAGTTCGATTTTCATTTTCTTTCGAGGTGCTTCTTCAAAAATAAAAGCCCCCAAGGACGGCGGACGCTCGCTTTCCCCTGCAAACTCTCTAGGTCGGGGGGTTGTGGCTTCACTAAATTTATCCTGCGTGTTTCACACGAACCACGGTCAATAGGGTAGCAATTGGGGCGGGGGGTGGAGGAGGTTGGGAGAAACTGCGAGCGCTGCAGGGGAGGGCCCGGAGGCGAAAGGGGGTGCGGCCGGAGCCCTTCGGAGGCTCCGTTCTGCACGCGAGGCCTGCGGAGCGGGGCCCAAGCCCGCCTCGTGGAACTAGAGGCGGCCTCCAGCGGGGGGGGGGGGGGGGGCCGCGATCCGCGCGGCCAGTTCTCCGCACGGCTCACCCCGCCCCCTATTAACGCAAAGGTCAATCGCCTCACCTCTAGCCCGCACCCCCGGGAGAAAATCCGAGCGGGTTCCCGACGCGCTTGGGGTGCGGCGCTGCGGCCCCACGCGCGCTCCAGCCAGCACCGCTTCCCGCCTCTTGCCGCCCCACATACGCGGAAAAGTTATTTTGTTTTGCCCAGAGAACAGCCCGGTTTGGAGGGAGAGGGAACCGGCAGGAGGCTTCGGGGTCGCAGCGGCCGCTCACCCCGCGGGGTGTGCCCACCGCCCCGGCTCCGCGCCACGGGGGAGGCCCCCGCGAAGCCCGTGCCGCGGGCGCTCGGCCAGGAGGCTGCGCTTCCCGCGCTTCCCCAAGGGCCCGGCCTGGAGCGCGCTTGGGGGGGCTCCCGGGCGGAGCTGGACGGAGCCCGGGCGGCCCCCCCTTGCTACGTACCTGTCCCAGCCTCCCCGCTCCAGCCGCTGCCCAGGCCCGGAGCCTGCAGCCTCCAGCGGGGCGCGCCCCGCCTGCCCCCGTGCGCCCCGCGCGCCCTCGCCCTCGCCCTCGCCGCCGCCGGGCCAGACACGGGGCGGGCTCCCGCGGGCCGTTGGCTGGGGGCCTCACCCCAGATTTTGCGCTCCCTTTGCGGGCTGGGGAGAGGGGGTCCAGGCCAGCGCCTCCCCTTTCATCCCATCCACACCTCCCCGCATCCCCTCGGGTCAACTCCGCAAGGAAAGCGGGGGGTGCGGTGGGGGGGGGACCTCCTTGCGGGCCGAGTGTGGAGGTCAGATGAACCTTTTCACGAAGGTTCTGGGGGTTGGAACTGGAGGCACAGGCCCTCCGCAGACAGGAAAGACGGACGCGCGGGCGCCGATCCCGCGGCTTGTTCAGCGCGAAGTTCACGTCTATTGTTTTCTGCCTCGGGGAACGCTGCCCGGCGTGATGGATCTTTTTAGAGCCCATCACTGGAAGAAAAATCCCGGTGATAACGATTATCTCCCGCCCGCGCTATCTCGCCATCGCCCCAATTCATCTCCCTCTCGCTCGAGCCCCTCGGGGAGAGCCGGAGAGGCGGGGGGCAGGCGGGAGGACGGGCCCAGCCGCTGCCCTCGGATGGAGCGCGGAGGCCCAGGCCACCTCCTCCGGCCCAGGCCGCCCCGGGCTGCGGAGAGGGGACCCCGCGGCTGCTTTCCCTGCCCAGCCTCGCGCTTCTTTCAAATGATTTTAGTCTGGTGCTCCGGTCTATCCATATACATTTCCAATCTCATGGCTCATAAACTATTAGCAAAATGGTTTCATTATTCACCTTCTGTATCCTACAAAAGGGAGAGGAGAAGGGAGCGGCGGGAAGGCAGAGTGGGGGTGGGGGGGCCGTCGTTGGACACTAGTTAACAATGATACTGCCCGTGTTTAAATCATGGTTCACACTGCCTTCCTCGAGCTGACATTCAACAAAATCCGATCCGTTTCCAAGGATCTGGAGCCGACCCCTTCTCTCCCCCTCTCCCCCCTCCCCTCTTTCGCTCCTCTCTTTCTCTCCATCCATCACTACCCATCTCTCCTCAACACCCAGGATTCTAGAAGGACCAGATGAATAGCTAAGATACTGCAGATCCATTATTTGCTTCATTAGGTGTCATCAATAAGGCACACCCTTCAGATACGACACATACAATTATTTGGTTAGAATCGCTGCCCCCGGTGCCCTTAAGGGTGCCGGTGGTGATGCAACCACGTATCATCCCTGAAGCCCAAACCATCCCAAGTTGCAAGTCTAGGACGGTAAGCAAGAAGTTGGCCGAAGGCTCGGCGTGCCGTCAGTGTGCCCAGTTGGGCACCAAGTCCTCATCTGGCTTATTCAGCAAGACCCGGGAAGCGAGGAAGTTGCAAAGTGGTGTGTGTGTGTGTGTGTGTGTGTGTGTGTGTCGGTGCATGTGTGCGCGCAAGCGCGTGGCCCTGTGAATGTGTGTGGAGAGAAGAATGGGAGGGGTAACAGATCGGGGTCTTTGTTTGCCTCTGAGAGGTGGCAAAAAAAAAAAAATATATATATATACACATGTGCATATATGTATATATATTTTTTTGCATGAATAAACTTGAATTAAAAGACAGATAGAAACAAACTGGCTCGTGGAGGCCGGAGAACTCTGTTCCTGGGGCTAAATAAGGTAGAAAACTGCGGGCAGGCGTGAACTGGCAGGAACGGCCTCGGGCGTCTGGAATTCGACCTCCTTCTCCGCTGGGGGCGATGATGATATGAAGTGTCTCCACCAAATACTTTTAACTTTTCGTAAATTGTATCTAGCATGACTCCACCACGACACACACGCGCGCGCGCGCACACACACACACGCACGCACGCTCTTCTGCTGCACTTTTTTGAAAATATTAAGGACGCCAGGCAAGTGAGAGTGCGGTAATTATCCCTGGATGCAGAAACCAATCTGGCTGCGGGAGGCCCCTCTGCAATCGCCGGCGGCGGCGGCGGCGGCGGCGGCGCGCGGACCCGCGCAGAGGCCGGGGACTCCGGGCGCCGCTAGGTCACCGCGCCGCGCGGCCGCCGCTCGCCGCCTGTTTAATATACATGGGGTGGGAACGGAGGGAAACGGATCTCGGGCCTGCACGTCCTGCAGAAAAAAAAAAAAAAAAAAAAAAATCAATTTGCTATTTATTTTTGAAAAATATAGATTTAGGGAATTTTTTTTTTTTCCCAGCCCGACCCCCTCCAAGAACGGCGGCCCGCATTTAATTACGTCTTTTAATGACTTTTCCCTTATTTGCCATTGCGGTTTCACGTTAAGGGCGGGGGGTGGGGTGGGGTTTCTTGGGGGGGAGATGGTGTGTGTTTCAATTCTGGTATCTTCAAAAAGATTTGCCTTATGTGTTAATTGCATGCTGTTAAGCACATCTGGGACTGCGTGCTGACCAACTCGGACCAACTTTTAATTAACACATTGACCCGGCGAAGAAGCAGCCGCCCAGCCTCCCCCTCGAAATATGTATATTAGCCGCGCGGAAGCCGCTCGGCCCGCGCCGCCAGGTGCGTGCAAGGAATTGCCTGCGTCGAGGGCCGGGAGGGGGGTGCAAATTGCAACCGCTCGCTCTCGCCCGCCCGGCGGACGTTTCTCTCGCCTAACCTCTAGGAAAACAAAGAGGAAAAAAAAAAAAAAAAAAAAGAGTAGATGACCGGCTCCAGAAGCAGGCTTCTTAGATCGTTTTAAGTGACTGGACCCTGGGCGGGGAGCTCGGGAGGATGGAAGGGAGGACCCCCAGAGCTCTCTCCACCCAGCCTGACTTGGGCACGTTGGGCCTGAGCCGAGGTCTGGAGCCTGAGCTCTTGGAACGGACCGAGCTCTCTGTTAGTGAGAGAAAGTGGTGGCCAAGATGCCTGGTGGAAGGAAAGCCCCGGCCACCGGCTGCCTTTTGTGATTCTGGCCTTCCCACTCTCAACCACCTCTCCTCGGCCTGGGGTTCCCCGAGGCTCACCCACGAACCCCCAGGCCCTGGGTCTGAGAACCAGGAATCCGCGTCCCCCGCCCCCTTGCTTGGAGCGCACTGCAGCCTGGAGGCAAAGGGAACTAGTGGCTAAGGTTAGGACGCTAGGCCGGGGAACCGAGCCTGGACTCCCCAGGGGTGATCTTCCAGCCAGGGCAGTCGGATCCCGGCTGGAGGGAGGAGGAAACCCGGAGGGCTCACCCACCGGCGATGCCACCTGCAGATATGCAATTTCCCCCTAAGTAATTTCATTCAGAATTGATGGCGTTTCACTGGAGTGGTGCCTTCAAAGTGAGTGCCTAGCCTGCTTCCCTGTAGAGCACAAATGCGGGTTAATCCCCAGATACTACTCATTTTCTCTTTCCGCATCTAATCTCCACGGACTCGCTCTTCCAAGTGCTTAGCTGCAGCATACATCCCTATAAAAAAAAAAAAATGTCAGAGTGGTATTCCTTCTCCCAGCCATAAAAAAGTTGGAGTGAATCGCTCCCAAGTTACCATTTAAAGTCCCCTCCAGGTAACAGTTGAAGTTTCTTGTTTGACATTTCTCATTCCCCAATACAGAACTTTTCAATAAATACGTAGTTCCAGCACGAGGAGAAGTATATGTCGCAATAAATTCATGGCTGTATGCTCTAACTATGTCGACGCTTTGCAAAATTTAATGTGACAAGATTGCTCCCCAAATTCCTTCCATCTCTCTTTTCTTTTCTTTTCTTTTTTTTTTTTTTTTTTTTGTGCCCTTCTCCGGAATCCACTTTTCCTATCAATTTATCAGAGAGTCTGCAAAAATTCAAAACTGAAAAAATGGAAAAGACAAAGACAGAACGAAGTTCTGTAGCTCAACAATTCCTCTAAGTTACTCCAGATCTTTTTATATTCAGATAAAGGTATAATCAACACACATCTTCAGTCAGGGGAAAAAATAAATAAATAAAAACCATCCATTGGTAAATTACAAATGTCCCTTTGCAGAGATAAGGCCTCTGGAAAGTTAGCACAAGCATTACCCAAATGGCTTTATTTTGAGTTTTAGTGGACCACAGCTACTTACTTCAGCTCACAAATTGATCTGCAAAATTGCAGCACACACCTGATATCCAGGGAAAAACAAGAGTTGGTAACTCCAGCTGGTTCTTTTGATTTACTCTGCCTGGTAAGATGTATGCTGGGGTGTTTTGATAAGAGGGGGAAAAAAAAGGGAGTCAGCAGTTTGATTTGGAAACTCTTTTATTGCTGAATATGGTTGCAGGTTTAAACTAAAGAATGTGTTTCTGCTGGGGACATTTGCATGACACATCCATATGCATTAGCAGCTGCACGGTGTTATATCATCAGTTCCTGTGAGCATTTATCTTTTTTTCCCCCTTCTGTCTTTCTCAAAGAAAGCTGGTAAGTGGCTTATAGGAGAACCATATAGACTTTAAAGATACATGAATCTTCCTGTGTCCTTCAGGCCCTCAGCACCTAATTGGCCTACAGCAACTTGTTTCTTTTGAGGATTTTGGAATATTTGAAGTACCTCGCTTCCCTGCTTACATTTTTTTGACCTGTAAGGATGGATTGACTGGGTATGAAATATAATGAAAATCATCTAAAGAAGACTGGCAATTCAAGTCTGTATTTACAAAAAAGGTGTTGTGATCAACATTCCTCTGCTATGTTGCTTTGTGACTTAACAGAAACTTTTCATCAGATATATTCTCCTTTATGGCATTGGTTTTCATTTCTTGACACTTGACAGAGGTAATATTTTTGAATCAGGATAGTTAAGACTGCACACTGGTGTGTAGTGATGGCGTCAGAGACCACAAGAGAAGACCTAGAAGACGTGTGCTCCTTCAGACATTGTATGGGCTGTGCAAAGGCCATTGTCTGATATCCACAGCGATGATCTGCATCTAATTCTACCTGAACTTCGTTTCATATGTCTGATTCTCTCTGAACTCCAGTGATCTGTAAACAGCAGGAATCACAATGTCAAATTGAAATCAGAAGGAAACTGAGTTTGTATTTGGTCTGCTTCTGTTCAGTAACACAGCTGATTTAATAAAAAAAGAAAACCTTACATTTAAACTGTAGTCATCGAGTCAGGGTAACTAGGAAGCACATAGACTCAAACCAAGAGACTAACATAAGCACATTTAAAAAAATCACCTCATATATGCTCACACTTAGTGTTTTATGGAATTGTTTGAAACTATCCATGCTCAAATGTTTTAAGTACTAATTACTACAGGTATATTATAAAGTGAGACAAAAATCTTATACACACATATGCAAGTAAACAAAAAGATAATAGTCCTTAGGAATCATGATATCCAACTAGACATATTGTGGTTTTCTCTCCATTTTTCGCAGCTTTTTTGGTCATCAGAGAAGCTATTTAAAGGAAAAAAAATAAATAATAGTCATTAGTAAAATAGTGTAATCCTTTTTTTTTTTCTTAAAACACTTGGAACTAATATGCACTACTGTACAAGTGGGCAGGCACAATGACACATAAATATGCATGAGCGTAAATAATAATCTATTTTTATGTCTTGTTTCCAGATGTTTGCAAATAACATTAGCACATTGGTTTGACCTATCCAAAAGGTAGTTAAGATCTCTGCCATTCAGTTGAATAGTAGGTAAGTATCACAGAACAAATTTCTCCAGCCCTCCATTGCACAAAACTTGTTGGCTTTCTTTTTTTAACTCTTCAACTTTAAAATATATAATTCATATAATGCGGATGAAAGTAAAAACAGTTGCTTAATATTATATAATGGAAAATTAACTGGCTGCATTATTTTGTTCGATTAATTATTTCAGTGATAACCAGAACAGCCAATTGTTAGGACTGGTGAGCCGAGGTGATTAGTTTAGAACATAGGCCAGAATTGATCCTGTGGCTAAGTGTGCTCAAAGGCTGCATATTACACCCCCAGCTCTGACCAGCCCTGGACAATTATGTCCCAGAGGTGACAAAAGGAACAAATGAGAATGCAGATGAATTTGCACAAACTAAAGAAAAATATTTACTTTTTAAAGTATGCATCTTGGGCAGCCCGGGTGGCTCAGCAGTTAAGCACTGCATGGTCCTAGAGACCCAGGAGAGAGTCCCACGTTGGGTTCTCTGCATGGACCCTGCTTCTCCCTCTGCCTGTGTCTCTGCCTCTCTCTCTCTCTCTCATAAATAAATTAAAAATAAATAAAAATAAAAAATAAAGTATGCTTCTTATTTATAGCATTATGGCACAGAAGATATAAGATATAAGACACATATCTACAACCCAGATGAAATCTCTCTGGCAAGATTTATTAGAGAACAGGGACAGGGAGCAAAAAAGACCTAATTAAGGCTACAAGGAGAGCTTTGGTATGATGAAGAACACTACTCTATCTGCCTGATATCAATATGTCATTTAAAACTCTGACAAAAAAAATAAATAAATAAATAAAACTCTGACAAATCAGATGCAACTGCTTCAGTGTGTATTCTCTTTAAGATGAAGGAAGAATTTGTTCACTTTCAGATTGTATTTTGACATTAAACATTTCTGGATGCATTAATGGTGTCAGTACATTTGGGGATACAGGGGATCTAGAAGAATTACTTATTTGCTTATGCATTCATCTCTTGGTTATATTTTCAAAATAATTCTATTTCTTCTTCTAAGACTTTCCCTGCGACAGGGAACAGTATCACAGGCTCTTTGAAATATGATGGCTAACAAAGATAAACTGTAGGCCATGACAACAGGTCTCCCTTGATTCAGCAGATCTAAATCAAAAAGCAGACAGAAGTCTTGTTGAGTCAATATTTAATTCTATGGCCATTTATTCATACTCGTTTCCAAGAAGTATGAACTAGGTAATATGGATATTCAAAAGCCAATGATTGTAGTCTGGCATGTAAGGAGCTCAGAAGTTGCTACTCTTTTCTAACAAGTAAAAAACTGAATAAACTGAAAAAATCAACAACTCCTCTTAGATCCACCAGAGAAGTAAGGTCATAGGGCAAGATTCTACCCCCAAAATTGGAAAGACAGATAGATGAAAACAAACAATCACAACTTATGGCAATAAGATCCCAAGTGTGAAAACCTCCTTGGGAACCAGTACTGGGGTAGGAAAATAGGAACTGCAATTAACAAATTGATAGAGGCTCAATGGGGACAAACCTGAGAGCTAATCACAGATGAGGCTCCATGTTTTTGTGACTTTTATTTCTAAAAGCTCTACCAGGTCCTCACTGTGAATATCAGATAAAACTCCTCCTACATCAGGAAGAAGGAATGGAAAAGAACTACTTTTTATTAAGTCTAGGTGTTGTTGTTGTTGTTGTTTTTACAAAGCTTGCCCTCAGGAGAAACTATTTTGCCAGAGCCTAACCTACTGGGGCTTACCAGAGCCCAACCTACCTGAGAGAAGGGAAATAGCAAATTTCAGGCTCCTATATCCATCATGTCCCACTTAAGGGGTTGAAACTGAGATGTGCTGGTGAAATTCACAGCCTAGGGCCATCATCAAAACACTGGGATCTAATCATAACACCATAGACTATATCCAGCACCCTGACACCTTACCATCACATTACTAAAGACCTATTGACTGCAGTTTCTTTTACCTGGTATATTGGATCCATCTTTGAACAAAAATTATAAGGCATACTAAAAAGCAGTAAACACAGTTTACAGAGATTGAACAAGCACTAGAGTTGGTCAGATATGGGAGGAATTTTTGAATTATCAGACCAGGAATTAAAAAAAACACAATTGATATAATAAGGGCTTTAATGGAAAAAGTAGATAACATGCAAGAGCAGAGGGATAATATAAGCAGAGATATGGAAATTCTGAGAAAGAATGAAAAAGAAACACTAGAGATCAAAAACACTGTAAGAGAAATGAAAAATGCTTTTGATTATCTCATTAGGAGACTGGACACAGCTGAGGGAAGAATCTCTGAGTTGAGTATATGACAGTAAAAACTTTGAAAACTGAAAAGCAAGAGAAAAAAAGGCAGGGAAAAAGAATAAAATATCCAGGGGCTCTGGGACAACTACAAAAGCTGTAACACACACAGTAGGACTATTATAAGAGTAAAGAAAGAAAGGAACAGAAGCGATATTTGAAGCAGTAATAACTGAGAATTTCTCACAACTGATGTCTGACACCAAACCACAGATCTAGGAAACTCAGAGGACAGCAAATAGGATAAATAAAAAAGAAAGAAAGAAAGAAAGAAAGAAAGAAAGAAAGAAAGAAAGAAAGAAAGAAAGAAAGAAAGAAAGAAAGAGAAAAGAAAATCAAAGATAAAGAAAAAATTTGAAAGAAGCTAGAGGAACAAAACTTTACCTATAGAGGAAAAAACAAGAATTATATCTCATGCTTCCTCAGAAATGATGCAAAAAAAAAAAAAAAAAGTGAAATGTTTGCATTGAGAGAAAAAACTACCAACCTAGATTTCTGTACCCTTTGAAATTACCCTTCTAAAATGAAGGAAAAATAGACTTTCTCAGACAAACAAAAGTTGAAGGAATTTGTTGCCAGTATACCTGGTTGCAAGAAATGTTAAAAGAAGTTCTTAAGAGAAAAGAAAAATGATATAAGTCAGTAACTTGGATCTACATAAAGAAAGGAAGAGTTTGGGATGCCTGGATGGCTCAGCAGTTGGGTGCCTGCCTTCGGCTCAGGTCATCATCCCAGGATCTAGGATTGAGTCCCGCATCAGACTCCCTGTGAGGAGCCTGATTCTCCCTCTGCCTGTGTCTCTGCCTCTCTCAGTCTGTGTCTCTCACGAATAAATAAATAAATCTTAAAAAAAATAAAGGCCAAGATTGTCAGAGCAGATCAAAAAACAAAGTTCAACTATATATTATCTGCTAGTAACCGACTTTGAATATAAAGTAACACATAAATTAAAAGTAAAAGAATGGAAAAACATATACTATGCTAACACTAATTAAAAGAAAATGGAAGTGGCTATATTAATGTCAGATAGCAGAATAAGGAAACTTATCAGAAATAAAGAATAACAGTACACAATGATAAACAGCACAATTTTTTTTAAAGATTTATTTATTTGAGGGCAGCCCAGGTGGCTCAATGGTTGAGTGTCTGCCTTCAGCCCAGGGCATGATCCTGGGGATCCAGGATCGAGTCCCACATCAGGCTTCCTGCATGGAGCCTGCTTCTCCCTCTGCCTGTGTCTCTGCCTCTCTCTCTCTGTGTCTTTCATGAATAAATAAATAAATAAATCTTTAAAAAAATTTATTTATTTGAGAGAGAGAGAGAGAGCAGGAGGAGGGGCAAACAGAGAGGGAGAGAATCTCAAGCTGACTCTGCACTGAGTGTGGAGCCTGATGTAGGGCTTGCTTTCATGACCCATGAGATCATGGCCTGAGCCAAAACCAAGAGTCAGACACTTAAATGATGGAGCCACCCAGGCACCCCAAAGGGCACAATATTCTAAGAAGATATAACAATCTTTTAAGTCTGTGCACTTAACAACAGAGCATCAAAATATTTGAGGCAAAACCTGATAAGCTGCAAGGACAAATAAATGAATACACTATTATAGATGGTGATTTTAATACTCCTTTATCAGAAACGGGTTGTTCCAGTAGGCAGAAAATCAGTAAGGATGTAGTTGAACACAAAGCACCATCAATCAACTGAATATAACTGACATCAATAAACTACTTCATCCAACAAGAGTAGATAATATATTCTTCTTAAGTTCCTATGGAGCATTTGCCAAGGTTGACCTCATTCTGTGCCATAAAACAAATTAACAAATCTGAAAGAATAGAAATTGTGCAATGTCTGTTCAGACCACAATAGGATTAAACAAGAAATCAGTAACAAAAATATAGCTGGAAAATTCCAAACTACTTGGAGATTAGACAACACTCTTGTCAATGACTCATAAACCAAAGAAGAAAGCTCAAGAGAAATTAAAAGATATTTTGAACTACATCAAAATGAAAATATAGCTTATCAAAATTTGAGAGATTTGGGAAGAATATCATTTCTTCCCAAAAGGAAAATTATAGCCTTGAATGCATATATTAGAAAGAGTCTTTGGCCAAGCTAATGGGAAAGAGAGAAAGAGGGGAACGGAAAGATGAATTATTAATATCATAAATGAAAGAGGAACATCACTACACATCTCATGGACATTAAAAGAATAATAAAAAAATATTATGAACAACTCTATGCCCAGATATTTGAAAACTAGATGAAATGGAAAAAAGTTTTAAAGACATAATCTGTCAAAACATACATAAGTAGAATAAACAATTTGAATAAGCATATATCTATTAAATAAATTGAATCACTAATTAGTAACTTTCCAAAACAGAAAGCACCAGGCCCAGATGAATTCACTGGTAAATTCCATCATCATTTAAGGAAGAAATTGTACCAATTATCTACAATCTCTTCCAAAAGATGGAAGCAGAGGAAATATTTCCTAACTCATTCTATGAGGCCAACATCACCCTAATATTAAAATCAAACAAAGACATTATAAGAAAACTACAGCCAATCTCTCATTAAAAATCCTCAAACAAAATATTAGCAAATCTAACCCAACAACGTATAAAAAAGATTTATATACCATGATAAAAGAGGATTTATTCCAGATATACAAGGCTGGCTGAACATTTGAAAAAAAACAATTAATGTAATTCATCACATCAAGAGGCTAAAGAAGAAAGTCTCATGATTATATCAATTGATGCAAAAAAAAATATTAGACCAATTACCACTTACATTAGTGCCAAAAAGAAATACTTAGTTTAAATCTAACAAAATATGTACAACATCTATATGTGATAAATAGAAAAATAGAACTCTGATAAATAGAAATCAAAGACAAATAAATGGAGAGATATTCTATGTTCATGGATAGAAAGACTCAACATTGTGACAATGCAGTCCTTCCTGACTTGATGTATAGATTCAGTGTAATTCCAATCAAAAGCTGAGTAAGTTTTTTTGAGGTTATCAACAAACTGATTCTGAAGTTATATGAAAAGGGCTAAGATCTAAAATAGCTAATGCAACATTGAAGGAGAACAATGTTGGAACACTGACACTACTAAAGCTACAGTACTCAAGACACCGTGGTATTGGTGAAAAATAGACAAATAGATCAATAGAACATATTAGAGAACCCAGAAATAGATATGTATAAGTATAGCTAACTGATCTTTTACAAAAGAATAAAAATTATATAATGGAGCAAAAATAGTCTTTCCAACCAATGGTGCTAAAACAACTGGACATCCACATGCAAAAATCAATCTAAACACAGACTTTACACTGTTAACAAAAATTAGCTCAAACTTTATCACAGATCTAAATCCAGAACACAAAACTAAAAACTCCTATAAGATACTATAGGAGAAAACCTAAATGATTGGGTATGGTGCTGATATTTTACGTACAACACTAAAGGCACTATCTGTGAAAGAAACAATTGTTAAGGTCAGGCCTCTTTAAAATTTAAAACTTCTACTCTGTTAAAGACAATATCAAGAGAATGAGAAGAAAAATCACACATCTGAGACATGACTATTACCAAAATATACAAAGAACAGTTAGAACTCAGTAACAGTAAAACTAACAACCGAATTAAAAAATAGGTAAAAGATCTGAATAGACATTTCACCAAAGGAGATAGACAGATGGCAAGTAAGCTCATGGGAAGATGTTTATTATCATATGTCATTGGAGAATGGCAGATTAAGAACTATGATGAGATAACACTACACACTCACTAGAATGACCAAAATCCCAAAACTGATGACAACAAATGCTGAGGAAGATGTAGAGCAATAAGAGCACTCATTCAATCCTGGTAGGAATGCAAAATGGTAGCAGCCACTTTGGAAGAGAGCCTGGAGATTTCTTAGAAAACGAACCATACTCTTCCCTTACCATCCAGCAAATGCATTCTTTGGTATTTACTCAAGTGAATGGAAAACTAGGTCCACACAAATACCTGCATATGGCTGTTTATAGCAGCTTTGTCCTTAATTCTTAAAATTTGGAAGCAACCAATGGGTCATTCAGTGAGTTAATGGAGAAATAAACTATGGTACATTCAGACAACGGAATATTATTTGAGGTTAAAAAGAAATGAACTATCAAGTTAGGAAAGGGCATGGATAAACCTTAAACTCATATTACTCAGTAAAAGAACCGAATCTGAAAAAGTTACATATTGCATAATTCCAACTGGGTGACATTCTGGTAAAGGCAAAACCATGGAGACACTAAAAGGATCAGTGGTTGCCAGAGGTTAGGGGAGAGAGAGAGAAAATCAGTAGAGAACAGAGGATTTTTAGTACAGGGGAACTATTCTGTATGATACTATAATCAAGGATATAGGTCGGTATCCACTTGTCAAAATCCATAGAATGTTTAACACCAAGAGTGAACCCTCTTGGACCCTAAAGTTCTGTCTGTGAGAAAGGGCAGTTGGTCCCATTCTTACCAGTCCTCAAGACCTTCCTCTTCCCTAACCACTGCCTTTTGGGCCAGCTTGGGAGCTCCCTGGCCTTGGGCAATACGGATACTAATGGCTAGTCAAGTTCAAGTGATGAACTTCCAGACTCTGGTGACCTACGTCCCAGAGCCAACCACTAGTGCATATGTTGGGGAATCTGGGCTTCCAACATGAAAGGATTCCTTAAGAAAAAGGAAAAAAAAAAAAAAAAGAACGTAAACTATGGATGTTGGGTGATAATGATGTGTCATTTGTAACAGAGGGACCACTCTGGGACAGGATTTGATAGTGAGGGAGGCTGCACATGTGTAGGGGCAGTGGGGCATGGTAACTCTATACTTTTTGCCCCATGTTGCTGTGAAGCTAAAAATGCTCCATAGAATAAAGTTTATTAATTTGTAACAAAAAAAAATCAATCAATAGTTTTGATTTTAATAAGATGTTACTAGCATACCCTAGCTCTTAGCCTCTAGGTCTTGCTGCTTTGCAAAATCTTTCTATAAATATTTCGGTTTCTAACCACTAATGATGAGGGGATAGCCCTGGGAATAGCATGAATTAGTGCAATGGATTCACCCCCCAAGAAATGTTTCCAAGACAGACAACAAACGTATTTTGAAGTACTTAGTACTGTATTAAATGGAACACAATATACTATACAACTGGGAAACATGAATTAGCTTAGTCGGGTGAAAGGATAATATTAATTTTTCTTCATCATCATGGCCCCCACCGCTGCCACCTACCCTAACATTTACTGAGCACTCACTCTGTGCCAGACACTGTGCTAGCGCTTTAGATGTACTTTCCCAGTTAAATCTCACGCAACCCTATGGGGCAGGCTCCAGTGTCCCTGTTTTACTGATGAGATGTTGAGAGGTGCTCTACTCTTGGGACACCTGCCAGTCTGCATTAAAATTTGTATGTTCAATTCAGTTTCTTTTCTTTTTTCTTTTTTCTTTCTCTTTTTTTTTTTTTTTTTTGAACAGATTTGCGTATATACCCATGCATGGGAAAACAACATCTAGTGTTTTCTAAAAATATTTCTGAAGCACAGTAGGTAAGGGAAAACTTTTATATAAGGCGGTCATCTGGGGCTATTTATCTGGTCAGTCGATTCTATTTATGACAAAAATAAGTTTTACTGTCCAGAGGGGTGCAACTAGGCCAGATAGCCATCTGCAAGCATATATAGCAAGCATGTTTAGCTAGAGACAGTGGGCAGGGCTTGAAGGTCGGGGTGATATCCTCCTGAATAATTTAGAAATAAAGCAAATAAGGTTAATGGCTGAGAGTAATATGTGACAACGTGATTAAGCCCTGAGAGTGTCTACTGAGGAGTCCCCTATAAATGTGCCAAGTTAGGGAAGCACCCAAGACTCCAAAGCACAGGAATACCTTCAAAGACTAGAATGGATGTGATTTTTAATTTAGTATGAACAAGCTTGACCCTTTTTTTTTTTTTTTTGGTATCTTTTCTGAAGATACTCCTTCTGATTAAAATAAGGAATCAAGTAAGAGAGGATTAATGGTCCAGAAATTGGACAGCTGTGCCCCAGACTTGGATCCCAGAACAGTTATATCACTATTCCTTGTAAATTCGTATTTCTATACCCACCATTTATTAAGTGCTTACTGTATGCCAGGCAGTTTACACACATTTCCCAAATAATCTTAAAGAAAAATCTTTAAAGCAAGTTGTTATATCCACTTTGCTGGCAGAAAATAAAAAAGCCTTGTGTAAGTCAGACAGCTAAGTATATGGCAGAGACAGCATTCAAATACTAGCTTGTTTGGTTCTAAATCCACACTTCAAAGCGCTGTCTGGTTTTATACATCAGTCATCCGTTAGTTGTAATGGTATGAGTCTAACCCTTGGAAGTGGACAGTCTTGACATAGCATCAACATCAAGTTTCTGAATTTCAGAGCCCTATGCCGAACTCCGTGCGTTCCCCAGGAGCTACAAACACTACCTCGGGAGGTCCCTTGGCAGGCAGCTGGCTGACCTTTTCCAGCGACGCCTTTATCTTTTTGTGTGCTTTCATTTGAACTGAAGCAAGAACTTTGTAGAGGCTATAAAAGAATTATTCGAGAATGCCTGAATCTATATTATGGGTGTAACAGCAAAAACAGATACTGTAAGGAATTACAAATGGCACAAAGGGAGAATATTAACTTCCACATTTGTTTTCTAGTTATTACATGAAGTTTGAAACTCTCATCCATTGGTTGGCTTTAGGAAATGCCTTTATATTCTTTTTTTTCCTTCGTCTTTCTCTTCTTGTAGGGACAACTGTCATGGATCAGAATCATTTCCTTGTAAAAGGGGTTTTAATAATAATTGCGAAGAATGCCCAGGCTCTCTAGTTTTAGTGTTAGTTCTCCAAAGTTCAGACTTTACTCCGGAGGGCCTTTATCACCTGTGTTGCTAAACTACAGCCACTTTGCAGATCTGTTCAAAGTCAGCATTTAAGAGGATGGCTTTCCTTCAGTGGGCCCTGCAGGGGGTCTGCCCACCAGCATTAGCACTGGCAAGTGATTCTGGCCTGTGAGGCATTGTAACTCTGCCTCCCGTCTCTCCTACCTGTGTTCTGTTTTGTAGGGGCAGAGGCTGGACATTGGGAAGCCAGTTTATAATCTCCTGGGAAGAATGGTTTCCAGACTGGGACAAAAAAAAAAAAAAAAAAAAAAAAAAAAGGCCTTCTCCACTGTTCTTTCATCTTGAGGTTGAGGAAATACAGATTCTTCCCTATGTCCGATATAAACAGTAATCATCCTGTTTGGCTACAACTGTCTTTCTGAAAGCTCTCTGCTTAACTATTTCAGATTTGCTGGAATATAAATTATATATATATATATTTATAAAAGCCTAGTTGTATTTCCTATAAAACTATAATTGTCTGGGCAAATCAGTGGGTTAATTCGGCCAAAGAAGCAGCTGTGGAGCTGGTGTTCCCTGGTCGTAGAGCAACCCTCCAATCTGCACAGCCTCTGGAAAATGTGTTTCTCTGAGAAGAAAGCAGAGGGACGCACACAGTATCAGTACCCAGAGCTCATGCTCAGGGATGAGTGATCTTCAAATGAGGATGGTACAACATTGACACCCCAGGTCTCCTATGTTTTGTTCCAGTTCAGACATTTAGATAGGACCCAATAAGTCTGACCCCATATAGGAAGGATTGTTTTGCCCTTACACCAGCGCTTAATGTGGGGCCACACCCAGGGTGGTGGTGGTGCCATAAAATGTTTCTTTAGTGAATTAAAGTTAAAAGAGTAAATGCAGATATAAAAGATAATAAATCTCACCACTGGACTTTAAATAAAAAAAAAAAAGAAGAAGAAGCAAAAAGGATGCGTTGTGACTTTTAAACAGACTATTGACTTTTGCTGGGGTGCACAGCTCACACGGTGATTAGGAGTCTGAACCATAATTGTTCTTGTCATCCACACACTGGGCTATAGTCGATATCTTTTTATCATATACATTTTTAATCATGTATTAATAAACAAGAAGTTTGTATCTTATCGATGATTGGATTATATTATTGACTAACTCCGCAATTCTCCACATGGCTTCTGAAAATATCAACAAGGTCAAAATGCAAAGATCAAGTAAAGTGCTTCAAAGACATAAAAATTAGACTTTTCTCTCTTTGTGTGACTCTCATGTGGAATGATTCTAAGGAGAGTGGAGGAGTTTTGAAATTATTTCCGAATTGAATAAATGGTTCTGTCCAGACTAAATAAAATAAATTTTTAAAAAAAGTGAAACTCAAATTATCTTCATCATCCTGGAATATGGAAAGTGTTTTTGTTTTTCCAACATTCTGGTTGAATCTAATCTGTCGCAACAGAATTTGATCTGGGCTGCTTTAAGAATTCTCATTGAAGTTATAAGGAAATAAGGCCCCTGCCAAGCA
The DNA here is from genome assembly GCF_048164855.1 of Canis lupus baileyi. Taxonomy (NCBI): domain Eukaryota; kingdom Metazoa; phylum Chordata; class Mammalia; order Carnivora; family Canidae; genus Canis; species Canis lupus. Next base: position 11,517,989 of record NC_132875.1, on the reverse strand, counting down.
GAAAATGTTTACTTCACCACTTGCCAAAAGGATTAGGATTTTCTCCTTCCAAGGCTGGGCTCTTCATATTATGATTCTCCCTCTCCCTCTCCCTGGACACCTCCTTGCTCTGCAATACCATCCTTCCCATCTATGGAATTTATTCCTGGTGTGGGTTGCCTGGACGCTGGGAGAATTAGACAAGCTATGGGTAGAAAAATCTCAACGTGATTCAGTTCCATTTTAGATACTCTCATGTGACTGCATATATTTTAACCATTCTTCTTTCTTCTTGCTCTTCATTAAAACCTCTAGCATAAATTTAACAATGGCTCTTCCATCATCTGAAGTCACCGAGAAACCAAAGGAGACATGTTTCTCTGGACCCCACCTCAAATACCACCACCACCCCCAACCCTCCCCGGGCACGCACGTCTGGCCTGTGAAGTGTCTTCTCTCTTGTAACCACATTCCCACTCCTTCCAATTATTCTTGCCCTTTCTAAAAATTCCCTTTAATTCCCTGACTCTCCTCAAACTTGTATCTTCAGCTTTCCTTTTGAAGTCTGGTTGATTGTGCCAGTGTTCTTTCTTGGTTTCCTTAATGTGCTAAGGTTATTTATGATGTTTCCATTGGGAGGAAGCAAAGTGATTGGTACCTGGGATCTCTCTTTACTGTTTTGCAACTGCTTTTGAGCCTGTAACTATTTCCAAATGCAAAAGATTTTTAAAAAATAAATCAGGTCTCCATGTGCTTAAAGGCAATCTCACCTACAGCTTGTATTTGCATGTTAATACAAATATTTCTGCACTCTCTGGGCATAATCCTATAAGTCACAATTACATTTTTGATGGGGAGGGGTGTAGGGGAGAAAGATTATCTTTTTTTTTTTTTATTACAGACGTTATCTCCCATTTTGGAGTTTTAACTACTTTCAGAGAGGAGATTTGGGGGCATGGTGGTAGAGTATGAGAGGACGGGAGGACAAACAGACTTTAAGCAAAAGAATAAGAAAATTATTATCCTTGCGCTAGATTGAAAGGAGATAATCAAAAGCACAAACACCTTGAATGTTCACATAAAGTAAAGTCCTGTCTTTTCACAATGAAATGTATTCAAATAGAATTAATACTCCTTTGGAGTTCTACATTTGCATCAGTTAAATATGATAATAATACCTTATGTATATAGTGATTTACACTTTTCAAAATTCACATTTTTATCTCTTTGGTATTCATAAAAAATTCTGTGACACAGACAAAGAGAGATTACTATTCCCATTTAAATATGATTGCATGTCAGAGAGAAGATAGTGTACTTTCTTAGGAGAAGCTGAGACTCGAACCCATATTTTCCAATTCCTAGTCAGATGGTCTTCTTACTTCACTCTATATATTAGAATAACCAGTGCGGACTTTCTATTTTAATCTATTTATGCAACAAGAACCACAGAAGTTGTTTAATTCGCTTGGGAAAAATAATCACTTTAAATAGTAACAATATCCTGAAAAAGCCACATCCTGTGAATGTTACTTAATGAACATGTTTCCTTATCTACCATATTGTGACTTTCTTGTATGAAACTTTCTGGAGTCTTTCCCTGCAGCTCTTCCCCTTTCTGGTAACACTTTTGATTCTCTTCTTTCCCCCTCTAGTATTCTCCTTTACCCTGGTTTAATGTAGAAATCAGCTATTTCCTTCCAGTCTGTCTTTTAATTCTCTTAATAATGTCTTCAGCATAACAAGTTTTTTTATTTTGATGAAACTCAATTTTGGGGGTGTGCTCATGCCTTCGCTATCACGAGTAGCAGCTTTTGCCTAACCCCAGGGCACCGAGATTTTCTCCAAGAAGTTTTATAATTTTACAGTTAAATCTGTGATGTATTTTGAGTTCATTTCCGTACAAGGTGTGAGGGTTTGGTTGTGGCTTATTGGTTTGTTGATACATGTCTGATTATTCTAATGCCATTTGTTGAAAGGAGTATGTTTTCTCCCCTACATTGGCTTTGCATCTTTGTCGAAAACTGGTCTTATTTGTGTGGATCTGTTTCTGGATTCTTGATCTCTTCCATTGATCTCTGTGTCTATCACTCTGTCAATACCCCCGCTGTCTTGATTTCTGTAGCTATATGGTAATTCTAATCATCAGGAGGTGTGATTCTTCCAACTTTACTCTTATTTTTCAGAATACCTTTTGCTAGTCTACATTCTTTCCTATACCTCTTTCTTTCCATATAATTTTAGAAGCAAGTTGTTTCTATTCACAAAGAACTCTACTGGTATTTTGATAAGAATGACATTAAACCTACAGATCAATTTGGGGAGAATTAATTTCTTTCCCATACTGAGTCTTCAAACCCATGAACATGAAATGTCTTTACATTTATTTAGGTTTTCTTTAATTTCTTTTATTAGTTTTTCATATTCTTAGCTTAGCAACCCTCTCTATACTTTATTAGGTTTGCACCTGAGCATTCCTTTTTTTGAAGCTATTTTAAATATTCTTGTCTCAATTTTAGTTTGTTTGTATACAGAAATATAATTGATTTTGCACATTAACTTTGTATCCTGCAACTTTGCTGGAGTAACTTATTGGTTCTAGATTCTTTTTATAGATAATTTGGCATTTTCTGCATAGAAAATCATATTGTGGGCAGCCCAGGTGGCTCAGCGGTTTAGCGCCCCCTTCAGCCCAGGGTGTGATCCTGGAGACCAGGGATCCAGTACCACATGGGCTCCCTGCATGGAGCCTGCTTCTCCCTCTGCCTGTGTCTCTGCCTCTCTCTCTCTCTCTCTGTCTCATGAGTAAATAAATAAAATCTTAAAAAAAATAAAATCATATTGTCTGCAAAGAATTGTACTCCTTACTTTGCAATTTGTGTGTCTTTTCTTTTTTTGCTGTTTTATTATAAGTCAGACAACCCAATCAAGTTTCAATGTTCATTTTTTTTGTGTCCAATATAATGTATACTTTCTGCTGTCGTTTGTTTCAAAGTTGTTTCTTATAGATTTCATCATATGAGATTTTACCTCCTTCAATAATAGTTTTCTTTTTCGGTTTCCAACCAGTGAGTCACCAGAGGAAGCCAGCTAAAATTTTTCATTCTTTATTATCTTTGAACAATTTAAATGCCCCTACTTCCCATAAATACTGAAGCCATGCTAAAGTCCTTTCAAAAAAACACAAATGCTCCTAAGAAGTCAACAAAATTCTAAAATTCTTATTAATTTGGCAATTTTCTAATGAAGAGTTTATCTTCTAAGAAGACTAGGATATTATAGATTCCTTTTTTAAAAATTTCTTCGCAGATCAGACACCTGCTATGTCACAGAATACAGCTAGATAGGTTAAATTATTTTTAAGATTTTTAAAACTTATTTGACAGAGAGAGAGAGAGAGAGAGAACAAGCAGAGGGAGTGGGAGAGGAAGAAGCAGGCTCCCTGCTGATTAGAGTCTGATGTGGGTTCGATCCCAGGACCCTGGGATCATGACCTGAGCTGAAGGCATTTAATCGACTGAGCCACACAGGCACCCTAGATAGGTTAAATTAATTGAGTCACCTTGCAAGCAAAGCAGCTTATGGGAAGACCACCATCAGGAGATGATCCAATCCCCTAGGTGGCTGGTGTTGGGGAGTACAGAGAAAGTTGATATGCCGGTCCAAAAGTTAGACAAGTAGGACAGACTCCGGAAATCAGATTCTAGCTTCCAAACTGTCAAAAAGTCAAAAGCATTCATTCTATAAGACGAAGTAAAGGTGGGTTACTGAGACAGAAAACTGGTTACGGCAGGATACATTAGAACATCAGTCTTCAGGAGTCCAGTGATCAGAGTGACTCCAGTGGCAATACTGGGTTCCAAGGTGTTGGGCCAAGCTCTAGCTTAAAAGTCAAGACTGATCCTCAAATAGTAAATTAGGACTTAGCCGTGGGTTGAGGGGTGACCTCTCTTATGGGAAGAGGAGGGATGAATAGGCTATGAATCTCACAGATTTTGATACCACAAACCACGAGTGAAAAGTTTGTCATCTTCCCTTTTCCCTTTTTCTTCTGATTGTGCAAAGAAGTCATTTTCCTCCTATTTCAAAATCAATTTTTAGATTGGAGGTGTTGGGGATCCCTGGGTGGCTCAGCGGTTTAGCACCTGCCTTTGGCTCAGGGCGTGATCCTGGAGTCTCAGGATCGAATCCCACATCAGGCTCCCTGCATGGAGCTTGCTTCTCCCTCTGCCTGTCTCTCTCTCTCCCTCTGGGTCTCTCATGAATAAATAAATAAAATATTTTTAAAAATAAATTGGAGGTGTTTATATTGGAAGTAAGTTTCATTAGTTTCAAACACGTCAATTTAGGTAATTAGTGTCATCAAATAGAGCAAAACTTTTAGGATTAAGTAGCTTCTGTATGGTTGCCTCCAGACAAGGGGTTTCTTTCATTATTAGCATTTCTACAAATACCTTTTTTTTTTTTTATTTTTAGAGAGAGATAGAACTTTTTAATCACCCAGTAGATGTTTTGTAAACATACAGAGTGCTATCCTGTGGTTAAAGATTTGGTATTTCATCTACCTGATTCCATCATTAGCTGCAGCCAAAGCACCATTTTGCACAGATTCTTGGACAGAAGAGCTTTCAGATCACGAAAAAACAATTTCTTTCTCTCCTATATCACATCGTATTAGGTCATGACTCAGTCTTAATTATATCCTCATTTTACATATAGTTACAGACCTGGCAGCAAATAAAGGAATGTGATAAGATGGGCTGAATAGATGATCCAGTCTGGTAGTTCCATAATTCTGCTCAGATCTCCTACTCTATCACTCATCTAGTGGTACAGCGTTGAAGCTCCTAACCATTGCCACAGATTAGCTCTCTGTATCTTTCCCAAATACCTGCTGAGTGATTAAACAGTTTCCTTCCTCAAGAAAAAAGTATTTATAGAAATGCCGAAAATATATCAAAACCCCTTTCTGAATTCAAGTCACTCACATAACTGGTTTGGCTCTTACAGCCTCCTAAAGGTCACCCGTGTGGTTATTTGCATTCATTGTGCCATCAACAAATATAAATTAAGCCACCTGCAAGAAAAGGAACTTTAAATTTAGGCAATGGGCATAGACTGGGCCCAAAGGATCCATTTCCACTAAATGAGGCTATAAAAACTAAACATGACCTAAGCATTCTTCTGCCCTCCAAAAGAAGGCTCAAGATGACAGTAAAGCCAAGAAAACATACTACTTAGAAGAAAGCAAAGGACAGGACAAATACTTACTCATCCCATAATTTCTTGGTACAACAAAGCACTGGTAAAATACAGGTTGGGAAAGGACTACTGGTGTGATGCATTGGCTTTTCTTGTATTTCTCAAATGGCATTGCTATCAGAGATTCACACACACACACACACACACACACACACACATTTTTACAGGGAAATATCATCTCTAAGATGTATTGGCAGTAAGCACAACCCAAAAGACACAAAATAAGAGAGTCCAAAGGGTCATTACTTAGATATACTACAGCTTGCATTTCTTTTCAGTGTAGTAGCATGGTGTGTAAATATATACAGTGGAGACTCTCCACTACTTTACACTAGTAAATTCATATGAAATAGTCTGTGGTGATCCCACTGGGTCAGCGGGTGCAGCACAGGGTTTGAATCAGCTGAAAACCCAGCTTGATAGCAGTAAAAAGAAATAAAGCAGTACTAGAAATCCAGTATAGTGTCATTTATTGCCTTTATTCTTTTGAGGAATCATATGGGCTCTTTGTCATAATTGCTTTCTCTTAGAATTTTTGAACAGCTTTGTGGTTTCCATTATATTAATTAACGACAAAAAGGAAAATTCCCCTGGAAATTGTTCTATCATTGAACAGTTAGATCAATTTGCTTAGTTCAAGACCAAACTAAAATTCTGTAAACCAACACTTCCCAAAGGAATGTTATGGGAAAAATGTTTAATACTTAACCTATGTTGAGAAAATATTGTTTTAAGTAAAGTTCAATAGGTTGCTTTACTCTGAGGCTTTGCAGTGTCTGTAATAGGCTGAGGTACATTAAGAATGTTCTAGAGGGAGACAAGTAGTCAGTATTTCTCAAAGTTGCTTGACCACAGAATCTTTCTCTGGTGGAGCATCTCACTTGACAAGTATTTCCCAGAGCACACTTGAATAAAACGCTGTTTCAAATGGTATCAGCAGAAACATCATTAAAGCCAGGAGATCTTGTTGCTCCTTCTTGCTAACCGGCCCCAGGCAATTGGTGGTAGGGACCACACTGAATGTAGCCTTGTTCATTTTGTTTGCTACACAGTGAAAGGAGCTTGTGTATCAGCTGCTCTGTTTGGTTTGACTTTACAGAGGGTGGTAAATCACCCTGACCAAACCTACATATCCCATCAGGATACACAATTTTGGGCACTCAAAAGAAGCAATCAGCTATTCCTTGGTTGATTGCAAAGAAGAAATTGCGATGGTAATTGGTCCTTCTATAAAGTTCTGATGTGAGAAAGTCCTGAAAATTTGTTCTATCCTATACTATTTTTGTTGCTGTTGTTGCTTACTGTGACTGGATTCATATAATATTTACTCTATATGTATGTCGGTATGAGCAAACTCTTGGTAATAATTTTGTCAGAGAGATATTGATTATAGAAGATACTCTAAACTGAAATTTAGAAATTCTTTTATTTCACAAGACCAATAAAAATATCTCATTGTGTATAGAATGCATGTGAACAGTGAATATCTGTATTTCTTCACATGGAAATAAGTACACATACATATTTACATACTGCAAATATTCTGAAATTAAAAACAATTCTTTCTCTACTTCCTCCCTACAAAACAGTTCAAGTGGTCATTTCATATCAGGAATTCAATCAAGCCTGCAAATTCAAAACATGTCTTTTTCGTTATAAAAAAATTCAGTTGTTTGGCATTTTATAGATCTAAAATTTTACTTTTCAACCATTTAGTTCTTTAAAAAAATACCTTATTTATTGGTTTTAGAAAAAGAAGAGGGTGAGTGCATGAGCAGGGGAAGGGGCAGAGGGAGAGGGAGAGAAGAGAATCTCCAGTAGACTCTGCACCAAGGGAGGACCCCAACGTGGGGCTCCATCTCACAACTCTGAGATCATGACCTGAGCCAAAATCAAGAGTCACTTAATCAACTGAACCACCCAGGTGCCTGTCAACCGTATAGTTTTCTATGGAACAGACATAGCCTGTGTCAACATTCTTCGAGGGTACCTAATGAATATGAACTGTAGTGATACTCTGTCTTGTAGGAGGATCCAAAGGAAGCGATGCAAGCAGAAGTCATTCTGTCAGCAGACAGTTGATTCTGTTAAGTAAAGGGCTTGACTAGTTCCATTTGTACTCAATTGATGAGCTGTTTGATATCTTCTAGCTTCAGCCTTAGTCTCTGTGCTTTGACGAAGTGCAAATAGATATCTAAGAACACCCCAAAAGGACAAATCTGACTAATGCAAATGAAGAGCGCTCACAAGGTGCTGAATTGAAAGGAAGGAGGAAGGGCAGGGAGGTCACCACCTCCATTTCTACCCCCCTCCCTCTTTCTTCCTCTCACAAAAAAAAAATACCTTTTAAATAGATTTTAGGAGGAAAGTGAGGACAAGGCTTAAGGGAAAGACGGGGGAGGCATGCTTCTGTCATTTGGAAAAGAAGAAAGCCTGCTAAGTGAAAAACAGATGAATGGAACTAACAAACCAGGAGTCTGGCTAGAGTAAGTCCCAGAAAATGGCTATAGTTTGTTGAGAAGCCTTAAAATACGTATTGGCGCTTTTGTATTCCATTTGGTGGATGATGGGAGAAGTAACTTGAAGTTTCAGTATATATATGTAGCAGTATTTCTCTGTAGGTAGAAAGACATGTTATATATAAATATATTAAGATAATCTTGCACATAAGTATTTGTGGAAGTAATCAAGGGTAAATGAAGTCATAAGGGTGGGGCCTAATTCTGTAGGATTAGTGACCTTACAAAAAGAGGAAGAAATATCAGATATCTCTCTTTCTCCTTCTCTCCTCTCTCTCTCTCTCTCTCTCTGTTCATCTGTCTCTCTTTCTCCATATCCACAAAGACAGGAGGCCGTGTAAGGACACAGTGGTAAGAAGGTGGCCATCTACCAGCCAGGAAAGGAGGACTTCTCAGAAACTATCACTGGAAGTACCTTAATCTTGAGCATCTAGCCTCCAGAACCGTAAGGAAATACATTTCTGTTAAGCTACCCTGTTTGTGATATTCTCCTATGGCAGTCACACAGACTAATACAAAAGCCATTACTATATTATTCCTTTTCCCCCCTTTCTGTATCATTCCTTATTTTACCTGACCCCTCTCACGTGAATTTTTAATACAGGAAGAAGAAAGATTAGCAACTGGGGTCTCCACTAAGAGTAGCAGAGCTTCATTAATGCTTTCCACTTAAGAGACCACATATTGGCATTAGTGACGCCATGGCAAGAGCCGAGCAGCCATCTGAACAATAGGAGCATTTAGCATCCTCGGGGGTCAAGGAGAACATATCTTTTTGGAGCACTTGAAATGATTCTTTTACTACAGAAAATTATTGAACATGAGCACTCAGCTGAAGGACACTACAGGCTAGATGGAACTTTTTTTTTTTTTTAAAGATTTTATTTGTTTATTTGAGAGAGTGAACAAGAGAGAGACAAAGCATGAGCAGAGGGAGGAGCAGAGGGAAGGGAGAAGCAGAGTCCCCTCACTGAGCAAGGAGCCCAGTTTGGAGCTCGATCCTGGAACCCCAGGATCATGACCCGAGCCAAAGGCAAACACTTAACTGACTGAACCACCCAAGTACCCCTAGATGGAACTTTTCTTAAGGTACATACGTAAACTATAGTACGGCCTCTCAATATCCTTCAACTAAGTTTCTTTGAGGGAAATATGACACATTTGGGGATATTCTATAGACAACCTTGATATATATTTGCTTCTGAAATTCAAGGTGAAAGCAAAAACCAACAGACTTGTTCCAGTCCATGACTAACTCTATTCCTTTTCTCCCTGGACAAAGACATGACTGGCTAATGAGGACAGGGCAGGCTCCCTTCACATGTCACCGTGAGCCTATCATGTGAGGTGAAACTACCCAGGCCCCCTTTTATTGAATATAATCTATCCTCTCTTGTCATTGAATATTTTCATCCCAACCTTCAATAGTCTCAATAATATGTCATGAAGGACATCCAAGGGACAGAATCAATTCTGGCACCCTATTGCTAGAATGGAATCATCACAAAACTGAATGGCCCTTAAATTTATCGGGTGGAGTTTCAGAGTATAGGTAAGGATAGGAAGGGTGGGAAATCAGCTACAAGCCACTAGTGGCTACAAAAACTATAAATACTGAGTATACCCTACTGGACAAAGACAAAAATGGACATACCTGGAAAGTCCAACCAAACTTGACCTTATACTAATGGTAACCTTCTTTAAAAAAAAAAAAATCCCAGGGCACCTGGGTGGCTCAGTGGGTGAGCATCTGCCTTTGGCTCAGGTTGTGATCCCGGGGGTCCCACATCAGACTCCCTGCAGGAAGTCTGCTTTTCCCTCTGCCTATGTCTCTGCTTCTCTCTCTTTCTCATGAATAAATAAATGAACACTTGAAAAAAAAATCCCGGACACCATTATGTCAGCGTAAGCAAAAACTAAATGCTTGATTTTATTTGATGCTGGCTTCCTATGAAAATAGCTCGTAATGTCACTGGTTCCCACTCACCCTCCCATCATTGCATGCATGCCCGCGAACACAAACACACACACTCTTACAGAGTTTACTTCTCAAAGTTTGGAATATTTAAAGAGCCATCCTCATCTTGAAAATGTCACAGTAAACATGCACATTTTTCCACAACTATAACCAATACTCACTCTTTTGACTCAGAGGAAGTGGGAATTCAGTGCTAGCAAAACGGTGTAAGACATCAAGTGGGCCCCATCGCTGTGGACCAGGGGCAAATGCAGTAGGAGGCAGTGGTCTGAGTTTCTCGAAATGTCGTCTACCCCACCCACGCCAGGATTGTGTGGACCTTTGTTAAGATGCAGACTTCAAATTCCCCGAGTCCTCATTTGACAAGCTCTCCAGTTGAATGCTGTGCACAACGAAGCTCAAAAGCACTATTTAAAATGTGGACAGACATTCCCTCTGCCGCAACAGGAAGCAGAGAAGTGGGTTAATGCTTAGTGAACTACATTCGGTAAATGCTTACTGAACTGAATTCATGACCTCTCGGGTCCCTTTGTGTCTTTCTCCAAAACTGATCATCTCCGAGAAGTAAGTCAACTTTTTTCTCTACTCCGCAAAATAATATCCCCAACACCAGGACCCGAGCTAGCCAGCATACCAGTTTCACTCCATTACTGTAGGAATGACTAGTCTTAAAAACATAAAGACAATGCTGCTTCATCGGCCCCTTTGCTTATCCTCCTACATTCTTCTTCCCTGTTCTGGTACATTCTATTGTACCAGAATATTCATATCGTCTCCCTTCTCTCTGCACATAGAGAAGGAATAGTCTTAAGAGCATCTAGGGATCCCGTTACCCAATTTTTTCCTCTTGGATGTTTGCCTTTCAGGCCTTTATCTTTCTGACAGGGAAGGCGTAACACACGCTGTCAAAGCCTGGGCACCCCCATGGCTTTGCCTTACCTGAGTTTACCCGCAGGTGCGAGACTGCACCCCGCATGTAGAGTTTTTCTACCTGACCTTTCTCTCCTCTGCCCGAGGCTTTCTCTGGTCTCGCAGAGCTTGCTACCTCCTATGCGTGGACAATCTAAAAGTGTCCCTGTGAGGTTGTTGCTCCTAGGAGCAACTCTCAGCCACTGATGAATGGGAGTTCATGGGTACATGCCCCAACCACTCCACTTCTCCGGATGCTCACATGGGTTCCTCAAGTCTTCACAGTGGGTCTCACTGACCTTGAACCCCGGTTGTCCATGGAGGTAACTTGTCCTTTAATAGACCCTCCATTGACATTTCTGCCTTCTCTTAGTCACATGTGTTTCCCACACCTTCCAGATAAACCACCCTCACCCATGACCTTGTCTCAAGGTCTGCTTTGGGTGTCCCAAACTAAGTCAAGTACCGTGCCCATCAGTCAGACAGCATCTCTGCTTATCAAAGGGGCCATAAACTGATCACTAATGAAATATTTGCTTGGTTTACTATTTTTAACAAAATTTACATGATTTTATAAATCATACTACCACATAACTCTAGATTTCTCGCTTTTTTAAGAACACTGTTGCATTTACCCCCACTGGGCCCACAGTAGCCTGCTTTCTTTCCAGACTAGGCCTGCACTCTGCAGCTTGCCCAGGCCTGACCACTCACCCAAGGAATGCAAATGCGTATCTACTGATTCTGCTCTTCTTCCTCAGGTGCACAACCTGCCAGGCTCCTGTAGGCAGAGCCACTGATGGGCTTTGGGCTAATGGCTTTGTCACTGATAAATATGGTGTAATAAATGCACTGTGACCATTTAGGAGTCCTGCCTTCCTTGGTGTTGTTTGTCCTGGTGAACAGCTGCCCCATCCTCAGCACAGCAGTGAGGAAAGCTCAGAAGCTTCTTTGCTACCTCATTCCTGGAGCCAAGTTTACATGATCGGTGGAAAGCCCTGTTTTTTGGGAGTGCCTGGAAAGGAGCACAAGGATTTGAAGGCCTGTGGGAATTACACTGGCCTGACATGAGGTCCATGCGACTGACCTGTTCCCCAGCTGACCATGTCCAGGCCTGTCTGGGGCTGTTGCCCAAGCATAACAAAGAAGTAGACACCCTTCAGATCTAAAGAAACAGCAACTCTAGTTTTCTGTGTTTTAGGATCTCTTATTTCTCCTCTTTATTAGAGAAGGCATTTAGAGGGGCATTGAGAAAAAAACCCACAAAAAATCAAGCTGAATCTTAGAATGAGTTACATTTACAAGCTTCAACAATAACTTTGTGTGTAGGGAGTGGGGAACTCAGTTAACCTCTCTGTTCCTTGGTATTTTAATTTGGCCAAAAGTGATAATCATCATATTTAGTGACCTCGCGGGTGCCCTGAGCATTAATGAGACAATGTGAGAAAATTATCAAGTAAGTGCTATGGTAATGTTAGTCCTAGGTCTACTTATTTTATGCTTCTCATTTATCTTTAAGGAAACATTTGTTAAATGGAAAGCCCTAGTACTACAGAGGATGGAGGAAAAAAAAAAAAAAAAAACAATTACCAAAGCAACTTTAGCAAAGGAAATAGCAATTTCACACAGCTACAGAGGCGACCCTGTTATGCCCACTTCTGAAGTTTCTTGATCATTTCAGCCATGCTGTTTTTAGATCACGAATGTAGCTTAATTTTGGAAATGAATATCCATTCCAATTTCCCCTTTCCTAAATGATTATAGTTGATGAAATAGATGTAAAATGTCCCTAGCTATTTACATGTAGTAGGTGCTAAAAAGTAGGCTGGAAGAAAGGAAGGAAGGAGAGAATTTTCACTTATTTTACTTTTATAATATTATATCAGGGTAGAGAGGTCAGGAAAAAATGGAAGAGAGCTAGGAATGTGCCCTTAAATACTATGACACTCAAAGTCATTTCTCTCCACTCATCAATCAACTGGTAGACTAGTTTCACTGTGCCCAATATGGGGAAAGTCAGAGACGAGGAAAATATGGCCGCTTACTTGAAAGAGTTCAAAATCTAGTTGGAGAATCACAGCAAACAAATATACATATATAAACATGAAATCATCACAAATGATGAGGCATGAATTATGGGTTACGACTCTACCCACAATAGACATTCAGAGAAGAAAGAGGTCACTAGAGAGTGATGTAGTCAGAGAAGACTCCTGAAGGAGATGGTACTAGACTTGGGCTTTCAGATGAACTTGCTTATTCCCATCTACTCCTCACATTAACCCTGTGAGGTTAATCTCTTTTCACAAATGAGGAAACACTCAAGCAGATTAAGTCACTTACCAAGGTCACACAACGGAGGTCTAACGGCAGAGGTCTCTCCTCCACACACCACTGTCTTTTCTGTACTGTCCGCATTGTTGCAGCAACAGGATAGAAGCCGAAGCTGGCCTCTTCTGGTCCAGCCCCTGCCCCAGGTAAGTCTCCTCACCCATCATTCCTCCACATGCTTTCTGCTTCAGCTACACCTTGTGCTTTAGGAAGGGTCCGCAGGAAACACATGACACAGTTAAAAGAATTTAACTAGAAGTAATTTAATGAGGAATTATTTTCAGAAAAGTGGGCGATTACGGGAACTAATGAAGCCAGTGAGGCACCCAGAAACTAGCAATAGCAGGAAGCCATTACTATTAAAGAGGCAAGAAGATAAGTGGACATAGTAAAGCTTGGAGAATGCTAGAACTAAGAAGGAAGTCAGGTAATTGGAGCATGTTGCCTTCTGTAGGCACTACTGAAACCATAGTGGGAATAATACCCTAACTTCCCTCCCTCTCCATCTGCCCTGGCATCTCCTGCTAGTGTCTTCCATTGGGTGAGCATGTGGAAGACAGAGAGCAAGGGAGTCCAGCTGAAGTAGCCCATACATGTCAACTTCCCAGACACAGAGGGGGGAGGACAGAGAATATATCTTAGGGGCAAAAAGAGATACAAAATCTTCCTGCCTTTGTGAACATTGCTGCTGCCCAGACAAGTCTCCCTTGACTGGCGAGTCTAAGGCTTTGTTCAAGAATCACCAGTCCTGGGAAGCAATTTATTACCCTCTGCTGGAGTTGGGAGCCTCTCCTCTGTGGTTGCACAGTCTCTGTGCATACCTTTATTATTGCCCCTTTGTGTTTGCTGAATGGACTCCAAGCAACCCAGAGGCATTGGCAGCTAAGGACAATTGCTACCCTAACGCAACTAAATGCACACAAGGGAACTGATGAAAGTGGGCAATCAACGACAAGCACGTATTTCCCAAATTGTAAATTTTGATTGAATTTTAAACCCAGAGAGAAGTTGCCAGAATAATAAAAGGAACTTGCATGTTCCCCCTTTGCCCAGATTCTCCAATTACCCTTTTGCCCCATTTGCATTATTATTCTCCTTGTATACACACACACGCACACACTCATGAATTTTCTTTTATTTATTTCAATTTTGGAATGATTGTATTCTTTTGTCCTTAAATATGCCAGTTTGTGTTTTCCTAAAAACAAGGACATTCTCTTATACACTTAAAGTACAAACTTCAAAACCAGGAAATTTGACATTGATAGAATGCCATTATCTAGTCCATAGTGCATTCTCAAATTTTATCAGTTGGGTCAGTGATGTCCTACATCGCTATCCCTTCTCCCCTCCCCCAGTCCAGAATCCAGTACAGGATGGTGCATTGCAATTAGTCATCGTATGTCTTTAGTCTACTTTAATCTGAACACTTCTTTTGCCTTTCTGTGTCTTGACCTTGACATTTTTGAAGAGTATGGAACACTAATTTTGTAGAATGTCCTGCAATATGGCTCTATCTGATGTTTCCATATGATTAGATTTAGCTTCTTCATTTTTGGCAGGAACGCCACAGAAGTGATGTCGTGTCCTTCTCAATGCCTCATTGAGTGATGTCAGCCTGTCCTGATATCGGGGATGTTAGCTCTTATGATTGACTCAGGTATGTCTGCCAGGTGCCTCTATTATTAAAAGACAGTATTTTAGATTTATAAATAATTTGGGAAGATTCCTTAGGACTACGTAAATAACTTGCTCCCTGTCAAATTATAATCTCTTTTTTTTTTTTTTTTTTTCAAGGAAGAGGAGACAATTCACTGAGTATTGTGGACAAAAAGCAAGTGATACTAGGGGTGCCTGGGTGGTTCAGTCATTAAGCTAAGCTTGTGCCTCCAGCTCAAGTCATGATCCCAGGGTTGGGCCCCCTCCCCTGCTCAGTGGGGAGTTTGCTTCTCCCTCTGCTCCTCCCCCCACTCATGCTCTCTCTCTCTCAAATAAATAAACTATATATATATTTTTTTCTTTTCTTTTTTTTTTTTTTTTTAAAGGAAGTGATACTAAAGCTTCAGTCACTTCTAATCTCCTGCCCCTGGTGCCAAGGCAGGTCATTCTCACTGTCTAGGGTTTTCTCTTTTGAATCACAGCTTGTCTCTGCTGGATCCCTGTTAAGGCTTCTATTAAGAGAAAACTGAAGGGGTTGATCTGAGTCTCAACAAAAAAGAACAAACCAACCCCAGCGTCAGCTCCATGGAATCAGGACTCCGTCCTTTTATTCTTTCTGTGTCTCCTCCTATCATCAGAAGCAGGGATCCCTTCCTGCCTATTGCAACTTAACTAAATGTACATCAAAACTGGCCAGGCTTTCCACGGGCTTATTTACTTCTAAGGTCTGAGCGGTAGAAGCATAGCCTAATTATTATTGACCCAAGTCATTTTTCTTGCTTAGGAAATGATTTAATAGTATTAGGAGCTGAAGTCTGGTAAAATTGGAAACCAAAATAATCTTGTCCTTAGACCTTGAAGACTAATACAAGGTTAATGTCTCCACCTTTTTCAAAAAAGTAGTTGTTTTTTTTTTTTTTTTTAGGGTACTTGCTTTCCTCTCCATATCTACCACAATGAGGTAATCACAATGAGAACTTTAAATCCCCTGTAAAATATTGCATTGTAGCTATTAGATGAGTTGCTTGTCCCACGCTCGGATGAGATCTCGGCAAGGCGAGGATTATGCACCATTTATTGACGCGTGCTTCTCCCTCTGTCTAGCTGATTGCCCAGCACATCATGGGTCCTCAGGCTTAATTGAATAATTGAATGAATTGAATGGTGTCCAGTATCATAAATTACTCTTCAATGCAATCTGTTTCTTTCATTAAAATATTTCTGTCCAGGGGCATCTGGGTGGCTCAGTCAGTTGAGCATCTATCTTTATCTCAGGTCATGATCCCAGGGTCCTGGGATTGAGTCCCACATTGGGTTCCCTGCTTAGCAGGGAGTCTACTTCTCCCTTGCCCTCTGCCCTTCCCCTTCATTTATGTGCTCTCTCTCCTCTCTCTCTTAAAACAAAACAAAACAAAATCTTAAAAAAATAAAATAAAATATTTCTGTCCAGGAGCAAAAGGAATTTAGTTAGGATCTATTTCTTTGGGGGGAGGAGCTATACAAAATTATTGAATGTTATTGAAAAACATTTCAGGAAATCTAAATAAATGAACAAATATCACTTTTATGGAAAGACTCTCTTTATGCTATTTCATACTCTTAATTTGGAAGAGTTTAAGACTCACAAGAAGTTATCAAAATGGTACAGAAGTTCCTATGCACCCTTCACCCAAGCTCTCCTCACTGATAACAACTCACATAAAAGAGTGCATTTGTCCAAAATTGGAAATTAACTTTGCTATAATACTAATAACTACATGGTTATTCTTATTTGGGATTCTTCAGTTTTTATAAGCACTTTTTTTGTTTGTTTGTTGATAGTTCTAAGAAAGGTTATCCTACGTACAATTTTGTGCAGCCGTCATTGCAATCAGAATACAGAAATGCTCCATCACCACAAAGAAACTTCCTCATAAATAAAGGGGGAAAAAAAGAGAAACTTCCTCATGCTATTACTTTATAGTCACACCTTACCTGCCCCGCTCCACCCACCCCACACAAGATTAACCTCTGGTAACTTTTGATTTGTTCTCTACAATTTTGTCACTTGGAGAGTATGTCATAAATGGGATTATACAATATTTTATGTTTCATGAGTGGCTCCCCCACCCCATGCAATTACAATGCCCTTAAGATCCATCCAGGCCTCTGCCCTGAGTCTCCTTACCATTTTCTCTCCTCTGGGTGACTTCCTCTAGCCTCATAGCTTTAAATATGGTGGTGATTTCCAAATCTCTATTTCCAGGTCCCTAGAAAACCAGTCTTAATAGGAATTCAGACATCTAATTTATGATTTCATGGGTGGCTAATACATTTTTCAAAACTAACCTACTTAAAACAATCCCCACCCCAAACCTACAGAAGATTAGAGAAACTTCAAGCCTTTGCATTTCAATACCCACTATTTGCCAAATCACTCGAGTCAAATATTGAGGATCTCTCTGATTTCTGTTTCTTTTACTTTTCTCATTAAAATTCATTTGTAATTTTGTTGATTTCACCTACAACCACATCCTTGTCAGTTTAAATGTATGTATCCTCTCTGGGAGAGAGTATGGAGCAGAGGTTAGGGGCTTGTTCACTGGGTCTGAACTCTGTAGCTGCTTCTCTCGGTCAATATGAGACCTCAGTTCAGTGACTTACGGGTTTCTAAACCTCCATTCCATCATTTGTAACACAGGAACAAAAATGGGGCATATCTCATGGAGTTGCTGTGAAATTAATCAAGTATGAGCACTTTTTAAAAAGTTTTTTGTTTGTTTGTTTAAGTAATCTCTATACCCAAAATGGGGTGCAAACTCATGACCATGAAATCAAGAGTTTTATGCTCTTCCAGCTGAGCTAGCCACATGCCCCAAAGTATGCACACTTTTAACAATCCCCGGTAGATAGTAAGCACTCATAAAACATCAGCTACTGTTAGTCATTTGTTCACAACTGCTACAGAATGGCTATTATATGATGGGCACTACTGTAGCTTCTGGGGATATAATAGTGAACAGGGCAGAGATCCTGGGCTTAGGGAAGCCACATTCTAATGGAGTCTGGGAGGTGGTGATAGAAATGAGTAAATACACATAATAGCTGTGGTTACTACAGAAGTGAGTCACTGGTCTTCCCTTTAGAGAACCAGCTATGAGGTGCAGAGGTAGCTGGTGGCCTCTGCTTGTCACTCCTTTGGACTACCTACTGTGTTCACACTGTGACCTCTTACCCCAGGCTGATCCTAAACACTGAGTGGGCAGAGGTGCCAGAGACAGGTCATTTCTGCTCAACATGGAACTCGACTAACAGGCCATCTTTACCTGAGGGCACCCCACGAGGCTAGCCAAGACTTTCTCAGGGCTGCACCGCCATCTGAGGCCCTCCCAACCTGCTCTTCCTAATCAACCCTCCCCTTTTTCCACTGTCCTTTCACGGGTGTCAGACCTGCTGTCTAAAGACTCTGCCCATCTGTCTCCTCCTCCTCCTCCCTTTTGCTTTATCCTTCTAAGGCATTTCCCCCAGGAAGGCTCTCCTACATCAAAACCTACCTTGGCACCTGCTTCCTGGAAGATGCAAACTGACTGAGCAGGAAAAAGAAAAATAAAACAGGGTCAGGAAAAAAAAATAAAAAAATAAAACAGGGTCAGGAAGAGAGTGACTCAGAGAAACATAAAATCATCATAGAACACGTAGAATTACTGAATGCTTTGTAATGAGATGTGTAGAATCTGTTAGCTCAGGAGTAAACGAGATGTGCAAATATCTGGAGAGTGTGTTCCGGGGAGAAGCCATAGCAAGTGTAGAGATCTGGAGATGAGAGCATGCTTGGTGTGTTTAAGGACCAGCAAGGAGCTAAACATTCCAGAATGACATGAGCAAGGGGGTGAGTGAGAAGAGATAAGGTCAGATAAGGAGCGGAGAACCAGACCACATAGGGCCTTGCAGACACAGATGAAGACTGGACTTTTCCTTTCACTGAGATGGGTTGACATTGGAGTGTCATTAGCAGAGGACTGACATGATTTGCCTTTTTCTTTTTCTTTCTTTTTTTTTTTTTAAAGCAGGACTACTCTATCTGCTACTTGTGGACCACAGTTAAAGTTGGTGTGGTAGACTGGATTCCAGAAGGGCCCCAAGAGCCCTGTCCACTTTGGTACACACACTGTATAGTTCTCACTTGCTAAGTATCGGTAGACTCTGTGAATTTGATAGGATATCACTTCTGAGATTTTGCTACTGATCAGTTGACTCTGAGCTAAAACAAGGGAGATTATGATGCTCAGGCCTGAACTAATAAGGCAGGCCCTTAAAAGGAAAAGAAGCAGGTACAAGCCTGCTAGCATGGAGGAAAGCAAAACCATGCTGTGAAGTGTCTACGAGGGCCCCATGGTGAGGAGTGGTGGGCAGCATCCAGGAGCTGAGCGTGATCAATGGCTCACAGCTAACAAGAGGTAAGGACCTCAGTCATACAACTGCAAGGAATGAAATGGTGCCAAGAACCTGTGAGCCTGAAAGGGCCTCAGAAGAGATTGCTGACCCCCTGATTTCAACCTCATGAAAGCCTGAGCAGGAGACCCCATTCACCTGTACCTGGACTCCCAACCCACAGGCTGGGAGAGAATACTTTGTTGTTTTCATAAGTAATAGACAAACATCATAAATAATAAATTGGTATTGTTTTCAGCTACTACCTGTGTAGTAATTTGTTATGCAGCAATAGAAAATGAATCCAACTGGTGGTGGGGGGGAGAAAGCAGAGAGACGTGTTAGGAGGAAACAGCAACGATCCTACTGGGAGGGGATGATGGCTTCGATCAGTGTGTATGTTGGGTCATTGGTACCTATTGTGATGGTCAAGCCGACAGGACTTGATGCTGGAATGGGTGTGGAATGCGAGAGAAAGGTGTTAAGGATGATTCTAAGGTGTTTCACCTGAGCAATTGAAGTTTGGGGTAGTCGATTATCGAGAATGAGTAGACCACGGGAGGAGCACGCTTGATGGCTCATTGGCAGGTGGAATCGTGGAATCATGGATTTTGTTCACTTGGAATGCCAAGTAGATGCCAGAATGTAGGTATCCAGAGGGCACACTTGGGTGTATGAGTCAGGAATCATGGATGAGGTCCAGGCTGTGCATGTAAAATTTGGACTCAACAGCAGATAAATGATATAAAACCATAAAACCATAAAAGTGGATGAGATCACAGAAATTGTTATTACTAATATTTTGAGGCATGCCCAAGCACCCTGCATCTCTCACTTGGAATTTCTTCATTAAGTTTCTTTTTTCTCCTCCAAAGATTTAATTCATTCATTCATTCATTCATTCATTCATTTAATTATTTATTTATGAGAGAGAGTATAGAGGGAGGGGGAGAGCAAGCAGACTCCTCGCTGAGCAGAGAGCCTGATGCAGGGCTTGATCCCAGGACCCCCCAAATCATGATATGAGCAGAAGGCAGACGTGTAACCAGCTGAGCCACCCAGGGGCCCGTCTTCATTAACTTCCTAACTGCTCTCCCTGTACCCACCCTCCATACTGCTGCTACAGTGATGTTTTTTAAAAACATACATGCAAATCAGATCAGGCCACTTTATTTAATACCCTTCAGAGGACTCCTATCATGCTGCATTAGTTAACTTCTGTTGTATTTCAAACCACCCCCAAGTTTAGTGGTTTAAAGCAGCACAAACTTATTTTTATTGTTGCTTCTGCGGGTTGGCCGACTGGTTATTCTGGTCTAAAGAGCTCAGCTGAGGCTGAATGGTTGAGGGAGAGGCCTTATTGATGGGTATCATCGTTGGCTAGTTGGTCAAGGAGTAGAGGATTTAGCTGCGATGGCTCCTTTCTTCTCAGATGTGGTCTCTCCCACTCCTGCGGGCTAGCCCAGACTTCTTCCCGTGGTGGACTCAAAGTTCCAAAGAGCAGCAGGAGGGAGCAAGCCACAGTGAGCCTGCACTTTTCTAGCCTGTGTTTATGTCATGTTGCCTAATGACCCGTTGGCCAAGGCAAGCCATGATCCCAGGGACGTGAAGACTCCACCTCTTTATGAAACCACTGCAAAGGTGCACTGCCAAGAGGGATGTGCCAAAAAAGAAGACAGGAGGAATCACCATAACACATAGACAAAAGTCCTGAATCCTTACCACGGCTTTCTAAGTTCTGCATGATCTGACCCCTGTTTACATCTTCAAGATCATCTTCTACTCTCCCCCTCTATTCTTTTTACTAAACATTATTCTTTAGAGCAGTTTTAGATTCACAGCATAATTGAGCAGAAGGTTCAGATTTCCTCTTAACTTCTGTCCCAAGCATGCAAGCATCCCCAATGCTCCCCCATTATCAACATCCCCTGCCATCTGCTCTCTTTTTTTACCCCAACTTTTGAGCCAAAATGCTCTTCTTCCATAATGTGGTTTAACAAGCTTGTTCTTGGTTCAGAGAGTCTGCTGCTTTTTCTGTCTAGAATATTCTTCCCCCTGATGTTGGCATGGTAGACTCCTCCTCTGCTTAAATGTGTTCTTTGGAGACAGGCTTTCTTCCACTTTACCGGTCCCTATTCTACTCTATGGTTGAATTCTCTTCACATCACTTATGGCCATCTGATCTTTTTCTAGTTCATTTGCTTGTTCATGCACACGTCTTCCCCAAAAAGAACATAAGCTCCATGACAGCAGGGGCTTTATTTTGTTCACTCCAACAACAGTATCTTGCATATAGTGGGTATTTTAAGAATGATTGGTAAATTAAATTCTCAGATGCCAAGTGAAGAGTGTTATCATGGAAAATTGAGAGCTGCTTACAATACAATGACCCCAGTTCATCCAAGTTTTATATGAAATCTGTATAAATTAAGTTGATAAAACAATAGAAAACTTTTAAAAATAGGAGACCAATTTGTCTTTTAGACATAGGCAAAATTTACTGTCTTTTAAAGGAATTTATGATGTTGATTTTATTTTTAAAGGATTTCCTTCTCAGTGATGTGTGTAAGATGTAACAGATGGTACCCAGATCCATGGGCTACTATCCTGCCAGCCTCATTTTGAACTTCTCTGTTCTGATTAATAACAAGTAATCAAATATCCTGTAATAAATAGGAAAATCCTTAACACCTACTTCCTGTACTTTCTGACACGTTTGCCAAAAGCCACTCACTAATAAATTTTACTGACTTCCTGTTATGGACCCCACCTCACTTTTGCCTGCAACTTAAAATTCATATGTGGAAGCCCTAAGTCTACATGTAATGTATGAGGACGTGGGGGGTTGGGAAAGTAGTTAGGTTGAGATGGAGTCATGAGGGTGATGGGATTACTGTCCTTATAAGAAGAGGAAGAGACACGGGGGCTTCCTCTCACTGTCATGTGAGGTCACAGCAAAAAGGTAGCCACCTGCAATCCAGGAAGTGGACTCCCACCAGGATCCAACCGTGGTGATACCTTGATCTTGAATTTCCAGCCTCCTGAATGGTGAGAAATAAATTTCTGTTATGTACTTAGTCTATAGTATTTGTTATACCAGCCCAAGCTAACTAAGACATCTCCCTTTCCTTCTTTTATCCATTCCTTTCTCCTCATCTTTTCTAGATCAACCAATTTTATTGGCTCTGCTTTCCAGGGGATATTTATAGAGATTCATCCTTACATGAGATTCATTTGTCTGTTCCAGGGCCATTCACATTCCTTAAAGGAAACAAGTCTTGTCTCTATTGTCCACCAGCATTCATCAACGTCCTTTCATATGCCCCGGGGAAAATCCATTTCTTTGGCAGTAGGCAGAGGACATCCCAGGTATTGCACTGGATATCTTAAATCTGGTCCCCAAAAGTCAGTGTGTAAATAGAGATGAGTGCCCATCATATGGGCTGGCAGTGAAGTGGCAGGAAAATAATATTCCTGGGATTTGAGAGTACTGAAATTGGCCATCTGGGTCACAGTGTAGAGACAGGCAATATGTTTACTTGCTATTTTTGTTTTCCTTCTGGGCACAGGAAGCCTTCATTTCCCAGCTTCCTTTGCACCTCAATGGGCCGTAGGACTAGCTCTGCTTAAGGATATGTTTGTGAAAGTAATCCAAGCACTTTCAGGCCTGGAGCCAGGGGGGGTGGGAGAGATAGAGGAGGGTGGGGAGAAGCTTGACACAGCATCCTCTGAAGCTTATCTATCAAGAAGAGAGCAGTGGAAGTAACTGTCTGGTTGAAGAGCAAGGACACAGACTTTCCTTCTCCTGGAATAAGAGTAGAACCTAGGAAACATTCATATTTCTCCATAGCTCCTGGTAACATACACACACCAGTGTTCCTTTGGGATTCACAGCACGTAGAGTATGATCTGTTAGAAACTAGAGGACCAGATTTTTGGCTTTTTGGGTGTTGAGTTTGATAAGTTCTTTATAGATTTTGGATACTAGCCGTTTATCTGACAAGACACTTGAAGATATCTTCTCTCATTCTGTAGGTTGCCTCTCAGTTTTGTTGAATGTTTCCTTTGCTGTGCAAAGACTTTTTTTTATCTTAATGAAGTCCAAGTAGTTCATTTTTGCTTTTGTTTCTCTCATCTTTGGAGACGTGTCTAGCAAAGAAGTAGCTGCGGCCTAGGTCAAAGGGGTTACTCCCTGCATTCTCCTCCAGGATTTTGATGGATTCCACTCTTGGTGGGAATGCAAACTGGTATAGCCACTCTGGAAAACAGTATGGAGGTTCCTCAAAAAGTCAAAAACAAAGCTACCCTATGACCCATCAATTGTACTACTAGGTATGTATCCAAAGGATATAGACACTGTGATTCAAAGGAACACATGCACCCCAACACCCTAATGTTTATAGCAGCAATGTCCACAATAGCCAAAATATGGAAAGAGCCCAGATGTCCATTGACACATGAATGAATAAAGAAGATATGATATATATATATATAGTCACATGAATATGTATATATTACTCAGACATCAAAAAGAATGAAATCTTGCCATTTGCAATGATGTGGATGGAACTAGAGGGTATTATTCTAAGTGAAATAAGTCAGAGAAAGACAAATACCATATGATTTTACTCATGTGGAATTTAAGAAATAAAACAGATGAACATAGGGGAAGGAAAGGGAAGGAAAAATAAGACGAAAACAGAGAGGGAAGCAAACCATAAGAGACTCTTGACTCTAGGAAACAAACTGAGGGGTGCAGGAAGGGAGGCAGGTGGGAGGATGGTGTAACTGGGTGATGGGCATTACAGAAGGCACATGATGTGATGAGCACTGGGTGTTACATGCAACTGATGAATCACTAAATTCTACCTCTGAGACTAACAATACAGATATGTTAGCTAAGTGGAATTTACTTACTTATTTTAAAGATTTTATTCATTCATTCATTCATTCATTCATTCATGAAGAGACACACAGAGAGAGGCAGACATATAGGCAGAGGGAGAAGCAGGCTCCCTTTGGGGAGCCCTATGTGGGACTTGATCCCAGGACCCTGAGATCATGACCTGAGCCAAAGGCAAATGCTCAACCACTGAGCCATCCAAGTGCCCCTTAAATTGAATTTAAATAAAAAACTTTAAAAAACAAACCACACTAGAGGACCATGTGCTGTGCTGCCCTGCCTGTGCTAGGGGTACCTGGGAGCAACAGGTGAGGGCCCTGTGATGATCAAGAGATAAGGTTAACATTTTTTGAGATGGTTTTGATTTAAAATTTTAATTTCTTATACCTATCCATTATTCTGTCCATATTTAATTTTGATGTACTTGGCTTGTATTTTATCCAGCCAGCTTCATCATCTACAGTTGTTAGGTTTTTAAAAAATATTTTATTTATTTATTCATGAGAGAGAGAGAGAGAGAGAGAGGTAGAGACATAGGCAGGGAGAAGCAGGCTCCGTGGAGGGAGCCCAATGTGGGACTCGATCCTGGGACTCCAGGATCACAACCTGGGTCAAAGGTGGCACTAAACCACTGAGCCACCTGGGCTACCCAATAGTTGTTAGTTTACAGTGATTTGCAGAAAGTAAAATAAAATCTCTGATAAAAAAAACAAAAAACAAAAAAACAAAACCACACAGCAAATTTAGCAGAACCACAGAAACAAAAGAAGTTGAGACAAAGACTACAGCTACTCAGAGACATGGAAAAACAAAGATAGAAGAGAGAGGTAACCAGGGAGTAGGAGCAATACTGCCACTAGTGGTTGTTTTGGGTGTCGGCCCCCACGGGGGTCCCTAGGAAACAGCCTCCATTCTTGTGGAAGGGGAGGAGGAGCTGCTGGGTCACCGGGGCTGGGGAAGGGGTACAGGGGTAAACACTCCTTAGGCAGATGTTCAAACAATTCAGCAATTCTCCAGTTGCCAACCCCATCTTGCACCCCAGTCTTCAATGGGTCTTGGGGTTTTGGGATGAAAGCCAGTTTCATTCTGGTTGGTGTTTTTCCTGCAGGCAGTTAGAGTCCAGTTTCCTGTTTGTTCTCTGCCTTTAGCAGCCACTTGTGGGTCACTGTGGGCCATGAACCTTCTGTCCAGCTGATTTCAGGGCAGCAGTGGACAGTCCCCTGGACATTGTGTCCTACATGACTCATGGGCTCAGCCTCTCTGGGCTTTGCTGCCCAGGGGCTGTCCGAACCTCTGGTCTGGAATGTTTTGACTGTTGGAGGCAGCCCTTCACAGTTGGGGGAAGGAGTCATGGATAAACACTGTAGCCTGCTATGAGCCAGTTCCACATGGTTCCTCAGAAAGCTCCCAAAGGACCTAAGACCCTGGTTACACATGGCAGTAACCAGCTCATGAGGTCCCCCCCTTACCCATCTCACATTCCCCACCCTGCCATTTCTGCTCTCAGTTCACTTCCCATATGAGGCCTTTCTCATCCTCTGTGGAACCCAAAGTCAGACTAGATTTTCCAACTTCTAATATCTTGTTAATATGGTTGCTGTGGTTTCTTCTGCCATTTTTTTTTTTTTTTTGTCCTTCTGGTTCATAGTTTTAAATTTCTTATTGTTGTATTTATGGAGTTAGGAAGGAAGCAGAGATAGTACGTGTTTTCAAATTGTACTTTCTCCCTTTGCTGACTCTTTACTCCACCCTTAGCTTTGATGTCACTTCCTCAGGAAAGCCTTCCTGAGTCTTCCCATCCAAATGAGGTTCTTCGTTTTGTTTTCTCATAATACCCCACATAGCACTTCATAGCATTTAACACAATTTGCACTATATCTTTATTTGTTGGCTTACCACTCCCCAGTAGGATCTAAGCTCCACGGATCAGCCTGCATCTCTTTTATAGATGTCTGTATGTTCTGGTCAATGAATGAAGGGCTTTGCCCTGCCCAAAACGTTCTAAACAGATCCAATCTCCCTACCCTCCTGTATAGTGGTTAGGTCACCACTGAAGTCACTTGTGTAGGGATCCTTTTTTGCACCTCTTCCTGGAAAGGCTCAGCTTTGAGCCAACTCAGTTGTCAGCTAGCAAAGCCTACAAGCATGGACATGAGTGGGCAGCTGATTTAGGGAATGAAAACCAAACAAAGGAGAAACAGAGGGCCACAGAGCTAGACTTGATTTGCTTCCCCACCATCTGCTCTGGTTAACTCACTGCCCGACTCCCAGAACTGTGTGATTTGAATTGCTCATTAATGCAAAGTTGTGCCTCTGGCCCCCGTGTTCCTGTTCCTGGGATCCGGATAATATCTTATCCATCGGCTGTAGAGAGGGATTCTCCTCCCTTGCTGAAGCACCCTGTACCTGCCCAGCCACAGGCTTCCAATACCATCTCCGAAGACCGAACCCAGATGCTCTTAGAACCACCTTCATAAGACCTTCGATCACACAGTGAAAGAGAATGTGAGGATTGTGCCTTCAAAGTCTTATGTAATTGATGCTTCTTGTTTGAGGGACAAAAAAATACATGATTACTTCAAATAAAAATATCTGCGATATTTTACAGAGATAGATTAAAGATTATTTGGTTTAAAGGACTACTAACACATGATGAAGGGATTGGGAAGGTGTTCCTCCCTTTCCTGAAAGTCCTTCATGTGACATCCATCTTCACACTGCACCTGATTTTAAAACTAGCACATGTATGACATATAATACAACATTTATAAATTAAGGAAGCCCACCTCTTTTAAGTAATATTCTTTAAATCTTTCTTTCTGACAGTCCAACTATTTGCACAGTAACTGTGATAGGCGCGTTTTTCGGAAAATAGTGAATAAAAACTGACAAGCTATCTGGGGAATCTGAATGTATAATTGATAGGGGCATAAATTAATATGATTAGGCCTTTATTGGGTGCAGTGGCTGCCAAACCTACAAAAGGGGCCTGGAATGAAACACGGCTGTGGTCTCGGCGCTGATAGACATCAATATGTAATGTGGATTATCTCAAGCCTTCTCATGTGGTCTGCTTATGACAGCACTGAGCCTAATTGAAATTTTTATCTTTTTGTTGCATACAGACAGTTTTGGCTGGTCACTTCCTTTGGAAAGAGGAGCAAACCAGGTGATAAAAAAAAAAAAAAGATATCAAGGTTTTCAGTGAAGGTCTTAATAAAATCATTTTATAAAGGCTTTTAGAAATTAGTCCTTTGTAAAGCCACTTCGGAGAACCTGACTTCTGGAAATTCCTTTGCACTATGGTTTTTTGAATATTAAGCAGGCACGTCCAAACCAAAGTAACAAAGACACAGAAGATTCAATCACTTCTGTGGAAATGGATGGGTTCTTCACCACATCGTGGTTAATAGTTTAGCCTTTGACATTGTATAAAAACCATTTCTTAATGATAATGCTAAAATGCATCTTTGCAGAATAACATATGTATTTCCATAAGTGACAAGAGTAAAAGAAAATAACTAAATTAAAATGATTTCCATTCTAAACAACAAACGCACATGCTTCAGTTATATGGTTATCATCCTCGTTTCTCAGTATTGTTGCTTATTTACTGTTTTCCACGGTATGTCTTAGTTTGTGATTCTACAATCCAAAATAGATCGGGGTATCTGCAGAATGACATGTTAAGCTTCATAGATCGAATCACATACATCTGTAATTTTCTAGAACTTCATCATTTTATAGCATGTAAAATAATGGTCACATATTACATCTGCCCTTGGCAGTAATAAGTTTAAGATGTGAAAGAGGCTCAATACGATTTTGGGGAACATTTGTGTACTGCAACCAGAAAGGTCATATGTTTTATGTACTTTGTGATAAAAGTGAGTGCTGATATCTGGGGACTGGACAATGAAAACTAATGGGGCATTGGAACTTTCTTGGTGACCTCATGAAGCAATTTACAATCCTTTTATCACCCCTAATACGATGTTGTCATAAAAATGATCTTTTAATTAAATGTAACAGGAAAACTCTGCACCCTCATTGGGATGTTTCTGGTCCTGGTGAGTTAACATTTTTAATGACATACCTTAAGCAGTCAGCAACGTTAGATTTATAAAATGCTGTTCCTCTCAAGTATTTTCAGAGCTACGATCCCTGTAGCTTTATCTACCCAAGAGACTGAGGAATAAAAAGAAAACAATTGGAAGAGTTTCCCCACAAGAAAGGCAGTAGAATATTTTGGAAAGACAACTGGACCGAGTGAGAAAGGGATCATCATTTCCAAGGTGACTACTATGTGCTAGGCAATCCGCCAAGAACTTTAATCATAACTTTTATTTCATTTAGTGTAGTTGTTGTTCCCTGGAGAACCGGATTCTATTTCTGACTCTGCCACTATTTGGTGGTATGATCTTAGGCGTGTAACTTTGATCGCGGTATTCTCTTTTGTAAATGGTGTGGGAGAGAAGAGAATAGGACCAAATGTTTTCTAATTCCAGCTTTACATTTCTAAAGAGGAAATAAAGTGATGAGGGTAGAAGAATGAAGGAGAATCAGAGCAGGGGGTATGGTTGAAGATGGCTTTGGACCATCCATTGTCTTGGGTTTTGGAGACACAGATGATCAAAATATAGTCTATGCTATCAAAGAACGTGTAGTTTTGTGGGAGAATGCCATGTTCGTATAGAAGTAAGTTCACTGGGAATGACAGCACAGAGGGCTATGAAAACAGAGGTGGAGGCTCAATTCAAACAAAATGTTTAGTGAGGGATTCCAGGGGGAGATGATGACTGGTGAATCCTTAAGCAGTTAAGAATGTGGCCTGGGTAAAGACAGATGGGAATGACATCCTGTTGCCCAGGAGAGTCTGCAATAGCTTGGCGTAAGCATGGAACTGGAAGAGGTTTGCTATTACTGGGGCATGAAATGCAAGGTGGGTAGGAGGAGGATCAAAATTTGAAGACAGAAGGAGAGCCAGTTCATGAAAATTCTTGCAAGTTGAACTGAGGAACAGGGACTTTATCCCACAGGAAATGAGGAGCCACAATCAGGTCAGATCGAGTTGTAGGAAAATGATCCCATCTACAATTAGAGGAGAGATCTAAACAGGGCAAACATGGAGGCAGGGAGGCCAATTAAGAAGCTACAGCAACATTTGTTGAAAGATGTTATGTCCCTAAGCCAGGGAGTTGGCACAGGTGCTAAAAGGAGAAGGCAGTTACTGAGGATGGGGGCCTGGGCTTGCCTGGATGTGGGGTCAGTCTAAGAAAAGATGACAGGCTGGGCTAACGTGTTGGCCAACTCCATCAACTCAGTGAAACTCAAAATCTGTTAATTTAGTGGAAAAATTCAATTACACACTTTCTTTGTTACTGTGGTCTCAAAAAACCAAAAAAACAGTTGATTCACTGAAATCTTCGTTTTTCACCAACTGGTTGGCATGGGCCTTACTCTCACTTGTCTTAACATTTGTGCCTCCACTTGAAAACTGGAGACAGAGAAGCCCTGGGATATGGGGTAATATGCCACCAAGATGGTGGTGCAGAGGAGGGAGCCAGTGCCCTGGCTCCTGGTCCTACACCATCATTCCTTGCACAGCTTGTTTGCTCTGTGCAGAGGCACTTACAACCATTGTTTTCTATTAGTATTGATTATTATTAACATTCAGAATTTTTAAAATATTTAAATTCTTTCCTCTGATACCATAAAAATTTATAACCAATAGTTTTTTCCGGAGAGGAAAATTGTCCTCATATTGAAAATCTGTTTAAGTTCTTACATATTTGCCTGCACAGTGACAAGTAATAGCTACAATAACTATTTAAAAATGGACACATTTAAAATATCAACACTGTTCAATTTGAAAAAGGAGCCCAAAATAATCCACCACAGCACTCATTTACATGAGATGTGCTCAGTCCACAGAAGTGTTCTTGACAGTGTGACAGGCTCTTGATTTTCCATGGTGATTGGATAATTGGAAAAATAATCCCAAGTCTCACTCTAACTAATATTTTCAATCTTCTCGTGTACCAACCCTTTTACCATGCTGCAATCAAGTAGCAAAGTTAACCTGCTTGAGTTTTATCTTTTTCCCACTTCAAGACCTGTTGAGGATTTTACCCTGGGACAGTGGGAAAATGAAATACAAAAACCTTGCATATTAGCAAACAAGACGGTATGTGGCAATGACCATACACTGCGTTTAGTAAGCCACTGCCAAATCCGTTAACTCTGCTCCATATCTTTCAATCTTCTGAGCTATGAGATCCTAACAATTCAAATCAACATTACCTCAGCCCTATGTTAATGAGAGTTGCTCAGGGACTGGAGTCAACAGCCCAAGAATTAAAATCAGGTAGGAAACAGCAACATATGTCTGTAGCCACAGCGTTGGAATGTGAATGTTAATAAAATAGTACATTTGGTACCTGATATGTGAGTTTTATTTAGCACAATTCTATTACTGTTCTCTCAGAAGGCTGGCAACAAATGAATTTGAGAGGCCAAGCGGTTCTCACACTGACCCCCTCTCCACTTTCACTGGTTCAAGCCACTATTAGGTCTTGTATGGATTCTTTTTTTTTTTAATATTTTATTTATTTACTCATTAGAGACAGAGAAAAAGAGAGGCAGAGACACAGGCGGAGGAAGAAGTAGGTTCCTCACAGGGAGCCTGATGCGGGACTCGATCCCAGGACCCCAGGATCACGCCCTGAGCCAAAGGCAGATGCTCCATCACTGAGCCACCCAAGTGCCCCTTGAGTAGATTCTTTAAACATCTTCCTAACTAATCTCTTTACTTCAGATTACCTCTGGAATATCTTGCCCTCCACATAAGAATTGTGATCCTGACTTGCCCTACAATTCAGTTTCCTTCTATAGTACATATGGTAAAATACAAATTCCTTTATTGACATATAATTTATCTATGGTTCATCCTATGACTATGTCCTCATGTCCTGATACTTTCCTTCCCAATCCCTGAGTTCTAGCCAAGTTAAACCCCCTTGTCGGTCTTCAAAAATACTACCTTCTCTTATGCCTAACTCCAACTGGCATAGTGTGAGCCTAACAATCCATCAAAAATAAGCTAAAGGGGGATCCCTGGGTGGCTCAACAGTTTAGTGCCTGCCTTCGGCCCAGGGCGTGATCCTGGAGACCCGGGATGGAGTCCTATGTCGGGCTCCCTGCATGGAGCCTGCTTCTCCCTCTGCCTGTGTCTCTGCCTCTCTCTCTGTGTCTCTGATGAATAAATAAATAAAATCTTAAAAAAAAAAAAAAAAAAAGCTAAAGGTTTATCTGCTGAAGCCAATGATGTTGTGTGGCTCTGGGGAAAAAAGTCAGAGCATGGGGACTAGAAAGATGTGGACTGAAATCCAGACTCCCCTGGATTGGCTGCATGAGCATGAAGGAATTACTTAAATCTTAACTATCAGAATCCTTACTGGAAAAAATAGGGTAACAATGATATCTACAACACAGAGATGTTGAAAAGATTAAAGAGTGATTGTATGTAAAGCTTATGGCCCAGTGCCTGGTATTGGTAAAGACTCAAAATATTATATGTTAAAATATTATTAGCAGTAATTCTAATCACCCTTCCCTGCCTCCCTCAAGTCCCAGTGAGTACCCAGCCATGTTCCTAGACATTTGCTTGCTGGAATTGTTTGAATGTCTATCTCTCCTACCACGCTCTGCAGGATCTGTGGTATCTCACATGGAAGGTTCGAGACCTGTCTTCAAATGAATTAATGACAAAAAGAAACCTTCCCTCCGTTGCTCCTATAAATGTAGAATAAGGTATATATTTTTTTCACACCCATTTCAACTCAGGAAGGATTCTATATGATAGTTTATAGCATATTATTAATCTCATTTTTATTTGACAATGGGCTTTAATTTTTTTCCGAGAATATGTGAAGGACAGCTAACAAGCCCATGTTTCGCTGATACGAATCACATACTCTGAATTCTGTAAAAAGATTATTTTTCTGATAAAAAAAAAAGATTATTTTTCTGGCACATTTTAGCAAATTACCTGGCATCTTGGTAGTAGAAGTGATGGTGTGACTTTGTTTTTCATTTAGTCGTCTTCTCGAAGTTTCCTTCCTGTTACTTATAAACTACATTCTTCTTCTAACATCAGTTTGCTCCAGCTGTTCTTGTGTCTGTCTTGTTTCAGGCAAATGGGATAAGGTCTGTTAGAAGAAGATGAAAGTGACCTTGAGAGAGCACAAAGGGAGCCACTCTTTGGACATACCTAGTCCACCATCTTAAGACAAATGTAGACATTTACTTTTCATTTTATAAGTAATAAAAAAATAAATTTAGTATAAACATAAATTTTGTATAAAAAATAAATTTGGGTGATCCCGGGGTCCTGGGATCAAGTCCCATATTGGGCTCCCTGAAGGGACCCTGCTTCTCCCTCTGCCTATGTCTCTGCCTCTCTCTCTCTGTGACTCTCATAAATAAATAAATAAATAAAATCTTAAAAAAACCCGAAAATATTCTGAATTCTAAGACTACCTGGTGTCAAGGATTGCAGATAAGAAATTACAGACCTGGATCTATTCTTTTTAATTCTTTGACCCCTTGGATTCCAGAAATTGTAATAAATTTAACAATATGCTCTTTGTTGCTTATCACTATATCTAGGAATATTTTCATATTCCACAAAGTAATATGTATATTTTACATGTAATTTATCTTATATTTTCATATAATATTATGAAGCATATTCTCAGTGTTTTTAATAGATATATGTTACTTCATTGTATGGCTGTACCATAAGTTGTTTAATGAGCCCCTTCTTTGATAATGGTCATTTAAGTGACAGAAAATACTATCGTGAATAAATTGCCAAGTCAAAGTACATCCATATTTATATTCTTATAGAAACTGCCAAATTTTCTTCTATACAAGTTGTAGTGGATTAAAGATGGCTGCAAAATCTCTTTCATTTTCACCATCGAGAGATGGAGTCTATATTCCCTGCCTTGGAGTTTGGGCTGGCCCTGTGAGTTGTTTTGACCACTAGAATGCCTTAGAAATAATATGGTGTACTTTCCGAGGCTGATCTTAAGAGATTTGCAGCTTTTGATTTTTCAAGCTTGAAATGCTCACTGGTGTGGAACCCTGACAATAAGAAGTGCAAGCCATATGGAGGAGAACCGAAGCACTCCAGTCAATAGCTCCAGATGAGCACCAGGCAGCCAGAACCAGCCATGTCACTCAGCCTTCTTGGATGTTCATCTTGGAGCCTCATCAACCCTCCAGATAAACCACCCTACTGAGCCCAGTCAACCCACCATATCATGAGAGGTAATAAATGGTTGTGATTTTAAGCCACTGAGTTTTTAGAGTGCTCTTTAAATGCAATGATTAGCATGTTAAAATATTAGCTTGGCATAATCTCAATTCTCATTTTTATTATGAATAGAGTTGAACATATTTTCATATTCTAGTTATTTTTAATGACCTCATATCAAAAGCTTGAGCCATCACTGGCCTGATTGCTACAGATACCTCCCCATCCCATTCCTGATCAAGTATACCTCAATTATTTCTGGGAGTCCCCAGAAGACGGTTCCCAGCAAGCCAGTGGACTCCCACAGAGAAGTCTCACTGTCACCCCCACAAGGACTTTTTCATCCTATACAGACCCAAGCCTTCTCTAGCCAGTTATAAAATGAAGTCTCCATGCTATCAGTGGCTGATAACAAACACAGTACAAGAAAGTCTTGGAGGAGAGTTGTTTGCACTAATAGATTTTGGGCTCTAATCCTGCCAGTCACGAAGTCGCTGCAGCATTTAGAGTTCAGCGTGGATTAGTTCAATGCTCTCATTTTAGATGTGAGTAAACCGCTCCTAGAAATTTTGAGATATTGATTTAGTGTTATCAAGTAAGTCAGTGGTAATTTTAGACTTAGGGTGAGGGTCTTGAGTCTAATTCAATATTCAATATATAAACTGCCTATACTTTTGCATAAAGTTTTCTACATTTTAGTTTTTGTCCTGTCATATAAGTTCTGCTAGAGTCTATGTTTTGTAATAGTTGGCACTCTTTTGGTTGCATGTGACAGAAACTCAACTCAGACTAGCTTAAGCACAAGAGACATTTATTGGCTCTGGTACCTGAAAAGTCCATGCATGGCAGGATTCAAATGCCCAAAATGTATTGTCAGGGCTCTGTTTGTTTTCATCTCTCGGTTTTGCAATTAGCTTTTGGCTGCATTCCCAGGCAGGCTCTTTCTATGAAGTACAAAGAAAGCTACTAAGAGCTTTAGTTTTACATGGTCTTTTTACTTTACGATCCCAAGGAATGTATCTCCTGACGTCCTGTTTGGGTCACATGACCTTCCATGAATCAAATATTGTTGCTAGGGGGATAAAATACTCTTCCTGGATATGCATTATGAGCCCAGCCTTGGGACCTGGGGTCAGGGAGAGGCAACATCAACCCCATATAATTTATATTGAGTCCCCTGGGTCATTAGAGCATGGGGGGAGGCATAATGTCCAAATAATAGGGTGCTCAGTAGACAAACATGATATTCCCACCATATGTGTTAGTAATTCAGTTCCTATTCTACTAAATGAGGCAAAGCCTTATTCTTAGTTGAGAGTTCTTATACTTTTGTTGAGTAAGATTTCCTAACTAAAGCTTTGGAAGGCAATTTAATTATCAGTTCAGGTGTAGGATGGTCTTTGCCCTTATTTGGGTGAAACACAGGAAGGGAAACAATACAAGCTAGTGGATAGCTGGGATACTGGGGTTCTCAAATGGGCATTCTGCATTCAGCTGTGCAGCTTTCACCACACAACTTATATAACCATGTACAGTTGTTCCGAATACCACTCTCCAGGATCCTGAGAGGTTAAATAATCTTAGGACTGAAACTGCAATCTTCAAGTAAAATAAAATCCACTCATTTTAAGTGCCAGTCTCATGTGGTTTTATAAATGTATAGAATCATGTAACAGCCATCCAAATCAAGATAAAGAATATTTCCATCATTCCAAAATGTTCCCTCACTCTCCCAGTCAGTGAAACTCTCCCCAACTCTGGTTTTCAGCCTCTTCTGACCTGCTTCCTATAACCATAATTTTTATCTACTTGAGAATTTTCTGTAAGTGAAAAAAATATCATCTTTAATAATGGCTTCTTTCACTTGGCGTACTTTTGAGATTCAAACATATTGTTGATTGTAGCTTGTTCCTTCTTGCTGCTGAGTAGTATTGCACTGTATGGATATATCACAATTTATTTATGTATTCACCTGTTGAGAGTCACTTGGATTATTTTCAGCCTTCGGATATTATGAAGAAAGTGCTACAAATGTTCATGTAGAATGCCTTTCACAAGACATATTTGTATTCCTCTCAGGTAATTATTTAGGAATACAATTGTTGAACTGTTAAGTTGGATATAGATTTAACTATATAAGAAACCGCCAAACTTTTCTGCAAAATAGCTGTATCAGGTTACATTCTCACTACTAAGATATGAGGGTTCCTCTTGCTCCACATCTTTGTCAACACTTTGTATTATCACACTTTTTAATTTTAGCCACTCTAGCAGAAGTGTATTGATATTGCATTGTTTTAATTTTTCATTTCCTTAGTCCTAAGGAAATTATTTCTCAGGTCTAATGGTGTGAGCATATTTTAGTTGCTTTTTGACTATACATCTTTGGTGAAGTGTCTGTTCCAATCTTTTTTTTTTTTTCTTTTTAAATCATGTTGTTTGCCTTCCTATTATTGAATTGAGAGAATTCTTTATGTATTCCCACATCATTCTTTCAATTCATGGGGAAGTGTCATATTTAAGCCATTTAGATTCAAGATAAAGTAACAGAAAGTGACTGACTATACATATCTCTAGTTTTCTGTTGATGGAAAACTTATTTTCCTCTGCCATCGTTATACCATATGGAGGCAGATTCCTTAGAGTTACCTGTCTGCCTGACTCCCCTCAGGGAGTAAGATGAGAGAGTTATCTGATTGGTGAGTTTGAGTGAAGTTCTGAACATGCCCAATTAAGTTCCTTGATATTCTAGGGCTTGTTGTGTCCAGAGAATGTGTCTTTTGTGCTCTTCTCTACGATAATAATAGTGTTATAGCCTGTGGTTTTCGAGCCACTGTCTGTGATTGGGAGGCTTCATTTTATTCAGAAGGTCCTAGAAAGCCTAATTGGTCCTCATACTAAGCATTATCAAAAATCAGCTTTTTTAGTAAGGTAAGTGTGAGACTATCTCGTATCTCATTATCTGTGTCATACAACATTACCCAATCAAGGGAGGGACTATCATATTCCCAGGTCTCCGCTACACTCAGGGAAGGAGATTGTGTAGGGCAAATAGACCAGGGAAGGGAATGTTGGGGCCATTTGGAATTCTGGCTGCCTCAGTACCTTATACCATGAGGATATGAAACTGTCTGCATCCAGGACCAGAAGGCACATGGAAAGGATCTGTTAAGGGGCGGGGGGTTAGGTATATAAGAGCAGATGGTGAGTTCTTTTAAGGACCCCAAGGTAAATCAAACCCTACTTCAACTGAAAATTTTGGAAATAATAAAAAAAACCCCTACATATCAAAACAGTAACATAAGATTTATTTTAGAACTTATTTTTCTAAAAAAAAAAGAACTTATTTTTCTGACATAATTAATATGTCATATTTACCACTGATATATGTAAATTATATTGTACATATACACTACATATCTATATATAGCCATCAACTACCTTTAATGTTTGCTTCCTTTCCCAATATTTCTAATGTCCCTGCCCTATCATTTCTGTTGTATACATATCTATTCTTCATTTCTGTTTCATAGAAATCTTATAATATTTTCCCTGGTACTTCTGGAATCTATTTTTGTCCCAAATCATTCAAGATGGATAATTTCTGAGAGTCCATGTGTTCAACCCAGAACTTGGCAGATCTTTAGGAAACAGATCATAAAACGCTGCTGAAGTCTAAACTGAAAACCCAATTTTTTCCAGAATGATGACTCACAATCTGGCTGAAGGTGGGCACCTGCCGACCAGAGGTTCTCAGGTGAAGGTTCCCATGCAGCTTCCCTGCAGGTGTCTGCCAGTTTTGTTAAAATGAGCCCCTGTCACTTCATCAGGGGTGACCGTACATACCAGTTTTCTCAAAACACTCTCAGTTTACACATGTCCTGTGATAGATATTCATTGTGTGCTCTTCCACTCTCAGAAGTGTCTCAGTTTGGACAATGAATGATGTGATGACTCCTTGATGTATTGCAGAATACTTTCCAAATTAAAACAGAACTTACACACACACACACACACACACACACACACACACACACCTGTTTGGGTATTTATTAATAAATTTAAACCCAGTCTGTGTTGCAAAAATTCAAATTATTTGACAGTTATTAAATAATCATTCTTGCTGTCTTCCACTGTGTATTCTGTGGGTTTTCTTCTCATAGTCAACACTAAAATTTTTTTAATTGGAAAAAATCACAAGTCTACCAATAAGTATTTCTACGTATCCAAATTAAGATCATCAGGTAATCTATTCTGAAACCAATGAATGGATCTACATATATATTTTATGTATATATTACCCATTTTCCAATTTTATTATGTTGTACAAGACAGGAAATGCTACACTTGGTCTTGGATTCTAAAGATAATTAGGGATCAAAATAAAATTCAGACAATGTACGGATGAAGTAAGCCCGCATGCCTAGCTAGGTCAAAAGATATGTGCATGTCTAGGTCAAAGAAAACTGTGAGTCCAGGGCTGACACAAAGATGAGTAAGAGGTGATACCTTTAAAATCATCTCTGTGGAAAGGTCACTCAAGTAGCTGAAGCCAAACATCAGTTAAAGAATCAAT
Organism: Canis lupus baileyi; assembly: GCF_048164855.1. Taxonomy (NCBI): domain Eukaryota; kingdom Metazoa; phylum Chordata; class Mammalia; order Carnivora; family Canidae; genus Canis; species Canis lupus. Next base: position 11,480,141 of record NC_132875.1, on the reverse strand, counting down.
AGCCAAGAATGTAGAAATAGCATGGTAACAAAGGAAATAAAGTAAATCTAATTGCTAAAATATGCTCTTGACCAAGTTTAACTATTATTTTCTCCCCATTCTGGTAAAAGATAATTCCTGATTGTGATAGGACTGACTACCTGCTAGGGGAGCTAAGTGAAGGTAGATGACATGGTTCAAAATGTTGGATCAGGGACTAGACACTGCTTTTACCAGACACAGTATCTGGGAGTTATTTTATTTGTTGAAAACACTTTCAACAAATATTTGAGTGCCTGGCATGTTTCAGGCATTGTGTCAAATGTTGGATGCAAAATGTGGAGGAACAATAAAAAAACAATAGTGACAAGAAAATGTAAGATCATTACTCTTAAGGAACTGATTCCTGTCCTTTGGTTTCCGGTTTCTTTCTTTTTTAAGATTTTATTATTAATTCATGAGAGACACAGAGAGAGAGGCAGAGGCATAGGCAGAGGGAGGAGGCTTTATGCAGAGAGCCCGATGTGGGACTCGATCCCAGGATTATAGGATCACACCCTGAGCTGAAGGCAGATGCTTAACTGCTGAGCCATCCAGGCTTCCCATGACTTATGGTTTCATTCTGTTGTTCTATCCACTTCAAATGTTACTGTGTTAATTGAATGGACATGATGCCCTTCTTATTATCATTTACATGTCCAGTTAAGTATTTAGCAAAAAACTTTGTGCAGCAGATATATTTGGGCCACTATCTTTGGTGCTCGGGCGATGCTTGCATGCAATTACTATAAGCTAAGCTCTAAAATATTCTTTCAAGCACATTCTAAATACAAGCAGAATGCTATGTTATTTGGTGAAAATGTTCATTTTTAAGAGCTCTTTTTTCCAAAAAGCTCCAGACAGTTACACATTCATTGCTCTCCTTAAGTGCTATCAGTTACATAGCCTCCACATAGTATTTCAACATGAGGTTAATTGCAGCTAAAGAAAAGTTTATGATTAGTCCAGACAGGTATTTTTCTTCATTGTCTAATACCATAAATCCATTAAATTCCTATCCATCTTGTCATCCTCTCCTTGAAGACTTGGTTATATGACCTGCAATACTAGTTCAGTTTCGTGATTATAATTGTGATTGGCAGAGAGCTTTCAGAGTTGCAATAAATTTTGCCACAGGCAGAGAGGGATTTTGTACCAACCCCATTCCATTGTGAAATCTGAATTTTTAACTACCTTATTACTGGTGAACAGGATCGTTGGGAAGAAAGAACGACAGCAGTCTTCCGGCATTAGTGATTGCAGTAATTTGCTTTGGAGAATGAAGTTTCAAGCAGCTTACAGAAATATGGCTTTTTAAAATTATTTGTGACTAAAGCACACCACACTACCTTTAACCCCATTATCTGGCATTATCCTGTATCCTTAGATTGTTATTTTTAAACATTGTTTTCATAGCCCATGGATAATCCTGGGATATGGGAGCCATGGTAGAGGTCTTATCATTGGAGGTGGACAACACATTTTCTTCTGCCTTTTTTTTTTTTTTTTCTCTCTGGAAAAAAGGGCAAATTTCAGGGACTCTCTGGTGTATGTGTATATGTGTGTGTGCACGCGTGTGTATATAAACAAGTAGCCCATATGCCCATGATACATGTATTCCTCCTTGAAATTTCAGTTGTTGACATGCTGGAAAAATTGGGTACGTAAATTATTTCTGCCCCCAGGCACTTTAACTTGAATGGCCAGCACTTACTCAGCTGACCACCATAGGTCTCCCTGTCCTTGGCAGCATTACAGGGGTAATATTTTTTAACATGGTTGAACAGCTCTTGAAAATTTCTCCAATGTATTAAGCATGAACAAGCCTTTCTTCAACACCAGGCTTGCATGTCTTTCCTCCACATTTATTTCTCTACAACAAACATATTTATTGGGGCCATTATGAGAAAAATCTCCCTCTCCATAAATGTTTGTCTTCCCCTTTGTCCCTTTTATAGGATCATGAAGAAATGATGGAGAGTCTTGCTGGATTGGTGTGTGTGTGTGTGTGTGTGTGTGTGTGTGTCTGTCTGTGTGCTTTTGAAGGGGAACTCCCTTTCACTGAATTATCTCCATGAAGTCTTCTTTAAAAAGCCAGATGCTACATTTAGGTAGTTTGTTTTGGGACGAGCAATGAGCTATGTAACAAAATAGGTGTAAATAAAAAAAATGAGAGTTCTATATACCAGCATTTCCAAATGGTTTCTTGTTCTCACGTTTTAACTGATAACCCTCTGGCCAAACAGCTATACAGGATCAGTTTACATTGTGGAATTCAGATAAAAAACTGCTCGGATATTAGTTAATTTTTCAAAACTTTTATGATTAGAGACACAGCTGAGAGAAAAGTAATCAAATTTTCTTACAGGCATCATGAGCAGTGATCTCACTGGTACTGGACAATATTGCCAAGATGGCTTGATATGTCTGTTGCCACAACTTCTTGGATCATAAGTAAAATAAAATTCAGGGTATATTTGAATCCTATTTCTACAAATGGCTAACATTTAGGATTCTGTGGGATCTAAGGTGACAGCTGGATAATATAAGAATAGTGTTTTCTATGGTACCTTATGGTGGGAATGGAGAAAGCTACAGTTTATAGGCATTCCAACCAATCTCTGCCCCCATTTTTGGCAAGCCTGGAATCTATTCCTCTTTTACAGCTTGTTTACTACTCACTGGTAGCCAGGGGAGTAAAGCAGAGGATAGGCATTACTATATTAAGTTCTGTATCAAGATTTCATGCAATATCCTAATTAGTCTGTTGGGTTGCTGGGCAAGTTGGATGATTTTCCAAGTTAAGCATTGGAAAATTTGGGGCACACTTCCCCCTCAAATACTCGTGTTTACAATCACATTCCATCAGATTCAGTTAGGGAGCAGACAATCTGAGTGCGTTTCTTGGGGGATGTTTCTCAGAAAGCCAGTGACCTGACTAACCCTCGTATTGGCAGCCTCTGTGAAAGCCATGGAGACCAAATGACCCACTTCTGTCTTCAAAGCAAGGCTGAGGGAAGATGGGAACAGAGATCAATCCTGGGCTCGAGCTGCTGCTGCTCTTGCTGCTACTGCCTCATGGGCAGGTCTATTTCTAGGGAAATTTAGAAGGTTCTATTTTTAATCCTCTCACCTTTAATGTATAACTACACCGTTGCATTTGAAGACATGAGATCAGATCCTGGGTTCTAAAGAGAGCCTTTCTATTAAAAATATATTTTAAAACAGGTTGAACATGGGCACATATCCTAGAGCGCTCTCTATTTTCTAAGACTAACAGACACCACAAGAGGTTTTTGGGTGGAAAATTTGTTTATGAATGTATTTTATATATCTTTTAAAACTTTAACTTTTTAATAATTGAGGGAAAATGTTTACATGTGAAATGCATAGATCTTAAGTGTACAGTTTGATAATTCATGACAAATGTTTGCACTTGTATAACCAACAGCCAAGTCAAGGTATAAAATATTTCCTTCAACCCAGAAAATTCCCTTGTGGCCCCTTTCCAATCTTTCCCCGCCATCAGCAACCATTTCTTTAATTTCTGTCACTATAGATTACTTTTGCCTGTTCTTGAACTTCACATAAATGTAATCACGTAGTATATACCCTTGTGTCTGACTTCTTTTGCTCAACAGAGAGTTCTAGAGATTTATGTTGTTGGGTGTATCAGCAGTTCATACTTTCTTATGAGTAAGTTGTATTGCATTATATAAATACAATCTGCTTTTTCATTCTTTTATTGATGGACATTTGGTTTACCTATTATTTAAAAAGCTACTAAATATATTCTCACAAAAGTCTTTTTGTGGACATATATTTTCATTTATCTTTAGTACATATCTAGGAATAGAAATTCTAGGTGATTAGGAGTAGGTAAATTGTTTAGTTCCTAAGAAACTACTGAACAGTTTTCTGAAGTAGTTGTACCATGCATTCTGGTTGCCGCACGACCTTTGCCAACATTTGGCATTCTCAGCCTTTTTAATTTTAGCTATTATCCTCAGGGTGAAGTGACTAGCCATTATGATTTTATTTTGAATTTCTCTACTTCATTGTTTGATGTTGATCAAACTGTCATGTGCTTCTTGGCCCTTCATATACTATTTTTGGTAAAGAGTTCAAGATTTTTCATATATTTTCATCAGGTGCTTGTCCATTTGTAATTGATTTGTAGAATTTCTATCTTCTAGATAGGTCTTTTGCTATAAATGTATAATGCAAATATTTTCTTCCACTCGGTGGTTTGCTTTTTCATGTTCCCAATGTGCCTTTTGAAAACAGAAGTTTTAATGTTGATGAAGAACATTATGACTTTTTTTTTGTAGTTAGTACTTTTTGTGTTCTTACTAAGAATCATTTGCCTATTTCAAGGCTATAATCATATTCTGTTTTTCTCTAGAAACTTATAATTATAGCTTTTAATTTTAGGTGTACAACTTACCTCAAACTAACTTGTCTGAATACTGTGAAGATGGATTTAGGTTACTTTATTTCTTCATATTGTTGCTAATTGTTTCAGTGCCATGTGTTCATAAAATAGTCTTTTCCATGTTGAATAACTTTAAACACTTATTGAAAAACACTTGAGGGACACCTGGATGGCTCAGTGGTTGAGCGTCTACCTTTGGCTCAGGTCATGATCTGAGGTCCTAGGATCGAGTCCCACATCGGGCTCCCCATAGGGAGTCTGTTTTCTTCCTCTGCCTATGTCTCTGCCTCTCTCTGTGTGTCTCTCATGAATAAATAAATAAAATCTTAAAATAAATTTAAAAAATCAGTTGAAAATTTGTGTGTAGGTATATTTTCAGACTGTATTTCCTATGATTTGTCTTCCTTACATTAATACCATACTATCTTGGTTACTATTGCTTTATAGTAAATTTTGAAATCAGATAGAATAAGCCTTCTAAATTTGTTCTTTATTTTTTAGCTGACATTTTTTGAACATTCACTGTTTTCCAGGTCTGGTTGTTCTAAGTCCTTCACATGCATAATACAGTTTTGTCCTCACACCCTAATGTGGAAAGTCCTCACTTGGCAAAAGAAGAACATGAAGCACACAATTTAAACACAGATTACAAAGTCTGTAAGTGATTAAATCAGGATTTGAATTCCAGCCATTTCTTCTCTTTTTAATTTTTTTGTTCAATTTATTTAAACTAGAAAACAAAAGCCGAAAAAACAGAGTTCACCCATTTTCCCCACCTTCACACTTATCTCTCCCCAAAATAGGTCTGTTCTCTGTAACTGTGAAGTTTTTTTTTTTCTTAAAGAAGGAGAGAGAGAGAGAGAGAGAGAGAGAGAAGAGGAGGGGCAGAGGGAGAAGAGAGAGAGACTCTCAAGCAGGCTCCACACCTATTACAGAGCCTGATTCAGGGCTTAATCCCACCAACCTGAAATGGTGACTTGAGTGAAAATCAAGAGTTGGACAATCAACCACCTGAACCATCCAAGTGCCCCTAGTTTTTACTTTTTTTGTTGTTGTTGGACTTACTTCATTTATCATTATGCCCTTGAGGTTCATTTATATTGTGACCAATGGCAAGACTTCATTCTTTTCTATAGCCAAATAATATTCTGTTGTATATAATATATATATATATTACAATTTCCTTATCTATTCATCCATCACCAGACACTGAGATTATTTCCATAACTTGGTTATTGCAAAGAATGATGCAATGGATATGGAGGTGCAGGTATTTCTTTGACTTAGTGTTTTCATTTTCTTTGGATGAATACCCAGAAGTGGAATTGCTGGATTATATGGCAGTTCTATTTTTAATTTTTTTAGGAACTTTCATACTGTTTTCCACAGTGGTTTGCACTAATTTCCATTCTCACCAACAGCATATAAAATTCCCTTTTCCCCATATGCTCACCAAAACTTGTTATTTTTTATCTTTTTGATAATAGCCATTCGAATAGGTATGAGGGATATGTCACTGTGGTTTTGATATGCATTTCCTTGATGGTTAATGATGTGGACCTTTCTTAATAATATCAGGCATCTTTTTATGCATCTGTTGGCCATCCAAATATCTTGTTTGGAGAAGTGTTTGTTCAGATCCTTTTCTTATCATTGTAACAGAAGGATTTTATGGCTATTTTGTTTAAAGATAAAGATAACTCAATTTAATCTTAATACAGAGCTATTAAAAATTGGTTATATAAAATCTCAAAATCAATTTAATCTAAATGCAGAGCTATTAAAAATTGGTTATATAAAATATGGTGTATTAATACAATGGAATATTCTGCAGCATTCAACTGTAACATATGCCTATATATCTGGGAAATATTCGTGATATAGTGGATGAAAGAATTGAGATAAGTTTTATTTAAAAGTTATGAATGTACATTTGCCCAAATCTTGTGGTTAAAATAAGGTTCTGTTTCTTTCAATAGTTAAATTAAAGATAAGTTAAACAGTTAAATGGGCATCATATTGAGAGAGAGAGAGAGAGAGAGAGAGAGAGAGATTGATAGGGAAGGGCATGAAATACCCTTCTGGGATATTGGAAATGTTTTATATCTTGATTTGAGTGGTAATTACATGCTATATACTGAAGTAAAAATAAGTAAATGGTACACTTAAGATTAGTGTGCCTTACCCACTTTACCTTATTTAAACTTTACCAATAAAATGTTCATAAATTGATATGACCTTCACTACAATCTTGTCACCAAAGACTTTCCTATTCTTCTTGGTAGCTCAGGCTGGGATTATCCCATGCTGCAGAGTATTTCATATAATTCGGTCCGAAGAGTTCACCTTTGGAGTCAGAATTCAATATCCACTTTGAGCTTGGAGAAAAGCCGTCCCATCACCAGAAGCTAGCTGCTTTGCAGTAGGTTATTAAATTGCAGTAATAGACTGAATGTCCACCAAAGAGGAATCCAGAGATACTTGCTGGTCACCACTATTTTTGCTAAAATGCCTTCTAAAAATACTCATCACCATGTTTAGAAGAAAATCCAACCCAACATTGTGAGTATCAAAAGATATAAGGCCTGACCTTTCCCTTCCTCCTGACTTCATGTCCCACTGCCTGTCACCATTCCTCTTGTTCAGTCTGCTCCAACCACACTGCCGTCATTTCTGTATCTTGGACACTTCAGTTCAAGTCCAATCTCAGAGACATTGCGTGAAACTGATCCCCTGCTTAGAAGGTTCCCCTCCCACCAGATCCCATCATGACTGTCTTATTTTCAATGTTCTCAGACTCACTGATTAATTCCTACTTTCTCAAAGAAGACTATCCTGACAAACCTTGCTAAAATAACCTCCTCCACTCCCACGTAAAGCTCTTCATATTACCCTATTTTATCTTCTTTAAGATATAGGCAAACACATAAAGGTATTTTTATATTTATTCCTATGTATTTTGGGGGAGGGCCTATCTCTCCCCTAAAATCTCTCTGCTTCTTAAAGGCAGAGGCTCCATCTTATTTGATGCCATATCCCAGTTACTAGTGTTTAGAACCTAGTAGTGTTCAATAAATATTTTGGCTGATTTTGTGACTGATTTGTTTTGAATAATCATCACCACTGAGTGTATTATGAATAAATCTTCACACAAAAAGCCAATCCTGATTTTCCTACACATCTGTAAGAAATGGAGGGAAGAATTGGAGAATGCAAAGTTAACTGCCACCTGGTATGATTATTGAAAACAGATGGATTCTCACGGTCCTAGGTCATCCCCATACACTGTTATAACAATATTTTAGCTGTCTAGAACTAATATTTCAGTGTATGTGTATGTCTAGTGGAGAGAAAGTAATAGTGGCAAGTCAAGGTCATGCACTTGAATGTTACCTTCAGCTGTGACTACCACTACCCACCTGTGTACCAGAATTCCCAATGTTACTCATATTAATAATTTTTATTTTTAAATTTTTTTCTCAAGTAGGCTTCATATCCAGCACAGAGCCCTTGAACTCACAACCCTGAAATCAAGACCTGAGCTGAGACGAAGAGTTGGATACAACGAACTGAGAGCCACCCAGGTCCCCCATAGTTTTTAATTCAAAAGTATATTTGTGGTGTTTTTTTTCTGCTGATTAAGAAATTTTACTAGCTATAGGGATGTACTATGCTCAGAAATTACCCTCTCCCAAAACAACTTAGGTCTTGAAATTAAACCATTTTGTTTCTTTTTGCTAGTTATTTTGGTCCTCTTTTCTGCCTAGTGGTCTCACTCAACAGGGACTCTATCAATGATCCATTCTGATGGGTTTTTTTGCGATGCATGGAAGAGACACACTCTCTTTATATAAGGATTCATCATCATTGCAGAATGATACCACTGTGTAAATGTTAATAAATTTCCTTTGACAAGGAATAAGGTAAAAAACAAAGACTGAGGAGGTAGAAAAAATGTTGGATTGTCGTATTTTAGCCAGCCATCATAAAAAAGTTTTCCTTTGTTCTTGCAATATGAGGACAAAAGGTCAAATTAATGAAGCTCTGAATAAAATGACAGCATTTTCAGATATGCCTTCACATTCCACTAGTGAAGTGAAGAAATCTTGAAGTGAATCCTGTTGCACATTAAAGTGTAGCTGATATTCCTTAATGTTAAAAAATCTAAAAAAAAAAAAAAAAAAAAAAACCAACCCCCAAAAACCTGTTTTCAGGTATGCCAGCCAGGATGAATTGGTGACTTATTTGAAACACTAGGTGAATTATTTGGAATGCCACCATTTCTGTGGCTTTCCTTTCAGTTTCCATTCATTATAGTGCATTTTCACGGCTCAATTACCAGACCAATTATAGTTTTCTCTTTTTATTTGTACTTCATTATTGCCACCCGGGACAGAAAAAAGAGAACACTGGTGACAGTCATCTCATTTATGGAAGGCTTTCAACATTACTGATTAGAATGCTCTTCAGCAAGTCGACTTGCCAATGACATACTATAAAAACAGCTTTTCAGATTAGAATCTTCATGGCAATGGAGATATTCTCACTAATGGAAATATACAAATGTGAGCTGACTCTCTGAGTGAGGTCGCCTTCAGGTGGAAGTCTTAGATCATTGTTGCCTTTTTTAAAGATTTTTTTCATCATTTACTTGGAGAATGGAGCATGCTCCTGGATGTTACAGAAAAACAACTGGAGTTCAAAATTACTTATTTTTTTTTAGCATATAGTTAAAAATGACAGTTCAAAAATCAGGTTTTTTAGTGATTTTTAATGTCTGAATTAGATAGTAGTATGATTGATCATATTGGATTTGCCCTGAAAAAGACCTGAATTGTGTGTGTGTGTATTCGTTCTAGTCAATTCAATGATCATAGGTAAGTATAGCATGGGTAAAGTGAGAGCTGAGAATCATAAAATTGAGATCAAGTGCAGTGGTAGCCCAGAGAGGAAACTCCATACGGGGCTGGAAAGGAAAGAATCACAGTCACTGCCAAACCAATATTGAGGTTATGACTTTTTATGATGTGACAAAAACAAAATAAATCCATGTTTGGAAATCTGTTCAAAATGTTCTATTTTCATTTTCAGAGACACTGCACACTCTGTCTGAGAAGCCATTTGCGTTTGACGATGTGTCTAGTCATTGCCAGGCTGTTTACATCCTTTTCCTAATGCATGGACTGCTTGATTCCTTCACCTATAAGTTTTGTTCTGATCTCAGCAAAATCTTAATGTTGCAACTCCCATCCCTAAAAGTGGGAAATGTTAGATGGAGTTCTGGATCTTGCACTGGAGCCAAGGGTTAGCTTGTGATGGGCTGGTCATGATGAGAATATCCAAGCTGGTCAAGTACTAAGGAGAACCAATGGAAGAGTCTGAACCTTGAATAGAGAACTGAGATGTAGAGAGAGGAGCAAGGTCATTGATGAGGTACAGGTACAAAGGTTGGGCAGTGGTGGGCTTGAACGTCAAAGAGTTGAGGAGGTCTTTGACCTCACCACTTTTATGAGTACGTGGTGGATGGATATGCTTTGGCTACTTAAAAATCAAGAAAGACAATGTCTGAGATTCACCATTGTCAGTCTTTTTGAAAAGTCTGGCTCTACCTGTGACCCTGCTAATTAGATAATTGCACATCTGGTTCTTCTGACTTCAGTCCTGCTCTAAATTTCAGTTTGGTATTTGAGAACTTGCTACCAGAATCTTCCCTTTCTACCTTCCTTAGTTCTGTGTGGTCTTTCCATTGCTATGTTATCACTTTGACCTTCCTCGGTCAGATGCTTTTGTGGACCAGGGCTTATCATCTGTATCTGCACCCTTCAGACGTAGTGGCCTTCTTGCTCAAGAAGACACTTTGTTTTTTTTTTTTTTTTTTTTTTTAAATTTTATTTATTTATGATAGTCACATAGAGAGAGAGAGAGAGAGGCAGAGACACAGGCAGAGGGAGAAGCAGGCTCCATGCACCGGGAGCCCGATGTGGGATTCGATCCCGGGTCTCCAGGATCGCGCCCTGGGCCAAAGGCAGGCGCCAAACCGCTGCGCCACCCAGGGATCCCTCAAGAAGACACTTTGAAATGTTTTCTCAGAAGCATACAATTAAGGCAAGGAATCTGTCCATGCCCTGATATAGATTCTGGGTAGTGGGAAGGTGCCAGTGCCTCCCTGAGATACTTCTTATCAATTTGGCAATTGATGCCTAGTAATTCAGAGAACAAACACTTATCTGTTAAATTCAACTCCCATGACAGCATTAATTATTATCAGGTCTTTGTACTTTGGTGGGCTTGAGATATCCAAGAGAGGGATTTTTCATGGAGGAGAGAGGGAAAGGAAAAAACATAATTCTGGTTACCTAAAGTCAGTTTTAGGGAGAAGTAAAAAGAAATTCAGAAGATGATTCTACTCTTTTGCTTAAGACTGGTTCTGCATGTTTTAGTTGATTTGACTACAGCAGCTGGCCCCAGAAAACTGAGCAACCAGGCAAAAAATTAAGTTCTATATTCCACATACAAAGTCTTATGCAATGCATAGGGCACTACAATAAATCCCTTATTCTCTGCCAGTTCCAAAATCAGTATTCAAGATCTTTTCCAGCCCATCATCCACCAGTGTTATTTCCCTATCCCAAACTACCCTACCCCACAGCACCCTTGCTTTTGCTTCTTGCACTCACTCTTACCACAACTGTTAGCTACTGTTATGTGGCAGCAAACCAAGCTATGGTGCAGTATTTCTTTTTTTAAAAAAAAAAGATTTTATTTATTTATTAATGAGAGAGAGAGAGAGAGAGAGAGGGAGAGAGAGAAAGAGAGAGAGAAAGGCAGAGACACAGGCAGAGGGAGAAGCAGCCTCCATGCAGGGAGCCCGATGTGGGACTCGATCCCAGGACTCCAGGATCACGCCCTGACCTGAAAGCAGCGCTAAACCACTGAGCCACCCGGGCTGCCCAGTGCAGTATTTTATTGCAAATTTTCATTCTTGCTTTCATTTCAGCCCTTGAAGACATAGAAGGCAAAAGGACTCAGAGGGACACATTTTAAGGTGGTCTTGATGGAAGCATCAAGGCAATGATAATAGGTCACAGAATTTAGGTACCTTGGTCAGATAACTTAAGTATTTTGAGCAGTCTTACATGGAGAAATTAGAGGTAAATTCTATGGGTGTTGGGTATTTTAAATTGATTTTACAGTCTACTTCTAGATTTCACAGAACTACCCATTTCTAATGATTATACTACAGTAAGAATGAGATACTTTTGGTACCCCAAACACATCATATTCTCTCTTGTTGCTTCTCTTGTATGTATTGTTTTCTGTAACTCCCCTTCCCCTAACGTGTTAGTCTCTCTATTTCTTGCACCTAATCTAGAAATTTCCTTAGTACTCAATGTCAATGTGTAGTTGTGATTTCCAATAAGGAGTCATCCTAAAACTCCCAAGACTGGGTTAGGAATTCTTCATATGACCCATATCACCTATTCTTGCACCTAAGACAGCATGTACACATTATAATGTTACTTCCTTTTTACTTGCCCAGCTCTCCAATGAGACCAAAACGATTTTTTTTTTTTTTTTTGGTGTCTGTTTCTGTGCCCGGCTTACTATAAAATCCCTTTTGCTGAGTATCATGTTTACAACATGGTAGGGGCTCAGAAATATCTCAACCATCTCTGCCATGCCCGACATCTATAACCAAGTGTCTACCCTACCCTTCTTTTCTGTGCCAATCTTAGAAGTGAGGGAGGAGTATTTATTAAATTGTGCATCAATTTTAGTAGAGATGTTTATTATAATATTCATGGTCTTATTTTCGAGGGCATCCGAGAACTTAAAGCAAGTCAACAGAAAGAGTACATTCTTATGGGAATAGTGAAATTGGGGCTGGGTAGTTGAATTTGAGGAGGTGGCTAGCACCACTGCTGTCATCTCCAAAGGAGTACCAGCAAAGTCAGGTCTATCCAAAGAGTCCAATCTGGAAGAACGGTTAACATCAAGACTCTGAAGAATATGGCTCTATTACCATGGCTCTAGGAAGTTTTATTAGATTGGAATAAACTTCAAAGAAGTAATAAGGTCTACTTTTTGAGATGGAAGAATGATGCAGGAACTGGGCAGGGAACCAGGTCTCCAGACAAATGTGCCGACGAGTATTAAGAAACTGGAACACAGCCCAAAAACCAATATAGAAACTCCATTAAGTAGCTTAGGTCCACAGAGCGAGAGGTGGGGATGGAGGCTGTAGCTTTGTTAGCAAGTGGACACCCAGAGACTCACACTGGGCACATCAAAAAACACTTGAAAGGTAGGAGTCAAATGCTAGTCTTCATAATACACCCAGGAAAGGACCAACAGGTGCTTATTTTGCAAAAACTATTATAACAGAGCCTTTGGCAACAACTTCTTTCTCCTAAGCTCTAAGATTGCACCAAAATGAAATTCAGATTACTTTTCAGCAAGTGATTCTGTTACCACCATGCCTACCAAGGAAGGTTGAGGATCGTTTCTGAACATCACAGTTTATTGAATTGAAATGAAGTCATTTTTTTTTTGGCCCCTTAAAAATCAGGCCAATTTTAAAGCATCAACTCTTGGATTGTCCATGATCCAACATGCTCCACAGATACAAAATTACACGCTAAAATCGCTATAAAAACCTGGGCCAAAAGGAGTGGGCCAAGTTCATAAAATTGTTGAACTTGTTTGTTTTACAGACTATTTTTTTTAAATCACAGTTGAGAAGAGATAAATGCTTTCTACCCTAAACTGCAACAGAAGGCTCAGTGCAATATGGGTTATCAAAGCACCACTCTGCCATTGCACCTTTATACTGTTTTATATTTTTCTGTTTTTGTCTCTGTCTCTCTAATAGATTATGCATTCCTGTGGGAACTAACTTTGTATTTTTGGTTCATGGTGTCCCACACAGTGTTGGTGCGATACAGACCAATAACTGTCCTCCAAAGCTGGGTTTCCTTTCTTTGGCCACATAACAAGATTTCAATTATCTGTGGTTAATTTGGCAGTCTTCTTTTTTTTTTATATTTAATTCCAGCATAGATAGCATACAGTGTTGTATTAGTTTCAGGTGTAAAATATAGTGATTCAACAATTCTATGCATTACTCAGTGTTTATCATGATGAGTGTACTCTTAGTCTCCTTCACCTTTCACCCATCTGCCCCATTCATCTCCCTTCTGGTAACCACCAGTTTCTTCTCTATAGTTAACAGCCTGTTTTTGGGTTTGTCCCTTTTAGTGAAATCATATGGTATTTGTCTTTCTCTGACTAGTTTACTTCACTTAGCATTATAGTCTCTAGATCCATCCATGTTGTTGCAAATGGTAAGATTTCATTCTTTTTTTATGGCTGAATAATATTCAGATGTGTGTGTGCATGCGTGTGTGCGTGTGTGTCACATCTTTATTCACTCATCTATCAATGGATACTTGGGCTACTTCCATAGTTTGGCTATTGTAAATAATGCAACAATAAACATGGGGGTGTATATATCCCTTCGAATTGGTATTTTTGTATTTGGGTAAATACCTAGTAGTGTGATTACTGGATCATATGGTATTTCTATTTTTAATTTTCTGAGGAACTGTCAGACTGTCTTCCATAGTGGCTACACCAGTTTGCATTTCCACCACCAGTACAGGAGGATTCTTTTTGCTTCACATCCTTGCCAACACTTGTTGCTTCCTGAGTTTTTTTATTTTAGCCATTCTGACAAGTGTGAGGTGATATCTAATTGTGGTTTTAATTTGCATTTCCCTGATGGCAAATGATATTGAGCATCTTTTCATGTGTCTGTTGACCATCTGTTTGTCTTCTTTGTAGAAATATCTGTTCATATCTTCTGCCCATTTTTAATTAGATTATTTGGTAAAAAACCAAAAAGGGTCTTGAATTATACAAGTTCTTTATATATTTTGGATACTAACCCTTTATCGGATATGCCATTTACACATATCTTCTTCCACTTAGTAGGTTGTCTTTCAGTTCTGTTATTGTTTGCTTTGCTGTGCAGAAGCTTTTTATTTTGAGGTAGTCCCAATGGTTTATTTTTTATTTTATTTCCCTTGCCTCGGGAGACATTTCTAGAAAGATGTTGCCATGGCTGATGTCAGAGAAATTACTACCTGTGTTCTCTTCTAGTATTTTTATGGTTTCAGGTCTTATTTAGGTTCTTAATTAATTTTGAGTTTATTTTTGTGAGAGAAAGGGGCCCAGTTTCGTTCTTTTGCGTGTAGCTGTCCAGTTTTCCCAACACCATTTGTTGAAGAGACTGTCTTTTTCCCACTGCATATTCTTGCCTCCTTTGTCAAAGATTAATTGACCATATAATTGTGGGTTTATTTCTGGGCTCTCTGTTCTGTTCCATTGATCTATGTGTCTATTTTTGTGTATTTGGCAGTACCCTTAAGTCATGCATAAATATGCCTTAACTTAGTGCTTTGGTCTCAAGACAGGAAAACCAAGTTTCAGTCATTGTATTATAAACATGGACAAACCTGGCAAATTCTCAAGGACTTGGATTGATATGGTGTCACTATAAACCCAAGCTAGTCACAATCACTTTATGAATATATTCAGACCATTTTTCTAACAGCTTATATGAATAGTGTTTTAGAGCTGATTTTCCTAATAGGAAATTACATTTTTAGAAGGGTTATGTTGTAAAGTAAAAATGTGCGTTTCTTTTAGGAAATACTACAGTAGGGTATGTTACCTCCAGGCAAACACATTTTCTACTCTTTTCCTCCTCTTCGGGGTCTGCCCCTGTTTCTTTACACATCTTATTTCTCCTTCCAGGAATACATTCTAGCTCATATTCTTAATCTTAAAAATTCGACTCAACAGTTATTTGGGGGTCATAAGGATGTTCTAGTCTAGGAAGTGCATATTTGTCAGCATAAATCACATTTGATCTTTCCATTTGTTTTGCATGTCTTCTAGACCTTGGGTATATATAAAGGTCCTTGTAATGAAATCACTTTGTTTGGAAATTGGACAAACAGTTTGAAAACTGGCAGCAAACTTCTCAAGTACCAGAAAAAAATCTGATTCAGGGATTGAAATAAATGATGACATTAATGTAAAAGTCTATTTTTCTTCAGTCCAAACAATTAACTTAATTAACAAACACTTATTGAGTTGACATAGTAAGTTCAAAAATAATGACAATAATAAAAAAGCTTTTATTTAGTTTCAAATCAATGATATTAATTTAATTGGTTCTAAACTCATTATTTCTGAACTCAATACTTAAAAATTAACTTCATAATTTTTAAGTCATAAATAAATCTTCTGTGTTTTAAGCAATAAATAAAGCTTCTGTACTTTCATAGGTCATGTCTCCTAATTTGCAAATGAGCCATTTTCTGCCTTTTGATTATAGCTTATACCCAGGTTAAATTACATCGCAACAAATAGCTTTGCAATGAAATCTTTTAGAGCCAGAGAATTTTTAACTCTTATTTCCCCTTATTTCAAATAATAATTGTTGCAACAAAATTCTAATACAAGGAAAGTTTGACTGATCCCTTAGGAGTTTTGAAAAAGTTGTTTACCTGCATTTATTTACAGATTTTCTGAAAGCTATAGCAAGAAAAATTCTTGTGCTAAAGGCATAGTGCATATACAGAGAGGAATAAATTCTAGCCAGTTCTCCAGAAAGTATAAAATGATTAGGTTTGTGATTCATATAAATTATAGAGAAAACTTCAAATACATACTTCATCTTCTCTTTTTTATTTGGTTTCTGTTTGGTAAATAAATAGGCATACTGCAAATGTTTTAGATTGACTGCTGTTTGTGAGATCTACAATTGTCTTGAACTACCATAGGCTCCATCCCTGTGAAAATTTCCTATCACTGGTGAGAAGAGTGTTGAATGATTAGAAATCTCTGTGTAGATGCTATTATAGTAGACACTAATCTCTGCACCTTGGGATCACCCAAGTTTGGGGAGCACAGTGGGTCACATGATCAGACATCCATGTGTCCAGACTATGGAAACCATTTGTTGTTAACAATGGTGAAACACAGCTTGTTGGTTATTACAAGATGACTTAATGAGACAAAAGATTATTAACAATAATAAAAATAATTCTCAGCAGATCTAATTGTATTACGTATATTTATGCTAAGCTTGGAGTTAATGTATTGATGCTGGTCTATCATCAAATTGATAAAAATACTGGCATTGAGCACAGTGATTTTTTTCTCATAAGCATGTAATTAATTCACCATTTCTTATATAGATGTAAAGCTGCTAGCACATCATGGTGAAAGAGGTTGGAGAAGTATACGCTCCATATTTCCATTTTATCCAAGGAAATGAATGGCAGGGTGTCAGCTGGAAGGCTGTTAGAAAGCTTGAGGAGACAGAGATTTGGAGAGCAACCACTGATAAAAAGCAAGAAAAAGCCTGCTGCCCAAGTGCAATGAAAAAGTTTGGTATGCTTTGAGCCCACCTAATATTGCAAAAACATAAATTTAGATGCAACACTGAAATTCCATAAATTTTTAAATACCTATTATATGCTTGGTTGTTCTAGGCAATGGTGATTCAGTCAAGCTCTCTTGGAGTTTGCCTTCTGGATGGATGATGGTTTTGTGATTTTCTGTGACATAAGAATAAGGAAGGCTGGTTGCTCAATTGCTTCAGACTTGGAAATTGGAGAAGCAAATATAGAAGAAGGGCAGGGATTGTTTATTTCATTGCAGAATACATTTATTGAACACCTCTAATATCTCAACTACTCTAGCAGGTGTTGGAGAGTCAAGGATCAAAAGGCAAAGTCTCTCTTACCAAAGAGCTTAGAAGTTTACTGGGAAAGACAGAAGTGTGAGCAGATCTCGTCACTAGCGTGTAGTCACTACTGTGATGGCCATGAGAGCAGCATGTGCAGGGGCAGTGGTCCTTAGCTCAGTGGGAGAAAGGCCTGGGGAAATGTCAGAGATGGATTCTAAGTTAGAGGATGTCTGAGCCAAATCTTCAGACAGCATGGCAAGACCCAAAAACGTAGAACAGTCTTGTATGATGTTTTCAGAGACTTGTAAGGGAATTGCTGCCCCTCCTGCATAGAGGATGAGACAGGCAGCACCTGGTGGGGAGGCTGGAGGAGGAACCAGGGGACCACAGAGAGTGATGGTGGTAGACAACACACCAGGTGGTCAATGATGGGGAGCAAGCTGGACAACAATGCTTGAAGCCAGGAGGGCTCTGATAGATTGTAAAACAATGATCAAAGGACTGGTCTCTGTCTGGCACAGAAGAGAAGGAGAAGTGAGAGTTCTGCAAGGAAAGTAACTAATAGATTGAGTGAGATGTCTGAGTTGAAGGAGTCTGACATGGGGAGTTGCTCTGGATGGAGACAGTGTCCGGAATGTGACCTTGAGTATAAGGAGCTCTAAGGGACCGGGAGCTGTGGCCATCCAAGGACTCACCCATTGGCTGTTTCAATAGTGCGCACAGTGTGATGACTAAGAATGATGTCAGAAGGCGGAGGTAAAAAGGAAATACAAGGTAATAACATGGAGATCAGTGGATTATAGTCGTATGGGGAGGGGGAGGCTTTTAGGTAGATGATACCAACCTTAAAAGCAAAGAATTATGTGTGAGAGTTTTTTGCAGACCTTTTTCCAAGACCTTTGGAAGGCAGCTGGGTACCTCCTCGTCACCAGACAAAGATAGGCTCCTGAAGCTCTAACAGATACCCGAGTTAAGGACTTCATACTTTTCAGTCTTATCTGGATATTTGCCTTGTCCCCACGGACACTAGAAGCTTGCACAGTAAACCGGTGCTTGATCCAGGACCGGAACGAAGAGGTTTTGCCTGTATTGTCTTACACCAGACTTCGCTGCCTTTTTAAAAAATTAGATTTCTTGCTCAGACAATGTTTTCCAATAACAAATTATTCCTTTTAGTACAAAAGTACTGGTGAGAATCATTTTCTTGGAATTATCAGTATGCAACCTAATGAAGCCTTGCCAATAAATGGAAGAACTCTCTGGGCCCGGGCATCTTCCCAGGGCTTCTCACACTCACGTCACAGTGCTGGGATAGTTCATAGCCTCCGGCCTTACTGCTTATCTAGGCCCTTCATCCAAAATTTCCTTTTTGGATGCAGCCTGATGTTGTCCCTTTAAATTTGATAAAGGTTATTTTATTTACTTTTTTATTTTTTTGATAAAGGTTATTTTAGTATCTTTATCAGCTGGAACTTTTGCTTGGTGTAGAATGACCTCCACATTTGGAACAAATTCTTCAGTGCTGAAAGTCTGGATCAGAACATCTGAATCAAAAGCAGCCAACATATTGGATCTGCTGCACGTTCCTAAATATTGATGGCTTATCTTTGTATGGGTAATGATTGATTTTTCATTTTTTTAAGAGTTTATTTATTTATTTATTTATTTATTTATTTATTTATTTATGAGACAGAGAGCACAAGCTAGGGGGAGAGACGGAAAGAGAAGCAAACTCCCTGCTGAGCAGGGTGCCCAATGAGGGACTCGATTCCAGGACCCCGAGGTCATGACCTGAGCCATCCAGGCACCCCAGATTGATTTTCATTTTAGCTTGAATACTTTGATATCCTAGAAGGCGGAGGTAAAAAGGGTCATCCCAAATGGGGCCTAGTCCCATATAGTATGGAAAGTTTCTGAATACCTTCTTGACTTGGGTCTGTGAGTACCTTTCCCAGAACTTCTGCTCGCAGGTGTGGGCAAAAGGGACTCAGTTCTTTCCTGAGGGGCTTTCCTTGACACACTATTGTCTTTCTGGAAGGCACTGATTGGTTTCAGCATCCATCTAACAGTGTTTTTAGATTATGTTCCTATCAGCTCTGAGTGGCTGCTCTTCCAACAGCATGGCTGTGCCTCTCGTGATTTCTATAGGACACCAGTGTCACTCCTGCTGGAGGACTATGGTTCCACATGCTTGTATTTTTTTGCAAAGTATTATAGTTCATCCTCAGAGCATCCAACTGAGGCAGAACTGATGCTTTATTTCTCTGGTTTACCAATGAGGAGATGGTTATACAGAGAGATTAAATAATTTTCTCAGGCCTACAGACCGTTTGGGCAGAGCTGAGGCTGAACAATCTTGGAAGAATTGAATGGGCAGTGTACTTGGTCTTCTACTGGATACAACAAAGGTAAAAATTCAATTCACATAATCATCTAATGCATATTTCGTTGATTTTAAACTGATTTTGGTCCATTATATTGTTGAGTCTTTCAGGACCCACAAAGAAACCTAAAATGTAAATGTTTGTCAAAAACTCTTTACCTCCAATCTTGAATCTGGCAGAGAAGGCATATATTTCTAAGCTTGTCTTTATGCTTTGTAAAATGAAGCATGTTTCATTTTATTTCTAAAAGGAAATGGATGCAATAAAAAATATTACCTCTGTATCAGAATGTGGGGACTTTTTTCGATAGTCGACATTTATCAAAAAGGCCATGAAAATTCAGTGACCCTCACCTTATTTTTCAGAGCTAATTTTTAGATTCTGTTTCAAAAAACATAAACTATTCATATTTATTCTCTTTCTTTTTTTGTAAAATGGTATCTCCCTCTTTCAGATATGCCTGAGAGGGGACTCTGGGAGTAACACGTGACCACGAACGGATTGAACACCCACATTCATGTCTTCATGAACCACTTCAGACACTCACTCAGTGGGTTATGCAAGAGTTCCCACATAGATAGTGAAGTTATCAAAGTTAAAGAAGTGATGTTTAAAATTTTCTCTCTCTCTAACCCTAACCATAGGCAAAAAGGAGGCTATCCAAATGCACTTTCCACCTCCCTTATTTTGTTTTCATTTTTTTCAGGCTTTCCTCTAAATTGTCATTTATTGCTAGCTGTGGCAAATTTGTTATTCCTTGTTAAGAATCAACTTTATCGAACTGGAAATCTCATCCTCTTACTATTTATTAATATAGTTTTAGAAGAATCCTCCCATTTTGGTTGGTGGCTGCTCCGTTGGGTTTAAATGTGATGTACTTGTTGGCTGTTTAGTCCCATGGGGACTGTGCTGAGACAGACTTACCCAGGCTTCCTTTGAACACAGAAATGAAAATCAATAAACAATTTGAACTTCTTCGAGGAGAATTTTTCTTCTCTAATGAATATACAAGCTTGGTTACAGCTTAATTCAAAGATTGAATTTAGGGAGTGTTTTTGAATGCACCATAAGCATGACAAACACAGGCTGCAAACGACAAGCCCCACAGGGAGACTTAATGCTTAAAAAAAAGCATCATACTCATACCCATTCAAAGCTCACATAAAAATGAGACAACTCAACTGTAATAATATTTACTTGAACCAGTCTTGAGAAATGGCCCAGTGACTGCCCAGTGATACAATTTGTGCTGTCTATCCCCAAAGAGTTTTGAAAGCAAACACATATACAAATAAAAAAGAAATCAAACATGTAAATACTTTATCAGTTAGGATTGTTTTATATTTCAAGTGAGAAAACTCAACTTTGGTTTTGGTTAAGTCTCTATCCACGGACTCATGCGGTATTACCAAGACTTGATCTTTTGCTTCCCAGTGTCTTTCCTCCTGTGTTGTTCATCTCATCCATATTCTCCACTTCGAAGCAAGGCACTCCCACGTGACAGCAAAATGGATTCCAAGGAAAGCTTTTGTTCACACAAGAGTTGAAAAGGAGCCGAGGTCCTGTCTCTGGTTGACTTGACTAGGGTCATCTGCTCATTCCTATGTCTGCATCCCGAGGGATAGGATGTACCTGTGTACCTAGGCCGTCAGAGTTCATCTTTTGACATTGAGAATGGTATTGATGCCAGGTAAGTCTTGACGTGTTTCTCAGGGGTGATTTCTCAGAAGAAATTTGAGTTGAAGTTTTACCAAAACAGTGGTTAGGGACTCCTATATGGCCAAAACCACAGAGAGAGGCAAGTAAAACAGATCTGAGGAATGGTTGAATAAATTACTTTGCTAATGCCACTATTGGAAAGCATCCTTAAAAGTGTAGTAGTAAGTTGCGTTGTACCCATAATTTCTCACCAGTAGCTTGTAAGATTAAACACACGTGTTAGTGGAAAATGACATTTTAAAAATATGTAAGAATAAAGGTGTATCTGTATAAGCACCAAGACAATACCATAAATGGAACTAACTGCTTTACCAATAAAGTCTATTATTAAATACCTGTGAAAAATAAGATTTTGTACTTTTTTAATGGAAGTCACTTCAGAGACTTAATTTCTTTTCTTTTGATAGTATATTATCATTAAGGTTCTGATTTTTCCACATGGTTAAACAATATATCACAGTAGAGCCTTGAAAAGGGAAAAAAAATGTTACATTGTATATTCTCCACCTCCTATATTTTCCTCTGATCAAAGACAAAGGTCACACAGAGAGAGGGACCTGTAGGACTGATGTCTCTTTATCTTGTGTAAATCAAGAAAAACCATTTTCTGCTGGTTTATGACAAAGCCTGTTGAGAAATCCACAAGTGAGAGAATTCAGTTGTTTAATGATGGCTGATCGTTCGGGGTTTATGGGTAGAAACAAACCACCTGTCTTCCTGAGCCTGGTGAGAAGAGCATGATTTTGTATTCTAATGCCATATTCTCGCTTTGACTCACATCTACTGCTAGTATCTGTAGTGGTTTTACAATATGTCTGCAAAATCTTCACTGCTCTTCCCTCTAAATGTTGGAGCCCAATTGCCATCCTCTTGCACTGTAGGCTGGCCTTATCGACTCACTTCAAATAAATATAACATGTGAAAAAGTTATGACATTTCTGTCTTAGGTCTTTCAAGGAATTATAGCTTCTTTTTACATCTCACTTTCTCTTTTGGACCACTCTTGGTTCAGGGAGCCAAGGCCTTATGGCAAGGACACTTCAGCACCCTGTAAGAGTCCTTGTGTAAAAGAATAAAGGCCCCCTGCCTATTGTCAGCAAGAAACCTAGGTTTCCAGGGGCACCTGGGTGGCTCAGTCAGTAAAGCATCTGACTCTTGATTTGGGCTCAGGTCATGATCTCAGGGTCATGACATTGAGCCCAGTCTTGGGCTCTGAGCTCCATGGGCAGCCTGCTGGAGATTCTCACCCTCCCTCTCTCTTTAACTCTGCTCCTCCCCCCATGCACTCACTCTTTCTCTCTCAAATAAATAAATAAATAAATCTTAAGAAAAAAAAGGAAACTGAGGCTTCCTGCCCCCAGGCCTTTGAGTGAGTCATGTTGGAAGTGGGTGCTCTAGCCCCAGTCAAGCTTGTTTGCTTTCTTTTCTTTTCTTTTCTTTTTTTCTTTCTTTTCTTTTCTTTTCTTTTCTTTTCTTTCTTTTCTTTCTTTTCTTTTTTCTTTTCTTTTCTTTTTTTTTCTTTTTTTCTCTTTCTTTCTTTCTTTCTTTCTTTCTTTCTTTCTTTCTTTCTTTCTCTTTCTTTCTTTCTTTCAATTTATTTATCTTAGAGAAAGAGAGAGCATAAACGGGAGGGGCAGAGGAAGAGGGAGAGAGAATCTCAAGCAGACTCCTTACTGAGTGCAGAGCCTGACTCAGAGCTCGATCTCATGACCCTGAGATCACAATCTTACCTGAAACAGTCTGATGCTTAACTGACTGAACCACTCAGGTGCCCCCCAAGCTTTCTTTTGACTGTAACTCCTGCCTTTACCTTGTCCTCACCTCCAGGAGCCACCCTGAACCAGAACCACTCAGCTAAACTCTTCCCAGATTCATACAGCAAATGTGTGAGATAATAAACATTATTTAGATTGGGGGGTAATTGGTTATGCAGCAGTAGATACGTAATTCAGTGCCCAATCTTATTTTCCATTGCTCATCGAGATGCAAACTCTCCTGACATGTATCAGCCAATGAATTAGCCGGTAAAGCAGTCAACCGATTGAGTATATATTCACTACTCACTCCTTCCCTGACAGCATAATCTCATATTTAACTTCAGCACCTTCCTTATCTCATCTCACCTTCTTTACATGTCTGGTGGTATTTTAGTCAGTGGCATGCAGTTGAGCACATAACGTCGCTTTAATTGACTTATATATGTTATATTTGGCTAACTTCCCAAAAGGCAGAGGTCTTTATATTTTAAAATATTTCTGAATGCATTTCTGGACTCCATAAATCTTAATTAATTGAAGTAGCAAATTACTTCCTTCAAATTGCTTGACTCCCAAGAAAATTAAAAAAGTGGCTCTGTTTGTTTTGAAGTAAGTGCGGTGTTGCAGTTTTAGGCAGAGAATAGTCTGCTTTGCCCATATCCACCACTTCCCACTTTGCCCTTGTCTAGAGTAGGAGTCAGCAAGCTGTTTCTGTAAAGGGGCAAAGAGTAAATATTTTTGGCTTTGCAGGCCAGATGCAACTAGTCAACTGTTGCATAGTGTGCAGGCAGTGTGAAGGCAGTGATAGACAATAAGTAAATGAATGGATGTAAGTGCATTCCAATAAAACTTTATTTATAAAAGCAGGTGACAGGAGAGCTTGGGCCTATGGGCTATAGACCCAATATAGGACCCAGGGCGTAGGGTATTTCTTAATATTATTCTATCATCATAAAAATCACCTGGCCTATAGTCATAAAAATCGCCTGAAAAGCCTTTTTAAAATTATTAAAAAAATTTTTTTAAGATTTTGTTTATTTATTCATGAAGAAAACACACAAAAAGAGGCACAGACACAGGCAGAGGGAGAACCAGCCCAGGACTTGACCCAGGGACCCAGGGATCACAACCTGAGCAGAAGACAGATGCTCAACCACTGAGCCACCCAGCCATTCCAGAAAGCCTGTTTTAAAATAAACACAGGCACCTGCAAATGTGTTTTAAATAAGCACCTCTGGTGCTGTATGTAATCTGATAAATTTAGAAGAACTGAAGAAAAGACTCAACCTTACTGTTTTTCCCCCCTACCAGGGGGTACTTTCCCCTGAGAGATGTGTGAGAGAGAAGTGAGGCAGGAATCAAAAATCATATTTCTGATGACTAGGATTCCTATGATTTTGCAAGGCCACACGCTTCATCTAAGGACTATTATGTGTCTCATACTTACACTGCTAAATGTTTTATGGTAGTAAAGACAAACAATGAGTAAATCACCACTTCCCTATTTCATTAAGGAAAACATTAACGTCCCAAGAAAAACTTCTGGACTTTCCACTTGGTTTAAAGGATGCAGTCACCCTGACAACTCTTTTGTATAATGTGTAATTTTCTTAAAAAGATAGTTGCTTTGTAAGATTCAGATCCTGAAGATACAGATTTCAGATACATAACATGAAATTAGGTGTAGGGCAGAAACAATTAAATCTGACCTAAATTTAGCCAAAAAGGTGGCCCATACTTGCAGTACTGTGCTGGGATTTCAAATGTGTGATTTACCTGTTAAAAATAAAATTTTAATTGCAGTTTTGTAATGGATATCCCATATCCTGGTCCTAGTCCATATTGGTGAGGGATGTAGTGTCTTTCTATTCCTTTTTGAGTGAGAATTTTATGTTATAATTTCAATAAATACGATCAAAGAGGAAAAACTAACGCTATTAATTGCCCCCTGATTTTCCATTTCCACACAAATATTCAGACACAACATATCATAGATAAGGTTGTAGAGAGCATGATTTGGTTCAATCATTTGAACGCTACTGACATTTTGGAACATTTTTGTTGGGGTGGCCTGTCTTGTGCATGTGGTAGGCTACTGACCAGCATTTATTGCTTCTACCTACTAGATTCCAATAGCAGTCTCAAGTTATGAGAATCAAAAATGTCTCCAGAGATTGCCAAATGTCCCCTGGAGTGGGGGGCAAAATTGCCCCTGGTTGGGAAGCATTTGATATCAAGAGCTGTGAGCAAAGTAGAGTATGGAGATAGTTTTCCAGACATCTCATATTAAGTCCCTGCCCTCAAATTTTCCTGAAATAGATAAGGAAAAGAAGCGTTCATTCAAGCTGTAATTATTCATATAATTGACTCAATTCTTCTCTTTGCTTTCCATGTGTGAACACCAACTTAGTTCTCTTGGGAACTGCTCAGGGAATCAATTCTATAGGAACACCTGGGGACCATCATCCGTGGGATCCCTCAGTAATGATTTTCAAACACCCAAATGTTAGAAAAACCATTTGAACACACTGACCCAAACCCACTGCATCTTAACAAATGTATACCCAGAGAATGCCAGGGACTATAAGCGAGAATTAGGCAGCATATACCATCTGTGTTTTAAAAAATATATACCACAAGCTCAGTGAAGAATTTATTTTTAGGCTATTTATGAGTGGGTTTATTTTGAATGAAACAGGAGAAGCCTAAACCCCAAATAAATGAATGTGCTGAAAATTTCCTCTTAAATTTTATTTACTGACATTATTTCATAGTAATGAGGTTTAGAATGCAGTGTAACAAACTGTTTTGGTTGAATTGTTTCTACGTGCCCCCTGCCAAATTCATATGTGGAAGCTCTAAGCTCCAAATTTCAGAATGCAATTATGTTTGGACATAAGGTCTTTAAAGAGATAATTAAGCTAAATAAGATAGTTAGGGTGGACCCTAGTTCAATATGACTCATGTCCTTAGAAGAAGAGATCTGGACATAGACATGTGTTCTGTGTCCAGACATGTGCACACACAGGAAACACCATGTAAAGATAGAGTGACAAGGTAGCCATCTACAAGCCAAGGAGAGAGGCCTCACAGGAAAGCAAATCTGCTTATACCTTGGTCTTAGACACCTAGCCTTCAGAAATGTGAGAAAACCAATATCTGTTGTGTAAGCCACTCAGTCCATACTATTTTGTAATGGTGGCCCTAGCAAAGTACTATGGGTAATTGTATTTGTTCCCTCATGTCATAATAATATATATGAATATGGTCATTATGATAGGAAAATGACCAGTTCCCTAAAATTATCCCTCCTAACTCTCCACCCAAGTCAAGACAGTAAATCAGCAGTGTATCACCTTCCCAAAGCAATGTCAGAGTTCAGTAATATCATTAAAAACCAGAAGGATACAGGGATGGTGGTCTCTCATCTATCCATTTAGCTCACCTGTTTGGGCTCAGCAAAACCAACTAGATTTTAGCAGATGATAATGAGCTTCTGGAAACTTTGCTAGTTATTAGACACAGTTGCAGGTATTGTCTAGATACACCGCCTCTTGTGCTTGGTATGTAGGTATTGATTTGACAAATTCTTTCTTCTCAAAACTGTATAATGGGAAGGATCAAAAGCACTTTTCATTTACACGGCAGGGGCAGCACTGTACCTACATTACCTTGTTGTGAGTTATGTTAACTCTCCTGCCTCTTGACATAATGTAATAATCCGTGGGGCCTCAATCATCTTTATACTGCATGCAACTTCACACCAGTCCACTCTATTGATGGTATCATGTTAACTAGCCTTGAAGAACAAGAAATGTCAGGTATGCTGTAGTCTTGGTAAGACATCCGAACACCACAGAGAGAAAATCATAAAGATTCATGGACCTACCACACTGCTGAAGATTTTAGGAGTTTAGTGGCCTTGAGCATGCTGGGATAGCCCATCTGAGATAAAGAGCAGATTATCTTACCTTGTGCTTTCTACCATTAGGAAAGAAGCTCAATATCTATCAGATCCCTTTGAATTCTGGAAACAATGTCGTGCTGCATTTGGGAATACTATGAAGCTTTTGTGAAGTTTCCTGTTTTGAATGAAGTTCAGAGCAAGAAGGAGTCCTGCGTAGTCCAGGCTGTGGTAAAAAGCTTCTCTGATGCTTTGGTTGTAGCAGCAAATCCTACGGTGCTAGAACTGTCTGTGATGGATAAGATTGCTTGCACCACGTCCCTGGATGTATCCCTTGGTCCTTGCATGCATCCATCGTGCCTCTCCTACAGGAGAGCCAAAGTTCAGAACCTCAGGGTGCTAGGATAAGACTATGCTGTATGGGGCAAAGTTCTAGACTATGTGTGTAGAACAGCTCCTGATTCACTGCTTGGCCATGGTAGACACTAAGCATCTGACCACAGGCCCAGATGACTCTTCCACCTGAACTATGCATGACTAACTCCATATTAATGGATTCACTTATACATTTGAATGGACATGGCAACTATTCATTAGAAGATGGCGGGGGGGGGAGGAGCAAGATGGCGGGAGAGTAGGGTCCCCAAATCACCTGTCTCCACCAAACTACCTAGAAAACCTTCAAATTATCCTGAAAATCTATGAATTCGGCCTGAGATTTAAAGAGAGACCAGCTGGAATGCAACAGTGAGAAGAGTTCGCGCTTCTATCAAGGTAGGAAGACGGGGAAAAAGAAATAAAGGAACAAAGGCCTCCAAGGGGGAGGGGCCCCGCGAGGAGCCGGGCTGAGGCCGGGGCGAGTGTCCCCAGGACAGGAGAGCCCCGTCCCGGAGGAGCAGGAGCTGCACCGACCTTCCCGGGGGAAAGGGGCTCGCGGGGAGGTGGAGCAGGACCCAGGAGGGCGGGGATGCCTCGGGCTCCCGGGGACAGTAACAGCAACTGCGCGCCCAGGAGAGTGCGCCGAGCTCCCTAAGGGCTGCAGCGCGCACGGGGGACCCGGCGGGACCCGGAGCAGCTGGAGGGGCTCGGGCGGCGGCTCCGCGGAGGGGGCTGCGCGGCCCCGGGAGCAGCTCGGAGGGGCTCGGGCAGAGGAAGAGGCTCCGTGCGGAGGGGCCTGCGCGGTTCCAGGAGCAGCTCGGAGGGGCTCGGGCGGCAGCTCCGCGGAGGGGGCTGCGCGGCCCGGGAGCGCGAATCCACCAGCGCAGGCCCCGGAGCACAGGGCGCCGGGACACAGCCCAGGATCCCGCCTCCCCCGGGACAGGCAGAGGCCGGGAGGGCCCAGGACAGCGAGGACGCTCCTGCCCCAGCTGAGCAGATCAGCGGCCCCGCCTGGAGCCTCCAGGCCCTGCAGACGGAGTTCCTGCCGGAGCTGAATCCAGGTTTCCAGAGCTGCCCCGCCACTGGGGCTGTTCCTCCTGCGGCCTCACGGGGTAAACAACCCCCACCGAGCCCTGCACCAGGCAGGGGCACAGCAGCTCCCCCAACTGCTAACACCTGAAAATCAGCACAACAGGCCCCTCCCCCAGAACACCAGCTAGACGGACAACTTCCAGGAGAAGCCAAGGGACTTAAAGAACACAGAATCAGAAGATACTCCCCGGTGGTTCTTTTTTTGTTTGTTTGTTTTTGTTTTTGTTTTGTTTTGCTTTTTGATTTGTTTCCTTCCCCCACCCCCTTTTTTTCTCCTTTCTTTTTCTTTCTCTTTTTCTTCTTTTTTTTTTTTTCGTTTTTTTTTTCTTTTTCTTCCCCTTTTTTTTTTCTCTTTCTCTTTTCTTTCCTTCTTTCTCTCCTCTCTTTTTCTCTTTTTCCCTTTTTCCCAATACAACTTGCTTTTGGCCACTCTGCACTGAGCAAAATGACTAGAAGGAAAACCTCACCTCAAAAGAAAGAATCAGAAACAGTCCTCTCTCCCACAGAGTTACAAAATCTGGATTACAATTCAATGTCAGAAAGCCAATTCAGAAGCACTATTATACAGCTACTGGTGGCTCTAGAAAAAAGTATAAAGGACTCAAGAGACTTCATGACTGCAGAATTTAGAGCTAATCAGGCAGAAATTAAAAATCAATGGAATGAGATGCAATCCAAACTAGAAGTCCTAACGACGAGGGTTAACGAGGTGGAAGAACGAGTGAGTGACCTAGAAGACAAGTTGATAGCAAAGAGGGAAACTGAGGAAAAAAGAGACAAACAATTAAAAGACCATGAAGATAGATTAAGGGAAATAAACGACAGCCTGAGGAAGAAAAACCTACGTTTAATTGGGGTTCCCGAGGGCGCCGAAAGGGACAGAGGGCCAGAATATGTATTTGAACAAATTCTAGCTGAAAACTTTCCTAATCTGGGAAGGGAAACAGGCATTCAGATCCAGGAAATAGAGAGATCCCCCCCTAAAATCAATAAAAACCGTTCAACACCTCGACATTTAATTGTGAAGCTTGCAAATTCCAAAGATAAGGAGAAGATCCTTAAAGCAGCAAGAGACAAGAAATCCCTGACTTTTATGGGGAGGAGTATTAGGGTAACAGCAGACCTCTCCACAGAGACCTGGCAGGCCAGAAAGGGCTGGCAGGATATATTCAGGGTCCTAAATGAGAAGAACATGCAACCAAGAATACTTTATCCAGCAAGGCTCTCATTCAAAATGGAAGGAGAGATAAAGAGCTTCCAAGACAGGCAGCAACTAAAAGAATATGTGACCTCCAAACCAGCTCTGCAAGAAATTTTAAGGGGGCCTCTTAAAATTCCCCTTTAAGAAGAAGTTCAGTGGAACAGTCCACAAAAACAAAGACTGAATAGATATCATGATGACACTAAACTCATATCTCTCAATAGTAACTCTGAATGTGAACGGGCTTAATGACCCCATCAAAAGGCGCAGGGTTTCAGACTGGATAAAAAAGCAGGACCCATCTATTTGCTGTCTACAAGAGACTCATTTTAGACAGAAGGACACCTACAGCCTGAAAATAAAAGGTTGGAGAACCATTTACCATTCGAATGGTCCTCAAAAGAAAGCAGGGGTAGCCATCCTTATATCAGATAAACTAAAATTTACCCCAAAGACTGTAGTGAGAGATGAAGAGGGACACTATATCATACTTAAAGGATCTATTCAACAAGAGGACTTAACAATCCTCAATATATATGCTCCGAATGTGGGAGCTGCCAAATATATAAATCAATTATTAACCAAAGTGAAGAAATACTTAGATAATAATACACTTATACTTGGTGACTTCAATCTAGCTCTTTCTATACTCGATAGGTCTTCTAAGCAAAACATCTCCAAAGAAACGAGAGCTTTAAATGATACACTGGACCAGATGGATTTCACAGATATCTACAGAACTTGACATCCAAACTCAACTGAATACACATTCTTCTCAAGCGCACACGGAACTTTCTCCAGAATAGACCACATATTGGGTCACAAATCGGGTCTGAACCGATACCAAAAGATTGGGATTGTCCCCTGCATATTCTCGGACCATAATGCCTTGAAATTAGAACTAAATCACAACAAGAAGTTTGGAAGGACCTCAAACACATGGAGGTTAAGGACCATCCTGCTAAAAGATAAAAGGGTCAACCAGGAAATTAAGGAAGAATTAAAAAGATTCATGGAAACTAATGAGAATGAAGATACAACCGTTCAAAATCTTTGGGATGCAGCAAAAGCAGTCCTAAGGGGGAAATACATCGCAATACAAGCATCCATTCAAAAACTGGAAAGAACTCAAATACAAAAGCTAACCTTACACATAAAGGAGCTAGAGAAAAAACAGCAAATAGATCCTACACCCAAGAGAAGAAGGGAGTTAATAAAGATTCGAGCAGAACTCAACGAAATCGAGACCAGAAGAACTGTGGAACAGATCAACAGAACCAGGAGTTGGTTCTTTGAAAGAATTAATAAGATAGATAAACCATTAGCCAGCCTTATTAAAAAGAAGAGAGAGAAGACTCAAATTAATAAAATCATGAATGAGAAAGGAGAGATCACTACCAACACCAAGGAAATACAAACGATTTTAAAAACATATTATGAACAGCTATACGCCAATAAATTAGGCAATCTAGAAGAAATGGACGCATTCCTGGAAAGCCACAAACTACCAAAACTGGAACAGGAAGAAATAGAAAACCTGAACAGGCCAATAACCAGGGAGGAAATTGAAGCAGTCATCAAAAACCTCCCAAGACACAAGAGTCCAGGGCCAGATGGCTTCCCAGGAGAATTTTATCAAACGTTTAAAGAAGAAATCATACCTATTCTCCTAAAGCTGTTTGGAAAGATAGAAAGAGATGGAGTACTTCCAAATTCGTTCTATGAAGCCAGCATCACCTTAATTCCAAAGCCAGACAAAGACCCCGCCAAAAAGGAGAATTACAGACCAATATCCCTGATGAACATGGATGCAAAAATTCTCAACAAGATACTGGCCAATAGGATCCAACAGTACATTAAGAACATTATTCACCATGACCAAGTAGGATTTATCCCTGGGACACAAGGCTGGTTCAACACCCGTAAAACAATCAATGTGATTCATCATATCAGCAAGAGAAAAACCAAGAACCATATGATCCTCTCATTGGATGCAGAGAAAGCATTTGACAAAATACAGCATCCATTCCTGATTAAAACTCTTCAGAGTGTAGGGATAGAGGGAACATTCCTCGACATCTTAAAAGCCATCTATGAAAAGCCCACAGCAAATATCATTCTCAATGGGGAAGCACTGGGAGCCTTTCCCCTAAGATCAGGAACAAGACAGGGATGTCCACTCTCACCACTGCTATTCAACATAGTACTGGAAGTCCTAGCCTCAGCAATCAGACAACAAAAAGACATTAAAGGCATTCAAATTGGCAAAGAAGAAGTCAAACTCTCTCTCTTCGCCGATGACATGATACTCTACATAGAAAACCCAAAAGTCTCCACCCCAAGATTGCTAGAACTCATACAGCAATTCGGTAGCGTGGCAGGATACAAAATCAATGCCCAGAAGTCAGTGGCATTTCTATACACTAACAATGAGACTGAAGAAAGAGAAATTAAGGAGTCAATCCCATTTACAATTGCACCCAAAAGCATAAGATACCTAGGAATAAACCTCACCAAAGATGTAAAGGATCTATACCCTCAAAACTATAGAACACTTCTGAAAGAAATTGAGGAAGACACAAAGAGATGGAAAAATATTCCATGCTCATGGATTGGCAGAATTAATATTGTGAAAATGTCAATGTTACCCAGGGCAATATACACGTTTAATGCAATCCCTATCAAAATACCATGGACTTTCTTCAGAGAGTTAGAACAAATTATTTTAAGATTTGTGTGGAATCAGAAAAGACCCCGAATAGCCAGGGGAATTTTAAAAAAGAAAACCATATCTGGGGGCATCACAATGCCAGATTTCAGGTTGTACTACAAAGCTGTGGTCATCAAGACAGTGTGGTACTGGCACAAAAACAGACACATAGATCAGTGGAACAGAATAGAGAATCCAGAAGTGGACCCTGAACTTTATGGGCAACTAATATTCGATAAAGGAGGAAAGACTATCCATTGGAAGAAAGACAGTCTCTTCAATAAATGGTGCTGGGAAAATTGGACATCCACATGCAGAAGAATGAAACTAGACCACTCTCTTTCACCATACACAAAGATAAACTCAAAATGGATGAAAGATCTAAATGTGAGACAAGATTCCATCAAAATCCTAGAGAAGAACACAGGCAACACCCTTTTTGAACTCGGCCATAGTAACTTCTTGCAAGATACATCCACAAAGGCAAAAGAAACAAAAGCAAAAATGAACTATTGGGACTTCATCAAGATAAGAAGCTTTTGTACAGCAAAGGATACAGTCAACAAAACTCAAAGACAACCTACAGAATGGGAGAAGATATTTGCAAATGACATATCAGATAAAGGGCTAGTTTCCAAGATCTATAAAGAACTTATTAAACTCAACACCAAAGAAACAAACAATCCAATCATGAAATGGGCAAAAGACATGAACAGAAATCTCACAGAGGAAGACATAGACATGGCCAACATGCATATGAGAAAATGCTCTGCATCACTTGCCATCAGGGAAATACAAATCAAAACTACAATGAGATACCACCTCACACCAGTGAGAATGGGGAAAATTAACAAGGCAGGAAACAACAAATGTTGGAGAGGATGCGGAGAAAAGGGAACCCTCTTACACTGTTGGTGGGAATGTGAACTGGTGCAGCCACTCTGGAAAACTGTGTGGAGGTTCCTCAAACAGTTAAAAATATACCTGCCCTACGACCCAGCAATTGCACTGTTGGGGATTTACCCCAAAGATACAAATGCAATGAAACGCCGGGACACCTGCACCCCGATGTTTCTAGCAGCAATGGCCACGATAGCCAAACTGTGGAAGGAGCCTCGGTGTCCAACGAAAGATGAATGGATAAAGAAGATGTGGTTTATGTATACAATGGAATATTACTCAGCTATTAGAAATGACAAATACCCACCATTTGCTTCAACGTGGATGGAACTGGAGGGTATTATGCTGAGTGAAGTAAGTCAGTCGGAGAAGGACAAACATTATATGTTCTCATTCATTTGGGGAATATAAATAATAGTGAAAGGGAAAATAAGGGAAGGGAGAAGAAATGTGTGGGAAATATCAGAAAGGGAGACAGAACGTAAAGACTGCTAACTCTGGGAAACGAACTAGGGGTGGTAGAAGGGGAGGAGGGCGGGGGGTGGGAGTGAATGGGTGACGGGCACTGGGTATTATTCTGTATGTTAGTAAATTGAACACCAATAAAAAAAAATAAAATAAAAAAAAAAAAAGAAGATGGCAGGGATGCATGCAAGGACCAAGTTAAACAGGTGGAGAAAAACAAATAAATTGCATGGAGATGTAATCTGCTCAGATGCCCTTATCACCTACCTGTGCTGTTCCACATGACGCTTCTTTCAATCCATACCATGGCCTCCCTCATTGGTGGTGAGTATGTGTGTGTTGGGGGTTAGAGAGTGGTTTTTCCATGACCAACCAATAGAATCGAAAAGGACATAGTCCTAGTTTATAGATGAACTGGTGCAGTGTTGGCTTTAATTGGAGATAGACCACAGCTGCATTACAGTCCCACCTGCGGGACCCCTGGAGGACAGCAGTGAAGGAAAATGCAGTGGATGGAGCTTTGAAATGTTCACTTAGTTGCATATGTCATATGAAGGGAGATGGCCTGAAGTCCAAAATACAGATATGTATTGATTCCGAGACAGGAGCAAATGGTTTAAGGGTCACTGGTCAGGGTCACCAAAAGACTAATACTGGAAGATCAGTGACAAAGAACTCTAGGGAAACATTATGCAATTGGACATATAGAGGTGGGTCCCAAGCATCTTTGTGAATATCTTTGTGTCTTCGTTTTTTGCCCACCAAAGAACATCTCTACTGCAGTAGAGAGTCTCATCATCCTGCCAGGTGTATAGAATAATCTTTCCTAGGGATGTCAGCCAGGATTTCTTAATGATCACTTCAGTGCAATGGGCCCATGAACAGAGTGGCCATGGTGGCAAGTTTGCAGATCATTCTGGGCTTAGTATGAGTTCCCTTTCACTAAGATTGCTCTTGCTGCTGACACTGCTGAGCACCCACCTTGCTGGCAGCAGACATCAATGCTGAGCCCCCGGATATTGCCCCACTGACAAACTAGCCAGCTGGTAGTAGGTCAAAAGTAGCTCTGCCTTTCTGCCTTGAAAAGGCAGGCATTCGTCTTTCCTCACACTGATGCATAATCTGAATCTGGGTTTTCCTTCCCTGCCCTCAGTGCCTCTGCCATTCAGACACATATAGAACCTGAGGGCTTACAGAATGGCTCAGCCATCAATATGAGAGCCCATACACTAAGCCTTAGACCAAAGGACCACTTTTGTTACAAAGATGTGATAACGGAATCATGATCATGAAATTCACTTGGTTTACCATGTACCCCATTATCCAAAAGCATTCAGCTATTGAAGGCTTAGCTAAGGTGCAGCTGGGAAATATATTATGGGTGTGGAGGGCTATCTTCTATTCTAGCATGAAGTATATTCACTGAACCAAAGGGTGGTGTATGGATTGGGCCTCTAATAATTTGAATACAGAAATTTGGGAACCTAACAATGAATGTTGGAATGGACCCTCCCAACTAACCCACTCAGTGACCCAGTTGTGGAATATGGGTCTCCCTAAAGCTCTACCAGAGTAGATACCTGGTTGTCACAGGTGGGACGCTTCCTTCAGAGGAAAGAGTAAGGATTTCGCTGTAATAGAAGCTTTGACTAGCACTTGGCCACTTTGGACTTCTCATGCCAGCACAACAGCAGGAGTTGCTAGAATAATTGTAGCTGATTATCATGAAGAGCAATTGACCCTGATTACCATGAGAAGTTTGGCTTGCTACTACACAACATAATTAGACAGGGAGGAGTATGTCTGGATCCCAGGGGAATCATTTTTAAAAAATTTCCAGGCCCAGTAATACTGTTAATGGACAATTATAGCAGTTGTAACCCAATAAAGAAGGGCAACTAATGTCTCCGACTCCTAGGGGAGAAAGGTCCAGACCACTATACCAGGCCTTAGGGCTTTCAGGAGTTTGAGTGCATTATCATCTGGAAGGTGACTAGGAAACTGGGCATGTGACTCTCCTCTCAGAGAGAAATAAGGGCATCCCATTCACACACACACATACACACACACACTCATACACACACACACAGGAGGTTCCATATTGTAGTTTGGGAACTGGATATAAACTGGTAGTGTAAAAGTATGTCTGAGTGGCACAAAACTTAACTCTATTAAGCATATCTTATTTGCTTCCTCAGATCTTTCAGTCTTACCTGCTTCATAGAACTTCAGCTACTTGTTCTGCATCATCACGATGGCCTAAATCCGTGGTTCAGCCACCTGAGGCCTATCAACCGCACACCTGGAGTTTCTGACTTCTTTGACTTCCAAACTTGACGAAAAAACACATCACAGAGTGAGGAATCTGGATTCCCAAGTAGTTGCCAAAGGGCCCCAATCATATGCCCAGAGTGGAAGGTAGTTATCTCCCTATGGGGTGAAATTTAACCAACGCCAGGAGATGAGAAGGAAACAACTAGATAAATTCCTTTTCTCTCAAAGGAATTTATTGTAAGCATGGTTTCTCAATAGTCAGCCTGTGGGAATATATCCTATTCAGCTTAGTCAGTGATATAATGGGGCTGGCTCCTACCATCTTGTGAGAGCCATTTGTATGCATCTCTTTCCAACGATGTCATACTGGTAGCTTAACATCAGTGAAAACAGGACTATTTGTGCCACGGAAACTAGAGAACAGTAGAAATCAGGGCCTTTCCTCCATGGTGAACTGGCTGTTAAATATTTACTCCACCCGCCACTGAGCCTAATGGACATACCTGCTGAATGTCTTGGTGGGTCTCTTTGTGGCTCATCATGAAGCCAGGAGCATAACTGTAAGGTGTCACCTAGCATTGTTACCCACCTGTTTGCTGCTTGGTGTTCTCCAACTTTCCTCTCATTGTCATCGTGTATCATCTACCAAATAAATCATTGGCATTTAATCTGTTTCAGGCTCTGTTTACTGGGAAACACTGA
Source organism: Canis lupus baileyi (assembly GCF_048164855.1). Classification (NCBI taxonomy): domain Eukaryota; kingdom Metazoa; phylum Chordata; class Mammalia; order Carnivora; family Canidae; genus Canis; species Canis lupus. Next base: position 11,443,439 of record NC_132875.1, on the reverse strand, counting down.
GGCAGGAATTAGACGGAGTCGAGTGAAAGGGTTTCAGATCTTTGTCAACACAGGCAGCTGTGGAACCCATGGATACACTGTGGGAACTTTGTCTAGCAGCTACATGCCCACCTGAGAGCGAGTGAAGACAGTTGGTGAGACTTGCTCCAGTTTGGATAAGTGAGAGATGGTCCCGTACGAGAGAGATTCTGGGCTGTTGTGTTTCTGTAGTTGAAGTGGTTGGTCTGGATTTTTCACCATGCCTACAGGGTGAAATACGGGAGAAGGGGAAGGACTGGGAGATCAGAACCAAAACTCACCAGAGTTACTCAGGAGAGCAAAAAGCTTATTTAACAAACAGGGAAGGGATAAGTAACTTATTGGAAAATAAAGTTTGGTGAGTATTTCTCCAAAACATATCAAAACATATGGATATGCAAATCCATACATATTAGCCCACCATTTTCTTTTATACCTCTTCCGCTCTAGCCACTGGATCTTCTTGCTGTTTCTTAGATAAGCCAATCTCATTCTGCCTCAAGAGCCTCATAGATTCTATGCCCAGTCATTCATAGGGCTTTTTATCTCAATTATATCAAGTTGCAGCTCAAAGATGATAATCTTCTCAGAAAGATGGTCTGAAATTGTCCTATCTAGAATATTCCAATTGTCTCTCTTCCCTTACCCAGCTTTATTCCTCTTTATGACCCTTATCACAATTTAACATTATTTTATTTACTTCTTTTTTTTTTTTTTTAAAGATTTTATTTATTTATTTATTCATGAAAGACTGAGAGACAGAGAGAGCCAGAAACAAAGGCAGAGGGAGAAGCAGGCTCCATGCACCGGGAGCCCGATGTGGGATTCGATCCCGGGTCTCCAGGATCGCGCCCTGGGCCAAAGGCAGGCGCCAAACCGCTGCGCCACCCAGGGATCCCTATTTTATTTACTTCTTTTGCTGTTTGTTTTTTTTTGCCTATCTTGCTGACTGGAATATACATCCTATGAGGGCAGAAATGGTATTAGTTTTTAATCTCCAGACTTTTATTAGTGCCAATACATGGTAGATCCTTTGTGAATGTTTGTAGAATAAATGAATATTTGTAGAATAAATGAATATTTGTAGAATAAATGAATAATTGATTCATTAAATTAAATTGTTTGTCATTAAGTAATCATTTTTTTAAGTAGGCTCCACATTCACTGTGGAGCCCAAAGTGGGGCTTGAACTCACAACCCCAAGATCAAGACCTGAACTGATATCAAAATTTGGACACTTAACCAACTGAGCCACCCAGGTGCCCCCAAATAATCAAATTTTAAAAATTAAAAATGATTAATTAATTAATCAAGAACCCTGTGCATGTCTAGTTCTCTGCCAGGTAGGGACACTAATGTTTAAGACTTAACTACAACTTTTGAGCAGCTTGCAGTTTCTTTGAAGTGAGAAGACATGGGCACACACAACACCTAAACAAACATACTATAATTTGGTGATTTATGTCAAGTTGATGATGAGCTTTATATTTGACAAGTGTTATGAGAGGTCAAGGGAGAGAGAACACAGTGCACTGGAACAGCTAGAGATTTTTGGAAAAGGTAGGGTTTAATTACAACCACGAGCACTGGTTTGATATAGGGGTAAAGGATAGAAAGACTATTGTTTTGCTTCCCCTTTCATGACCTTACCAATGCTCAATTTACTGGTATTCAAGCAGTCAACCCATTAAAAACCCCAAATAGCCATTTGTCTGATTACTTTGCCTACATGACACATGCACATACAAAAAAATCATCTAGGAAATGATATAAATTTAAGTTAATACTTACACAGCTCTCTGTTAAATTTTTAACTCTGTTGCATTGAGATGAATAAGTATTGATTGGTTTAAGTGAAATAAGGAACACTCGATTCAAGTGCTGAATAGTAACTGTATACCACTTTAGGAAGGGAAAAACAAGATGGATTCCATTTGTCAGAGACTGACTGATGTCCAGTCCAATGTCCTCAGTTGGTGTCAGCCTCTGATAAAAATGAAGCCAGTTGATTTATTTGAGTATTTTTTCACTGTGACTATTTGACAAAAAACCCATTTAAATTGCCCTCATCAATTGTACTCTTTTATCCTGGTTTCAGCTCTTATTTGTGCTGTCTTATCTTCCGAACGCTAGTATAAATTTTCTTTGCTTTAACTTTAAATTTTTGAATCCCCAAAATTTCAGGCACTCTAAGATTATTTATTTACCCTGGTTTTGAAATATAATAATTCAAAAAAATAAATCTAACTCTCCTCTCCAAAACATCAGCTACCAGCTCCTGAGGGTTCAAGCAGTTATAGATGGAGGTTCATAGATGAGATTCCCACACGCAATCCTTTTTTCCCTTGAGCTCATTCACTGATGCGTCTAAGACCAGGAGCATCCTCTTCCTTGCAGATTCAGTCCTCATCAGAAGCTCCTGAAGGAACACTGTTGTTCTTAGTGACATTAGAATGGAAGCTAGAAAGGTCCTTTATTTCAAAAACTATTTTTTGGGGATCCCTGGATGGCTCAGTGGTTTGGGGCCTGCCTTTGTCCCAGGGTGCGATCCTGGAATCCTGGGATCGAGTCCCACGTCGGGCTTCCTGCATGGAGCTTGCTTCTCCCTCTGCCTGTGTCTCTGTTTCTCTCTCTCTCTCTCTCTCTCTATGTCTATCATGAATAAATAAATCTTAAAAAAAAAACCCTATTTTTTCTTATCCCTTAAACTTCTGATATATTAGTAACTATGTGCAGGACAGTAGGGCAACATCAATTCAGACGTTAAGGGGCCTGTGTTTCTTCTCCCATAGAAAAGGAAGGAGAGTTCAGCTCTTAGTAATAATTTATCAAGGCTGCTGTGGAAATTCTTCAGAAGTGAGACATTCTGAGAGGAATGTTTTCTCTTTTTGGGTTAAGAAAATGCCATAAAGGTATTCAGTGAATGTTCTCCCAAAATTTGATGATGGGAAGAGTCATTCTAAGATCAATAAAGAGCCAACCAAGTAAGACTAAGAAGCCAAATCCTGGTAAACTCAAGTTTCTCGTGAGAGAGAAGCCAATCAGGACATTACTATTAAATATTTCAAGAAACTTGAACTTAGAACTAAAGAAAAAGAGACACTCAGAAGAATAGATAAGTGCTGAGTGTTGATTTAAAAAAAAAAGAACATCAGAAGGAAGGAAGAAAGAAAAGGAAGGAAGGAAACAGTAAACCTTAGAAACACTTTTATTCATTGCTTAAAGTATAAAAATCGGTGCAAACCTAGATTTACAGCAGCAAGGTGTGTAAATCTATATCCCTGAATGATGTAATCCCACTGCTATACTCACTGAAAAAGTATTCCTACTTGAGGCCATAAGGATTAATGTTGCTCTCTTGGTAATACACCAAGAAACAGTTCAATGTCTTTTAAGACAAAGCAATATAACACTCTAAATGTACAAGCAACATTGCTCCAGGAAACACATTTGTCTGCCAGAGCCAAATAGTAATCCTAATTTAATGAACATCCCCCGTTTGTTGAGCCCATCGGGGAATGAAAGAGTCTTTTGGGAAAGCCTGAAAATGAACTGCGCCAATTGATTAGGCAGCTTTTTATTTAGGGGGAAGTGTAAGTGCCTGGAATACTTGACCGAAGGATTTGAGAGTTCTTTCAAAGTGGAGGCTATTATCCAAGATTATCCCCTCAATGTTGAGGGAAGGGGAAATAGTCATCTATATATTAGATACTTGCTTCCAGAAGAGTCACTTGTGTCTTTGTATCTTAAAATCACTGCTAAACACAAGGAACAAAACTCCCAGGCACAATCAAAAAGGGAACAATATTAGATTCATTCATTCTTCATTCATTCATTCATTCATTCATGCCTAGGGTGTTGGAAATGCTTACCAGTCTTTTCAAAGGGCCCTTTTGTAGTGAATTGAATTCCACATGGCAGGACCAAGAGAATTTAAAACAACTGGTACTTCCTGAAATATCTTGATTTTCACGGTAATGGTGGCTGCGGGGCTCACTGAGCAGGCTTCAGTCAGGAGCTATGGCAGGCCGCATATCATTATTCAGACAGTCCTCACCACCTCTGACACCAGCAGGCCACTTTCCTCCTCCTGAAGCCCTTTCTCTGGCAGTTGCTGTTGGTTTTATTTTTTTATTTTTATTTTTTTTTAAATTTTTATTTATTTATGATAGTCACACAGAGAGAGGGAGAGAGAGGCAGAGACATAGGCAGAGGGAGAAGCAGGCTCCATGCACCGGGAGCCCGACGTGGGATTCGATCCCGGGTCTCCAGGATCGCGCCCTGGGCCAAAGGCAGGCGCCAAACCGCTGGGCCACCCAGGGATCCCTGCTGTTGGTTTTAATGAGGGAGACAACATACTCTTCCAGAAAGGTTAAGCTGTCCCGGTCCAGGCTAAGGAGACACATTTTGTAGTCAGACTGCTTTGGACTCTTCTGCACCCTGCTCCCCTTGGATGCTCCCCTCACTCTTCTCTAAGACTTGGTATCTCATTTTCTACAGGACTATCCAGTGGTGGCCGGCATTCCCTTTTGCCTTAGAACTTCTGTGATAAAAGTAGCGCCCTTCCTTTCCCCCTTACGATCTCTGTGTTTATATATTTGTATTATCTGTGGATGAGGCTGGACACTGGGGAGGACACAGAGGTCTCTATGTGCCAGGATGTTGAGAGTGCCCAGATCTATGTGGCAACTTTGTCAGTATTTAGGAGCTAGTACATTTTTCACATGATGCCAAATGCTCACGAGCAATCGTGACAAATGAGATCTCGATTCAGACCCTTCTCTGAATTGGAAGCTAAGATCACAATTGCATGTTTATATCTCCCAAATCTCCTGAGAAATCATCAGTAGCATAGTATGGGATGTGGATTATTACAGTAATTGGGGGTGGGGTGGATTGTTCATATAATACAAACAGGGGCAGAAAGGATATAAATTGTTATGAAAATTTCTTCCTGGAAACTGGACTTGTGATATTTTATTGCCTGCTCCCAAGATGCCAGTAAGCGTCATGAGATCAATAAAATTCCCTAAGATTCAATGAGCCAGACGGGTCTCCATCTTCACTACATTACCCTGGATCCCAGGGAGGCTTTGGTGCCGAGTGGGGGTCCTGGTAGCTCTAACTGCCATTTACTTAAAATAACAAGTGATCTGTGAGCCTCCTGATGCCAAGGGAAGAAGCGGACAACAGAAATAAGGAATAGAAGTCACTTCTTTAATAGCTACTGTAGAAAATTACCATACAGATGGTGGATTAAAGCAATAGGAATTTATTCCCACGTGGATCTGGAGGCCAGAAGTCTGAAATCAAGGTGTCAGCAGGGTCAGCCTCCTTCTGGGGGAATCTAGGAGAGGATTTCTTCCAGCTTCTGGTGCCTACTGACATTTTGTGTGGCTGTACCACTCCGATCTCTCCCTCTGGCCATGCTGCTCTCTACCTCTGCTACCCTGTCTTCTCTGCTTCTGTCTCTTGTAAGGATACTTGTTACCTGTTTCGGGCCCACCCAAGTAGTCCAGGGTGATCTCATCTCCAGATCCTGAGCTTAATTACATCTGCAAAGACCCTTTGTCCAAATGGTAACATTTCCAGGTTTTGAGGATGTGGACATGGACCTATCTTTTGGGTTCCCCATTAAGCTCGCTATGGATCCCATAGGTCAGGGTCTCTTCTAAGGATTTTATATATATTACCTTTGAATTTCAGAAAACAAACTCTATGATAACTCTGCCGGCAGCCGGCTGTGTTGCTGTGAACAAGTCATTCACCTGTCCTGTAGCTTCCTCATTTGTAAAATGAAGAACTTGGATTAGATACTCTCTGTTTCTTCCAGGCCTTACTTAATGATTCCAGAGAGAGGGTAGACCCTTTCTAGAAGGGGGTGCAGAGGAGGCTTTATTGAAAAGTCTACAATGTGGAAGGTGCCTCCTGGAGATAAGCTTCTGACTTGGTGGTCAATGTTAGCAAGAAAGCCTCCTAGCCACTACTCTCCCCAAGTCCCATGTGTACACATGGACATCAAACATCACCTCCCACCACCCAAATACGACCTGACCCACTTCAAACATCCCCCCACCACCTAAATATGACCTGACCCCACTTCAAACATCCCCCCCCACCTAAATATGACCTGGCCCCACTTTAAACATCCCCACCACCACCTAAATATGACCTGACCATAGGCATTTTGATTTAATGCTTTTGTTCTCTTATGTTTCTGGCAACATAGACCCCCCCAGAGCAACACTACCCATCTTGAATTGTATTTCTATTTTTTATTCTATATTGTATTTCTATAACAGCAAAACCACATCTATGAAATTTTCTTCCTATAATGACCAACACAACACCTGAGAAAATGATATCATGATAATAATAATTGGTATCTAACATCCCGTTAAAGGAATCAAAATAATAATAAGTAAGGAATAGAAGTCACTTCTTTAATAGCTACTGTAGAAAATGACCATACACATGGTGGATTAAAGCAATAGGAATTTATTCTCACGTGGATCTGGAGTCCAGAAGTCTTACCAGAATATACAAAGCCTTAATTTGAGAAGACTTAAAATAAATAATAAAATGATTTTGTTCAGTTCTACATAGGTACTGATCACCCACAATCTTCCAGCTGTTATACTAGGACTATAGATGAATATAAGTCCCTGCCCTTCTTCTTACACACTCACCTTCTAAAGGAAGCCAAAACATAATACTTGTGCCCAAGCATTGGACCTCAAGTACGTGAAGCTGAAGGAACTTCTCATGGAAAACAAAATAGCAAACTGAATCAGGGATAAGACTGGGGAAAAGGAGCAAGAGGCAGAGCCAAAGCTTGTTGGCTTCATTGCTAAATCATGAGAAAGTGAATGCCAATCGCACTGCCCCTGAAACCCCAGAGGATACAACTACTCGTGACCATCAAGGGATTAATGGTGCATTCAAATTGTTCTCTCCAGAGGTTATATATGCACTGAGGCAGAGTGGAGGTCAGAGCTGCATGGCACCTAATGGCAAACCTCAAAATGCCCCTGCATTTTTCTGAAAGGAGGATTGATAATATCCAAAGAAGTTGGGGCAAATAGTCAGATGAGACATCTAAACTCCAAGGACTCAGGTTCCATGAGACCAACCACTGGGTTCTAGAAATGTTTCCAGTCCCCTGGCCAGATGTAGGTTCAATGAATATGCACTTTGGTTCAATGAACTCTACCCTGCAAGGAAGGAATTAGTCATCATACAAACAACAAGGGGTTGGGATTCCATGCTACGTGTGCCGAATGTCTCCACTAAATGTCAGGGTGAGCTGTGAACTTGGCAAACTCATCTTCATCCTCAGTTAACAGTTTTCTAAAATTCCCCAACAGACAGTGTGGCCTGGTTGGCAATTTGCTCGTAAGAGACCCGGAAATACATAATCGGTTCAGCTAAGCAAGCCCTTAGCTGAGAAAGGATTCACAAGAGAAACAAGGCTGACCAGGTTCAGCCTTAAGGAGACTGACAACAACTTCCCTTCTGGAAATGCAGGGAAGATCTAGAAGCAGCTTATGTGGAGGAAAGCCAATAAGGCTTGAGTGTGGTTGCACCGGGCCACAATTTTTCTGGTCATCATGAGAAATAGACTGTCTAAGGGAAAGCTCAGCATGGACAGAAGTGCTCACAGCAGCCCCAAAAACATGGCAAATCAAAGAACCACAGGTAAGTAATAAAAGAAATCTATAGTCATGCTGGTTGCCAACCTCAAAAAGTGCCACAGAATGTCAACACATTGAAAAGCCTAAAAATTTGGAAGAACTTTCATGTGACACACAGGAGACGTTTAGGGTCTGGGCCTAGCTCAAAATTCACAGTGCTTTGCTCCTAATGACATTTTTTTTTTTTTTCTCCATGTAAGTGTCAAGGACTGGGAGATAGAAATAATAGTAGTAGTAATAATATTAATTTTAGTCAACTGAGGCTGTGCTAACAAAATACCATAGTCTGAGTGGCTTAAACAACAGACATTTATTTCTTACAGTTCTGGAGACTATAAAGTCCAAGATTAAGGTACAGGTAGATGCAAGACCTGATGAGGACTCTTCTCTGCCTGTAGTCGGGCACCTTCTTGCATCTTCACATGAGGGAGAGAGAGAGAGGGATCAGGTCTCTTCCTCTTCCTATAGGGCCACTAATCCCATCTTCTCTCTGACTTCGTGTTATGTCCACCTCTGCTCCTCCCTACTTCCTGCTCTTTCCCAAACTCCTCATCCACCCCCTTTCTATAGTGCTCGGTGTGCAGATCCCTGAAAACTGATTTTCCATTCTGTGGTGGAGTCTGTGATTGTGTCTCAGTCCTTATTATCTGAATTATACATATCTTAGGACTTTTCTATTTAAATATTTATATTTAAATATTTCTATTTAAAAATTTTCTATTTAAACTGTAATAATCACAGAGATATTATTATAAATTGAACAAATGTTCCATCAGAAGACAAATTACCTCCTTGGAAAAAGAAATTGTTAGTAGATGACATTAATACGTTGGCCATTTTTTGTATTTTACTTTGTGAGAACAGCTTAGAAAGGGCCATAGCTCAATATTCCTGTGGCCAAAATAAGCAATTAGTTCTGTGAAGCATACATACATACTTTAACAAAAGGCTTCTTAAATTGAAGGCAAGGGGTCTTACCAATTGAACTTCTAAAAAAAATTCCATTAGGTAGTTTGTCATATATACACAACCTTATAAAGGATTTTCTGAATGGACACCAGCATGCGAGACACTGAGTGAGATAAAAAAAGTCAAAAAAAGCATAAGACAGAACTTGAGGGCATGCGGTCTAGGCAGAGAAGAAAAATCAAGACTCATTGATTCATAAATATTCTTGAGCACCTATTAAGTGTCAGCAGTGAACTAGAAATATATCATCCCCGCATTTGCAGAGAGGAGAGTCTGGCCAAAGCAACACACTCAGAAAAAGAAAGACAAAAGCTTCCAAACATGACTCCTAGCCAACTTCAACCTTTTTTGTTAACAAAGGAACAAAAAGAGTAGTATCATGACTTTGTCATTCCATAGACAAACTTGCTACATAGATTAAATTTATTTAAAATCAAACTCCTCACAATGTCCTGAAGTCAAACATTTATAGATCGATGCAGACCCAGAATATAACGGTCAGAACATCCAACACAAATGACTCAACAAGTATATATCAATGTTTAGAAAATTCATGAGCTCTACTACGAGGCATCTCCCCATCAACTAATCTGCCTCTTCCTTATGATAATTACATATGAAGACACTGACTGATGAAAGAGAAACATTATTAAAGACCGTGTTCTTCCAAAATTGATATGTTGAAGTTCTTACACTCACTGTGACTATATTTGGAGGTAGGACCTTTACGGAGGAAATTCACCTTAAAATGGGCTCTAAGGTAGAGGCCCTAATCCATAGGACTGGGGTCTTTTAGGAAGAGGAAGAGATGCCAGGCCAGTGCTCTGTGTGTGTGCCAAGCAAAGGCTGTGTGAAGACACAGTGAGAAGGTGGCCATCTGCAAGCCAGGAAGAAAGCTCTCACTGGGAACTGTATTGGCTGACACCTTGATCTCAGACTTTTTGTCCTAAGAACTGTGAGAAAACAAATGGCTGATGCTTAAATCACCAAGCCTGTTGTATTCTATGATGGTAGCCCAAGCATACTCATACCAAAATAAACTAATATTTATTGAGTACCTGTTATGTACCAGAATCTGTGCATCATAATAACAGTCAGTATTTATTGAATACTAACAAGTAAACATATTCTTAGGGCATTACCTTCTTTTGCATAGTTTAGGATAGCTTGCCACCACGTCCACGTTGCAACTACGAGATGAGGAAAGTAAAAGGAACAATCTCTTCCTTTAAGGCTCCACCCAGAAATTGCACATTATATTTGTTTGCATCCTATTAGGAGAACATAATCACATGGCTACCCACAGCTACAAGGGGAGTTGAGAAATGTAGTCTTCATTTTTTTTTCCAAATCAGAAGTTCTGCTACTATCAAAGAAGAAAAGAAGGCATATTGAATGACACCAGTCAATCTTTCCTATACCCACACCTTCAAATAGACATTCCTGAGTAAAATATTTAATGTTTACAACCCTGCTACTATGCTTCACCCTAGATCCTCTGATTAAACCATTGGAGAGTGTTACCACTTAGTTGGGGTTAATATTTTCTATACATCTTAGTTACTGATTCTTACTGCAAAGAAGCCAGCACATCCTTTTGTTGATTAACCCCAGTTGTTTATTGCCCTTATAATGGACGAAACACAATTTTTTTCCATAGTCATAAAAGCAAAGTGATTTGCTTAAGGCTTCACATAGGTAGTAAATAGAATAACTGGGATATGAATCAAGATTTTGGCATTCCAAGTACAGTTTTTCTCCCACTTAACTACCAGATGATTTAGAAGTGCCTCCTAAAACACTGTAAGATTTACAAATGAACTAGTCTCCACATAATACAAGATATCACGTAGGCAAGTTGAATGGGGAAGACCAACCTGAACAAATGGGAAGAAGTTTTTGTGTTTCATCTGTTTCTGTTTTCTTAAATCATTTGATCTTCAATCACTAATATTCCATGATGTGAATGTATCATGTCTTGCTAAATCTCCTGTTACTGTCTATTTAGATTGTTTTCATTCTTTTTCACTGCTGTAATAAACCACACTGCATTAAACCTAACTGTGTATAAATATTTATATGGGGTGGATAGTTCAAAAGTTATACAATTTTTAAAGCCTGTGGACTGGCTTTGGCAATATTGCCAAGCTGCTGTCCAAAAAGACTTACTAATATTTACTTCCATCAACAACCTATGACCATCAGGATTGAGGTCTTAGACTGGCTCCTCTGGAAGCAAACCTGATGTGAAGATCCTTATGCAAGTTATTTATTCAGGAACTACTTCCAGGGGAGGTCATCAGAAAATGATAAACAGGACAGGGAAAGAAAGGAAGCCAGGCAGAGGTATGTTGTCAAGCAAAGTGCTACAGAGCTCAGGCTTCTGAGGTCCCTTGGGAGAACTCTCAAGAATAAAGTAAACCTCAGAATTGTCCCAAATGGAGGCAAGGAAGCTGGGCTTTCACATTCCAATGCCTGATGGTTTTTTGTCAAAGGCCAGCTTGTGGGAGACCTAAATCCCAAACATGTATGTTTTGCAGTAGAGAAGTTCCAGTAGCCTGAGGGCAGTCTTCCAAGTAAAAGCTCCAAGTCCCAGACATTAAAAGCACATGGAAGGGGTGCCTGGGTGACTCAGTTGATTAAGCATCTGCCTTTGGCTCGGGCCATGACCCAGGAATCCTGAGGTCATGATCCAGGGGGCTTGGGATCGAGCCCCAAGTCTGGACTTCCTGCTGGGGGGGGGTTCCACTTCTCCATCTTGTAAAAAATTCTTGAGGCTGCTAATGACTCAAAATTTCTGAGGGAAGATCATAAGTGTGGGAGTTAGTCAACCAAGCTACAATCTCTATGGCTACAGTCAGTTCCAAAGTGGTGACATTTTGTCATCTCCCTCTTCTACCTCCCTTTCTAGATTTTTCTCAGCCACTATTGAAATAAACTATGATGTGACTCACTGATGCCCAGTACATCAGTGAAGGAACTTCCCCCTTGGCTTTATGTGGAATGGTCATGCTTATAGCTGGTCTTTTGATCCTTGTCTCAATACTGTGCCAGGATATTATTTGTTCCAAGCTTCTAGGAGCTATTCCAGTGGCATATTAGGACCTGCTCCAGGTGTCCTTGCCAGAGTGCTAAATACTGAGTCACAGGAAAGAGGCCCTGTATTAATAAACTCTCCCTTATCCACCATCTTGGTTTGGCATCCTCAATATTGACTTCTAGGCATCCTCCTCCTAGAAACCCAAGAATACATATTACTTATGCCTTACAGATCTTTTAGCAAATAATTTCTTCTTCCTTTAATCAGGCCCAAATTTCCCTAGTTTGGTCATATTGAGGCTGGACCCTAGTTATCTATCTACCGGTCAGGAAGAAAGGTCAGGAAGAAAGGTAGGGGGAGATCATGAGGACAGCCGGTATTACTTTTCAATGCATCTGCCTCAGTTGAGCCTTTGGAATCATCTCCAGGCATGAAGGGGAAGATTACCCTCTAGGCAACAAGAGTTGACAATTTTGCAGGCCCAGAGGGTTTGGTAGACTTCCTAGTTTCTCCACTCAGATGTACCTGACTTTCACTGTTCCCCTCTTCCCTTATTAGGGCCCTGATTTTGGTGTAGAGTATTTGCTAGGGTCCTTAAGTTCAGTCTTTTCTGAAGTTTCCTTACTCCAACAATGGAGCCCAGTGCCTGGTCTTTAGCATACTCTTTACTCTGCCTAAAGGATGTGAGGGTCTCTTTAAACATTCTTAAAGTCCAGCTGGCTTTCCTACTGTGTCTTATGTGGTAATTGACTGCCCTCAGCCTGTATTTGTGTCTCTTTGATGTATTGATAGCATTCGACAACCAATTTCACAGTCCTTATAATCATAATTTTTCTCGTTATCTTTTAAATGCAAGTCATGTTGTATGAGTCAAGGCCTCCTTGCCATTTGTATGCCAGCCCAACCTAACACAAGTGAAAATCATAGTAACTTCACCCTAATTCCAGGAAGATATTACTCCACTTAACACTAATAAAAGGGCCTTTGTTTTCAAGTGATCATTGAATAGCTAATTCCAGAATCTGGTCCCCAGAGTCCACCACCTAGGACTACTGTGGGTACTAGCCATCTTAGGGGAGTTTTGCAGAAGCAGTCCCTGAGATGGGGGTTCATATGCAAATAATTTTAAAAAATTCTCCCAGGAAGCCTAGTAAAAGAGCACACAAAACAAGACAAGAAGGGGAGGAAGTCCAGCGTTGGTGTGATCTCAGGAAACAATCCCGCAGAATGTAGATCTCTGAGGGGAACTCTGGTGCATAAGATACCCAGAACTGTCCCAGTCTGAAGCAAAGGGGATAGACTTTGGGACCTCTCTATTCATGAGTCTTTGGACAAGGGCCACCCAACGGTAATGTAAACTCCTAGGTACTTCCAGTTCTCTGCATAGTGTGGGCAACATGTACCCCAAGGGCAGTCCTCCAGGGCAGAGCTGTGAGTGCTGGTCCAGAGAAGAGCAAGCATGGAGAGATGGGTGTGGTGGAGGGAGGAAGGCATATAAAGGATAAACAGGGATCCTCAGGATCTGGACAGGCCACTAACCATGTCTGCTTAGAGCTATATTTGTCTTTTTGTTTGTTTGCTTTCTTTTTGTTTCTTTGTTTGCATGACTTCTTTTTTTTTCCTTTTTGAGACTCAAGGAAATTTACTTGTAGAATGGATAATATTTGGCATAAGCACAAATTTTGACACTTCAAAAAGGTATACAGGGTCAATCTCCTTACTTTGAATCCTTTCAGGGATATCCTATGAGAACAGATTTTGTGTGGTACAAAAATCTCGAAACTTCTTTTGTTTCATCACTTTGTTTCATGTTTTGTTTTATGTAATTCACTTAAAGGGATCATTTCTTTTCTGCAGGGAGCCTAGAAAAAGGATGACATCTCCATAAGCAAAAGGGAAGTAAACTAAGAGTTATTGAGTGCCAAATAATATGCAGAAGAAGAGGACTAACAATGAGGCCTAATTCCCCATATGTGAAATGGCAAATTGCCACTGTTCCAGGAGGCAATAAGGACAATTATAGGTTTATTTTTTAAATTTTGTTAAATATTTATTTATTTAGATGAGAGAGAGAGAGAGAGAGAAACAGCAGACGGAGAGGGAGAAGGAGAGAGAAACCCAAAGCAGACTCTGGACTGAGCGTGGAGCCTGATGTGGGACTAGATTTCATGACCATGAGATCATGACCTGAGCTGAAACCAAGAGTCAGCTGTCCACCTCACGGTGCCACCCAGGCACCCCAGGACAATTATAAGTTTTTTATAATACTTTTTAGCAAAAGTATTTGTCCCAAAATTTTATTCATTTGTTATACAGTGAATTAGAAAGAAATCATCGCATGTGGGCTGGCAAAACACTGGATTACAATAAAAGGCAACGGATGGGTTTTAGAGCCACTAATCTGGCTGAAACCTTTAAAGGACAACAAAGCTTTTACTTATTTGGGAAAAAAGCAGTGTCGAAGTGAAGAGAATGATGAATAAGAATAAGGAAACCAATGTGCTAGCTCGTTTTGCCAGGAACTTGTGTTACTTTGGTCAATTCACTTAAGTTCTCTATGTTTCTATAATCATTTGTAACCTTTGTCCAGGAGTATTGTGAGGATGAAATGAAATGAGTATCCCTAAAGTAAAGCATTTGGATAATTTGATATGCAATAATCTATTTAATAATAATGCTAATGTGGACTAACTAGGCTGGTAGGCAAGTGTTTTTTTTCCCCTTTTGATTTACTTTTAGACTGTCACTGTTCAGCTATCTGAACAAGGTATCTCCTGGGTTAGCTTATTCTCCAAGGCCAAGTCAGCTCACCCTATAGACAGAAATGTACAGTTTCACTGTTAATGTGTTGTTGAGGAAATGCAGCTTATCAAGCAAAAGTACACGAGGCATTCAGCTCCTAGACTTTACTTGTTTGGACTAACAGAACTCATCTTCATGACTCAGTTGGTATGGTGGTAAATAGGGGATGAGGGACTGTTAAAAGTTACACTGTGAATTTAAATTTTGCACACAGACCGAGAAGGCCAAGCCTACAGCTGATGTTTGAATTTGTCAAGTGAATGGAAGAAAGTGTCAGTTGCTTTTATTGATATTGATTATTGAGAGCACAGAGATACTTCCAAATGCCTGATCTTCAAGTCTGTTCATACTTACCAGCTGTTTTCAGTTGTCACCTGTCTGTCAAGGGTGTAGACCCCAGCCTGGGCTACACAGATCTTGAGGACAACAACTATAGACCACCCAGTTCCAAAGTGGATTTTGTTTTTGCCTGAATTATCCCAGTAATTGTTTTCTAGTGTTGCTATAACAAATGGCCACACACATAAGTGGCTTAACACAGCACTAATTTATGATCTCAATTAAGTAGAAGTCCAGGGACAACGGGCTTGGCCCTCTGCTTGGAATAGAGTAATGCAAGTGAGGCCAGGACTGTGTTTCTTTCTGGAGGCTCTAAGCGACTATGTCCAGGCTCCTGGTTTTTGGCAGATTTCAATTCCGTTTGCATGAACAACTGAGGTCCTGTCTTCTTTCTGTCCTCTGGGGGGTCACCCCTAGCTCTTGGGGGCCTCACTTCAATCCTTGCATCCCAGAGCCAGCAACCACACATGGAGCCCTTATCATGCTGCTGCATGTTTTCTGTGTTTCAGCCTTTTTTTTTTTTGATTGTTCTTTTTTTCTTTGTTTCTTAAATTCCACATCTGAGTGAAATCATATGGTAGTTGTCTTTCCCTGACTGGCTTATTTCACTTAGCATAATACACTCTAGTTCCATCTATGTTGTTGCAAAAGAGTAAGATTTCATTCTTTTTTATGGTGAGTAATATTCCATTTTATTTATGAAGACCACATTCTCTCCATTCATATATCAATGAACACTTGGGTTGCTTCCATATCTGGCTATTGTAAATAATGCTGCAAAAACATTGGAATGTATACATCTTTTAAAATTAGTGTTTTCATAGTTTTTCAAATACCCACTAGGGGATTTACTGGATCATATGATAATTCTATTTTTAATTTTTTGAGGAACTGTCATGCTGTTTTTCACAGTGGCTGCATCAATTTGCATTCTCACCAATGGTACATGAGAGTTGCTTTTTCCCACATCCTCTCCAACACCTGTTATTTCTTGTCTTTTTGATTCTAGCCATGATGATGGTGTAAGGATATCCCACTGTGGTTTTGATTTGCCTTTCTCTGATGATTCATGATGATGAACATCTTTTCATGTGCCTGTTGGCCATTTGTGTGTCCTCTTTGGAAAAAAAAAAAACAATTCAGTTTCTTTGCCCACTTTTACACTGGATTATTTGTCTTCTTGGTGTGGAGTTGTGTAAGTTCTTTATGCATGTTGGGTATTAACCCCTTATCGGATATATCACTTACAAATATCTTCTCTTATTCAGTAGGTTGCCATGTAATTTTGGTGATTGCTTCTTTTGCTGTGCAAAAGCTTTTTATTTTGGTGTAGCCCCAATAGTTTATTTCAGCTTTTGTTTACCCAGCCTGAGCACACATCCTGAGAAAAACGTTTCTATGGCAAATGTCAAATAAATTATAACCTATGCTATGATCTGTAACTTTAATCACAACTGCAAAGACCCTTTTGCCATAACACTCTCACCAATTCTGGGGATTAAGGCATGGCATGGAAATCTTCAGGGGCCATTATTCTGACTATCATAAACCCAAATACTAAAAAAGTGAGTAATTGTGAGTTAAAAATGTCCTCATGTAATTACCTTCCCTCTAAAGTTATTTATTGTGATTTGTTATTAGTTACTGCCTGGTTTACCTAATAAGTATTACAGGTACTATATGAAGACAGTGAGGGTGCTTGAGAGGCTCAGTCAGTTAAACACCTGCCTTCGGTTCAGTTAAACACCTTCCTGGGATCAAATCCCACATCAGGCTCCTTGCTCAGTGGGGAGCCTCCCTCTCCCTCTCCCTCTGCCTGCCACTTCCCTGCTTGTGCTCTCTCTCTCTCTCTCTCTGTATCAAATAAAGAAATAAAATCTTTAAAGTATATATATACCTGAAAAAGGTGAGATACTATGATAGGATAGTGATTGGGGAAGGGGGTGGAGACACATCCACTTTTCCTGATGTTTCCTTCTATGTGTAGAGAGATTCGTTAACATAAAACTCCTAATCCCTCTTACACAGTTCCTCATCCCTTCCCATTATGACTAATGACTTTGGGAAGACAGTCCTGTTTGGGGGTCACATTTAAGATTTGCCCAACTGCAGGGAGCAGGAGCACTGTTCTACTCTTGGTTACATGATAAGCTCATGGGTAAATGCTCTGCCTTTGTAGAGGAAGGTCTCTGTAAGAGTATATATACTCAGAGGGATGAAATCACTCTTCCAGACCAGTTCTACCATGGACAGGTCAAGCTCAATATTTTATATATATTGATGTAATTACAACATGCAGAATAATGTTCCTGGTACTAAAGAGTAGACAAAGATAAATTGGGCCTTCCAATTATTTTTTTAAAAATTTTTTAACGATTTATTTTTGTTTATTTATGATAGACATAGAGAGAGAGAGAGAGAGAGAGAGAGAGAGGCAGAGACACAGGCAGAGAGAGAAGCAGGCCCCATGCAAGAAGCCCGAGCGGGACTCGATCCCGGGACTCTAAGATCACGCCCTGGGCCAAAGGCAGGCGTGAAACCGCTGAGCCACCCAGGGATCCCCAGGGCCTTCCGATTATAATATAGTAGAGTAAAGGTGTTTTTTTCTCTCTTCTTGACTCTGCAATCACTCTAGTAAGAACAACATAATATAATAAATAATGGTGAGGTAGGTGGGAAAGTGAGGAGAAGTAGGAAGACAAATACGTGGCTTAATTACCTCATCTTTTATAGTGGGGGAATGGAAAAGGTGGGTGTCAAAAGATATCAATCTAAAAAATATGTATACATTTAAATATATTTACAGAAACAGGAAAATTCTAGAAAACCTAAAGACAGCAATATGATTAGTAAAATCAAGTGAAGAAAGATGAGAGGTAGGAAGAAGTATAAATATATAAATTTTGCCATTGCTTGAGGTAGGGAGACAGTAAATACTACCTAAAGATGTAGGATTTATTTTATTTTATATATTTTAGTTGTAAATTATATCATTAGAAGATTAAAAATGGAATATAGACATGCAGGGGGAAATGTATTTAAAGGGGGCAAAGAAAACATAGAAATAAAATGAAAGATTGGAAAAGGCATAAAAATAACAGGTAACATAAAACCAAAAAGTATATTTCATATCAATAAATATAAATGGTATATGCTTTCCTATCAAAAGATAAAGGCTCTCAAATTGTATCAAATGCAAAATACAACCATAGGACTTATGTATTAAGCCCTCACTTAAAGCACACTGACAAAGAAACACTGAAAATTAAATAATTTAGGGGTGCCTGGATGGCTCAGTCAGCTAAGTGACTGACTCTTGATTTAGGCTCGGGTCATGATCTCAGGGTCCTGGAAAAGAGCTCGGTGTTGGGCTCCATGCTCAGCAAGGATTCTGCTGGAAGAGTCTCTCTCTCCTTCTGCTCCTCCCCCTGCTCATGTGCCTTCTGTCTCTGTCTCTTAAAAAAATAATTTTTTTAAAAGAAAAAGGAAACTAAAAAATTTACAGAGATCTAGCATACAAATAAAAAGTTCACTGGAAAGGACAAAAATCAGTTTTCAGTCATATGAAAAAATCCTACTCTCATAAATAAGAACAATTCAAAATAAAACAATTTTAGAGGGAGCTGTTCACCTATCACATCAGTAGAAATCAAAAGTCAGATGACACACTGGTTGTTGAAGGTGAGAGCAAACAGGCACTCCCATACGTGGCTGGAGCAACTGTAAATCAACCCAGCATTTATGGAGTTGTAACTTAATAGTACCCATTGAAATTACAAATGTATTTGCTCAATGGTACAGCAATCCCAGTTTGACAAATTTATCCTAAAGCAATCATCACGCATATGTATAAAGATCTTCAATGTGGTATTATCTGTAAGAGCAAATATTTGAAAGTAATCCAACATGTCCATTAACCAAATCTATGAAGCCATTAAAAATAAAAATGTAGCCCTCTGTGTATGTGTATGAAAGGAGTTCCAAGAGTAAGGGGTGAGGAAAGTGCCCCCCTCCAAGGTCTATGCTAGCCTACATGTTACTTTTGTGCAAATCAGAAAAATATGCCACATTCTTCTGTAAGCGCACTGCCTTACATTGGCCATTGGCATGGGCCAATGGTCTTTAAGTGGAGAAGAGGATTTTGGCTACACTTGCCCCTCAACCACATACCCTTATGAAGGATAGAGTCATATGTGGCCATATTGTCTCCAAAGCAAAAACCTGCATTACTTTTTGATATGGCATTTAAGAAAAAGGAGCATGACACTGTTATTCATATCCTTTAGTACACTGGCATATATCAAACAATTATCTGAGGAGAAATAATGGATTGAAGATATCTTATGTAACCCACAAGGAAAATAATAACAAGTGGATCATTAAGGTTTAATCATCTCATGGAAGGAGTAGCATTTTATTTACCAGACGATCTTAATTTGTTTTCTGAATTGAACTAATTGATTAGTTAATTTAGTGCTTAACACGACTTGTTACTTTTGAACAACATCACTAAAACTTTAAATTAGTAAAGTTTGTAAACAATGAATTGGAAGACAGACCACAATGTCACAGATTTGCAATGAATAAATGTCATAACATATATTTCTGTTAAGCTAATATAACCATATATGTAAAACATTAAAAAAAGTCAAGTCAATTATCTACAAGTTTGGTACATATCCTGTTCAAATATGGCTAGTATTAAAGCTCTTAAAACAGGGACACCGGTGGCTCAGTCAGTTAAGTGTCTGTCTTCAGCTCAGGTCATGGTCCCAGGGGCCGAGGATGGAGTCCTGAGTCAGGCTCCCTGCTCAGTGGGGAGCCTGTTTCTCCCTCTCCTACTCCCTCTGCTTGTGCACTCTCTCTTTCTCTCTCTTTCTGTCTCTGTCAAATAAATATATAAGATTAAAAAAAATAAAGCTCTTAAAACAGATACCAAAATTACAGTAACATAATATCCAATGCAGTTGTTTCTGGTTGGCTGGTGGCTTTCCCTTTAAGATCTAGATGCACAGACTCTTCATCCTGTGCTCAACAGTGACCTTGGGCTTTGGAATTCTCCACATATACCTGATAGGAAAGGAAAGATAGAGTGGAGAGTCTTGCCTCTTAAAAGCCTCAGACAGGAAGTGACAAATATCACTTCCCTTCCTATTTCATTGGTGAGATCTAGTCTTATGGCCATGCTTAAATACAAGGCCTCTGGAAATGTCTATAGCCCCACATCTGTCAATCAGAAACAAGCCTACGTCATGAAAGGGGGAGCATGAATTTTGAGAAGTTAAATATCTCTGCCATAGATTTGGCCTTTGTAGGACAGTTTCTGACTGAATTAATTACCCTGAATATAAGTGCTTGCCATCACATGAAACCAAGAGTGGCATATACATGGAATGAAAGACCTGAACTGAATAAAATACCTGATGATTCTTAAAAACAAAAACAAAAACAAAAACAAAACAAAACAAAAAAACAAAACTGCTGCCATGTGTAGTCTACTTCTCATTTATTTCAACCCACTTCCTACCTGAAGTTTATTCTCAAAATTTCACCTGACAATAATAGTCAAAAATATATTGAGCACTTCCATAAACTCAACTAGTATTTTTGGTCTTTACAGTGATGGAACTTTACTGTACTAACACTAGGGACTGCTTCCCCTTCACGTATTCTCATTTTTGTCTCTACTTGCCTCTTCTGCTCCTACTTCTTCTGGACATTCACCTCAAACCTCCTCCCATCTCTCCTCTTCTAATGTTCCTTAACTCTTAATGTTCCTGAAAGGTTAATCCTGACTCAACACTTTCTTTTCTAAACCTTCCTTGAATGATCTTATCCTTCCTGTGGTTAGAACCACCACCTGCATGCAGTTAGTGCTCAAATTTGTATCTCTAGACATTATCTGTAACCTGAGCTTTAGACTGTGCTTCCATGCTGTACACTTTTTCTGGACATCACATAAAGACTTTTAATTCATTAAGTCCAAATATACCTTTTTCTTTTTTTTTTAAGATTTATTTATTATTTATTTATTTTTTATTTATTTATTTATTTATTTATTTATTTATTTATTTATTTATGATAGAGAGAGAGAGAGAGAGAGAGGCAGAGACACAGGAGGAGGGAGAATCAGGCTCCATGCTGGGAGCCCGACGTGGGACTCGATCCCGGGACTCCAGGATCACGGCCTGGGCCAAAGGCAGGTGCCAAGCCGCCAAGCCACCCAGGGATCCCCCAAATATACCTTTTTCTAAATTTGCTTTTCCCCCGTTATTTCTGCCTCAACAATGAGACACTATGTACTCAATTATATAAGCTAATAACCTAGAGTTCATGCTTGACCATATTTATTTCAGCGCCATTAAGTTAATCATAAGCATGGCTGGCTTATTTTACTGCCTGCATGTATTTCAAGTCTATTCCTTCCTATTCATCTCTTATTATTATTTTTTTCATCTCCTATTATTATTGTCTTAATTTGGAACTTCAGAATTTCTCCTCTGAGTTACTGAAATCATCTCATTTTGGGTCCTCTACTATAGCTCCCCCCTTTAAGATTTTAAACATTGACTAATAATGATTCCATCCCAGACCTAGTGACTCCAAACATTGGGTCATGATGCCTAATTTGAGATTGTAGAAAAGATCTTAGGTAATTTTGATTGCCAGACCATTTTGAAAATTACTAGCCTAGAACAAGTTCTGTGGGCAAATCTCAAGGAGCTGGTTATATAGCAACCAATCCTTCTATGTTTTTTTGGGTCTTTCTATATCATCAGTTAGTTTTCTAAGCCCTTAAAACAACAAATGAGTGGCATTGAGGTTCTGACATGATCAGTCTTCTTCAAAAGCTTCAGGTTCAATTCAATTATCTTCACTCCAGAGTGAGTGATTGTGAATTGGAGAAACCCTTGGGTCATACCATGTATTTTATATACCCCTATGTTCAGATTATTAGTCAGGTCACAGGCATTTTTTATCAGGTCATGTCAGGCAAACATTAGGGGATGAATCAATGTATTGGCAAACTAGCAAGGGGCTATTGTAAAATCTCAGTTGCTGAGCTATGAAGGCCGTCACTTAATCGAGAGCAGAATAGGAACAAAATGAATGTTGGATCACAGTTTCTTAGATTCTTAGATTGGCTGCATTCTGATAAAGTGCATTTGTTGGAAGGATATTGGGGAACTCATTAAGGTGGCTGGAGGTGGAAAAAAGGGCTGATCAATGAGCAGAAACCAGGGAAGCCAAGGAATCTAGAAAGCATGAAACTGAGTGATCATCTCATTAGCAGGAGCAGGCTGGGCAGGACAGTGCCACCACCACTGCTGGATGGAAGACCTCCAGGAGCTCATTTTGGCCTCATCTACCTTGTTTCACATGCAAAGATCTCAGAAGGATTATCTAATGGTCAGATGTAGGTCATTGCCAGCACCCTGGATGTTCCCAGTGCTAGACAGAGGGTAGATACAGGTCCCCAGACTAGGACTGGTCCCATTAAAGAAGAGCTCACTTTCCCAAGGAAGTCCCAAGTGCTGTTAAGAAGAGAGAAAAAAAAAAAAAAAGCTAATGAATATCCCTCTCCGTGCACATAAGGAGAAACGAAGGCGAGAAAGAAAAAGGACCAGGAAAGAAAAGATTGAGGAAGTGAGGAAAGTATTAGGTCCCAGCTCACACAAATAGCCACATTGGAATTTTATTTTTGCTTTGCTTTGTTTTTATTACTTTTTAAATTAATTGAAAGAAAATCTCTTATGGACCTGATAACAATACATCTGGTCCTAATAATCCTAGAAATCTCTATTTATAGACATTGAATGTGTTGTTGAAATTAAACATAATGCATGAACAAAAATTTCAAGATAGGTTTAGGGTTTGCTTTTTCAATAAAGTATACCACAAAGGGAATAAAGAAATTCTTTCCTCAAATTAATGGTGAATTCTTTTGTCATGAGAATAAGAGTTTATATTCATTTCAGTGAAAGCACATAAATTGTTCTAGACAAGAAAAACAAAACTAGCCCAAGGCAGTATTTTCATTATAGAAAAAGGCACATGTCCATGAATATCTAGTTTAATATTAACAAAAGTCATTCAATTAGCTATGCATGTGCCATTGTTATGAATATTTATTCATGTCTCAGCTAAGTAACACTGATATCTTTTATTCACTGGTTCAGAGATTCAGATGTTATAAACATTACCCTTCTTGCCCTGGTGTGACATAAGGGGATTTGAGTCCAAAAAAGACCTGACACTTCCCAGCACTGGAAATGCAAATTTCTTTGGAACTTTCAACTTTATGTTAAGAAAATTGCCTTTGTTGTGTGCTGATTTTATTTCTTCTCTAAAATCATTAAAAGGGAAAAAATACTGATACACGAATATTGCTTCTGTAATAGTAATTTTTAAAGAACTGAAAAAAAAAATGGTTTCCTTTTCCTTGTCTCTTGCAACAGCTCCAGGAGGCCAAAGGTGAATGTGAGCAAGGATATTTTAGAGGGGGGACAGCAAATGCATGACACACAAGCTATCACACCACTATTCCCTTGTCTGCGATAGGCTTTGTTAATCAGTTAGGGTACTCTTTCCTGCTAAGCCCAGATACGTGGTTTCTGTATCCTAAACTCAACTCTGAAGCACATGTTTTTGACCCCTAGGACTTGTCATGTAAAAATAAAACATACTTGCCATACGTAATTTAGGTCAATTCAACTCATTGAGAGAAAAAAAAAAAGACAAAAAACAAGTCTTTGTGTGCTACCCTATTTAGGAGATGTCCAGCAGCACCAATGACTTGATGGTCTCAAGTGTCCGCCATTGGAAAGTCTCACATTGTCCAATCATTAGTGACTTAGAATCTCGTATTTTTCCTTCTCCCCTCAACCTTGACTTTTTCACCTACCACCATGAGGAAAGCATTATCTCTTGCATCCTTTCTTCTCTGGGTTTTTATCTTCCCTCCTGATGGCCAGTCATTTCTTATTTTAGCAGCTTCTGTACTACAAGTGGAACACAAACACACACACACAAGCACGCACACACAAATTATTTGCATGTGCTCCAAAAAATTCTGGTTTTAGGAAAGAAAGTAAAGTGCTTTCTAAAATAAATATATGTATTACCTGCAGATTTCAATCGTCTAACATTTATCTATTCTCTACGCCCTTAAATAAATTCTATTCACTACCTACCACTAAATTATTAAGTTTTATAAAGTTACAAAGTCTTATTTCATGAACACACCAGAAATAATCTATCAAAGATATTTTTATGTTCCAGCAGATGCACCAGATGCTATCAAACAAAAGAGCGGTCTTTGAGACGGCTGCCATCTACTTGAGTTAGGCTCAAGCACGGCCTTCCTTCTTTACCTCATCAATTCCTATTTCAGATCGAGTTCCAGGGTCACTTCCTGGAAGAAACTTCCCTTCCTTGACCTCCTAGCTTAAAGTCCTTTTGTTATTTGTGACTAGAACATAAAGGGACAGTCTTGCCTTTACCTCAGCTAATGCGCACGCATTTATTGTTGCTATTTTTTTCTGTTTATCTCCATTTCTCTGAGACCGTAAACTCTCCATGAGATTAGGAGCCATCTGTTCTTTCGCTTCCCATTATCTTCCCAGTGCCCAGCACAGGGTGTGACCTATACCTGTGGCTCAGTAAATAATGGTTTATGGAATTAATAAATCTTCAACTTCAAGCTATGGTTGATTAATGATAGTTTGATAGGTCGTATGTATGAAGTGCATTTGCGGAGGAGAAAACATCTTAACCCAAAGGAATCTCCAATGGCAAATTTCAACCATCCGCAACAGAAGGGAGAGAAAGCTTCTCCTGGGTAGGAGATGAGATTCTCTCCTGTCACTCTTCACTGAGGTTGGGGCTCCTTGGTTGTCCCCGCAGAGTATCTAGGATACTCTGGGTATCCAAAGTATCAGAGGATAACTGTTTGCTTTCCCAGAGTGCTTCAAATTCCAGCTCCATTTCTGTGACTGTGAATGCCTGTCTTCCTCCAAATGTCCCCTCAAGGACCTCAGCAGGTTGGTGGGTTCACATCAAGCAGCTGGGTTTGAGTTAGGATGTAACAGAAGCGATGGGACGGTAATGTTCTCCTGGCCTAGGGCTCAGAGTGACCTGGATAGCACGAGAGCCATAGTACTGTCAGCCTCCCTTGCAACCTTTTTTTTGTCCTTTTACATTTGGGTCAACATTATAAAAGTGACTGAAATTGCTGTCCTCGGTTGGTATGGAATTAAGCAGAGACTTTGGTCCTTATAACCATTAAAGTCTTAATTAAGTCAAAAGTGGGAACTCATTACCTCCTGTGTAGCTTGAGATCTAGCTTTCAAATTGTATCACTGCCATAGGCGTGGCCCTGCAGAGTCTCTACTTGTCACCAAAAGGCACTTTGCCTTCCAGAGAGGTCAACAGACAGCCAAAAGTAGTAGTAGTCAAATCCTCACCGGACACTGCTTCCCTTCTGATTGTCTGATGGGACAGGAGGGCTACAATATTTGAGCTTCAGGAAAATGGTGGAACTTAAAATATCTTGAAGCACTGTGAGAGGCAAGTTATCAATTCCTTGGAAAAAAGGATCGTATTACCCATTTCTTATGACCTGCTCAGTGCCTAGCAGCTGTTGGTACTAAGTAAAAATTGTTCTCAGTTAACTGGCTGTTTTGTGGATAAATTGAATTGACATCATTAGTCCAGGGATAAATTAGACTTGAGACTAGTGGTTCTTTGAGATGTGGTCCTAGGATTACATCAGAGTCACCCTGCTCGTAGAGAGGGGTTAATAAGAGCAGATTACCAAGCTGTACCACCCAAATATTATGGCTCCAGTGTATTTAGGGTAGGGCTATGAAAGCTGTATTTTATAAAGTTTCTCTACATGAATTGCCACATTTCATCAAATCTAAAAATATCATGTTATGGTGGGAGCATTATTTTACCTATCTTTAAGAAAGAAAAAAAATCAATTAAACTGTGCCAAACTACTTATGATGTCATTGATTGTAAGTGGCATCCCGACTTTTGAGCTGTGAACATGTACAAATGTGAAAACACCACCTTAGAGCATTTGAAGCGAACCTGAGGGAGCAGTGACACTGGAGTTAATCATGAAGGAACAACATGAAGGCCAGAGAAGGAGAAGGATGGCAAACAGCACGTGCATACTATTAATCTGAAGAAAAGCTTGAAGATGGTTCCTATCTATCAATAAATAAGGTTGCAGATTGCTAGTGTGAATCTATTTTTTTCAAAACTCATAACACCAAGTCAAATGGCAAATCTCAACCATCTGCAACAGAAGGGAGAGAAAGCTTCTCCTGGGTAGGAGGTGAGGTTCCCTCCTGTCACTCTTGATTTGACTTAGAAATGTATTTTGTAACAAACATAATGAAAATAAAATAGCTAACTGTATGTCGTTATTTATTCAGATGTCTTTTTTTGTACAAAAAAAATGTACAAAAAGGTGGCAGTCTTATAGCCCATATAAACAGGAAGTGATTTTGATATAAATAGTTAGGTGGATCTAATGACTTGGTTCTGACAACCCATGTTAAGTTGGACAGTTGCTCCTTTATCAGCTCTGTCCCATAGAAATATAATGTGAGCCATAAGTGAGACTTTAAATGTTCTAGCAGCCGTGTTTGAAGAAATTAAAAGAAGCAGGTGAAATTGATTTTAATAACATATTTTATTTAATTCAACAAATCCAAAATATTGTCATTTCAACATCTAGTCAATACAATAATAATGAATGAGGTATTTCACATTTTCCATAGTGTCTTCAAACTTGGGTGTGTATTTTACACTTGAATTGTGTCTCAGTTTTGACTATCCATATTTTGAGTTCTCTGCAGCCACATGTGGCTACCACATTGGACAGTGTAACTTTACATTCTCTCTGGCAGTTTCTATATCTCCAGGGGAAAAGAGTATTCATCCCTTTATAAGTACTTCATGGCAGGGCAGTGGGAAATTTCGTTGGCATGGATATTGAATTCCCTTAGAGGAAAGACTTCTATACCATTTCTTATTATCATAGTTAGTATAAACATAAGTAGAAAATAAGTGTGATAATGTGCTAAAGAAAATGAAGCTTGTATATAAACCTTTGATTCAAAAACATCTTACTTTAACATAGCTTTATGTATTCATATACATATTTACCTGTAAACATAGTGGGTAAATTTGTATGTATATGTTAGTCTCAAATTCAGATTCAGATTTTTTTTTTTTTCAGATGGAGAGAAGGAGGGAGGGGCAGAGGCAGAGGGAGAGAGAGAATCTCTCATAGGATCCACCCCCAGCATGGAGCCCATTACAAGGCTTGATCTTACAACCCTGAGATGTGACCTGAGCCAAAATCAAGAGTTGGGTGGTTAACCCTGATTTAGCTACCCAGATTTGGTTTTTGCTCGTAGAAGACTGAACTGATAGCTGAAATTTAAGGGGCTACAAAAAAGAATAAGACACAGTCTCTACTCTCTGGGGATTTACACTATACTTAGGGAAAAATTTATGAGGCCCAATCAACTCCAAGATACTGTTCAAGTTACTTTTGCACAGTGGAATTCTGTAATGTTAACTATAACATGAGAAAAGCAGGATATTAACTGGGTTTTATATATCCTTTTGGCAGGTAGGAATTTTCATTGTAATGAGTTCATGTAATGGGATACCCCGAATCTTACTGAGTGTCAATTCTGATGCCAGAGAGTTTTGATTCCTTGGAGGATTTCAGAGCAACTCATGGCACAACTAAAACAGCTCTTGCTGGTTATCATATTCATTTTATATTAATTCTTTAAAAAATTTTAAAAAATGTAATTCCATTGTAATCAGACACTGTTTTATTCATTTCTGGTGTACAATATAGTGATTCAACAATTCTATATATTGCTCAGTGCTCATCTTAAGTGTGCTTCCCCCCCCCCTTTTTTTTTCTTGAGTAAGGGAAGGGCAGAGGGAGACAGAGAGAGGGAATCTTAAGCAGCATCCTCCACCCAGCATGGAGCCCAAGTCGGGGCTCGATCTCATAACCCTGAAATCATGACCAGAGCTGAAATTAAGAGTTGGATGCCCAACATACTGAACCACCCAGGCACCCCCATAAATGTACTCTTAATCCTCTTCAAGTTTTTTTTATCCACCCCCTACCCACCTCCCTTTTAGTAACCAGTTTGTTCTCTATATTTGAGTTTTTTGTTTGCCTCTTCTTTTCGCTATGCCTTTGATTTGTTTCTTAAATCCCACATATTAGTGAAATCATATGATATTTGTGTTTCTCTGACTTATTTCACGTAGCATTACGCCCTCTAGATACATCCATGTTGTCACAAATGCTAAGATTTCATTCTTTTTTATGGTTAAGTAATAGTCCATGAGTCTAGTAGTCTTTAGTAATAATAATGTGTGTGTGTGTTTATACACCGTATCTTCTTTATCCATCCATCCATTGATGGACACTCAGGTTGCATGCATAATTTGGCTATTGTAAATAATGATGCAATAAATGTAGGGGTACACATATCTTTTTGAATTAGCATTTTCATATTCTTTGGGTAAATACCCACTAGTGGAATTACTGGATTATATAGTAATTCTATTTTTATTTTACTTTTTTGAGGAACCTCCATGCTGTTTTCCACAGCAGTGCACTATCTTGATTCTTAAGGCATATATGTTTGCCCTCAGAATGACAGACCACAAAAATATGGACTGATTGATTGCCAAACAAAAACAAAATCAAATTTACTGCTATGAACCACAGAAACCACGAAGGTCAAGCTGTAGTCTACATAAACATGTCTTAAATTTAATTTTTCCTTTAGAAGAATTTCCAAGTCAAAGGAGCAGACAGCAGGCCTCAGGGAACCATGTTCTCAGACCCAGCCAGTGGGTAGCCCCGGGGCTGTTGTTCAGCTTCTCTGTCCCTTTGACCACCCAGCCTGGTTACTGCTAGACTTGTAGGTTCACAGTCTTTTGTGAGTTCTACAAAATGGCCTGAACAGGAAAAGGAAAAGAAAATCCCCTGTTTATTTACTTGTTTCGATTTAATGCCAGGTTAAGAAATCCTGCTGGAGAGTGAAACTCTTGTTTTCTGAGCTGATCTTTCAAACAAATGGGAAGATGAGAAGCCACACGCAGAAATGCGCTGATAAAATATCACAGATTAAAAGCCCATTTTATTTTAGTTCTTTTGAATCCACTTGCACTCATTAGTCTTTTAGTTTATATCCTTCTCCAAAATTGCCTGATGTCTGATGGTTCTGAGGAGAAAACAGAAAAGGTTCTTGGCGTCTTATCAGAAGCCAAATTATTGAGTGGATTTACATCCTACCGTAATGTTGGCTCAGAGATATGTATGTCTCCCATCAAGCTCATATAACCTTCCCTCTGACTTAAACTACAGGTAATCAATCCCATGGCAAGAGAGAGAGAGAGACTTACCTATTTCTCGGGAAGGAATAGAACAAACAAATGTTTGGACAACCGCAGCTGTATTAATATACATGAGAAAGCAACAGCTAGTGTTATTCTACAGAAATGAATGAATGAATAAATAAATAGACTCTAAGCACTTTATTCTTCTCACATAATTTCTTCTCAGTGACATTATTGAACAGGCTGTTGAAAACAAACATCGTTAAATGAGAAAAGGAGAGCAGCAGCCTTTCTGATTCCCAGCTGCAACGTTTTCCAATGACGAATGCTCCCTAAATGGGATTGAGCTTTTTGAAAAGAAGTCAGAGAGAAATTTGCTGTGGCCCCCTGACCCCTGGTAAGCACATGTATCTTCACCTGTCACATAACACACTGGCACTTGCTTACTTTTCAGCAAAGACTATTGATTTTGCTTATTGGCTGCAGGCGAGTCCATAAAGAACAAATTACAAAGTCAGAGGTCCACAGTTAGCGATTGCTTGCATGATAACAGGGCCCTCACTCCACCCCCACCGACCCTCACCATTAACATCCTCACAACCCCAGCCAAAGGAGAAAGCTGGATAAGAAACCCAGGATGTGTTTTCAACTGCCATAAAGTCAGTGATATATAAAGGTTTCTGTAAAGTAGGTACAGGAAATGGCCACCAACTGTAGAGTGTGGTGCATGCAGGTGTGTGAGTCCGTGCACACACACACACACACACACACACATTTTAGGTAGTGAATGTGAAACAGAAGTCTTAGAGTAGAGAAGGCATTCTCTTCTGGATGTAGAAAAGGGACCATGGAATAGGCATTGGGTGCAGCTGTGAAATTATCCTTTCTCGGGGCTTAAAATAAAAACACGTAGATTGATATAGATAGGTTTCTGCTTGAAGGCTGTTTCTCAAGGTAACTACCAGGCCAAAGAATCTATGATTTTCTTATAGAGATTTAAGAATGGAAGAAACGAAAAAAAAAAAAAATTAAAAAACTAAAAAAAAAAAAAGAATGGAAGAAACGTGTTCTCCCCTATACCTGAACAAATCCTGTGGGCTGGACTTTTAAATAAATAAACCAAAATAAGATGGAAAGCAATGTGATTCAAATCAACTTGAAGCCACTAACATGGCTATTCTCTCATCAAGCCACTCATTTCCATCCACACCCAAAATAGCTTAATCCACTTGCTAGAGCATGCCGGGAGCTGAAATTGTTTAAATTTCTCAAAACTGCTTCCTCATGTGACAGCTTTCATCAGGGTTAGTATCCAAGATTTGATGGTCACTATAGTCAATAACCTTAAAGAAACTGGGGGAAATTAGTGGGTGCTACTTAAAATAATTAGATAATCTGACATATTTTGGACTCAAATTATAATCTAATTCCAAAGCCTAAGCACCAAGACACTAGTAATGAAAATAAAGAAACATAGGATTTATAAAAAATACATGTCCTCAAATTCACACATCATTCTCCTAAATGAATCCCCTGGCATTTCTAATTCTCCAGAGGGCAGATGTTAGAGAGACAAGTCATGTACTGGAGGTATGAAATTATTGATGGATGTGGAGATGGAAAATGGCTTCACTTGGTATTTTCACAGAGCTTGATCAGGCAATTAAATATTTGAGAAATATATCTGAAAGTTATCACTAGGTCATGTTGACCACGCAGATAACCAAGAATAAAAACCAAGGGAGAGCCCTGAGGTTGAGGTGTGGACTCCATTCCCATCTCGTTGCATAAAAACGAAGATTTGGTTTGACTTTGCCACATATTTGCTGACAGTCACTTACTATATTTGAGGGGCTGCCATGCTAAGGAGACTGATCCATGTGCTTTAAATAGCTACACGGAAAGGAAAACTTCTAAATATACCCTCCCACAAGGCAGGGGCTCTTATGAATATTATTGTGCATTAACATCACTTTGATGGAACTGCTGAGCTAGATCGCAGTTTTAAATGAAAACTAAAATCCTGGTCACTTTATTTCAGATGACACCATAGAGATTCTCAGGTAAACTCACCCCAGAGAGAGTTTGCGAGAAATGTTTGGCTATGCAAATTACCTGCTAAAATGGATCTGGATGCAAAAGCTTGCGGGGAGATTATGTGACTTTGGAATGAAAATGACAAGTCCAGCTTGGGACTCTGGGTCGGAAACATGGTGGAGGGTTATTGGCTGCCCTCTGAGGCCTTATAAAACCTACAGAATGTTGAGCAAGGAAAAGTCTCAGACTTCAAAGCCAAACTTCTTGCACTCCCAGGATGCTCCCCTTAACCACCCTCCTATCCCCCTTAGCCCCCCACAGCCCTCAAGCACATGGCCTTTTTGCACTGTCAGGTGGATGGAGTAAGTTTGTCATCATCTTCAGCTAGGAGTAGCTGTGAGCTGGTTTGGGGATTGAGAGAGGAGTTGGGACATTTATGATCTTCCACAATGATTGCTGTTGCTAATTCTGCTGTGAAATATGTAGAGCATCTGGAGAGGGAATTCAATAAAGTGTGGCCAAAATAGCACTCACTTTATGCCCTAGCTTCTGGCACCGTTTAAGACAGCACTGAGACAGATCATATGACCCCAGCCCTTGCAAGACCTCATCACTTTTCATGGGAGAACTGAAAAGTGCTGATCCTGGAGCGTTTATGCTGATGGAACACAGATAAAAATCTGCAGGTGTAACTTTTTAAAAATTTAGTACATGAAGCATAAAAAATATATCAGTACCACTATACATCATCCAGACTCAACTTCAACACCATGTTGTAGATATAAAAACACTCATCAGACTCTTTCAATGTGCAAGAATTCATATAACAAATAAAAGGTTAAAAATGCACCTCTTGTAATTTTAAAGGATATCAAGTGTGGTATTTGCTCATGATAGCCCCAAGAGAACACATCTTTTCAATATATAGATGTCAAATATTATTGACATGTATTGTCATCATCTAACTTTTCACTGGGTGAGAACTTGTTATCTGGAGTGCTTAAAAGAAGTATCGAGGGAAGAAAAAAGAAAAGAATGAAGTAGATAGATAATTCTCTAAGAACTGGAAAATAGCTAAGCTATAGGTAGGTGAAGAAAGGGGAAATTATGAACCCCAGGCTGGAGGATGATCTGCCGGAGGGGCACTGAGATTCCTCACTTATAAAGTCAACTAAACCAGATTTTGAATCCAATTCAAAACTCTTCCCTAAGAACTCAAGCAAGAGAATAAAGGCTGGACACACAAAGGTAATGTGTATGCTTGGAAGGCACACAAATTCATTTTTTTCCTAACTTAGAAGGGTTTACAGTGAATCACAGATATATAATGAAATTGTTTTGGAAAATAATGGACATATTTACCTGATTCCTGTGTCCTGGACAAATTCAAAGCCCTTTATTAAATGTATGCCTTTCTCTGCTGGATGAAACATGATGGTAATTTCTTCTCTAGAAAAAGAGATAGAAACAATATTGAATCAGAGTGAGAGAGAATATATAGGTAAAAATCCCACGTAGGTGTTCAGCATTATCTGTTACCAAATTTAGATTCTCAAACGGAAATCTTCAGCTCCTTCCACCTCCTCAACTTCAAATGTTCCAAATTCATATCATCTTCAACTCCACCCCGCCATGCCAATATCATTCTCTTCCCTCAGTTCCACTGCTCCATTAATGGGACAACTGCTATTTGAGATAGAAACATGGGAGTCAGCCCATTGGGAGTCAGCCCATAAACCTCCTGTTCCTTCTTTATCCTACATCCTCAGTCAAGGGGTCCCATAAATTTTATTCCTAAATAATCTGTCCTGAATTTTTCCTCCCCACTTCCATTGTCTTAATTTAAGCCTCTTTCTGCCTCTCAGGATTATTGCACCTCCTGACTTCCCAATACCAGAACTCAACAGCCCAGCTTTCAAAAAATTATCCTCACTCCTGCCAGAGAGATCCTGCTAAAAGAAAACCTGCTATATTACTCAGCATTAAATCTCTCAGTGGACCCCTATTATCCTTTGGACTCAAGTCTGAATTCCTTAGGACGGCATGAAGGAGACTTTATCATTTGTTCCCTGCCTCCTTACTTAGCCTCATCTTTTTCTAGAGTCCTTCATTCACCCATATTCCAGTCACTACTTTGAGCTATAGGAAATCACAGACTATTCATCTCCCTCCCTTCCTTCAGCCCATTCACCAAATTTCAACAATGAGTACAGAAGGAACATTGAACTAATAGACCAAAGAGTCTTAGCCTCAACTTTAAAATAACACCCCAGCAAACCATGTTTTTAGATTCCCCTAAAACATGTCTTTCTCATAAATGTGACTCTTACAAACCAGATGTCCTTTGAGTTTTCAGATCACTATCTCTGTGATGGGCACTGAAAAACTCATTCTGAAGTTCAGAACTTGGCTTCCTTGTGAAAGCCTGGCTGTGACTCGTCTTTGGAGCCATGAATGATATTAATTCAGTAAGTGGAAAGTTGTGTGTAGGTCAACTAAGAAACTCCAGGAGCTATCAGAAATTAAAAAGACATTAGGTGGTATTTTAGGATTAGGTTTTCTTCTATAGAATCTTATCAGGAAAACAGTTGGCTCTGGTCTAGGGTATCTGACTCCTTAGGAAACCACTGGACTGTTTCAAAACAGTGAAAAACTATCCCTAAAATTCTCAGTGATTTGGTGTCTGTGAAGGAACTCCTCTAGTAAATACCACCTATACACCCCAAATACATAATGCTTATGATAGATTTAGAATTTTGTGAAAGATAATGCCCAAACTAACACAAAATCAGTAGCATCCACCCATCCACCCCATCTGTTGACACTTAAAAGGATTTAAAAAGTGTAGCACTCAACGTGGCACTTGGTGGAGACTGTTTGGGCCATCTCTGAAGGGAAATACTGCTGAGTACACAGAGGAGAGAACTTCCTCAAGAGCAGTGATGAGGATATGTGCTTCTGTGACTCCAGAAGAAGCTTAATTTTGTTCAGAGGAGCCAGAAAGGGAGAATGAGGGCAGTGGTATTGAAGCAGTCAAAAACAAATAAGACAAAGCAATGTAATGTTTGTGGGTGCCTTTATTAATCTCTTGCAAGACGCCTACTTCAATCTTGAAGAAAAATGAGAAAAACAGAATTTTACAAGTAACAAAATTAGCACCTAAGGGAACCAAGCAATTTGTATTTTAAAAAAAAGTCACTTCAAGAAATAACTCTCTTATCTTCAAATTCAGTTCGAGTTGATTCAAATTCAGTTATTTCTTCACTCATTACCATATATGTATACTCTACTGAGATTTTATTCATGCTTTTCTGTTATTTGATCCCTGATTCAAATTGTGAATAATAGTTTTATCTCTATTATTACAAAATGACATGAAATTCCTAAAGTAGTTGTTTAAGAAGCGAACATTCCATAAACATGTTTTTCTAACTCTCAAGACAGATGTAAAAACAACTTTTTTATTCTGAAGCTTGAAAATTTCCTAATGGATTATTAGTTTTACCTGAGCTTTCAGAAGCAAATCCTATGTGGTAAGTTAATGGTTCAGAAAGTATATGTAAGAAAAAAATGCTTTCTGCCAGAGTCAGTGATGCTGCTTTAACAGGAGAGGACATCCCTTTTCTTTACTTGTGTTGGCTCCTTGGTTGAATCAAAGAAGCAAGCAAAGGATAGCCCTTTCTTTAGGTAATTCCTTTGTTATGGTTCAGCTCATCCCTGGGTCCTAAATTTAAGAAGTCAAATCAGAAGAGCAGAGGACTGCCCTTTACTGCATTTTAATTCATACCGTGCATCCTAAAGAATCTCTGCATGTAATTTATTGCACCAACAGTTCTGAGTACCACAATCTGCCCTTATTCCACCCCTTGCTAATCTATGAATTCTCTCTTTTTTTTTTTTTTTTTTAAATTTTTTTCTTTTTAAATTTATTTATTCATGATAGTCACACAGAGAGAGAGAGAGAGAGAGAGAGAGGCAGAGACACAGGCAGAGGGAGAAGCAGGCTCCATACACCGGGAGCCCGACGTGGGATTCGATCCCAGGTCTCCAGGATCGCGCCCTGGGCCAAAGGCAGGCGCCAAACCACTGCGCCACCCAGGGATCCCTAATCTATGAATTCTCAAAAAAAAAAAAAGAACTGTAGGAACTTATATTCATTAAAAATATTCTTAATTCTAGAGTATACAAAGAATCTTCTCAAGAGACATAATTGCTTTGTATCCTTAGTTTAATATATATCAAAGGAAAAAAAAACCCTACTAAGGTTGAATGTTTACATATATCTTATGTAGATTCCTAGATGTGAGATCATTGGGGAAATTTGACTTCTACAAAGTTCTCAAGTACTCCTCTGTAGCATATTATCATTACTACTAATAATAGCTTACACTGATTACTCATTATGTGCAAAGCTGTATCGTATTTAATCCTTGTAGCAACTTTATAATGTTGATATGCTTATTATCCCTTATTTTGCAGATAAAAGTAGGCTTCCAGAATGCTGCTAATGTATTATCACCAAGACTGTAAGTACCCAATAGCAAGTCACCACATTTCCAATGGTGAAACTGAAGGAGGTCCTCTGGAGCTTCAGGGTTCTATCGTCCACACAACTTTTCAATAGTACCCATCTCCCCTCACAGTTCCTAATCCCATGCAGATCTAATGCTTCAGAAAACACGATCCCTCTCAAAGACAGAGTCTTCTTCCAGAGTCTTCATATCCCTTGGATTCCACTTTCTCTCTGGAATAAGTGCTTTACCTTAAAGAATAAACACTGTCTTTGGTGGACATGCCAGTCATAACACATGTTCAATATTGAATAGTGTTGATGCTTACCAAATAATTATGATTATGGTTGATAGTAATGCTAAAAGAATAGAGCCGACAATCAATAAGAGTCTTGATTTTTAGTATTTCATGTCATTTATATAAAGCCTTTGTGGTAAATATCAATTAGCCATCGTTATAGATAAGTTTAGTTTGTCTATAGAAGAACTTGTCTTCTGTTTACTTTTTTTCTTGAAGATTTATTTATTTTAGAGAGAGACAGAGACAGACACAGGGAGCATGCAAGTGCGGGGAGGGGCAGAAGGAGAGAATCCCAAGCAGAATCTCCAACGTGGGACTCAATCTTACGATCCATAGATCATTACCTCAACCAACATCATGACCTCAGCCCAACTGACTGAGCCACCCAGACATTCCATTTGTCTTCCTTTTCAACGTGCCCATAAGATTCTCTATACTGACAGGAGTCACAATCAGATACGGAACAGTTTTCCTTCTCTTTGACCACTCATTTATACCCTTACTGTGTGCCCAGCCTGTGTGTCCATCTGATAAGTCTTCTTTCTGATTACAGAGACTTTTATCCTATAGGCTTGTTTCACAAACTGGATATCAACCTGCTTATCTTAGTATTTAATGGAGTAACCAGGGACCCAACATCTCCTTGATCTGGTTTTACCTCTCTTGAAAGTTTGAGCCATAAGATTATATGCAAGTTGGAACTGGAAGGAACCTTTGGGATGATTTCCAGTTCTCGCATATTATGGAAAAATGGGAATCCAGACAGATCAGATGACTCATTCATGGACATACATGATTAGTAGTTCTGACTCATACTTTATATCCCGTGCCACTTTTTCACACCATTTCATGATTGATACTCTTAAAAAAGAAAGGAAATGTTGGTTGAATTGAGTAAATATGATGCATAGAGAGAGACATCTTGCTTATATATCTCTGAAAGGCAGGTTAACAAGACACCAGTGGAAAAGTAGCTCCCACTTATTCACGGACTCCACAGATAATGTGCAAGGCATCTCATATCTGTTATCTCTTTTAAAACACACAATCACTCTGCAAAGTTTTACATTAGAATACAGAAGCTGGGAGAACACAGCCAACTTGGCTGAAGTCAGGCGTGGTAAATGGCCGGCCTGGATTTTGAACTCAAATTTTCTTGACTCTGAGTTGGGTTCTTTTATAACATATTGTTTGGCATTCAGGAAAAAAGAAGTGACTTATTGTTTTAGTGTAGAGTGATGTGTTGGGAAAGTGTATTGGAAACGAAAAAGTTGGTGCTCCTTTCCATTCCTGAAAGAGACTGCAAAGTGAAAAGTATGCTGGATGAGGGCTGTTTGCTCACTTACGGTGTGAGCATTCTGTACTTTTTATTATAGCTCTTTGATATTTTAGGCCTATTGATCAGGTGATTTTTCTGACTAGGTACTTTATTTTATGCTTTGTTTCAGTGTCCGGCTGTAACTCATTTCAGCAAAATGACATGCCTCTTCCCTGCCAAAGAATACGTAATGTAACATGACTCATCAGCAAAGTAACATGACACATCAAAAATAAATGCTCATGACTAGTGATTTAGGTAGCTAATAAAGGCAAGAACACTGTATTATTCATGTCTTGGTAATATTCATGGATAATTCAGTATGCCCAAACCCCTAAGGAGGAGGCTTCTAAGGCAAATACACTCTTTCTGTGGACTTTGCTAAATCAAACCAGATGTGCTGCAAGATTCATTTTTATCAAAAGCTTTACTTTATAAATAGGCTCACTAGCCAGACCCATTTTCATCCTGTACACTGTCTTGGGTATTATAAGAAACAATCTATTTCAGAGAACTGAAGTTTCCCATCAGATTTCTCCCTCTGAAGCAGCAAAGTTTTGAAGACCTCACCCTCACTGTTTGCCTCAAAACAAGTGGGAGGGAAGACATGGTTAAAGAATAGACAGGACCCACTGGTCTGACTCTTGCTTCATCGGGCTGGAGAATAAAGGATATTTCAATAGAACAACAAAACGGTTCCCACGAAGATGCACATTAATGGAGGCCCCTGACTTGTGTGTCTTTTACAGTTCTCTACCCTTTAAATCACTTTCAGTGTGCCAGATTACCAACAGAACCTTGTATTTATTTCACTCCCTTTATTGGACTTTTTCCACTCATCCCTCAGGAATGCAGAAAAGATGATGGAAACATCTGTGCAAAATAGGAGACCATCAATCTTGAGATGAAAAGTAAGGTTGGGAACTAAGGAAGGCCTTGGTTCAAATACTTGCTTTGCCATTGACTAGTTGTGAAATCTTGCACAAGTTGCTCAGCTGTTTCAAGCCTTGGGCACCTCATCTGAAAAATCCCACATTTTAGGGTTGCTATGAGACCTAAATAAGATAATACCAACATAGTAGAGGCTTTCGCATAATCATTGCTAAGTACAGGTAAGCTACTTGTGGTAATAGAAAGCCCAAAGATCTCATATACAGGGGCATAAACAAGGTATTTATAAATTGTCAACCATTTTAGGAATCTTTGGGGAGCACAGAACCAAAGAGAAACAGTCCTCCCATTGAGAAGACCCTGTAATACTTGAGAATTAACAGTTTGCAACAATTATGTTTTCTTGACTAGTTTTTTGATTTGTCGTTTTGGTGACTTTTAAAAAATATATTTATTTTTTAAAAAATTCTGGTATAATTAACATACAGTGTTATATTAGTTTCAGGTGTACAGTATGGCAATTCATCATTTCTATACAGTAGTCAGTGCTCATCACAATAAGGGTACTTTTAACCCCCTTTATTGATTTCATCCATTCTCCCACCCACCTCCCACCTCTGGCAACCATCAACATTTCTGGTGATTTTTAAGGCAAAACATACAATGCATTAAATTTACACTGCCACAAGTAACCATATTTATAACACAAATTATGTAAAACTGTTTTTGTGAATTTAGATGTCTGTCTTTCCAAACAGACTGTTAGCCCCCAAGGCAAGAAACCCAATTTTACTTTCTATTTGCGGCACTTTTCATGCAATCTGGCATATAGTAAGTATCACATAAGTGTTGAGGAAAAAAAATGAATGGAGAGATTATTTCCTCCTTTTCTAGAAAAGAGTTCAAAAGTGACAGTGCTTGTTAGATGATGAGTAGTATAGTTTGTTCTTACCAGGTAATTGTACTGTGTTTGAACACAAGCATTTGTGAAAGCTTATATGGTATTTAGAGTCATAAAGGGCCTTTTAATTTTTTTTGTGCAATTATTTTTGAGAGTTGGGCAAAGCAGAGGAGGGAGAAATAGAATCTCCAGCAGGGTCCACACCCCGGCATGGAGCCCTATATATGGGGCCCAGTCTCACAACTTTAAGATTGTGACCTGAGCCCAAACCAAGAGTCGGATGCTTAACTGAATGAGCCACCCAGGTGTCCCCATAAAGGGCCTTTTTAAAAGTGATATTGATAGACCCTTTACCTTGTATTAATAGTTCTTTGTTTCTTACTTTTATTATAATTTATTTTCTTCATAGTTATTCTGTAGTGTGTGTGTGTGTGTGTGTGTGTGTGTAACCAAAAGTGGAAGGATTTGAATTTGCCTGCTGCCTGGTTTCTAAGGTTCATTGTCCAGCTGCATTAGGTCTTTAACTGAGATCTGAAGGTATGTGCACGTTTCTTGTGGGCTTTCATGTAACTCTACTTCACAGAATACAAATCCGATGGGAAATGAAGCACAATCAGTGAAATCTAGATTCTAAGTCATGCTAGCTCCTGCTCGGAATTTAAAAAGCACGGATTTGTAAAAAAAATTTTGTCACTTACTAAAACTTTTAATCCCCAAATGGCTGATCCATGATGTTCCTTGTCATCAGCTGTCTGCCCAGTATGTAATTAGAAATTCTTCAAACAATCAAGCAATATGACAGTTCACTGGAATTTGTATGGCACAGAAGAGAAAAACCCTAAACAGATACAAAGATTTTTATGATCCTAAAAAATCAAATTGATTTGGAAGTAACTGTTTACTGGGTTGATGCCAAAGGGAATGTATATTCGTTTCTTGCCTACCAGGCTATATGACACATAAGAAGCCTTCAATGAATACTGAACTGAATGGTTGAACTAACTGCATATAGCCAAGGTGAGTCAGTTTGGGCATTGGCAATATGGTGGCTGCAGTCATGTGACCCTGCAGAATGGGGTCAATTGTACAATAATCTCATTCAGAACTTGATTTTTACAAATCAACTAGTTGAATCAGTATCTTGTATAAACCATCCATTAGAATCCATGTGTAAAAAAAAAAAATCCATGTATGGTGTTGGCAAATTGCATTAAAATTTTTTAAAAATAATCAATTTATGATAAATAATCAATTTAAGCAACTAACAAACCAAAGGAAGTTGCTTTGCTCTACTCAAATACCGTAACTGCATTAGAGCAGTCCAGGGAAAGAGGTGGAGAGCAAACAAAGCTGAAGGTGGTATCAACTTTCGTATAGAAATAGATTCACAATAATGACGTGATGAGCATCAACACTGGCATTCAGAATAAATTCACAATTTTTAGCCAAAAGAAAAAAATATTTCAATCATTGCCAAGTAGTTCTTTGCTGCCATGAAATGGGACAAGCTATCCTGAGCAGTGAACTAAATGTTCTTGTGGTCTGGTTATGTATAGATCTTTTCCTACATTCATTACTATAAAATCTAATTTTTTCCTCTTCTTTTCTCTAAACCCTGTCTTAAGAGAAAAATAAATTCTGCAAACTATCTCAAATTATGATAACAAAAATGATAAATGCAGCCTTTCTCTAAACATTCTCTCTGGCAATCACTAGAACTGGAAATGCAACAAGAAGAGCTCTTGCTGCAGAGTGAATTTGGAAGACAAACTTAAAGTCTGTCCTGGAGCGAGATAATGCATCAAATATGACACACTAAAGCAACAATGTGGATAATTTGGAGAAATACATAGAAGATGAGCTAAATTAAGAAGTATGTGTTTACTATCCTGCGCAAAGTGTCATCTATGGGAATAGGGCTCTGCCGATGTTGCAAAACTTGAGGACATTTCGTATATAGCACATGACTTCAAGTATTTTACAAATGGCCTTTTGGTTTCTGTTGTCATAAAAGAAGGACAACAAACAAAACTAAACAAAAAGAATGGCAAAGAGACTCATACTGATGAAAGAAAAGGACAATAGTATTCTTGTCCCTATGAATTCTGAGCCAGTTGAGGGATAAGACAAGAGTCAGCAAAGAAAATCAAAGTATCACTTTTATTAGTGACAAAAGGGTAAGTTGGGCAATATAGCATATATAGTATTTTGACCCAAATAGACCCACTAACTCAACAAGAGAATCAGGCAGATTTATCCACCCCATCTTGGGCAGGGGCTGGGTGATGACAGGCCCATCCCCTCCCTACCTGCCTTCCCTGATGAGAAAACCCTCCAGCACTGCTGGGGTTGAGGAGAATGTCTGCTTCCTGTGAGCCTCTTGCTCCCAAGATGGTGGAGGAGGGAGTTGAGATGGGTATCCCAGTTTATTCTTTCCAATTATAGCAGTAGTTACGCCACCTCCCAACATGAGAAAGGTTATGGGGAAGCTAGCAGTTATACTGGTGTATGTCATGGAGTGGGAAGGAGCATTCCCTTCTCGATAGTGTGAACTGGTACAAAATTATTATGTTTCTACCTCTTTAGGGGACAAAACTACTTTGAGGGATACACAAAAAATGATTTCTGTGGAGAGGAATTCTGAGTGATGCCTGTAAAATAATAGTTGGGCTACATTAATTTATGAGGAAAGGGAAACCTATATAATGATTTTACAGTTCATTTGAAAGAATATATTTTTCAAATGATGAGATGGAAGAAATATAAAGATTGTAAAAAAATGCATTGCAGTGCTAATTAATTAACATAGAGACATGACTTGCATAAAGACAAACAGAAATGATACAGAAGAGAAAGTCCAGAAACATTCTCAAATATTGGTGGTTTTTCATTTCAATGGGGAATATATCTGGATTATTCTTTGAAAGATTCTGGGACAATTGATTAATTTCTTGAACAAAAAGAGAGAGAGAGAGAGAAGAATATCCTTACCTCATACTACAAAGCAAAATAAAATAACGATAGGCTGAATAACTAAATATAAAAAAATGAAATAATCTGCTTTGGAGGGCATTTCTAACATAAAAATAAAAAAAGAAACAATAAGGCAAAAACTGATAAACTATACCGTGCCAAATCTTGGAACATATTAAAGGATCCATGAAAATTGAGGGAAACTTTTACAACGTATTCAACAGAATTTATATTATTGATATAAAAAAAGAATTCTTATAAAGTAATGAGAAAAATAGAAAATATCTCAATAAAAATATTCAATAGTTCTTTTTAAAGGCAATTTATAAAAGGAGAAATATAAATGGTCAATAAACATACAATGTCGGCCTGATTTCAATGAAATTAATGAAATGACATTTTTGCACAAGAAATTGACAAGTGTATAGAGACCCTTATAAATTTAAAGATAGGACACGTAGTATGTGAAGGCATGGATTGGGAGTTGGTGTGGAGAAGTGGCATTCTCAAAGACAGTTGGAGTTTAAAGTGATATAATTTTTCTAGAATGTAATTTTCAAATATGAATGAAGAGCTTTAAAAAATAGTTCATTTTCTCTAACCCAGCAATTACATATCTAGGGATTTTTCCTAAGGAAGCATTTAAGGATGTCCAAAATTATTTCAATACAAAGATATTTATCTCAGGATTCTCACAGCAAAAATTACAAACGGCCTAATAAATATTTAACAATAAGAGACTGGCTAAATAAATCACAGTGACTCTTACAAAGGAATTCTAGATAGCCAATAAAAAAGATGTTTGAGAAAAACAGGAAAAAAATTATAATCATATATTCTTGACTTCAAGAGTACGTCTAAAATGTGATCTTCAGGATGGCCCTAATTTTATTTTAAAAACTTGATATGCAATCATCTTAAATCAGATGTTGGCAAACTTTTTCTGCACAAGGCCCAATAGTAAATATTTTAAGCTTTCCATCACAGATATGATTTCCGTTGCACATTCTGTTCGGTTTACTAACAACTCTTCAAAAATGTAAAGACCTTCCTTCTGTCAAGGGTCATACGAAAACAGACCACTGGTGGTAGTTTGCCAAGTCCTGGTCTTCGATAAATGGTCGTAGTAGCCAAAAATTAATAGTGGTTGTCTGTGAGTAATAGAATTTCAGAAAATTTTCATTTTCCGTATGCTTTTCTATATTTTCTAAACTGAATAATAAATCAGGTATCATTTCAAAGATAAATGCAAATAAGTTTTGAAAGTCCTGTAAAAAAACCCTAAAAAATTAAACCTAGCTATTTTCATTTCCACAGTTAACCTCTGAGATTAGATGGTGAGAATTAGGCTGACAATGTTACTGTTGACTCTTAGAGCCAAAAGGAATTCTATTTCCTCATGCCAGAATTTGTGCAAATTTTCACTCCAAGGAAACAAAAGGGTTTTTTTTTTGACATGTCCTCAAATGGTTGTGTGCACACATGTGAGTGTGTGTGTGTGTGTTTTCAATCTCTTGAAACCTCTTTGTTTCAACCTCTTGGGGAGTTTTCAACCTCTTTTCTAGCTACTTCTTCCTGTTGATCTACAGCTGGCATACGAAATAATAATATGATTGTAGTAGACTAGTCATTAAATTGAAGAAGAGCATCATTGTGGAGAGAAAAAAAAGTACAATTGTATTAAAGAATAAAGTGCTGCTTAAGAGAATCACACAGTTTTCAATCATCTAGTTAGCTAGGTATAGAAATCCCTGGGATCCAGGTCTTCTTTCTCTCCTAATAGTAAACATCCCTTTTCTTCCTGTAGAATGGTGCATCATCACAGTAGATCATAATTCTCTGGAGACCGGTGAAAAGCTACTTTTTTAAGAACCTTCTATTCCCACAGGATTGGGAAGGTTCACATTCCATACACATGACTTCATGCCCCCATTCCTATTGTGCCTTCCTACCTAAGATGTTCTTCCCTCCAAAAGAAACAATGCCTTTGTCGTCAATCATCGATTTGAAATCTGGTTTTACCACTGTGATACTGTGATTTATAAGAAATATCTCTTTGGTCATTCCGAGTACCAAAATCTATTTCTCATGTAGATTTGGTCTTTTTACACAGTTTCTGGCTTACAGCTCCCTAAATCCTTGGACTTACCTAAGGGTTGAGAGTGAATGAAGACATCTTATGTTTTATTAGCGAGGGTGATTTTTGGACCCCACCCAAGGGTGAGGGGCTGGTTGCCAGGAGTATCAACCATGTAATTAGAGAGCTGAAACTTTCAGCCCCTCACCCCTACTTCCCCACCCCTCACTCACCACTGGTGAAGGGAGAGAGGCTGGATGTTGAATCAACCAACAGCTGACGACTTAGTCAATCCTTTACTATATAATGAAGTCTCCATAACATCCCAAGAGAACTGGATTCAAAGAGCTTCCGGGTTGGTGAACACAGAGACTGGGGAAAGTGGCATGCCTGGAGAGGGTATGGAAGCTCCACATCCCTTCCCCATACCTCATCCTGTTATTTCTTTATGTCCTTTAATAAACTAGTAAACATAAGTAAGCATTTTCCTGAATTCTGTGAGCCACTCTGGCAAATTAAAAGAACCTAAGGAGGAGGTTGTTGGAAAGTGTAATCTGTAGC
Source organism: Canis lupus baileyi (assembly GCF_048164855.1). Lineage (NCBI taxonomy): Eukaryota > Metazoa > Chordata > Mammalia > Carnivora > Canidae > Canis > Canis lupus. The sequence continues at coordinate 11,398,607 of NC_132875.1, read as the reverse complement.
CCATAGGTCAGAAGCACAGGTTAATAGCCTAGGGCTTGTGACTGGTATCTGAAGTGAGGGATGGAGGGGTAGGTTTGTAGGACTGAGCTCTTAACCTGTGGAATCCAATGCAATCTCAGGTAGATTGTGTCAGAATTGGGTTGAATTCTCAAACACATTACTGGTGTCTGAGAATTACCTGGTGTTGGGTAGATGGGAAGGAACCCCATTGGAATTTGGTCCAGGAAGCCAAGAATCACTTTCAAATTGTGTGACCTTGAATTTGTCCATTAACTCCTCTGAGCCCTAATCTCTTCCTATGTAAACTGTGGGTAATAGTTCCTCTTTTACATGATTACTAAGACATTTAAATAAGGTAATATATTCTACTGTATGTAAATTGCTTATAATGTATTTAGCATATAGTAGGGACACAGGGATACGTATTAGATGAAATTTAATCCAATACATATTGAATGAGATTTCCTCTACCTTTCCAAATTGTACCCATTCTGCAATGTCTGGCTCAAGTCTCAGTATCTATGATTTACTCTCCTCAAAATTTGAGAACACATTAATCTCACCTCTCTCAATTTCTAGAGTGTTTGTTTCCTGCTCATTAATTTGACACTTAATTGTATAAAATTTGATTTGTTATACAATTTGCTTTACCTGGATTCATATTTACATATATTATCTCCCGTGAGTACATTGTTACCTCCTAGAGGGCAAGGGTGTCTTTTATTTTTTTATTTTTTTAAAGATTTTTAATTTATTTATTCATGAGAGACACAGAGAGAGAGAGAGAGAGAGAGAGAGAGTCAGAGACACAGGCAGAGGGAGACGCAGGGAGCCCGACTTGGGACTCGATCCCAGGACTCCAGGACCATGCCCTGGGCCAAAGGCAGGCACCAAACTGCTGAGCCACCCAGGGATCCCCAAGGGTGTCTTTTATATCTCTTTATCTCTTTCTCATTTAAATGCATTTATTTAGATTAAAAAGAAAAGACATGTTGGTTTTAAAGGAACTCTTAGCAGTAAAGCTGTTAGATTTTTAAAAAATAAAAGCCAAACATCGAAGACTATTCAATACTTATAAGTACAGATGTTACATGATAAGGCAAACATTGATGTTACCAATGAGTGATTAAAATTTGGGGAATGTGACTCATTCCATGCTATCCCCTTCCTTTTGGATTCCCCACTACAACATTTGGTAAGTTGATTCACCACTCTTCCTCTCTTCCTCTGCCCTTCCCCTCCTGCTCTCCCTGTCTCTTTTCTAGCAGCTTGTTTAAAGTATAATCTACATACCATGAAATCCACCCATTATGAGTGTACCATGCAGTAACTGGGTAAATCTACAAAGTTTCTTATAACTCTTTTGACTCCCCTCTAGTTTCAGACACAATGCTGGGCATTAGTAGGCTGCCAAATAAACTCTTAGAACAAATAAATTAATCCTAGGGTTTTTAAAAATTTATTTATTTATTCATGAGAGACCCAGAGAAAGAGGCAGAGACACAGGCAGAGGGAGAAGCAGGCTCCATGCAGGAAGCCTGATGTGAGACTTGATTCCAGGACTCCAGGATCACACCCTGCGTCAAAGGCAGACACTTAATCACTGAGCCACCCAGGTGTCTCTAATCCTAGGTTTTTACTAGGCTTCTCACTGTGGTTGATTCGTTTGACCTATTATTCAAAAATCAAGTGCATCAAGGCATGAGACTCTCCTTGGTGGCCTGGGCATTAGGGTCACCCATCTCTGGCCCTATAAGAGGGTGGAGCATACAGGTATTTTTGCATGGAGAATTCAGAGCCTGCATATTCATTCTGAGAATGAAGAATGGAGAGTTTGAAAGTTGAACCCAAATGAAATTCTGTTCTTGAAAAACCAAATGCTCTTAATTTCCCAGGCAAGAACTTAATTTCTTTAATAAAGCAACTCACTCATGTGGCAATACCTGTGCATCAGACACACGCTTTAATAATGTATGCTAAAGTCCTGTACAAATCCCAAAGCAGTATACACATGAAAGGAATTGAACATTGTGATTTATACTCACTTATTTCTTCTCCACAGATATGTTTTAGTTAGTTACTTAGAGGACAAAGATCATTCATTGATATCAACAACAAGAGACAATATTTGAATATATTTTACTGGATGAAATGTAATTACAATTGAGAGTTTTCTTTGAAAAGTGAATTTTATGTTTTTTTTTAAATGTTGCTAACAAATGACGTTCGTCAACATTAGTTATTTTAATTTTTATTAAACATTTTATGTTCACTATGATATTTGTCATCTGAATAATTTCATGTGAAATTCAATAGGAAATCAAAGGAATTAGATATAAGAGTAACTTCATTGTTTATGAGTGTTGTACCCCATTTTATTCATATTAAAGCATGCTTAAGAATACATAATTTTTCCCATGTGGCTACAAAGTCTTTTATTATGCTTTAAATAGGACATAATATTGCCTTAATTTGATGTGCAAGAATATAATAAGCTCTCTTTTTGTTATTGAACTATAATTTTGTTAGTATGAATAAAAGTGTTTTTACCTTTTAGGGTTATTTCAGGAATGAGATTAATGGGTTAAATGTGACAATATTTCCCCCCAACACCATTACAACACACACACACACACACACACACACACACACACCTTAAATATCTTCAATAAATTCTCACTGGTCTAAGTCCACCGTCCTTAGCATAATGTACAAGACTTTGGTATCTCACCTTGTCTACCTCTAGAGACAATCCTCTGGTCACCAAACTCACTTTATGTCCCTGTAGTGTCAAATAATTCATATCCCAAGACAATCCCTGTTATCCTTGTCTCCTGCTTTTTTGCACATTGAATTCACTTTCCCAGCATCGCTGCTTTTTTCCTCTCTCCACCCTTCCCGAGACTGCCTGTCTGGAAAATTTCCCATTCACCCTGTAAAGTCTGTTAAGATACTTCCTCTGGGAAACTTTCTCTGCTTTTGCATACAAATAAATTCAACATATTCCCTTTTTGTTGCTGCTGTTTTGTTTTATTTTGTTTTTGGTGCTATTTCTGAACCAAGAATAGAGTTCTCCTATTTACATTTCCTACTGTGTCATAATTAGTTACTTACATGTCTGTTTCCCCTGCAAAACTTGGGCTCCTTAATATCAAGAACCTATTTCTTACTTGCCTCTGCCTACCCTCTGCCTGGCACACGCTTAGTAAATGTTTGTAAATCCCTTACATTTGGAAGGCATAAGCAATTAATTTCATATTAAAAAATATATCCTGAAATCACTTTTTACATTATTCGTATTCATTATTATTGCCACCAGATCATCAGAGTGGAAGATCTTCACTATTTGCTTGCCAGCATTGGGCAGTAGCTTCCTGAGACAGTCACATGTGACCATCAGTGGTGGAATTCTGGTGAGGCCAGTGTGGGGGTGGGATTGGGGGCTATATGAGGCATGGAATCTACTGAAAAATATAACACATTAGAAACATAAAAATGACTGTATTTCTCAGGTAGTAAGTTGGGGACAGAGAGTTGGGGTTATTTAATGAATCTGGCACCCTGAGTGCTTCTTGTTAGGTATCTTTAGGAATGGGAAAATCCATGTCATAAAATGTTCATCCCCAGACACATCTGCAAAGTGAAACATTAGCTGTGTTCATGCTTGTTTTGGGCCAAATGAGAGTTTTTTGCTCCTTCATTATTCACAGCTGATTACATGACTGTGGATTTCCAAAATCATACACTTCCTTTTTCACATTCACACATATAAACTGAAGTCAATATTATGTTTAGGTTCACTTCTTGTTTGGAAACAAGGCACATAAAATAAGGATACCATGTGACATTTTTATGCTCAGCCTTTTGGAAAGCTAAATAATTGTCTTTCTTCTCCAGAGTATGTCTATTTTCTAAAGATATTCCCTGCTTCACCAATAGGAATAATCACAGGGGACTTTTCCCCCCTAAGGTGTTATTTTGATTTCAGGAATTAAGCTCTAATTGAGCAGCTGAAAGAGATTCTGCTATAAATGTTAACGATGGAGCAGCTTTTCTAATGAATGCCAGCTGATGAGGGGCAGGAGAAAGGAAAGGGGAAAGCAAGCAGTACTAGGGCATGGGATGGACCACAGGGCAAATAGTGATCTCTCAAATTCATGTCCATCTGGAACTTCAGAATATGACCTTATTTGGAAATAGGGTCTTTTAAAGATGTAGTTAATTAATGATCCGGGTTTCATGTGGGCCTTAAACCCAATAACTGATGCCTCATAAGAAGAGGAGACACAAGAACACAACCATGTGACCACAGAGGCAGAGAGATTGCAGTTATGCAGCCACAAGCCAAGGAATGCCTGGAGTCTCCAGAACGGGGAAGAGGCAAGGAAGTTCTCTTCCTCAGAGAACTTCCATCATGAGAAACAAGTTCCTGCTGCTACCTAGATTTCGGGCTTCAGCCTCTAGAATTGTGAGACAATAAATTTCTATTGTTTTAAGCCACCAAGTTTCTGGCAATTTACTATGGCACCCACAAGAAACTAATACAGGTTGTTTGTTTGTGTGTCTGGCAATTGTTTAGTAGGAGTACCTACTATTTTCCAGGCACTGTGCTAGGCACCAGGTATGCAGTAATAACTGAGAGAGGCATTAAATATACTGCCATGAGAGCATAAAACAGTTGTAGTTTGAGAAATTGGGGAGACTTTTGCCCCAAATAAGGCGAATAGGATTGTTTAGGTAAACAGGGAAGATGATAGAGACCATTGCACTGGAGGAAAGCTAAAAACTCTAACGAAAGTGCCAACGCTCTGAGATAATGTAGGAGCTTGTCAGGAAAGTGTGTCTGGATCACAATGATTGGGAGATCAGGGGTGACATCATTCAGGTCCTTTAGGTTACGTTAAGTGTTAGAGACATTATTCTAAGGGCAATCACCAGTCTTCTGAAGAATTTTTGGAGGAGTGTAATGTAATTAGGGTTGCTTTTAAGAGATCATCCTGGTTTCTTTGTAGAGAAGGAATTGGTGAAAGACAGGAATGGATGTGGGTCACCAGGTAGGAAGCCATTGGTCCCGGAAGGACTCAATGATGGCCTGGACTCAGGTCACAGTAGTGGAAATTGGGACAGATTTAAGATATATTTGGGAGAAAGAGTTCATAAGACCTGATGTATAGAAGAAGGAATGAAATGGACGGATGTCAAGAATATACTATGTGTTAGGTGGAAAAACTAGAAAAGTCCCAATAGTTCATTTTTGCTTTTGTTTCATTTGCCTTCGTGGATGTATCTTGCAAGAAGTTACTGTGGCCGAGTTCAAAAAGGGTGTTGCCTGTGTTCTCCTCTAGGATTTTGATGGAAATGAACTATTGGGACTTCATCAAGATAAGAAGCTTTTGCACAGCAAAGGATACAGTCAACAAAACTAAAAGACAACCTACAGAATGGGAGAAGATATTTGCAAATGACGTATCAGTTAAAGGGCTAGTTTCCAAGATCTATAAAGAACTTATTAAACTCAACACCAAAGAAACAAACAATCCAATCATGAAATGGGCAAAAGACATGAAGAGAAATCTCACAGAGGAAGACATAGACATGGCCAGCATGCACATGAGAAAATGCTCTGCATCACTTGCCATCAGGGAAATACAAATCAAAACCACAATGAGATCCCACCTCACACCAGTGAGAATGGGGAAAATTAACAAGGCAGGAAACCACAAATGTTGGAGAGGATGTGGAGAAAGGGGAACCCTCTTGCACTGTTGGTGGGAATGTGAACTGGTACAGCCACTCTGGAAAACTGTGTGGAGGTTCCTCAAAGAGTTAAAAATAGACCTGCCCTACAACCCAGCAATTGCACTGCTGGGGATTTACCCCAAAGATACAGATGCAGTGAAATGCTGGGACACCTGCACCCCGATGTTTCTAGCAGCAATGTCCACAATAGCCAAACTGTGGAAGGAGCCTCGGTGTCCATCGAAAGATGAATGGATAAAGAAGATGTGGTTTACGTATACAATGGAATATTCCTCAGCCATTAGAAACGACAAATACCCACCATTTGCTTCAACATGGATGGAACTGGAGGATATTATGCTGAGTGAAGTAAGTCAATCGGAGAAGGACAAACATTATATGGTCTCATTCATTTGGGGAATATAAATAATAGTGAAAGGGAATATAAGGGAAGGGAGAAGAAATGTGTGGGAAATATCAGAAAGGGAGACAGAACATGAAGACTCCTAACTCTGGGAAGCGAACTAGGGGTGGTGGAAGGGGAGGAGGGCGGGGGGTGAGGGTGAATGGGTGACGGGCACTCAGGGGGGCACTTGACAGGATGAACACTGGGTGTTATTCTGTATGTTGGTAAATTGAACACCAATAAAAAATAAATTTATTATTAAAAAAAAAGAAAAACTAGAAAAGAAACATGTTTTGTGGAGGCAATGACCATGAGTTTACTTTTGGATTTGTTCTCAGAAGTATCTTTGAGGCATTGGAGTAGAGATGTAATATTGGTCATTGAGTGTACAAGTGTAAAGTTGAAATTTTCTCTCTGGCCCAAAGATAGAAATTCTACGTCATTAGAATAAGGTTGTAATGGAACAATAGGAATAAAAGTCATTATCTCAGGAGAGAATGGAGAGAGAGAAATATGGAGATAGGCTTAAAAAGAAACTGGCAGGAAAGGCAGGAGGAAAAATGGGTGGGGATCAAATATGGAAGCCTAGGGAAAGAAGGGGTTTAAGGAGAAAAGGTCAAAAAAGGTCAAAAGCTGATGGATGTCTTAGTAATATGACAATGAAAAGTATCTTGGGGTTCCTGGGTGGCTCAGTCAGTTAAGCATCCAACCCTTGATTTCAGCTCTGGTCATGATCTCAGGGTGGTAAGGTCCAGCCTCGCACTGGGCTTGCGCTGAGCATGGAGCCTGCTTCAGATTCTCTCTCACTGTTTCCCTCTGCCTCTCCCCACGAACTCATACTCTCTTAAGAAACAAAAAAAGAAAAAGAAAAAGAAAAAGAAGAAAAATATCTTTTGAATTTAGCAATATGGGATGCATTGGTGGCCTTAACCAAAACCAGAGAAGTGGACCATTGTGGGTGGAGGTGAGGGGTCCTATAGACCTCAGGAATGAAGAATGCCAGCAGGATAGATTAACAAGTCAGGATAGCACGCTCATCCTCACTCTGATGTCTTGGTGTCTCAAAAGGCTCCTGAAGTATTCCTGAGTTGCCTGAGATTGGGTCTCCATGCCTTGGTGGAATGGAAGCTTGAAATAGAGATTAAGTTCAATAAAAAAAAAAAAAAAAAGAAAAAAGAAAAGAAAAGAAAAAAGAAAGAAAAAGAAAACAACAACAAAAAGAAAACACAACAAAAACCTGCCTGTCTTCGCAATGTCTGAGCGCTGAGATTCATCTTGCTAACAATGAAATTACAAACTTTTTAGCAGTATTGTAGATTTGGGCTCTCCTATGAATATTTGAATACATATTTTCAAACTACTTGAGGTAGCTGACAGTACAGGGAATAACCAGGAAGGTGTTTTTCTCAAACAGTTTTGGTATTTAAGATGATAAGTTCTTTTTTTTTTTTTTTTAGATTTTTATTTTATTCATGAGAGACACACAGAGAGAGGCAGAGACACAGGCAGAGGGAGAAGCAGGCTCCCTGCAGTGAGCCCGATGTGGGATTCGATCACAGTCCTCGATCACGCCCTGAGCTGAAGGTAGATGCTCAACCACTGAGCCACCCAGGTGCCCCTAAGATGATAAACTCTTAATAGAACCTCTCTTTCTTTACAGGTATGCTTAATCACATAGTTTAGAAATATTCACCAAAGTCACTCTAACAAAATCATTTTTAAAGACCTGTCACATAATGCAACATTATATGTTAAAGAAATCGAGTTGTGGATTAGTTTTCTTTTATTTATTAATAGTGGTTAGGGGTACCCTCCTATCCCCAAGGCTCACATTTCCAAGTGGAGGGACTTTAATATTGTGGGAAATCCATTTGAGCCCCTCTGGCATCTCTCAGCCACCTCACTCATGCCTCCAAGATAGCAGATTGGTGAGCTTGGGAGGACAAGGGGTTGAGTAGCCTAACTTGGTCCTACTACCTGTTTTCTTTCATCTCCGCTCCTCATGCTGCTGTTGTTACCTCAGGAGGCTCTGTCCCTGTGAAGCGACCTGCAGTCTTCTGCTGTGCCAGGGGCTGGGCAAGGATGTCAGGAAGCCCACTGTGGCTGTACAACTGGACCACATTCTCCAGAGCTTCTGGAGACTCTCCAGTGTCTATCTCTCAACTGGTCCTGAATCAAACAGCAATGAAGGGGAGCTGTTTGGGATTCCCCTAAATTTCCAGCAAATATGTCCTCCCCTCTTAATGTTTTGAGGGACAAACAGCACACAAACTAGTTACTGATCGTGTCACCTCACTATCCTGGACCTGTACAGACAAATCAACACATACAAAGATAGGCTTTTTATATATTTTGTGTATATGAATTTATATAGTTTGCTAGTTTTTATATTTTTGCCAGTTTACATATTTTGACAGTTTTGTGGATGCCTAATCAAATGTCAGTACCTCATGAAATGAACAGATATAGGTGCATTATGTGTTTTGCTTTAACGCAGACAAGCCCTAAGATGTATTATATAATTTAATTTACAGCAACTGAGCAGTTTTTCCTTTTAGCCATCCAGTTGCCTGACTGTATAAAATGCATGTGTTAGTAATTAAATTATGTCATGCATGTAAAAGCGTTTTATATATTTCAAAATATTGTGCACATGTGAATGGTAAACTATTATTTTGGTCATAATTATTCCAAACTTAGCACCCTTTCTCTATTCCCACCTGAGCATTGAATACATCAGACACAGGCTTGTTACCTAAGGTATGAGAACAGCCACCTCCTTTCCCAATTCTAGAATAATTATTATCAAGTAAATTTTGTCAAGTAGAAGTTAACATATTATTCTTGCATTCCAACTAGCAGTCTTTAACCGACAGGAAAATCAATACCATTTCCTCAACAGCAAATTATATTCCACTTCTGTACATTATAGCACTTTTGTTGGAGTTGATAAATAAGGGAAAAATACTGATGGTCATTTAACTTAGTAGGATTTACTTAAATGAACTGCCAGAAAGAACTTAACTCTTAAAATAATTGATTTTCTCTACATCAGATGAAAAATGTACAATAGAGTAAATGAAAGTCTTTTAAATAAAAGTAATTTTCTGTTCATTAAAGGAAACATAAAATACACTGTAAGATTGAATTATCCAAATCTTTGAAAAAAATTACTTGCAGGTTATTAACCTATTTTTAAAGCACGAAGCTTTAAAGAGTATTCAGAGCATTTCCCAACCTGGTCTGCCCCAAGATGAAGAAATTTTAAAACAAGTCATTATTATTACCCTGGTGTTACTTTTTTTTTTTTTTTTTTTGCCGCATATAGATGCAGTGAAATAGCTGGAGGTGCATAAGTGATTTGAAAATGACAACTCTCATCACAGGCAATGGCATCAGGGAGACCCAGGGAAAAAATCCATACTGACCTCACTACTGTTCAACTCCTATCGACAGTTGTCACTCAAATGGCGATATCACATAAAAGCTTTCCGATCTGTGGCTTATGTTTCCATAGTAGGGCAAAATCCTATTACCTTCTGACCCACCTCTCAGACACCTATTCTCTTCATGTTTGCAAACCACAGACAGTTTCTCCAGCAAAATGTTTTCTCCTCAGGTTGGTTCTTGTTATCATTCCATCCTCAAACCTTCTTCTGAGAAATAATCAATTGTACAGAATGATATGCAGGTTAATTATGTTTTTCCTAAAGTTAAGTTATGTAGCGCCCAGCTCCATTTCATTGCCGTCCCCTATCTGTACTGGTTTAACTAAATTTTTCCATAGCTGAAGCCTTACTGGAATTCAAATTGTGGGTTTTTGTACATAATTTTAATATACTTTGAACATTTAGCTTGTTTAAATATTCTTAAAATCCAGAAATAGAAGAGATTAGTTGTGGATTCCATAAACATTACTTATCATTTAGGAAATGTGTAGAATTTATAGACAAGAGTCTACAGTTCTCTATTCCAAAGAAAACCAGTTTAAAATACATGTTTTTAAACTTTTTAAAAGTTTAAAAAGAAAAAATTCAATGCAATTTTGCTTATTTATATGATGTGAGATGATTAGCATATCCTTGATATTTCACCAAAATTTATGTCTGTATTTGTAGACACAGAATAGGATGAAAGGAATAACAATAGTGTCTTCCGAAAGCTCATCTGAGGCCAATCCAGTGAGAGAGGTAGAGAGAGAGATATTTATAGGTGTTTTATAACAGAGAGAACTAATAAGATCATATTTTGTGCAGTCTGCCGAAGGACAGTGGTTCCTCATCCAATTTGGTCACATGGTTTGGCATGTCCACAGCTATCTTGGCACATGGCGAAAAGGCTGTTATGACATTTTCAAGTCATTAATTCGTTGAAAAATATTTATTATCTATTAGGTTCTTGAATCATTTCTTTCACCTAGTTGTCCTTTTCTGTTCCTTTCATCAACTTTGCTTTGACTCATCCTCCATTATTTAAGGCAGATATTAGTGCTCCCCCTTCTTTTACCCTGTTTTATTGGTAGAATGAATCCTATTGTCCTGGAACTTCTTTTAAATAACATCTTTATTGGGATGTAATTTATGTATCACAAAGTTCATTATTTTAAAGGCTACAATTCAATAGTATTTCATATATTCACTGGGTTGTACATTGATCCCCACTATCTAATTCCAGGGCATTTTTATCACCTCCAAAATAAACCCCATACCATTATTACTAATTTCTCACTCTCTCCTCCCCCTAGCTCTTGGAAAACATAAATTTACTTGCTATCTCTGTGGATTTGCATATACTGTACATTTCGTATAATGGAGTCACAATATATGACCTTTTTGCCTGGCTCCTTTCACTGAATACAATGTTTTTAAGAGTCATCCATGTCATAGCATGGCATTCCTTTTAACTGCCAAATAATATTCCATTGTATGGATATACCGCGTTTCTTTGCTTATAATCAGTTGGTGGCAATTTGGTGTTGTTTCTGCCTTCTGGCTATTATGAATAATGCTTCTGTGAACACTTCAGTACAAATCTTGTAGGTACATATGCATTCAGTTCTCTCTGGTATAAACCCAGGAGTGGAATTGCTGGGTCATGTGGTAACTCTATGTTTAATATTTTGAGGAACTGAAATTTCTATTGTTCAAAATGGTTGCACCACTTTACAGTCCCACAGCAACTCATGAAGGTTCTAATTTCTGTACATTCTTGGCAACACTTGTTATTGTTTGTCTTTTTTATTATAATCATCCTAGTGAATATAAATGCTGCCTCATTGTGGTTTCGACTTGATTACATTGACTACCGATAGTCATGTTCCTCAACATGACTAATGATGTTGAGCATTTTTTCACCTATAGGGAGATGCTTAAGTATGGGATCAAAATATTTATTTTACTATTTCTAGTACGAAATATGAACTGGCACATAGTAGAAACTCAATAATGTTTACAAAAGGAATGAATATATATTTAATTTTTAATGGTACTGTGCTTTGAATTACTCATAAGAAAGATCTTAAGTACATAATGTCTATTATCAATATTCTTTCCAAATAGCACAAACACATTGATATCATTCTATTGATTGATGGATAGATATGGATATAAATTCACATGCATACACACACATATGGATTCTTTAAACCTATTTCTAAAAACCAGTTTAAAATACATGTTTTTAAATGATGGCTTACTTGTAGTTTTCTTCTTAGAAATCAATTTTAAACAAACAGTATTGTCAGGGTTTTTTATGGGAACAAAGTTTAACTAAGATTGGGTTGTAGCTATGTTTCAGCCAAGTTGATTACAGGGCCAGAAAACTAGGGCTTGGTGTTTGTGGAAGGCAGAGGCAGATATGGATCTTGCATGAGAGCCTGTCCCCTGAAATTAGAGATGGAAGAGAGATACGGATTTATTTTTCAGGATATGTTCCTTCCTGGATGTCAGATGCCATTTGTCACACCACAGATTTTGCTGTCTATCAGGATCTAGGTAAAAAGGTATTTCAGAGCTTAAGGAGTTTCTCTCCATATGGCATTTTATCCAAAGGAGCAGTCTCAATTTCTCTGAGAAGTTTAGAAAGTTTGAGAAAAAGCCAAACTGTGGATGCACTGTGGAATTTGCTGGGTTAGTTGTGCATCTCAGCTATTACCAACTTAAGAATTTACATTAACTTAATTATTTTTCAGAATAATTTCAATGAATCCTGTGCTCATGACCTAGCATGACTCGAATAACTGTAAAAATTTTTTCAAAGCTGGCATATCCACTATCAGTGAGTAGCAATTCAAAAACTAGGAGAATGCACTCATTAAGAGTTGCCTGTGACATAGTTTGACAAAATGCTTCAAAAAACTAAAAAAATGGGTATACCTAGTGATGCTTATTTTTAGGGTTGTAACTCTAGGAAATAATTAGAAAATTATGCAAAGATTAATGAACATAGTTGTTCATGAGAACATCTTGTAAGGTAGAGAAAAACCTATAAATAATCTAGCAATAGGGGGTTGATTTACTAAATTATAGTACATACACATTAGCATCTTGAAGAAGACTATTTAATGACATAGACATTTTCAAGATATACAAAGTTAAAAAATAGAGTATAAAACATACACATGTTGTAATCAATCCTTCTTAAAAATCTATATGTACATGTATATATATATGCGTATTTGCATAATGGAAAATACTGAACTCTGAGCAGTGACATAATAGCAGTCTATACATTCTTATTTATGCTTTTTTTTGGTTCACATATTAGAATTAAGAATTTATTATTAAAAGGCACATTATTTAAAGAAAAGGCAAAATTCCTGGTGACGTACCATATATATAAGAGCCCAGATCTTAGGAGACAGTATTTTATATAGGACTAATTTTGTGAAAGCCTGATATACATGATATGAGAGATGTACAAATACACACACACACACACACACACACACACAAGCAAACAAAAACACACAGGAAATTACTTTTTGAGGCCACGTTCAGCTTTGACTCTCTGTCTCGATATTATTTATTTATTTATTTATTTATTTATTAAGATTTTATTTATTTATTCATGAGAGATACAGAGAGAAAGAGAGGCAGAGACACAGGCAGAGGGAGAAGCAGGCTCCATACAGGGAGTCCGATGCGGGACTCTATCCCCAGTCTCCAGGATCATGCCCTGGGCCAAAGGCAGGCACTAAACTATTGAGCCACCCAGGGATCCCCTATTTATTTATTTTAAAGATTTTATTTACTTATTCCAGAGAGAGAGAGCATGGTGAGAGGAGCCGAGGGAGAGGGACAAGCAGACTCCCTGATGAGCACGGGCCTAATGTGGGGTTTGATCCCAGGACCCTGAGATCATGACCTGAGCTGAAACCAAGAGTCGGATGCTTAATTATCTGAGCCACCCAGGTGCCCCTGTGTCTTGATTTTTATTTTTATTTTAAATTTTTTTGTGTGTCTTGATTTTTAAACTGGAGAGGTTAGTAAGAAATTTTGGAGGGCAGTTCTATGCCAAAGTCTCATATTTCCCTGACCTCCTCAGCACCTGACCTCACTCCTGCCCCTGAGAGGTAGAGTGACTTATTTCATCTTAAGGCTAGCTCTATCGCTCTGGGCTTCTCTCTCTCTTTGTAAAGGGCCCTGTCTTCAGGATTCATTCTCAGCTCCTCTCTTTGGTGATCTCCCTGGGGCAGTCTTTCATATGTCTGTGTCTCTCCAGCTGTGTCTGAGTGGGTAGGTAAGGTGGTCTAATCTCTATACAATGTTGCAGAGCCAGAATTATATTCAAATCCAGCTTCACACAGTAATAAATATGATATTTAAAATATATATTTGATGTACACACATAATTGTTTTCTTATGCCACCAATGAGCAATTTGAACTTGAAATAAAACACTACCTTTTGTATTAGTACCAAAAACAAAAAGAAATACTTATGTGTAAATCTAATAAAATACATTCAAAATCTATGTGGAGAAAACTGTGAAATTCTGATCAAAAGAAATCAAAGAAGATCTAAATAAATGTAGATATTCCATATGTGTGGATAAGAAGACTTGACACCGTCAAAATGTCAGTTCTTCCCAACCTGATCTATAGATTCACTGCAATCCCAATCAAAATCTTAGCCAGTTATTTTGTGGATATTGATAAACTGATTTTAAGGTTTATATGGAAAGGCAAAGGACCCAGAATAGCCAACACAATATTGAAGGAGAAGAACAAAGTCAGAGAACTGACAGTACCTGGCTTCAAGACTTACTATAAAGCTACAGTAATCAAGACAATGTGGTATTGGAGAAAGAATAGACAAATAGATCAATGGAATAGAATAGAGAGCCCAGAAATAGACTACATAAATATACTCAACTGATCTTTGACAAAGGACCAAAGGCAATACAATGGAACAATGATAGTCTTTTCAACAAATGGTGCTGAAACGAGTGGATATTCACGTGCAAAAATGAATCAGATCCAGACCTAACATCTTTCACAAAGAATTAACTCAAAATGGATTATAGGCCTAAATATAAAATGCAAAACTATAAAACTCCTAGAAATAACATAGGAGAAAATCTAAGTGACCTTGGGTTTGGCAACGACATTTTAAATACAACATCAAAAGCATGATTCATGAAAGAAAAAAAAAGATAAATTGGACTTCATTAAAATTAGAAACTTACACCCTGCAAAAGACGCTGTGAAGAAAATCAGAAGACAAGCCACAGGCTGGGAGAAATTATTTGTAAAACACTTGTGCGCTAAATGACTAGTATCCAAAATCAGAGAGCACGCTTAAAACTCAACAATAAAGAGCAAACAATCTGGGGCACCTGAATGGCTCAGTGGGTTGAGTGTCTGCCTTCAGCTCAGGTCATGATCCCAGAGTCCTGTGATTGAGCCCCACATCAGGCTCCCTGCTCAGTGGGGAGTGTGCTTCTCCCTCTCCCTTTGCTCCTCACCCTGTTCATGCTCTCTCTTTCTCTCATAAATAAATAAATAAATAAATAAATAAATAAATAAATAAATAAACAAACAATATTTAAAAAGAACATGAGCAACCCCATAAGATCTACTTGTCTGTCTCCTGTATCCATATGACAATTGGTTTATTAACTTGGAAAAGTAAAAAGCATGTGCTGTTTATACACCTTCCCCTTCAAACAAAGAACCTCAATGGAATAATTTATGAAGATGTTTGGAGAAGGCAGGGTTCTCGGGCAGTTCATAAATAACTGTTAATGAGTTGAACCTACCTGAGATGCTGATTGGAGAGAGATGGGACAGATTGGCACGAATGTACTAATTCATTCCCACGGAGTACCCTGAAGAAGTAGAGATGGAATCTCAAGTGAGAAAATAAAACAAAAAGGTTGAAGTGAGTTTTTTAGGTTCAAGAAGGAGACAAGGTGGACCAAAGTTTACAAACTCAAGCTCAAGAGGCATGGGCCCTGTGTGAGTCTTGGCTCTGTCCCTCATAAGCCGTGGGAGCTTAAACAAGTCACTCAACCTTTGAGACTTCAATTTTTTCATCTATACGATGGGAATAATCATATGAGTAAGCACTTAATAAATATCAGTCATTAAAGCAAAGAGAATATCCAGGAAAGTAGATTGTTCTCTTGTGCTATTTAGCTTATTGTTCAAACTCCAGCCTAGCGCTCTCTGGCTAATTCTTGAGATTAGGGCAATTTATCCTAAATGTTTAAAAAGAGGCCAAAAGGCAACATCCAATTCAACCAGATCAAAGAGTACTAAGTAAATAAAAAGGAGGACCTGGGCAGCCCCGATGGCTCAGCGGTTTAGCACCACCTTCGGCCCAGGGTGGGATCTTGGAGACCCGGGATCAAGTCCAATGTCGGGCTCCCTGCATGGAGCCTGCTTCTCCCTCTGCCAGTGTCTCTGCCAATCTCTCTCTCTTTCTCTGTCTCTCATGAATAAATAAATTTAAAAATCTTAAAAAAAAAATAAAAAGAAAGACCTCACAGAGATACTCTTGACTCACAGGCTGAATATTTGGAAGTGAAACATCCTTCCTGTTTAGGATCATCTGCAAATACATAAGATGCTTCTAGAAAAACAATGATAATGACATCCCTATAAAGAGTAACAAAATGCTTAACTTGGACCACCAGGGACACTCTGATCTTTTATTAAATTCACCAACTTCTGCATGTAATCTCCATAAGGAGAGAGAAATTACTCTAACACTGCGACATAATGTGGCTTT
The DNA here is from genome assembly GCF_048164855.1 of Canis lupus baileyi. Taxonomy (NCBI): domain Eukaryota; kingdom Metazoa; phylum Chordata; class Mammalia; order Carnivora; family Canidae; genus Canis; species Canis lupus. Next base: position 11,382,228 of record NC_132875.1, on the reverse strand, counting down.
GTGTAGAGGTCATGGGTGTAGCCAGGGTCACTGGACTGGCTTTATGGGTGAACTTTCTCATGCATCAGAAATGGCTGGCAGATGCCCCAACTTTCAGTGGGGCATCTTGAGTAACTTTCAGTTACTCAAACATAGTTGTAGCTCAATAAATACAGTTGACTTTTTTGTATTAGGCTAATTAATAGTTTTGAAGAGATTCAATGTCTGTTCTACAGGTCACACAGTAAGGAAAAGATGAAGTCAGTGTTGGAATGAGGTCTGACATATGAACCTCGATACTTTGAACTGGGATAAACTATAGAGCAAATTCAAATTCTTATTTCTTATTGTAGGGTTGGAGCCAAAAACACTAGTTATGTGGATGACTAATTTGGAATATAGGAATCAGCCCTAGAGAATATTTTTTAAAGAATAAATCAGGTGTATGTCTTTGGAGTTCATGTTACTCAAAGTAAGTCTACCAAGTATTTCCAAGTGAGATCTGCGGACTGCATTTTTGATTAGATAAAAATCATTTTAATTAGCACACTAACAGTTGCTATGTAGAGAGGTCCTGCTAAAATATTAAAAATAATTTTTCCCATTGATAAGTAAATCAGTTCCATGATATTGAGGTTCCTAATACTTGCTTGCTGAGCAAACTTTGCTTGTAAGACAGTGCAAAGTTAAATGTCTGGCCTTTCTAAGTTTTTAATTTAATTAAAGTCTATATTTTAAGGCACTTCAAAAGAAACATAAATATAGGACATGAGTTGAATAATTCCAAAAGTTCCTGTGAAAAACTTCTGATCCCTGGTGGATAAAATATAAATAACCTCATTGTCTACTGCCCACTCCTTCTGCCCAAGCATTGGAACTTCAGCCGGGCAGAGAATGCTTTAATTTGGAGATGAAGAAAGTTTTTTTTTTCTTTTTCCTAAGTAGAAAGCGCACCACTGAGAATATGAATCACTAAGGGTGGCATTAAATCTTGCAAAGAGATAATATATGTCTCTGTGGTGGCTCAAGAGACTAACAATAAATGTTAAATATTAATAAGATTGTGGAAATCCTCATGGATACTGTGATAAAGTAGCGCCAGAAGAGGGGAAAAGAAAGAGAAAAAAAGGCAGGGATCTATGTAGTGGTCTTTACTGCAGTGCAGTGTATGTTTTATATTTGGGGAAAAAGTAAATAAAGAGAAATCAAATATTTTTTCCACTAGGGAGAAGATAGGTTTAGAAGCGTATAAAATTAGAAAATAGATAATATTCTTCAGGGACAAATAGGCAGCAGACCTTCCTCTTATGCTCCAAGACATAGAGGAAAATTAGCAATATTTTGAGGAAGAATCCACTCACGGAACCTTGAGAGTGAATCCATTTGCTTTTGAGTTCATGGTTTTCTTAGCTTTTGCACTTGCTTTGGTCTCTAGAGATGACAGAAACAATAATGCTGACAGAGGACCGTAGTGTCAACCCATCACTCAGAGAGCAACAGCTGGCTAGGCTGAGGCATAGCTTTACCTCATGGCTCCTCTTCAAAGCCGAAGGCCTTCCAAGTCTCTGAGTATATCTGCAGACCAATTATGAGCGAGAGACTTTCTGTCGATAACACTGGCTCACCCTGCACTTAATTCTGAAATGAGCCCTACTTTTAGACTCCCTTTCTTCTATCCTGACTACGTGGAGCCTGATGGATGGGGCCACTTGGACCACTGGTCTCCGACAGAGGAGCAAATGCATTTTCTGACATAGAGAAAGGGGGATGGAGAACAATAAAATAAAAACAAGAAAAGGCAGGAAATCACTAGGCTTACACTTTTGAGGGCTCAGCCCCATGTCTAGGTTGAATTGCTATCTTAAAATCATCATCATCATCATCATCATCATCATCATCATCATCTGGATATCTTGGAGATGATGAGCAGAACAGCAAAGGGAAACAGTGAAACTCAGAGGGCAGCCCTTGGGGAATATTTTGAGAGTCTCAGAGAGGCATATTCCCTCTCCATCGAGATGCAGAGGGAGCTGGGGGATGCCAAGGGTCACAGAAGTGTGTCTGTGTGTCATTGAGGGGCTGCAGGATGAGAGCTGCAGAGCAGAAGAGGAGGGTAGGGAAAAGGAGCTGGAGTGTGAGCAGAAGATGGTTGCGGGGCCTACACATCCCTGAACTTACAATATTCTGTGAGCCTGACTCTGAATGATGAAAATGGAAAAATTCTAATACATCGTTCATTTAGACTTGTTCCATCTTGGACAAGGAGGAAAGATAGGCAAATTAGTAATTATTTGCAATCTCTGGAATATTATTTTGGGAATAAGTAATATTCTTTTTCTTTCTTTCTTTCTTTCTTTCTTTCTTTCTTTCTTTCTTTCTTTCTTTCTTTCTTTCTTTCTTTCTACATTTAATTAAAGACAGGAGGCTCAATGAAGCCAAACGAAGACACACTTGACATAGCCTTGATCAAATTCTGCCAGATATCCCTGTGATTTCTGTCTCCTCAAGGAATTTTTTTAAAGGTAGTCTGATTTTCGTTTTGATTGATTTGAATCAGAGACTGAACCAAATGACTCCCAAGGCTGTTCCCAAATCCACAATTTATAATTTAAAGAAAGAAGTTGTTCTTTTAAGAGAATTCCAGGGGTTGAAAAAAGTTTTTCTTTTCTTTTCTTTTCTTTTTTTTTTTCTTGTGTGAAGTCCCTGCCCTCAGCAGGAGAACTGGAGAAAGGATGGTTGGATTCCCTGGTCTTCCACCAAGTTCATGAACATAGCACAGATTGATGAAGTTGAAGCCGAATGGAAGTCCTCACTGCTCCTCATGCACAGCAAGCAGCAGACCAGGAGAGCTCCACACTCAGATGTTTCTGAATGTCATCCAATTTCTTCTTCCTCCAAAAACTTGACTTTACTTGGTTACACATTGTATCTGGGATTAAGGAGAGAAGGAGATTATAATGATAAAGTGAATGCAAGGTGCGCTCTGATGTTTCACAGAAAGAAAACCTGAGTTTCCTGTACATACACAGTTTCTTTATGGAGCTAGATTTGGTGACAAAATGACAAGACCTTCATCCCCTCACTGTCTGTGAGGTGTAGTATTTTAATAACCAGTAATTCCTCTTTATATTGGGTGTCAAAAGGGGGCATATGTGATCACAGTTCACAGGAACCATGAAGAGAGATCTCAGGATTGAAACAGAGCTTAATATGTGAAAAATCTGCTTGGCTGCAAGTAAAGAAACCCTGAAATTTGAATTGATGGTGGCATATTTTTCCCTTTTTTAAGATTTTATGTATTTATTCATGAGACACACACACACACAGAGGGGGAGAGAGAGAGATAGAGATAGAGATGATAGAGATAGAGATAGAGAGAGAGAGAGAGGCAGAGACACAGGCAGAGGCAGAGACACAGGCACAGGCAGAGGGAGACACAAGCAGGTTCCATGCAGGGAGCCTGACGTGGGACTTGATCCCAGGTCTCCAGGATCAGGCCCTGGGCTGAAGGTGGTGCTAAACCACTGAGCCACCCGGGCTGCCCATATTTTTCCGTTATAAAAAGTAAGTGAGGGGTGCCTGTTGGCTCTGTGAGTTATGCGTCTGACTCTTGATTTTTGTCTCAAGTCATGATCTCAAGATTGTGAGACAGAGCCCCGCATTGGGCTTTGCTCTCAGCATGGAGTCTGCTTGAGATTTGCTCTCTCCTTCTGCCCCTCCCCACCCTATGTGTTCTCTCTCTCTCTCTCTCTCTCAAATAAAAAAGTAAATCAAGGACAAGTACTGTGTGGTATCACTTATGTGTGGCACCTAAAAGAAAGGTGGACTTGTTAAAAAAAAAAAAAAAAAGAGTAGAATAGTAGGGCTGGGGAGATTGGGGAGATGAGGTTTAAGAGCACTAACTTGCAACCAATAGTCATGGAGATCTAACGCACAGCATATGCACATAGACAAAGGTACCGTGTTATAAACTTCAAAGTTGCTATGAGATAAGACCTCAATTGTTCCCACCACAAAAAAAAAAAAAAAAGAAATGACAATCATGTGAGGTGATAGAGGTGTCAGCTACGGAGGTAATTCTATTGGATTATATAAGTGTATCAAGTCAACAAGTTGCACACCTTAAACTTACCCAATGGTACATGTCAATGATACCTCAATAAAAATAAATTTAAAAGAAAAAAGGAAGTCAGGAAATAAGTGGTTTCTGGTGTTGGTTCAGCAGGTCAACCATGTTGGAGGTCAATCTCCTCCAATTCCTTTGGATTTTCCCTCTTTGTTCCAAGCTGGCTTCTTTGGCCCCAGCCATATGTCAGGAACCATTAGGTAAGATAAAGAGGACTAGGGAAAGGTATCCATGCCTGTCATGTTTGTCTCCCTTTTATGGAGGAAACAAAACCTCTTTCACAAATCTTCCACAGTAGACTTCTGGCTATATCACATGAACACCTCTTGCTGCAAGGGAGCCTGGGAAATCCAGGATCCTTTTTATTTTTTTCTGGCTTGGACTCCTTCTGAGCTCTTATAAAGCGGGTCCTAGAGGAGACATCCATATGCCTGTTGTCACTAAAGTAAGTGCATTTTAGTGAGTTTTTTCTCCTTGCTCTTCCAAAAAGACAGAGAGGATCATGCAACTCCTTTGCTTAGAGACTTTTCAGTGGCATCTCTTTGTCAAATCTCGTTCCATCCTGTGCAAGTGTCTGCATGCCATCCTACCTCCCCACACCTGCCTCATCTGCCACTCCTGTGTCCTGTGCTCTAATACCACAATTCTCAAACTTTAGTTACCCCAGAAACACTCAGAACGCTTGTAAGGATTCAGATTTCTGGGCCCTGCAAATAGAGTTTCTGATTCAAGTAGGCAAGACCCAAGAATGTGCACTTGTAACTGATCCATTCAAATTGGCTGCCTTTTACTTTTCTTAAGAAATCATGACTTTAAAAGTAATCTATAATTCATACTTTCCACTAACACAGAATAGTCTTCCCATCCGCCCCCCCACCCCCACCCCGCAACTAGACCACATGCTGCTTGAAGCCTAGAATCTGGCAGATTCATCTTTGTCCACCTAGGGCCTGGCCCATTATCCAGGACATAGTTTCTCGATCATGTCTGGTATTCAAATGATGGAGACTTGGCTGTTCGTAACTCCTGTGTATGTGTTCTGTCCCTTGTGTACATGAATGATCAGCAACAACTTTGCTCAGTTGTGGTGGTGGTCTGCTCACGTTTGACCCTTGACACTTCCTCTGGGATCCTCTGGTGATCAAACTGTCTAAAGTTAGATATGTTGAAGAGAGGCCCAAACAGGAGCTTTTCCTCTCTGAAAGGTAGTACCCTACCCCCACTCTGGGGATACATGTGCAGCCTTGGTCCGCAGACATGTAAGGTGTCAACGTAACATCCCATTCTCTTACATAAGCTCTTTTCTTAAGCATGCATGGAATGCCCATTGATTTCACTTTAATATGATAAATAAAGTTTTTCTTTCATTTTGGCTGACGAGTGTAAAAGGAACAGTGATCACACAGCTGAGAACACAACAGCCTTAATGGACATCTCTGCTACGGAGAACTGCGTCTAACAGCCGAGCCTGAGAGCATACTTGAGCGTACAGAGCATATTGAAATCTCTACTTGAGATGTGGTCTCACTTTTTGATCACTGTTTTTTTTTTTTTTTTATCATATTTAGTTCACGGCTTTACACCAAAAAAAGAATGCATTTTTTTCTCAGATAATGAAAATTTCTGATGGACTTTAAGAGAACCGTGAAATATCAGAAGGCCTCGTCTAACTTGGGTGCAACCAAAATACTTGCATAACAACTGGCACAATTCTCAGCACAGGTAAACAACATTCAGTAAACGACAACTACTTTATATTACTGTTATTAGGGCAGCCCCGGTGGCCCAGCGGTTTGGCGCCGCCTTCAGCCCGGGGTGTGATCCTGGAGACCCGGGATCGAGTCCCACGTCAGGCTCCCTGCATGGAGCCTGCTTCTCCCTCTGCCTGTGTCTCTGCCTCTCTCTCTCTCTCTCTGTGTCTGTCATGAATAAATAAATAAAATCTAAATATATATATATAAATATATATATAACTATCATTAGGGTGAAGATGATGATGATGGTGATGATGAGGTATGGTTGTTATGATGCTAACATCTCTAGATCTAAGAGAAATGGTCAAACAGCATTTGTCTCTATCACCTTCCTTCAAGCATCATTCCATTTTCCTCCTGCCCACATGGCTCTGTTTCTCTTTTATTCTTTTGCTTCCATCATGCTTGCACTGGCACCTGCATGTGGTCGCAGAACTGTTCATTGCCATCTTCTGGTGACATTGTCCTGGTTCCCCCAAGAACACTGAAATGTCTGTTGCATATGTCTTATCCCTGTAGGTTTGCTTTTTATATTCCATACTGTTCCACGTTCATGGGCCACTGCTGGTGGGCAAAAACTGGGCTGCTACGCTCTCTATATATCTACACCTAGGCCTCATGATATTAATATCAGCACCTTCATCGATTTCACTGAAATGAAGTTTTTGCCTTCATTTCTAACTGACACAAGTGCCTGAGTAAAAATAAAGTCCAACACAAACCTCAATCATATACTACTTTCTGAAAAGAGCAACAGAAGGTTAGTGAGTCTGTTCCCCACAGACACAGCAGGTGTATTAAGAATGTATTGTAAGGACAACCGTCACCAATTAACGCAGCTTTGCAAATGAGCCCGATCTGCCCTCATTGCTACCCAGCCCAGCCTTCGCTAAGGATGCCCTGAAATCAGAAACCCTGAAATCAGAGAAAGTGAGTGGAAAAGTGTGAGGAGAGAGTTTCATAAAATACTGTTAACAGCTAAAATGAGAGGCTGACATTTTTAAGAGAAGGGGCTGGGGGGGTGGGGTGCAGGGAGAGGTTACCCCTCCAGAAGGACAGCCACACAGTGGAGCCTATGATTTCAACTTAGATACACAACTTAGTTGCCAAGATAGCTATGTCTGAGTTATCTTGGAAAGAAACGACATCCTGGCTTGATGGATAGACGTGGGGGAGTATGTGGATTTAAAAGCAGCCCATCCATCCAGCCTGTCTGCCCCAGACCTCAGTAAAAGTCTGTCTTGAACTGGGCCACTCAGACAGGAGTTAAAAGAGGCCCACGCTAGAGCAGAAAAGTTCTACTTTGGAAGCTCGAGGCCACCTGAATTCTTACTGAGCGCTTCTGCCCCTTGCCATACCTAACTTTGTATCCAGTTTTGATTTCTTTTTATACCTTTTGTTATTTATAAATTGCTTTGACGACAAAATCATGACTTGCACATTATGAAATCCCTCACCGTGGCTACTAGCGCAGAACTCCGAACATAGCACCACTCCCACTCCATGTTTCTCCAATGCGGCCATAAAATCAGCAATGCTGAGGGACTTAAGAAACCAGGACTCATGACTTGGAGAAGGATAGAACTATTCCATATCATATATAGAGAAGCCATCCAGGTGGTGGCCAAGGCCACGACCTCTGAGTCAGGCTGACCTGGGTCTGAGTCCCGGCCCACCATGTGACCTTGCTGGGATGCTTTTGCCACTTGTGCTCATCTCTGGGCTCATCCCTGAGCTACTTGTCTCCAAGCTTCAGCTTCCTCCCATTTGAGAGGATACTATACTCCCGATAATAGTATCTACTGCATGAAATAATAATACCTACTTCAAAGAATCTACCTCAAAATAAGACTAAGCCCTTTGTAGTCCTGAGGATTAAATAAGTATCAGTTTTCTACTGCTCTTAGCCTGGTTTCCACACGTGTTAGGCAGTCATTAAATGAGTGCTATTAATAATAATATCAGTACCATTGTCATTTTCAATTTCCACTTCTACTTGGGATTTATTTTGACTGACAATTTTCACTGCCATATTGAAAAAAAAAAAAAAAACAAAAAAAACAATGACAACAAGTAAAAGAAATATCCAGAGCATTCCTTGAATACTGGTATGGTTGCTCCTGCCACATCAAGGTGAAATTGTGTTCTGACCACTTGGTTAATTTTTTCTTAAAATATTAAGATAATCCATTTAACATCTATGAAAGAATCTCTGTGACTATACAAAATATTATTACAAAGTAGCTGGTGGAATAATAATATTATTATTAATTTAAAAAAATAGCTCCCTCATCACCTGCCACGTACCTTGCTCTTTGAGGGGCACTCTACATTCATTACCTACTCTAATTCTCACAACCTGATGGGCAAAGATTTTAGTTCCATTTTCCTGAGGAATGAAGCTGAGTGGTTAGCAACTTGCTGAGGTTACTAGTCAGAAAAAGAGCAGGGACATCATTTTAGGTGGGCTCCACCTTCAAAGTGTGTGCTCTCTCCTCGCCAGGACTCCTGACATCTAGAATATTCCAGCTGGCACCTGGACCAGGTGCTTTTCCCAGGGGTTTCGTGGTGCTTATGCACACACTAACCTCATGTTGGTGGCCTGTGCATGATTCTTCAGCTTGTTTCCCAGAATCCCACTGCTGCATTTTAACCCTGTGCCGATAGTCCACTGTAAATTATTCATCCTGAAAGTAGGATAATGCCCACGATGCATCCAATAGTCACAGGGAACAGCAACAACATTTGGAGCATAGGTGCTCCTCGCCAGCAGATAGCCTCGTGTGCCTCCATCCTTCACGCACACATGGCTTTGTTCCTTCCACCTGGCTCCACTCTGTCCCTTGGCACATTGCACATACACGTTGCATGTGCCAAGGGGTTATGGGACGAGTGCTCTTGCAAACATTCCCCATGATTTCAGTTATCCTTAACTACTGTCTGGTGCCCACTGGGTTTGGAAGACCAGGATGTGAAAACACTGTTACTGGCACATGTCTGGAGGAATGCGTACTGTGGACATTCATGGCTGGCAACTGTGCTTCTCCAACCACACGGTGGAGCTCCCCTTATGTGTGGGCACTGTGCTGGGCTGAGAGGGAGGCAGAGGAACATGAGGCCTTTCCTCAAGGAACTTCCTCAAGGAGGAGTGTAGCAGGCAGAAGGAGTCTTATGCCATATGGTAAGTGCTAGAGTAGAAGCATGGACTTTGGGTGACACTGAAGAAAGGTCATATGAAAGCCTGGCAGGGGTGAAGGCAAAGCAAGTCTCAAATGTTGTTTTGGCTACATGTATGATGTCCCAGTAAGTACGAGAAGTTTAGTGTTAATAGACCAGTGGATCTTGAACTGTGATTTCTGGAACCCTTGACACTTGACACTTACCAGGTACCAGGAACTATCTGAGCCTTGGGGACACATAGGGAACAAAACGGAATTGATATGAATGAACTTCCAGGAGCATATACCTCTGCTGCTAATATAACCTTAGGTACCCTTCACCCTCTTAGACTCAATTTCTGGATCTGTAGAAGAGGGAAGTTAAAAAAGATATTCACCCAAGTTCTTTGGTCAGCTTTAACCCCTCGAGATTCTATGTAATAAGGATTTCTGAAGGATTTGGTGTTTTTCACCAAATATTATTCCTGTGAGTCCAACCACGAGCTGTAGACCTTCCTCGGTTCTGGAGCTCAAGGAGGACAAAATATGCCTGGTCTTTACCCTCGTGCAGTCCACCAGCTATGTGGGAGATCATTGTAAACTAACAAAATGCACATATTACCCATGATAAGTGTTTTTGAAGACACATTTTTGGACAGCCATTTCCTTTTCCTAAGTAGTCTGAATGTGTCTGTGGCTCTGTTGATCATCAACGTATGTGGTTAACAAAACTGAGTCTCTTCAGTGGAGCCCACTGAAGGATGTGGATGACATTTGTCTGGGAACCACCAAGGGCCACACGCAGGCACAGGCCCCCCAGAGAATGGGAGGCGTCACTGAGTCACTGAGCACTGTTCGTCCTGCTGCTCCCTAGACCCTCCTCAGAGTCACCTGAGAGCTCAAGACAACTTACTGATAAGGAAGGAGCAGCAAAAAAATAAATAAATAAATAAAGCGTTCACACCAGGCTGGAAAGGAGCAAGAAGCCTGACTCTGTGGCAGTGTCAGATCTGATTTGGACCATGACACCAATAAATAATTGTGAACCAACAGTGTTTGCTGCTCAGGCTACAAGCAGACAGCAGTGAGAAGACTCCTCTGAGCAGCAGACAGCTGTTCCCGAAGAACTTCATCCTGGCCAGTGGGCTTTGGCAATATATGGCTCACCAGGGAGAAATGGGGTTTGCTGTGAACAATTGTTTAAATTCAGGCTTAGGGACACCTGGGTGGCTCAATGGTTGAGGGTCTGCCTTCAGCTCAGGTCGTGATCCTGGGGTCCTGGGATCGAGTCCTGCATTGGGCTCCCCGCAGGGAGCCTGCTTCTCCCTCTGCCTGTGTCTCTGCCTCTCTCTCTGTGTGTCTCTCATGAATAAATAAATAAAATATTAAAAAAAAAAAAGAAAAAAAAACAGGCTTAAAGAAGTTAAGTGCTTGGTTTTCGATCACCTGGCACTTTGATGAGACTGCCATGGTCTGAAAGGGAGGAGGGGGGAGAGAGCATTCATGACTTCAGGGCCCCCGTCTCTATGGTTGTGGATTCCCAAAGTTATTAGCTACTGATCGGATTTAGAAAGGAGAAGAACGCCAGCCAGGCTTTAAAGTGTAAATTTTCCTCAAAAGTTTTCTAGAAAAATTGTCACATGTTTCTCATCACGATCCGAAAACTATCCAATAGGTTATCTGGTTTTTTTTAAAGACACCACCGGCAGAGGTGAACTATTCAAGGTCACCTGGCAAGTGCCTACTGGGGCCAGGAAAAGAACTGAGGGTCCAACTCCTTACTCTTGGTTATGAACCAGGCTATTTCTTCTTTGATTTTTGCATTCTCAGAAACTACAAATTAGCCCGCAGGAACCTTCTATCTTGGGGGGGAAAATATAACTGGTCAACTCGTAACCTGGACAGTTCACAGCAGAAAAAGAAAGTCCCCACGAAGAACAGGAAGAAAAGGTCCTGAATTTAATCCCCAGGGCACATTCCTGACTTCGGCAGGCATTTGCCCTTGCACGCCTGGCTCAGTGCCAAGCACCACCAGTAAGAGATGTCTCTCTCTGGGTTGTCTTCAGGACAAAGAACTTGGAAATGAAACGAGGCAAGAGTGGCTTGTTCTTGGCGTAAGGAGGGAGTCCAGGCAACACAATGCACTGCAGGTAGCTCTCTCTATCATCAGGGAACCCCCAAATCCTCCTGAACCTGGCTTTGCTGTGCTTTTCCAAAAGTCCTTAATGCAAGAGCTCTGTGACCAGAGGTCTCTGATGCACGGTTCTACTGGGCAGTGAGAGTGACATCAAGTGGATGTAGGCGTGAATGAACCAGCCACGTTAACTCAGTGCCATGCTGGAGGATTTTCATTCCGGAAAGCACGCCTCGGGTGTGGAGTCACATGCTGGGCTTGGGTGCTGGGATCTGTGCCATGCATGTGTTCTCTCACCTGCATATTCCTCCTTCCACAGGAATTAGAGTTCTCCCGACACAGGATGTGTCATCTTCTAAGTTTAGTCATCCTGGTGCCTGTGGGGGTTGGGGAATGGAGTGCGTGAAGGGGCTTCATATTATGTGAAATTGGGGTGCCTGGGTGGCTCAGCCAGTTAAGCACTGACTCTTGATTTCCGTTCAGGTCAAGACCTCATGGTCATGAGATCAAGCCCCGAGTCAGGCTCTGTGCTGAGCATGGAATGTCTTCGAGATTCTCTCTTTCCCTCTCCCTCTGTCCGTCCCCTCTCTGTTTCCATGCATATTCTCTCTCAATAAACAAATGAGTCAATATTATGGGAAGCTGAGTTTCACAAATATCATGGAGTATCTACATACCATGTGGCATATGTGCCACATATGGCCTTTAGTATTGAGGATTTAAAGACAGTTCTTATGCTCTGGAAGTTCACTCTTTAGTTTAGGGAGAAAGACAATAAACAGGTGGGCACAGAGAAGAAGTATCTACTCCATCCCCCCAGGAAAAGCATGACACCTGAGTCGAGTCTTGAGGGGATAAGGGAGTCACACAAAGCACTAAGTGGGGAGGGTCTGGGTAACATGTGGAGATGGACAAAGCATCATGAGTGCAGAGTTCAGGGTTACCGGCCAGTGTGCCAAGATCTAGTTGAGGCCTACAGGACAGTGGACCAAGATCTGGATGGATTGCACATGGGTCCCAGATTCCTCCTCTGCAAGATGAGAGGGGAGACTCCACCCTTGGCTTTCTCTGAGCACATTTTCTGTGAAAAGGATGAATTTGAAGAGTAATTTGTTGGAGACATCCATCCAGACCTATATTCCTTCAATGCCATTTGTTGACTTTAAAGAGTGGTATCATGTTTTATATTAGAGGTACCAATAGTGAAATACACTAGAAATTTAAAATTTTGAAACTATCCAAATACATGATGAAATATTTTTTTTAAATCATGGTAAAATAGACCTTACATAAAATTATATCTTAAACATTTTTAAGTGTGCAAATAGTGCCATTAAGGAAATTTACATTGCTGTGCAACCATTACCACTATCCACCTCCAGAACCTTTCAACAGCCCACACTGGATCTCTGAACCCATAACACCCATAAAATGAAAAGAATTCTCACACCCTTTTATCCCTGGTAGCCAGCCCTTTATCTTTTCTTTCTTCCTTTTCTTTTCTTTCTTTCTTTCTTTCTTTCTTTCTTTCTTTCTTTCTTTCTTTCTTTCTTTCTTTCTTTCTTTCTTTCTTTCTTTCTCTTTCTTTCTTTCTTTCTTTCTTTCTCTTTCTTTCTCTTTCTTTCTTTCTTCTTTCTTTCTTTCTTTCTTTCTTTCTTTCTTTCTTTGTCTTTCTTTCTTTCTTTCTTTCTTTCTTTCTTTCTTTCTTTCTTTCTTTCTTCTTTTTTTTTTTAGAGAGCGAGTGAGCAAGCATGTCAGAGAGCATGCACACTGACAGACATGCTAGCATGGGGAGATGGGGAAGGAGGGAGGGGGAAGGGGCAGAGGAAGAGGGGCAGAGAGAATCTTAAGCAGCTTCCACACCCCCATCGATGGATGCAGGGCTGATCTCAGGATTCTGAGATCATGACCAGAGCAGAAACCAAGAATCACATGCTTAACCTGCTGAGCCACCCGGGCACCCCCTGCCCTTTGTTTTTAATCATTGAACTGGTTAGCTTTTCTTTCTTTTTTTTTTTAAATTTCTTTTTTCTTTTTTGTTTTTCTTTTTTGGTTAGCTTTTCTTGTAAGAAGTTCCAGGCTCCTTTGACACAGCTCGCAATAGAGGGAACCATCCAAGAGACTGGACAACTTCTGATGGAAGGACTTCTGACAGAGGGACAGCCATCAGCTTCTTGGTTCTTGTCACAAGGCTCATTAACTGTGCATTTTGAAGCAGGATGAAGAGTTTTCTCCAAGCCTACAGCACAGCACCCACCAAGGGGGCTTGAGCGCCCCCTAGAGTTTTGTGTCTCCATTGCAACAAGCTCTGCAAAAATCCCAGGCATGAATTTGAACTGCTGGTGGATGTGGGAAGGATGGGGAGAGACAAGATTTGAAAGCCACTAAGGAGTTTCTAAGTGCTACCTGTCCGTGCTTCTGAAATACACTTGCTCCCTTCCTCTCTCCTACTCACACACTGGACTGTGTTTCATAATCCTGCCAACACTTAAATCCCTTTGCTTCCTAGACTATACTGAGTAATTGATAATGCTGATGCTTTAGTTAGCAATGCTGTTCTTCAAGTCGGTTGGAAAGGAGGGTTTCAGCGAGGGGCCACTGTGTTCCCGGGGGTGGCAGAAATCAAGTAAAACATAAAACGCAGGCCCTGCCCACCGCAGGCCCCCACAGCTTGCTTGGACCTTCTCACAGGATGGAAGCCTTCCTATTTCTTCCTGTTTGCTGGCCAGGTTCCAACTCAGGTAATTATAGTCTCCCATACCCAAATCCCTGCTGGCAGATTTAGTCTTTTCCTGTGTCTTCTTGCAATTTTTCCTTTTTGTGGTGTTTTGCTCTTGACACAGCATTTTTCCGAAGAGATTTTGCCTTACGGTGAGAGGGCAGAGACGGATGGGCCCGTTGACACTATGTATTATCTACAGAAAAATTGTAGGATGAAGTAAAAGTGGGGCAACGCTGACCAGAGCAGAAACCTAGAGAACCAGAGACATCGGGAGGTAGGTACATAATTAAACTCCTAATGTCATTTACTGACTTTTTGATGTAAAGCCTCCATAACCTTCTAGAGTTAGGGAGCTAGTTTTAGGGCTCTTTCAGCATATGAGTCTAACTTATCCTCAAGTTAAACTCTTATTGCTGGGGTGTTACTAATCTACCCTACGTTTTGTGTGTGTGTGTGTGTTTGACTGGCATATGGCTTATTATTCCATGGCCCAGGGTTATGATTTATCTTTTACTTTGGGATCAGGGGTTGTACACACCTTTGGTTATCTGGATTCAGGAGACACCAAAACTCCCAGCAATTTCTCAATGATTTTATCTTGAATACCAACTGGCCCTCAAGAAGTGATTAATTCTGTGATATATTTCAATTAAGAAAGCATGTATTGAGGGGGTCTCAGTGGCTCTGTGGGTTAAGCATCTGCCCCTCAGCTCAGGTCACAATCTCAGGGTCCTGGGATTGAGCCCCATGTTGGGCTCTCTAACCAGTGAGGAGTCTACTTCTCCCTCTCCCTCTATCCCTCTCCCCCACATGCTTGCTCACTCTCTCTAATAAATAAATAAATAAAATCTAAAAAAAAAAAAAAACCCAAACCAAAACAAAACAACCCAAAGCATGTGTTGAATATTTATGCCACCTTCCACTTATATGACCTTGAGGAAGTTAGCTAGCAATTTCATGCTTTGGTTTTCTTCATTTGTAAATTGAGGAAGATAAGAACAACTACTTCATAAGATTGTTGTGATGATTAAATAAGAATACATGGGGGATGGGCGCCTGGGTGGCTCAGTCAGTTAAGTGCCTTTGGCTCAGGTCATGATCTCAGGATCCTGGGATCGAAAGCCCCTTATCCAGCAACTCAATCAGCGGGGAGTTTATTCGCCTCTCTGCCCCTCTCCCTGCTCATGCTCTCTCTCTGTCTTTCTCGTCTCTCTTTCTCTCTCAAATAAATGAGTGAAATCTTTGAAAAAAAATTTTTAATTAAAAAAAAGAGTACATGGGAAGCCATCACCACCATCCTCATCATCATTACTATCATTAATTGAGCAAATGTATTATGGAGTTAATCTAGAAGATAATGAAACATTCAAAAAAAGTCTTTTAAATAGGCTAAGGATACCAAGATGACTAAGCAGTGGTTCCCGTCCTTGATATAGGTATGGTCCAGGGAAAGATTCATATATTCTCTTTCACTGATGTAATCCTAACACCTAGATCTATTTGTAGAGGGCCTGGCATTTGGAGATAAATACTTGTTGATGGAATGAGCATAGCAAGGACTTAAACACGAACATACAAAAGATAAATTACCAATGGAGGGAATTGAGGATAGTTTCATAGAGAAGTTTGCATTTGTTCTAGGTCTTGAGAAATCGATACGAAGAATAAATGTGTGAAGAAGGGAAAGGCATTCAAATCATCTACTGGGGACACCTGGGTGGCTCACTGGTTGAGTGTCTGCCTTAAGCTCAGGTTGTGATCCTGGTGTCCTGGGATTGAGTCCCACATCAGGCTTCCCACAGGGAGCCTGTTTCTCCCTCTGACTCTGTCTCTGCCTCTTGCTCTGTGTCTCTCATGATAAATAAGTAAAATATTAAAAAAAAAAAAGTATCATTTGCTAGAACAGCATTCCCAGTCTTTTTTGGATTATAGCACATAAATAAAATGGTAATCTTGTACAGGACATTGACCAAAGGCTCTACATTAGAATGTTATCCCTAGAAAACAGAGACATTGTCCATCTTGCTCAACTCTGTCTCCCCAACACTTAGGAGAGTACTTGGCATATATTGGCTGAAATCGAACAGAGTGGAAAGCATGAGCAAACACTTGAAGTTGGCCTGTAAAACCCATGGTAAGGGTCACTAAGGTACTGGATTCATAAGGAAATGTAGAAAGAGTTGAGAGAGACATATTGGAGACAGATTTAAGAAGATGTTGAATTTTGAACTGAATTTGCTTTTATTCAGCAGGGCATGGGATCCATTAAAGGTTTTGGAGCAGGGAGCTCTTAACACAGAAGATAATTCTGAGTAGGAGCTGGATAAAGTATAGAGTGAAAAAACACTGAAAGAAGAAAACCCAAAAGGTGGCTACTTGTGTTGTCTAGATTCAGACAGAGAGAGACTGAGGTAGGCAGAGGGAATAGGAAGAAGGGAGATGAATTCAATACTTGAGTTCAGAATATTCAGTAGGATGTCACTGGGTCAAATAGAAAAAAAAAAAATCAAGACAATCATATTACCACGAATTTGCTGTTTCACCTTAAGCAGTGTGCTCAACTTCCCCATGCCTGTTTCCTCATCTACAAAATGACAAACCTGAACTATTCTTTTAGTCCCATTTATTTTTTGTATTTTATTGTTTTTTAAGATTTTGTTTATTTATATGAGAAAGAGAGAGGGAGATAGAAGAGAGAGAGAGCACAAGCAGGGTGAGCAGAAGGCAGAGGGAGAGGGAGAAGCTGACTCCCCGCTGAGTGAGGAGCCCAGTGCGGGGCTCTATCCCAGGACCCCTGGATTGTGACCTGAGCCGAAGGCAGACTCTTCACCAACTGAACCACCCAGGCACCCCAATTTTTGAAAGTCTCTAATCTTACCCCAAGTGTTGCTTCTCCCCCTCCTATACCTGAATTTGTTGTGGCATATCAGCTTCTTACTTTGGACTCCCTTAGTCCTTTGAAAAATGTCTGGTTAACGTATTTCATTAATGTAAGGTATAAAAATTCTTAGGGTGGAAGGTAGAGTAGTCTTCCCTACTGTATCTGAAAAATATTCTACTGGAAATTTCTTCCCTCCATACAGCTCTTATCCATTTGGTCTTCCATGGAGACTCATGATAGAACACTTTTTCTTATGAGTAAGAATTGTATCTTACTTCCTTTTGTCAGTCCCAACCTGGTGAGTAATAATTGCTGAAAAATATGAAGAATGAATGAATGAATAGGTTGAATGAAAAAATGAGTGAGTGATGTGATGATGGGAAGACATCCCTTGGATTATGTCTCACTGGCCCCTGGGAAGTTATAGTCAGATGCATTATAATAGAGAACTGGTAACATCATCATCTTTGGCTTTTGCTTTCCTCAAGAACCCTTAAGAATATAAATGATTTTCTGAACCTCTGTTCTCCTCCAGCTATTGCTCTTACTTGCTGCTCAGCCTTCTTCATCCACAAGTGGTTACCTGCTGGGGTAGCAAGACTGGGGAATCAACAGTGCCACCCTTCTCAAGACTAGAACACAACAGTTAGGGGCACAGTGGTATCAATCCAGATTTTCTAGGATAGAGACTGAGAATGAGTTAACAAGCACCAACACATTTGCTAAGCTTAAAAGAATACTCTATTATTGTGTGGCAATTGGTAAAGAACTTATTAATTAAGGATATAAGATAGAGAGAAATCTCCCAGGAGGCAAAAAGCCATTACAAAGACATTGTGGAACCAATCTAGCAGTTAATGGAATACTCAGAGGTTCTTTAAAAAAAAAAAAAAAAAAAAAAAGAGGGGTCACTTTTCAAAAGAATAGGTATTACCAAATTAGTGATGTTGCAGAATGGGGACCAGAGTGGGGGCAGGGGAGGGGATTTACCAAAAGAGAGGTAAAATCTAAAAACAAAGCCAAACCTCATAAGCATTTGTTTTAATAGAACCTAATCTTTCTATTGTAATATCCCTAGATCCTAAACACATACCCACACCACCACAAAGCATAAAAGTAAATTGAGATGAAAATCGAAATCAAACTAGTGTTGCAAATGAGAATTAATAGTACATTTGCTTTTGTTCTGAGACAGGAGCATCAGAGGCAAAATAAATAACTCATTTCAAATGCCTGTGAGTTGTTTGTTTAAGAATAACTATCAAATTAACAAGAAATAGCAGGCTCTCTTTTATTTCCCTTCCTAAATTGTAAGTTTTCCCCATACAGATGATCTCATCGTGTGAGAACGGTGTTGTTTCAGAGAAGGATTTGGTTAGATGAGTCAAACACTGAGGATTAGCCAGGAATTGGCTCCTCTGGAGTGATAACGGGGATCTTACTTACCTGTTATATTAAGATATTTATCTCCAGAAGGTCCTGAGAGCTCTGGCCCTGTGAGCAGACACTCATGAGGACTGGCCAAAGCAATCCTCCCAACCATACAGTATCACAAAGCACATGGTCACAGGACCCTAATAACTCAGTGTATTGGACCCATTGAACCTTTCATCTTTGAGGCAAAACCAGACCTGAGATATCTCTTCATCAGAGGAACAGTGTATATGTTAAGAGCATGAGAATGAGGAAAAATCAAAGACAGCTTGGTTACACTGGAATTTAAATGTAACTTAGGCAAATCCTCCATATGTAAATGTACATTCATAAGTTAAGCATGTGAACTATTTATTCCATATTTTTGGGAAGGAGGAGGAAGATACATTTATTTATTTATTTATTTATTTATTTAAGATACATTTAAATTAACGAACATAAGATGTTTAAGTATAGAGAACATGGGACATGGGATGCAAAGATTTGATTTTGACCATATACCAGCAACTTCCTTGCTCTGTTATCATGACATATTGCTCACACTATCTGCGCCTCCTCTTTCCTATCTGTAAAACGGGGTGAGATCAGACTTGCTTTGCCAGCCTCACAGAGAAGATATAAAAATCATATAAGATAAAGCGTGCCAGAGCCCTATACTATCTGCAAAGGTGTTGTCGAAGATGATGATGATAATGAGGATGAAGAATTCATTAGCTCAAGGCAATTACCTTAGTCCGTCGTGCAAGAAAATGACTAAGCTTTGTGATAAATGAGGGTGGAAACTAAAAGACAGTTTTCTGAGAAAGAAGTTCCACGAGGATGTAAATACTTCTAACAGCGACAATTCCATAGTGCCATTGAATACTCTGCTAATCATAAAGTATTTATTTGCCCTCGATTTAGGCAAAACCCAAATTAGAATGATACAAGATGGGGCGTGTGGGTGGCTCAGTTGGTTAAGTGACCAACTCTTAATTTCAGCTCAGGTCATGATCTCAGGGTCATGAGATCAAACCCTGTGTTGGGCTCTCTGATGAAATGAGGAGTCTACTTGAACTTCTCTCCCTCTGCCCTTTCCCCACTTGCACACTCACGTGCTCTCTCTCTCACCCAAATAAATAAATCTTTTGAAGAAATGATTCAAGCCTATAATACAAACCAGAATATAATACTAACAAATAACTGTCCATTTTGATGTCAAACCTTCCTACTGTGGTGTGCACATTTCCACACCTCAGCTTATTCTTTTTTTTTTTATGCCTGCTTTATCTGCACCATTGTCTCCAGCACAGTGGCCTACACTGGTGTTCCATATCTTTTTCAACATTTTTATTCTACTGTTTAACTTATGAGTATCATTTTGCTTGATTAAAAAAGGCCAAATAAGAGTCAAATAACTTGGATTTCTTTTTTGTAACCTGTCTGCTAAATAATACATCAAACATTCCAAAATATGTGTCTCTTAAGTCTTCACCTTCTTGTGTTCAAATAGATTTTTCTTTTATTGTTTTTTCCAGTGTCACAAGCTTTGCCCGCTGTTGGCCTCAATCTTCCCAAGCCTGTCTTTTTGCAGTTTTATATTTGTGTTCATCAGAGAGTTATTTAACCAGTTACAGTGGTTTCTGCAGACTTATCTCCCAACCATTTTTTTTTTTCTTTTTTCCAACCATTTTTTTTTGTGTGTGTGTATACAATTGGCATGGTTGGTGATGAAGGTAGAATTTAATTTCTCAGCATCTTGCAACTACCTGCCTTTTAGAATTCCTTGTTGTCTTTGTTCACAGGACTATTTGGCACCTAAGAGCTTGGCTTATGGAGAATCTCTGTCTATATTTGATGTTCTCCTCTTTGATATTGTGAAATTTCATAGTAGTGCCCTGCATCCCACTCCCACCCCTCATAATTCTCTATTTTCATTATCTGCTCATGACTTTAGGACTTTTAAACTTTCTGTTCCCTCTGCCTGGCACATTCTTTCATATCTGTTCTTTATATGTCAGGCTCCCTCTCATTTTGAGGTTTTAGTTTAAATGTCATCTCCTTAGAGAGGATCTCCATGATTATAATTAAAGTACCCTTGATATATGTGATATACATACACCTACACCCCCCCCCACACACACACACACTTACTCTATCTCATCACTCAATTTATTGTTCTCCTGGTGTTTAACATGATCGGTTACTATTATGTCAACTGATTTGCTTCCTTGTGTGTTATCTCTCCCTCACCCCTACCCCAGCCACCAGTGAGGACTTGGATCTCGTCCATCTTGTTCATTGTTGTTTCCCAATTCCTAGCATTGGACTGTCACCCAATAAATAGGTGTTGGAGGAATGAATGGTCTAGTGCTACATTAGTCTGTAAGCTCTAAGCAGAGAAGGTCAAAATGCATTAACTGAGTGAAAATTCATTAAAGGAAAAATCAATTCTTAGAATGCAAATAGAATTAAAAGATTATTTATTTCATAATTTCCATTTTATAGGTAAGCATTTAAGGAAATGAAATAATTTGTACAAGGTTTTATTTTTCAGTGAGTGGTAGAAGGAGGAAAGCCAGGAGTAGAATCTATGTCTTCAGATTTCCAGAAAAATAAGTATTAATCAAAGGTCCTCTTCCTACTGACACTTATTGACTTGATTTTCAAATTTCCCCATAAATGCCCAACCTGAACTCTCACTCCAGCCAACCAAATCAACAACACATAGCTTATTAACAATAGCAAATCCTGGCTATTTCTTCTGTACGAAGCCGAATCTCTCCAATCCTTCCGTCCTCACAGAAATTCAGCTCAAAAGACCTTCTGTCAGCTCTAGTCTTATCAGGTGCTCTGTAACTTGTATAGCTCTTTACACCTCTGCCTTTCTGCCTAGATAGTAGATCTGGAACTCTCTATTTCATTTACATTTCTTCACTACTGTATATTTAAAAAACTACCCGTGATATTTTGCAGCTCCTCTCATAAAGATATGGAGTCTATTCCTCTGCCGGATTCTGTTTTTTGAATCTAGGCTTAACCATGTGGCTTGCTTTGGCTGATGGAACATTAACAAATACATTGCAAACAGAGGCTCAAAAGATGCTTCTAGTATGAGGGGTTTGCTCTCTCTTGCTGCAGTCGGAATCCTGATCCATCCTATGAAAAAGCACAAGCTAGCTTTCTGGAGAGGTCACAGAAAGGAAAACCTAGCTGCCTTCACTGTCTGCCTGCCAACTGCTAGACATGTGTGTGGGTCCATCCTAGAGCACCCAGCCGCTGGTCTATCTGACAGTTGACAGAAGACATATGAATGAGAACATCAAAAGAATTGCACAAATGAACTCAGCCCAAATTGCCAACCCATAGAACTGTGAGCTAACAATGACTGTGGTTTTAAGTCACTAAGTTCTGGGATAGTTTGTTACATGGCAAAAGCTAACTGATACACATACTATACTTCCTACATGGCTTTCTAGTCATCTTTATTTGCTACTTCTCAGAGGTACCTCGCTAGTTATGATCCATGTATCCCCATTTCACAGAGAGGAAAAATCAATGCCAAGAGGCTTTGCTAGTATTGATACCCTGACATGCTTAATTCTTTAGATCCCGTATATTAGAGATAAATCCTCCGTAGAGACTTTTTAAGGGAGCAGCCACTGAAAATGTTTACAAAGGAATTAGGTAATTGAGGACGTGCAGACAGTTCCTGAAAGCCAGGCTCCAAAACAATAAGCATGAGCTTAAGTTGGGTTTATAAAATTAATAAAGCCAGAATTCAATTTTGTCTGCTTACCTCTTATTTTCTTACTAGCAGCTGTCAAGGGTATAAAACATCTAGGCAGTTCCAAGGTTGGAGTCACTAGAACCCTCATAATAATCATAATAATTATCAATAATATTTATTGATCATATTCTGTTAGGTACTTTCCACATTCATTATCTCTGAAAACAAGCCACAATAACCCTATTAGTTAATAGGCATTACTTCCCTCTTACAGAAGAGGAATTTAAGGGCTGGAGAAGTTTAAGAAACTAGCCCCAAACCACAGAGCTGGCAAGGCAGAGAACTGAAATTCAAACCAGCGTTAGTCTATACAGCTTTTCTCCTTTGGATTCACTGCAGTACGATTTCTGTTTCTTTTCAGATATTAGGATGCAGGTCATGAGCCCCACATCTAAGGGATACCTGCAGGGACCATTCCTCAGCAAGAAAGCGGAGTTTCTGTCATGTATCAAAATCTAAGTGATTTCCCTTTCAAACAGCTTAAGTCTGTTATCCTTGGTATACTTCGAGAAAAGCTTCCTATTTGTCTACAGCATTTACTTCTCACTGTAAGTTTTGAAGAGGCAGAGGGAATACGTTAGTTAAGTCATGAACTAGACACATGTCTTTCTAACTTAGAGCCAAAGAGAATAAGTACTACCTTCCCAAACTTTTGATTTCAATTCCTAAACCCCCCCCCAAGGAGAGACCTCAATATTTAAAAGCTTTGCAGTGACAAACAGTCTTTACAAATATGTTTATGTTCCCGATGATAAAACAATGCACAGCACACTCATGTCCTCCTTTAATGACCTTTTACACCTCTTAAGTAGTAAAAAAAAAATGGATACTGGGCTTTTAATTTAACCTAACTGATCATCTCTTACCTGCTAGTTACATTTTAATGTCTCCTTTTCCCTCAGTTATAGGATCAAAAAACTCATTTTTTTCAAAGTTTTTATTTATTTATTCATGAAAAACACACACACACACAGAAAGAGAGAGAGAGAGGCAGAGACACAGGCAGAGGGAGAAGCAGGCTCCCTGCAGGGAGCCCGATGTGGGACTCGATCCCAGGTCTCTAGGATCACATCCTGGGCTGAAGGGAGCCGCTAAACCGCTAAGCCACCTGGGCTGCCCCAAAAAACTCATTTTATTTTGTGACCTCTAATGGGTGTTTGTCTGTTGTGTGCTCTACACCCAGGTGAGACTTCAGAGTCTCACTTCCAGGATCCCCTCCCCCTTCAAGTCCTTGTGATGACACTTGTATTTAGAGACGTCTGTGTCCCCCCATTGACAGCTGGCCCCCAGCCTTCATCCTCATTGTATCCCAAAGCTTAGGACAGCTCCTGACACACATCAGAGCTTACTAAGTGTACACTGAATTATACCTTTGGGATCCCTACCTCGCACATAGAAGCGATTTTCTGAGTGTTTATGAATTACTCAGGTAATGGAGGAATGATGGCAATCATCAAACTAGGGGAAGTTAATCATGATTGTAGGCAGATCTTAGGGGCAGGAGATTGATGATAATTTCTTTCCTCTATTTTCACTTATCTGAGAGCAAGAGGGTTCCTTTCCTTTATAAGTTCCTTTCCCCATACTCCAAACTAGACATCTAACCCTGCCAACATGAGCCAGCCTCTCTTTCTTGCAAGGCCAGTTTCATAAATATAATTCCACTAACTTCTATACCAGTCGCTTTAGGAATCATAGCAACCCATCTCAAACCTGGAGAGAATTAAGTGACCAACATCGCTTTAAAAAAGCACAGCTTAGCAGTCTTTCAGTTCCCTTAAAAACAGCCGAGTTCTAAAGAAGCCAAATTGCAGAATTGAGTTCAGGAAGTAAATTACCACAAACACACGGAAATAGCAGCAGGAAGTCTCCCTTGGCAGGTTATACCTACCAAGCTAAAATGCATGCATCTGGAAAATAATATAGCATTTTTTTTTAAACGCTGATTTCTCTTGAAATCAGGACCACCTCTGATTTGGTTCCTCCTGCATCTGCTTTGACCACACTCTTGTCAAAATGAAGTTATCTAAACGTCGGTGCTGGGTGAGTGGGCAGCACCAGGACAGCACAAAAGAGATGAGAAAAGAGCAAGGGGAAGGGAAGATGTCACATCCTGACTACAGGGAAACAGTGCAAAACATCTAATCACAGCAGTGCCAGGGAACTTGAACCTGTCCAAAAAGATCCCAAGCTCTCCATGTTTAATTGCCGTTGATGGCTGCTGGCCAGTCATGCATGACAATGCGTGCGTGTCTCATTGCTCCCTGCCTGTGCTCATTGCTGTCAGCTTTCACTCCAGGTGATGAACACAGTCCTCCGACCATGTGAGAGGGGTTGGAGCCAAGGATGGGGGTGGGGTGGGCTGGAGAAGCCCCTCATGGACACAAAGCAGCTTATGCTCAAATAACGCCTAGCTAAGCAGAGTTCTTCAGAAACAGACACGTTAAGGCCAGCTTCAATCCCTCACTTCCCTTCCACAAGTCTGCAGCATATTTGTTTTCCTTGAGAGGAAAACAAAACTAGGACACACCATGCAGATGGGTAGGACATCTGTGACCTGAGGTATGTCAATTGGCAGCAGGCAAATCTCCTGTTTGGTCGATTATATTTGAGCACATGCTTGAGGCGGGCTAGAGAAATTTGAATTACACTTGAACAGCAAGGAACATTTTATTTTGTGGTGACTCGATACTTTTAAACCTCTTCTTTTCTGTCTGGACAAGAGGCAAAATCATGTTTCTGTTGATTCCAGTGACAAGCAAAACTCCCCGGAGCTCGTGGGGGAAAAGATGGTTTATGAAGTCTAGCGTGGTGGTGGGATGATTTGGAAGGAATCCATCAATCCTCTTGCAGCCTAATTGCTCATTTTTAGTGTGGGATCAGTCTAGAACTTCTCTGGAGTTTCAGATGCAAGATAGGCTGCTTCAAGGCACAGATCAGTGAGAAACCTCAATGCACAGCACAGAATAGTGCTGTTGAGTTTCGAAACCACTTTCTGCACAGGGCCTGCCACTTGTCTACACTCTGTGAAGTGTTGAGAAGAGCTTAACTTCTCTCTGAGCTTTAATTGCCTTATCTCTAAAAATAGGCATTTCTACCTCATGAGGATGCTATGAGGATTAAATAGGCTGATGTCTACATATGAGCTTCCTCTGCAGATAAACAAACAAACTGCAGGCACGTAAGGACAGGGACGTGTGGTCTATTTGTTTTCGTAAACTTAGTGATAGAGCACGGTGGCAAGTGGTACAAGCTCTGAAGTTCGTCAGGACTAGATCTGAATCCCGACTCTTACCAACTAGCTGTTGAGTCATGTTAATTTTCTCATTTTAAAAATAGAAAGGGTTATTCTTACCTGAGAAACAGCTGAGCTGATGCACTTAAGAGATCTGACATACAGTAAATGTCCCCAAAAGGGTAAGAAGCTCCTAGCATATAGATGCAGGACAAAAACCCAGAAGTAAGTTTATGATTTTGAAAATTAAATCATCTGTGATGGGAACACAGTTGTTGCTGATTAGCAATTTGAGATAAACGGTATCAGTGTCTTACTATTTTTCTGAGCAAGAACCAAAAAGAAAAAATGAGGACACCAAGTTTCTTTTCATTATACCAACCTTTATCTCCACAACAGAACTGGTTTAACTTTTTTTCTGATTAGGTAAACAACACCTGCTTATTGTGAAAATTAAAAGAAAAAAACCAACCAGTCAATAAAGGTAAAGAGAAGAAAATAAAAATTACATGAAATTTCACTGTCCTGTGATAAGCACCAATATTTAGTAACCATCAGAGTAAAGTAAGCAAGAAGCCCCAGGAGAATGTTCCTTGATCATTTCTCACCCTCAAGAAGAGCATTTAGCATCAGTCCATGGACCAAAGGGCCTCTTTGGGAGCTGTGGGATCCAGGACCATACCCAAGAGACTCAGGAGGAGTCTTGCCAACCTGCATGTTGGGTAATCAGCATACAGATCTCATTATAAGCTGTGGGTCCTGATGTGGACTCTGAACCAGTCTCAGTCCCTCTAGCTGAGGAGTCCTTAGATAACAGTCTTAGACATTTGCCCGTGACAACAGAGCCTTTGGAAAGATCCAGATTTCCAGAGAAGAGAATCTAACACACACCATTAAGGCAACGCCCCCTCAAAAACAAACAAACAAACAAACAAAAAACCCCAAACAATCAGGTTAGATGCATTGGACAGGATAAGAGGAACAGTTTGACTTTTCCTTTTATCTCTTCCAAGGCAGCACAGCTCAGTTCCAAGAGGGACCTTCCTGGCCTGTGATTTCTCCTGCAAGGTAAAGTGAGAGCACGTGAGTGAGCACCTGACTGCCCCAGCTATGCAGGATGCTGCCAGAGAGGCCCATCTCTCTCTCTGTCAGCCCATCCAGAATTCTGAGCCTTGAGCTACACTAGTAGGGGGTAGGAAGCTGTTGGAAGAATGGCAGATAGGACTCTTGGGGGGCATTAAAGGGACATAAATCTTACTAATTAGGTTGTGGGCTCCAACAATAAGCCTTTCTGCAAGCTGCTGGGGATGCCTCACCCATGAATTCCCCAACTGGCCCATGAACATCCCACATGCCACACAGGACCCACACCCCCATGCTGTGGTCAGCCTTGTGTGTGGTCCCAATGGTGATAAGAGTATACAGACAGCTAGTGAGCACTTGCAGAAGAAACCAGAAACTTGAGCTTTAGCAATGCCATTGGGAAAGCAAAAGAGACACTGCCAGCACCTGGACTGATGCATTGCTAGGTCGAGAGAGCATACAAACTTAAGAATCCTGCCACAAGAAGGAGAAAAAAGCATGAAGCAGATGTATCCATAGATGCAAGAAAGCCTACGAGGCCCCGGCAGGGCAGATTGAAGGCATTTCTCCTCTAAAATCCGTCAATAGAACTAGAGGAGATTTGCTATTTCACATATGGAGACAGCAACATGAGACTTTAAGGACACGAAAAATCAAGAAAACCGTGACACCAGCAAAGGTTGAGAATAATTTCCAGCAACCAATCTGAAGATGTGGAGATGCGTGACTTACCAGATAAAGAATTCAAAAGAGCTGTTTTAAGGAAGCTCAGCAAGTTATAAGAAAACTCAGAAGGACCATCCAAAGAAATCGAAGCAACACACAGACAAAATGAAAAGTTTAACAAAGAGAAATAAGAAAAAAGAACAAAACAAATTCAGGAGCTGAAAAATAATGAAATGGAAATGGGAAAAAAAAAAAAAGCAAGACAGAGCATCAATAGCAGAATGAAACAATTACAGTAAAGAATCTGTGAAGTAGAAAACAGGATCTTTGCAATTATCCAGTTGGAGGAAAACAAAGGAAAAAAAGAGGAAAGCCTACTTGATCTATGAGATGCCATCCCAAGAAACAATATGCAAATTATTGGAATCCCAGAAGAAGAGAAGGAGAAGGAAGCAGAAAGCGTATTGAAAGAAATAATGGAGGAACACCTGGGTGGCTCAGTGGCTGATTGTCTGCCTTGGGCTCAGGGCGTGATCCTGGGGTCCCAGGATCAAGTCCCACATCAGGCTCCCAGTGAGGAGCCTACTTCTCCCTTGGCCTATGTCTCTGCCTCTCTCTCGGTATCTCTCACGAATAAACAAAAAAAATCTTAAAAAAAGAAATAATGTATAAGAACCTGTATACCTTAAGCTTATATAATATTACATGTCAATTATATCTCAACAAAGCTGGAAAATAAATTTCAAAATTTGTTACAAATTAAAAGTATTTGGTAATTATCCTTTTATGTATATGATCGTGTGTGTGTGTGTGTGTGTGTGTGTGTGTGTGTGTGTTTTACTTTACAACCCAACACGGTGTTCTTCATTAGAGAATGTAGTCCATTCATCTTCAGTATTACCAACTACCTCTGGTTTTTCTCTTTGATATTTAATTACTTCCTGTTCTTTTTCCCTTTATCTTTCTTTTTTGCTGGTTTGATCAAATTGCTATTCATTAATTTTTTTTAGATTTTTTTTTTAATTTGAGAAAGAGAGCAGAGAGAGAGAGAGTATGAGTGGTGGGGAGGGGCAGAGGGAGATGGAGATGTGGGGCTCCATCCCAGGACCCTGAGATCATGACCTGAGCCGAAGGCAGATGTTTAACCCACTGAGCCACCCAGGTGCCCTGCTATTCATTACTCTTTCCACCATTTTTAATTTAGAAGTTTTCTTATTTTCTTTTTTTACAATTCTACTAGTGGGTACTTTTCCATCCCTAAGAGTCATAATGATACATATTTCTGAACTGCTTTATGGAAATAAGATGCCTATTATTGTATCCTCTATTTTTTCTTCCACTGCTCCTGCCCATCCCAATAAGATGACACTTTCAGAGGAATTTTTCTTCCCTGGCCCACAGCACACATACACATATATAGTACCCCCCCAATGACTACAATATTTGGGATGCTATTATTCTCCAGTCCTACACCCACAGCTCCTATTTTGCTTCAATAGTTCATTTTTTTGTTTGTTTTAGATAATTTTTGGGTTTTCTTCTATAGAATGTCACTTTTATTTTAGAAATCATAATTTAGCATTTATATCACACATTGCTAGTTACTTTATCATTATTTAGTTATCATTGCAAGTATTGCAGTGTTAACTGCTCATCACTTGCTTTTTTTTTTTTTTTTTTAATCTTCTACCTTAAAATCTCTGCTCTGATTCATTTACTGTTTGACTATAGCCATCTTTTGAGTACTCTCTTCAAAAAGACCTTATGGAGGAAAAATTCTTTAAGCCCTTGCATATCTACAAATTTCTTTCCTTCATGCTGATAGGTAAATATTATCTCAGCTGGAAATAATTTTATTGGGTCACAGTTTTTACACCCAGTAGTCCAGAGCTGTAATTCTGAAAATCTAGTTTCCAATGCTACAGCTAAAAAGTCTTTTGCTTCTCTGATTCTTCCTCTTTTCATTCTC
This sequence comes from Canis lupus baileyi, assembly GCF_048164855.1. Taxonomy (NCBI): domain Eukaryota; kingdom Metazoa; phylum Chordata; class Mammalia; order Carnivora; family Canidae; genus Canis; species Canis lupus. The sequence continues at coordinate 11,353,318 of NC_132875.1, read as the reverse complement.
TTCCTCCTTCTTTGTAAGTAATTTGTTTTATTCACTCTAAAACATTTAGAAGTTTCTCTTGGAGTTTCAGAAATTTTACCATACACTAAATTAGATGCTTTATCATAAAGCCTGCCTAGAATTTCATGAACACTTTTGATATGCAGACTGAAGCCTCTTTTCCCTTCTACTTTGTGCTTCTTTTTACCTCTTATCCATCTATTCCTTATTTCCTCTCCTGGAACTCCTCTTATTTGTATGTTAGGGCTACTGAACTACTGAAGTTTAAAAATTTGATGGGCATTTTTTTTTCCAGAAAGCATTTTATGCTATAGTTAAATCTTTTTATCTGATTTGTATACACGTACATATATGTATGTATATATTTCTTTTGTATATATTTCCCCAAAATGCTAGTTTATGTTCTGGGTGTTCTGCTTATTTCTCCTCCATCAGGTTATCAAATCCCATAAATGAGTTATATTTCTCTTTGCCTGGTGATGGTTGAATTTATCCTTGAGGTTCAGCTCTTGCTGCTGGGGTAGCTTAAGCATTAGCAATTCTGTATAGATTAAAGAAACAGCAGTTACTGCCCTTTGAGTCAATGATATACCAGCTGGCAAATGGCCAATTCCTTATTGAGAAATGGTTTCCTATTCTTCCAACTTCAAAAGCTTGTTCTCTCCTCTCATTTAGAATGCAGGACTCGGCGTACTTGTTTGGAAACCCTTCTGTGTCTCTTGCAAGAACACAAATACAGCCCAGCTTTTCCTTTCCCACTGGCCCATTGATGTCTACAAGCCAAGTGTGACCCAGGAAAGAAAAGTCTTGCACCAACTTCCAGCACTTTCCAGGCTCTGCCCGTCTATGAGACCCGGAGTACTAGGTCAGAAGTGATATTTGATCAAAGAGGGCTGAGGAGGGTGGACACATTGAGGATATTCTTTATTCCCATAATTAGTCACATAAAATCTTACTGAAATCGAATGAGATTCTCCAGCCATTGTTCATTCTGTAGCCATTGATAATAAACACTGCTTTAAATAATGTTTTATATAGTGTTTTAAAAGTTAGAAGCCTTGGAGCACTTGGGTGGCTCAGTCATTTAGTGTGTTAGACTCTTGAAATTGGTTCAGATCATGACCTCAGGGTCATGGGATTGAGCCCCATGTTGGGCTCCATGCTCAGCAGGGAGTCTGGTTGAGGATTCTCTCTCCCTCTGCCACGCCTCCTGCTCATGCTCTCTATCTAAAATTAAAAAATAAAATATTTTATTAAAAAAAGTTAGAAGCCTTGATCTGAACCCGTGTCTACTTGGGGATTCATTTTCCCTCACTTTTTTACCACTCATTTTTGTGTATCTTTACTACCTATAATTTTCAACTCATATTGTCTTATTTTGAATATATATTACTTTATAAATTGCTGAATTTATTTAATGATATATTTTTTTCTTATTTTTCTTTCACAGGGTTAATCTTTATAAGTCTTTGAAGGTATTTCTTTAGAATATTCACTAATGTAACATTTTTGTTCATTGTAAAAATACAGACTTAGCTGATTGCTTGTCATTTATTAAGGCACCAAGCATTCATATGATTAGACCTCGAGCGTACTTTTACCATCTCCATTGGCCATTTCTGGGGAAGGACATTTAATTGTATTTTAAAATGTGACAACATCATTGTTAAAAGTCTGATAAAACTATGGATGAAGAGTTACCCTCCTTGGGCTTTTGCTGGTACAGTTCCACTTACGTGAACTATTTCTGAGGGTTGATTTAAAGCACTGCCCTCCAGTCTGGAGAGAGGAAAATCAGTTTGTGTGCTCATTTGGTTTGGGGACAAAAATCTGACAGCTCTGTCAAAGGTGCGAATATTTTTCAAGCAAGTAACAAATCCTGACAAGTTGGACTTCATCATCCTCTGCAGCCCTGGGTGAGAGTGAAGCCTGTGGTGAGAATGGAGATGAGTCAGAATTAGACATGGAACTTTCTGGAAGACAGGGGAGTCTGGGCATAACTACAGCATTTATATAAATACATACACATGCATGTGCACACACACACACACACACACAGCTCTCTGGGGCTATGTATAATTCTGAAAGCTGGATTTTTGGTTCTTTTCATGTAGAAATTATCAAAGAAATTCCAATGTCAGATGCTTTTTCAACATAACCAGACTGATGCACTTAATCTTACATGAAATCTACAAGCATGCATTTTCTGAGGAAATATGCTATGTGCAATCCAGGTCAAAACACTGGAAAATACCAAGAAATGTAATACATCCTGTGTTCAGAAGCTGATACTGTTGGGCAACATTTCAAAAGCAGAAACTGGTTAAGCCACAAATGGTGGGAATAGAATATGAATATTACAAGGGTCCAGAATAGGGAGAGATTAGCAATTTCTGGAGTTAACACAGAAAGACTCCATGAGAAGGGTGTAACTGGAGCCAAATCTTAATAATGGATGGGATTTGGATTTAAGGAAAGGAGAAAGAGCATTTACAGAAGCACAGAAACAGAAATAAACATGGTGGCTATAGTGGATGGTGAGGAAATTTTCCTCGTTCTGAGCTGACAGATATGTGCACTAAAGAGTTGTGATATCTTCCAGCTGGAGTCAAATAATCTTGAAATTAAAAAAAATGTATAAGCCCTATGTGGTCATTTTTTGAAGAGAACAGATACTGGGAATCCTGGTGACTCAGAAGAGTGGGCAAATGGAGACACTAAAGCTGGAGGTTGGCTTAAAGCAGATGCTTGGGAGCAGGGTGAGGGTGGGGATGAGGATGGCTGTGAGGCCTGGGATACAGAGAAGTAACAGACATTTGTGTTTTATTGTCCATCTTGAAAAGCCACATTCATGTTAGATGTTTCCCTCAAATGATGTCTTAGCTAATTTTGACACTCTGTGACATTGGATAGGAGTTGAAACTTTTTGTTGCACCAACCTGGAGGAGAAGGAAAGACCATTTTGTAGAGAAAGAATACACTTTTGGCTGGAAGTAGCATGGGTTTAGAGATGAATGCTAAGAAAGCAGATTCCAGCCACTGTGTCCCTGCTATCTGCTACCTGAAGGGTACTTACATCCATTCATTCAATACTGAGCAGTGATTTGAGCACTTGCAATGTCCCAAATGCTGAGGGGAAATGCAACCAGACACTCTGGCATCATAGGTCCTTACAGGTCCTCACAGTGCCTGGTGGCCTCTGGAGTCAGTGAACACAACCCTCTCTTAAAGGGTAAATCTTCCCTCAATATTTAGCCACTGCTTGGACATTTCCAATAATGAGGGACTTACTCCACCCCCCACCTGACCTCCCAGGCACACTGACCTTCAGTTTATGCTTCAGAATAGTAGAAGTTGTTGGAAAATTAGTTCTTATGTCAGAGTGAAATTTGCCTCTTTAGAGTTGTTCTCAAACCAAGGTGAACATCATTCCCCATAAAATATTTTCAAAACCACAGATTACCAAACCACACCTAGAAGCCACTGAATCAGAACCAATAGGAATGCTAGGAATCTTAATCATAAAAGCCCTACAGATGAGGGGTGCCTGGGTGGCTCAGTAGGTTAGGTGTCTGCCTTTGGCTCAGGTCATGATCTCAGGGTCCTAGGATTGGGCACTAAGTCAGGCTCCCTGCTCAGTGGAGAGTCTGCCTCTTCTTCAGCCCTTTCTCCTACTCTCTCTCTCTCTCTCAAATAAATAAATAAAATCTAAAACAAACAAACAAACAAACAAGCAAACAAACAAACAAAAACCTCTACAGATGATCCTGAGGGGCAGCCAATCTTCGAAGGGCTGCTGTTATGTATCTCCTTAGTATTGTTCTTGTTCTGTTCACTAGAATTACATTAAACCTTGAAACAGAAGCTAAGCCATCCTTTACTCATAGTCTTTCAAATACTTGAAGACAAACATCTTCTCTAACTTCCTCAAACCCCTGCCACTTCTGTAATTACTTCTCCACAGGCTGAAGACATCCACTTGCTGCATCTGTTTCTTATATAATGTGACTATCTGCTACTCTTCACTACCTCCTTTATATTTCATGAAATGGATTCTGTTTTGTCAATATTTTGTGGTGTTAATATGCATCTAAAATCCAGATGTGGTCTGGCCAAATGAACACTTACTCTTGTTGGTCCAGACACTGTGCTTCCATTAATGAAGCTTATTTCTTGGCATCATCCAGTTGCTTCCCAATGCTATTAGCTCATTTAAAGCTTGGGCCAATGAATCTGCCCCACCAAATATTTTTTCAGTAAGCAATTATTAAGCCAAGATCCAGTTGTTGCTGCATTTTATGCCTTTGATATTTGAATCTCAATATGAGACTTTATCTTTATACCTATAAGTTTTAATTTCAGTTAGGATTACTTTTAATCTTTCATCTGTCATCAACATATTTGCTTCATATCGATATTTAGGTCAAATATGAAAATACTCCAGAAGCAAATTGGAATTATGGATAGTTGTCAGTTTCTTTTTCTTGAGCTCCCTTTTTAGCAGTAAAACCTAGACTCATTTAAACAATGAAATGGAAAAATGAAGTTCCAGACTAGAATGCTAAGTTGATTACTTGTTTATCACTAATGCTGTTTTACAAACTGTGATGAAGATTTTTAGCACAGAACTCTGGTATGTATTTTTAAGGGTGAATTACAGCGGTTAAACAGTATGAACCCTACAATGCAGTTCACATCTCATAGAAAAGCTAGGTGTTTTGGGTTAAAAAATAAATAAATCCTTTCCACTCAGAAACAACTGTTACAAAAATGTAAATTTAAGATAATAAAACAGTGTTCCTTGAAAAATGAACAAACATAGATGAGTTTAATATTCCTAATGCAGAGAGAGAGAGAGAGAGAGAGAGAGAGAAATATGAAGGAGAGGAAGCCAAAGTAATGAAGCAGAGCTGGTCCTTGAACATTTTAAGAAGCAGGTAAATTTCCACCTGCAGGCCTTACATTATACAAGTGAATGCCAAATCTCTATTTTTCATCAGGCTATTCACACATATGTGCTCAAATGTAGAAGATGTAAGAGAGCAAATCTAATGAGAGTTTCATGGGCAGGCAGTTACATGAATGATAAAAAACTTCTTAAAGTATCTCGACCCAAATTAGAGTGGTGCCCGCTTTATAATAAGGGCAATGATAATCAGGATGATTTAGAGCCACTTTAATCAAAGGCTATATTAGAACGTGGATCCCAGAGGTGAGAAGGCAGTTATTAGTTCACCGAACCACCCCAATCCCTAGGCATTCATAGCTCAACTCACACTGAAGGATTTCAGTGTCTTTGTAAAAGAAAATCCCCTTCTGAAATTATTTGGCTTGTGAGGAGGAGGGATGGTCTAGTAAAAATAAGGGGAGGTAAGGAAAAGAATTTGATGTTTAAATAGAAAAAGTGGGTTGGAAGTTGAATGGGAAATAAATATCTTTACTTCAAAGTTGGGATGGGACAAGGAGAATCCAGGTGCCTGCAAATGATTCATGTTTTTGGTCACCTTTCAGTTCGATTAAGGCACCTAGAATTATACATTAGCAAAACAGTTCAGCAGTAAATATATTTTTAAAAATATGATTTAGGAAGCTTATAAAACATTAAAAAATCACTTATTTGTATGCTGATGAATTCCAGATTTATATTTCCATGCTTGACTTCTTTCATGAGCTCCAGACTTGATTAGTAAGCTCTCTACTTTGCTGTCTAAAAGAAAAATCAGACTTACTATGTCTTAAACTCAATTTTTGATGCCAATTTTGTAGATTTCCCACCTCACAATTGTTCTACTCTCTAGTCTTCTTTTTTAAACCTCGTAAATATTAGTATTTCATTTTCCAGGCAAAAACCTGAGTCATCCTTGACCTCCTCATTTCCCTCTTACCCCCTATCCAGTCTATCAACAAGTCCTGTGTTTCTTCTCCATTCTCCACCACCATCCCATAACCCAAGACAACAGTCTCTACAAAACTACACATGACACCATGTAATTGAGAATTCATTATATTCTGTTAAATCAAATCCTCGTGCTAGGGCAACTTACACATTTAATTAGATGCATTTGTCTTTGGGAAGTTTGCAACTAGTCAAGGTGGATGACTACATACCCCTCCCAACCAGTCCCAATCTTCTAAAGTTGCTCCTTTCAGTTCATTTTCCACATAACGGCCAAGAGCGATCCTTTTAAAATATAAATAAGATCATGCCATTCTTCTGCTCAACAAACTCCAAGTGTGTTTATATACACTCAGAAATAAAATCCAGGCTGCTCACCATGACCTGTAAGGCCTCATGCCATCTGGTGCCGGGGCACCTCTTCAAGCTCATCTGCTACCAGTCTCCCTGAGCTTCTTGCTGTTCTTCATGGTAAGAATGCATCATCTCCTCTCAGGGCCTTTGTATTTGAGGTGCCTCCTGCCCAAACACTCTCCTGGATGCCAGCAAGTTTGCTTCTTCATTTCAATCAAGGTTCTGCCCAAGTACCTCCTCAGAAGTAACACTCTCTCCAATTAATACCGTCTCCAGCAACACCTATTCTCATTCCCGTCTTTAGTTTTCTTCATAGCATTATCATTGCCTGATACGATGTCACCTGGGGGAGAGAGGAAGCGTGGGCTCAGCATCAGGATTCTTTAAAACTGGGCAGCCCCGGTGGCTCAGCGGTTTAGCGCCGCCTTCAGCCCAGGGCATGATCCTGGAGACCTGGGATCGAGTCCCATGTCAGGCTCCCTGCATGGAGCCTGCTTCTCCCTCTGCCTGTATCTCTGCCTCTCTCTCTCTCTCTCTCTCTCTCTCTCTCTCTCTCTTTCCCTCTCTCTGTCTCTCATGAATAAGTAAATAAAATAAAAAGGATTCTTTAAAACTCCCCAGGTGATTGCAGTGTGCAGCCCAGGTTGACAATCTCAGGACTGAAGGGCAAGAGGTAAATACACAGGGCCTCCAGCAGCTAGAATGAGATTGGAATGCTTCTGCAGACCAATTTGGTTTTGTGATACTGAAGGAATGTCTCAGAACTCTCTTCTTCTCCTCTGGATAAATGCTCAAAAACAAAGAAGGTTGAGCTCAGAAGTTGTTTTCTCTCTCATGAAGTCTCTTTCCTATGGGAGAAGAGCCTAGTTAGTAAAACAAGATCCCTGTCGTCAGACAACCTAGCTTTGCATCATGGTGCCACCACCTGGGCAGGTGACTCTTCTCTGTGCCTCAGTTTTCTGTAAAAACAGAATAACAACATTATTTCACTAATGGAGTTGCTGAGGGATTAAATGAAGTCTACATAAAGGGCTAGAGCAGTACCTGACACAAAGTAAGTGCTCTGAAAGCGTTTGCTGTTATCTTTGAGGGAATGGCTCTCCAGCAGAAAATGTATGTGGAAAATTCATTTGGCCAATGATTTTGAAAGTAGCCAGAGGGATTGAGACAGACCATTTCCTTTGACACTCTAACTCCACACAAGAACAGAGTTGGTTAATGATTAGACCCTATAAAATTTTCCATGTCATGTGCTTTTCCCCACCAGGCAATAGAAAGTAATTAAGAATTATGGGAAGCGGATTCAGTGAGAGGGAAGGCATGCCTTTCTAGGGACAAGCTCCAAACCCTAACGAGGTTATTGGCACAGGTGTCTCCTGCAAATAAATTAATGGGGAGGCAGATCCAATCATTAATCTGTCATCCAAACTTGGTGTTTAGAGGCATTTGGGGAGATGGGGTTTCCTTTGCCCAACCTTGGTGGTGTCTGGAGCAAAGAGGAGGAAGCAGAGTGATTTCATTAGGATAACAAGGCTGTTAAAGAACAATCTGGCTCTTTAGATGGTATTTATAAAGCATTTCAAAGAAACTGTGTTCTGACAGCTGCTGTCAGTCTCTTACATCGGAACCGTGGTGATTTATTGATACAGCAGGGGAGCTGTTATTATCCTTATTTGTAAAAGTTTTACACATACTAAGAATCTATCTTGACTGGTTGCAAACTTCCCAAAGACAAATGCATCTAATTGAAAGTGTAAGTTGCCCTAGCAAGAGGATTTGATTGAACAGGATATGATGAATTCTCAATTACATGGTGTCATGTGTAGTTTTGTAAACTGCTTCAAGTCCTTTCGGATAAAAGATAGTAGATAAAATTACATTCTCAATTATCTATATGTGGATTACCTGCCACCATTTCTTGGCTTGTTTCCCCTAGTTGATTTCTTTCCTAGACGCAATGTGAATCATTAGAATATAAAAAATGCATATTTTTTTCAAAAGATGAACATACAATTATGTAGAAATCAGCTCTCCACAAAATGTGCAATAGTGCCAAAACTAAATGAATGAATTTTAATTAATTGTAATCTGTATTTATCCATGCCTTTTTACCCCCAGTGTAACTAATTGAGATTTGACTAGATGTACATCAACTCCTGGAGTTCTTTCTTTTCACTCTGGAGTAGTGTAAGACTGTAGAACCTATAGGACAGCAAGGTGACTAGACAACTGAGTTGCCATTAACAGCAGAGGGCAGGTGGAGCCTTTGTGTCATTGTTAGGAACAGACTTACCTATTCACTACTGTGTGGTTAGAAGAATGGGATTTCCTAAAACATTTTCATCAGCTCTGATGCTGGTAGAATCCCAGGACCATTGACTTTTCCTGGGCTGGAAGGGATCTTAGAAACCATCCAGCCTAGGCTCACTCATTTTACAATTGAGTTAACTGAAGCCCAGGGAGATGAAATGTCACATAGTTACTATTGAGCCAAGACAAGAAAATTAGTAAATGTTAACAACTCTTAAATGTGTGCACTCAATTGATTATGCTGTTACCCCTATTTTTGTAGTAAGGTAGTCAGGGGATTGTCAGGAAAAAATGTCAAAGGCAGGAAAGAAACATTGATGAAAAAGTAGGCAAGATTGATGTTGTCATCAGGGGCATTTAAAAAAAATAGGAAAAAAAATAGGGACTTAACTCTCTCCTTTTGGAACGAGAATGCCAGGATCACTAGGAATAGGTAGGTTATTGGGGGGGGGGCAGAGCCACTACATGGCTTCTTCCTCACAAATTAGCTAGAATGAGCCAAATTTTATTCACCTCAGCTTAGAACACGAGGTAGATCAAAGGAGAGGCTCTTGAAACTTGACGGAGATAAATTTTAGACAACTACAGCAAGTGCTAATTTATATAGTGAGTAATAAATTTTCATAACACCAAGAGATAGTTTGAAGATTGAGTAGCTTCAAAACCTAGCTTCAATAAATTAATGTATACGCAGACCATATAGGTTAGTACTGAAAGCTAAGATGTTTCTGGATAGACTTTTAAGTTTTTCATCAGGGAAATGATCCCTGTCTTAGGAAAACATCTCTTGCCACAGTCAAAGTCTAGTGGATCATAAATCTGGCCATACGTTACCGTTATTCTGTGTAAAACATTGTCTCCACAATTTCCAATATGAAAGGTATTAAATATGGAGAGTTTACGTTCCACTTTTGGTCACCTAGGAAGTGATACACACATTGGCTCTGTGTCTTCTTCTGATTGTCACTTTTTGATTACTTCATCAGACATTATTTTTGTTATGCACCCCTAAAAATTGATAGTAGCTCAATTTTTGAAGTAGATATACCTTGTTGTCACCAACAATATATCCTCAACTTCTCTCTCAAATTAATAGAACCTTGATTTTCAGTCAGACATATTGGCATCTTCACTTAAAACTACATTTCCCAGCTTCTCATGAGATTAATGCTATTCACCTTGACATAAGGGGCAGTGCCATGTGAGACTTCTGGGAAGTTTCTTTAAAATGGCAGTAAAGTTCTGTCTTCCATCCTGCTGCATGAGGGGTGTCTGTGATGGCTGTTGCCCGTAGCCATCTCTGATGGGAGCACAATGGCCACTCCCTATGGATATTGCAATACTGCTTCTAAAAGAAGACAGGGTCCTGATGACTGCAAGTGCCATGTCACTCCTGGACTGGCCATCTCCAGATTGCATATGTCAGAAAAAGTAACAATTTCACTCATAATTTGGGGAGTATACTTTACCATAGCTGAACTTAATTCTAACATAATATTTAATTTTGCTTTTCCTGAGTGTAACTCAGTAAAAATTAAAAGTGATTTTTTGAGAAAAAAAATTTGAAACTACTCATTAAAATTAAAAACTAAGAATTCATTACAGGCCTCGGTTAGGTACACAATTCCTGTCCCCTATTATCTTAGTCAAGAGTTGACTATGTTTTCTTTTTCCTAGCCATGACTGGTTTCAACCCTAAAGAACACCTCATCCTTGAATGCTAATCTTGTGGTTCTAATGGCAGGCAATTTGGGTAAGGAAATTGGCAGAGGATTTGAAATTTAAAATAGAAGTTCCTATTGCTCTCCTGCAAAACAATAAGGCCCTTGAAAGTACTTTCTTGGAATATGAATGAAGAACCAATGTCATCAGAAACATATTTATACTATCTAATTAATAACAAACTTAAAAAAAAAATGTGGCCAAACTTTCTATCCATGTTTGACATAGACCCGAAAAATCTTTTTACTGGAGTCAAAAGATATAAGTTCTAATCTTGACTCTGTGAAATACTATCTATATAACCTTGGGAAAATCGTTTAATCTTCTTAAGCTTATCCTCTGAATTTAAAAAATGATAATAATAATTCATATGGTTGATATGAGTATTCAATAGTAGAAAGGAGAATATTTAGCTCAGTACTTTTCACGTAGTAGTTGTTTTATAAGTGTCAGTTAATCTGATTTAATTTGCATGTGCTCATGCCAGTTTGAAGAAGACATGAGTTAGTACTCAAGTTCCACTTAAAAATGCACAAGGTGTCTTTTGTCCATACCTTTGTGGGGGGCAATAGGGCTGATCACCATTGCTCTTGAAAAATCAATTTAAGGGGCAGCCCAGGTGGCTTAGCAGGTTAGTGTTGCCTTCATCCCAGGGCATGGTCCTGGAGACCCAGGATCGAGTCCCACGTTGGGCTCCCTGCATGGGGCCTGCTTCTCCCTCTGCCTGTGTCTCTGCCTCTTTCTCTCTGTGCGTCTCCCATGAATAAATAAATAAAATATCTTTAAAAAAAAGAAAAGAAAAAGAAAATGAACTTAAGAAAAAAATCAATGATCATAAGGTGTCCAAGGATACATTGCAGCTAATCTCTTAACCCTTTGGGGGTGTAAAAATATCCAATACCAACAATATTCTCATTTTTAGATAAGCTGCAGAACAAAATACATTTTATCAAAAGTTTGGTTGAGATTTTTCTGTTAACAAAATAGCTTCAAGAAATGTTTGTGCATTTGTCTTATAAAAAGTAAATACAAAGAGGAGACATAAATTGCCCTGTATATCAATTCACTTTCATACCTTTTGGTATTTTGTGAGTCTGGCCTTTCAAATGATTTATGACACTGGGGATAGCAAAACTATACCACAAAGAACAGGATTTTATGGATTCAGTCAGGATCAGAAGAACTGAATTCAGGATAAGAGTAGCCTGGGGTAGATATGGGAAAAGTATTATGGGGTATATGGGGTAGATATGGGAAAAGGGAGGGTAGGACATGTGTTTTTCTCTTAACTGCAGTCATATTCAATCCATGGTATTCAACATAGAAATATACAAGGGAGAGAGGGAGACAAAAACAAAACTAAAATTAAGGTTACTTTCCCATCTAAAGCACCTTTCTCCTCTTATAGGCACCAACTTTTTTATATGACCCAGCTGATCTGAGCAGTCTCCAACTCTCTCCTGGCCTGGCATCAGAGCATATGTCTCTCACTGTGAGTATAGGCTTTGGTTAAAGAAAGTTTAAAGTTCTCACCAATGAAGAGTGTAATATATTTAAATATTCAATCATAAGCATAGGCAAGCTATCTAAGTGATTTTGAGAGCTTAAGAAAAGCTCCTTTGCTTAAAGAAAATACTCATATTTCTGTCTGCTGAATTTCCACAATTGGGTGGGGTATGAGGAGAAAAGAAACTAATTGAGCATGAATTATAAATTTGTGAGTGTGTGTGTGTGTGTGTGTGTGTGTGTGTGTGTAGAGAGAGAGAAAGAGAGAGAGAATAGGTTAGGAATCTTTACACATATCTTTTTTGATCCTAAATGAATTCTATGAAATAAGTGATTTTATTCCAGTTTGAGAGTAAGAAAATAAAATGAAGATCACAAATATTAAGACTTGAAATCACAAAGCTAATTAGTAATGATGCCACTAGTTGAACAAAGCCAGTTATGTCAGACCCTGAAGGTTTTTTCAAAACAGAACAAAACAAAATCAACTTTGGTGCTTTGCTTTTGGGAGTAAGTCTTAATTGCCTGAATGTGTTTATTTTACCTTTTCCTGAGACAGTAGAACTTATTTTCTGGCACACCTGAGGGTGAATAATGTGCCCCTAATCTGGAGAGGCAGTACTATGTAGTGATTAAAGTGTGGAAAACAGTAGAATGATCTGAATCAAATCTGTTCTAAAATATTAACTATGTTAATATTTTATGTTAATAGTTACTATGTGTAACTCTGTAAATCTTCGCTGCCTTGTCTCTGAAACACATAAGGCATGTGATACCTATTAGTTTACCCTAATGTAGTAGGCACCATCCATCAAGATGGTCCTGATCTTTACCTCAACAAAAGTTGAATACCCCTTGAGTGTGGGCTGGATCTAGTGACTCACTTTTAATAAAAGTTACTGGATGCCACTTCTGAGACTAAGTTACAAAGACTACGACATCCATCTCAAGCACTGACTCATCCTTTTGCTAACTCACTCATTCTCAGAGAAGCCAGCTGTCGTGTTGTGAGCTGCCCTATGGAGAGGCCCATGTGGAGAACTGAGGTCTCTACCAAAGCCAGGAAGGATCTGAGGTCTGCCAACAGCCATGTGAGTGGACTTGGAAGCCGAGCTGCCCCCAGTTGTCACCTTGAGTACAGCCATGTGAGAGACTCTCTGCCAACATCTTGATTGCAAACTTTTAAGAAATCCTGAGCTAAGGTATGGGGTAAACTTCATCAGGATTACTGACCACAGAAAGTGGTTAAGAATACACGTTTGCTTAAATCTGGTAAACGGGGGATGATTTGTTACACAGCAATAGATAACGAAGTGGGTTTTTTTTGGCTCTGACACCAAAAGCAAAGGCAACAAAAGCAGAAATAAACAAATGGGACTACACCAAACTAAAAACCTCTGCACAGAAAAGAAAATCATCAACAAAATAAAAAGGCAAACCTATGAAATGGGAAAAATATCTGTGAATCATATATCTGATAAGGGGTTCATAATCAAAGTATGTAAGAATTCACAAAACTCGGCAGCATAAAGCCAACTGGATAAAATAAATTGAGCAGAGGATCTGAATAAACATGTTTTCGAAGAAGACATGCAGATGGACAATAGGTACATAAAAAGATGCTCAACATCACTAATGATCAAGGAAATGCAAGTCAAAACCACAACGAGGTAGTACTTCATACCCAGAATACCTATCATCAAAAAGACAAGAGATAACAAGTGTCGGCCAAGATGTGGAGGAGAGGGAGCGCTTGTGCATTGTTGGTGTGAATGTGAGTTGGTGCAGCCACTCTGGAAAGCAGTATAGAGCTTCCTCGAAAAGTTATAAATAGAACTACCATATAATCTAGCAATTCCACGTCTGGGAATTTATCCAAAGAAAATGAAAACACTAATTTGAAAAAATATATTCACCCCCATCCATGTTCATTGCACCAGTATTTACAATAGCCAAGACATGGAAACAACTAAAATGTCCATTGATGAATGAATGGAAAAGAAAATGTAACACACACACACACACACACACACACACACACACACACAGAGGAATATTATTTAGCCATAAAAAAGAATGAAATCTTGCCATTTGCAGCAACATAGACAGACCTACAGGATGTTATGCTAGGTGAAATGTCAGACAGAAAAAGATAAATATTCCGTTTTTTCACTTACATGTGGAAAGTAAAAAAAAAAAAAAAAAAAGAGGGTAGCCTGGGTGGATCAGTTAGTTAAGTGTCCGACTCTTCATTTCAGCTCAGGTCATGATCTCAGATCCTGGAATCGAGCCACACCTTGGGCTCCACACTGGGCATGGAACCTGCTTAAAATTCTCTCTCTTTCCCTATTACCCATCTGTATGTCTTCTTTGAAAAATGTTTATTCAGGGAGTGAAGGTGGGAAAAACGGGTAAAGGGAGATAAAAGGTACAAATTTCCAGCTGTAAAATGAATAAATCCTGAGGCTATAATCCATAGCATTGTGACTATAGTTAATTATACTACATTGCATATTTGAAAGTGGCTAAGAGAGGGAATCTTGAAGTTTCTCATTAAAAGAAAAAAATGTGTAACTATATATAGTGATGGATGTTAACTGGACTAGTGTGAAGATGATTTTGCAATATATACAAATATTGAATCATTATGTTGTACACCTGAATCTAATATAATGTTACATGTCAATTATACCTCAATAAAAAAATAGGTAATGAATACACTCGAGGAAAAAAGAAATGAACCGTATAAAGCATCTGGTACAATGTGAATCCCCTAGGAAAAAGATCATAGTTTTAATCATTTAAAAAAGTTATTCATGGAGGAAATAGTGGAGAAAGCAGCAGATATGGGTGCTGAAAGACAACCTTTTTATTCACCAAAGTATTTCCTACAGCCTGCTATGACATTAGGAAGCCATATCTTTACTTTTGACAGCTCACTACCCTACGCCCCCATAATTGGGGAGAGAAAATTGACTCAACAATAATTATAATAATAAATGGCAAAATTCACTTGAGCTTTTGCCTATCAGTCATATGTCACATTTGTCACTGGGCTTCTAGACATTGATGTGACCAGTGTCTTAGATCAATGGACAGATGACGAGAATATGAATGATCATAACCACAAATGTCAACTTTATCCCTTTAAATGCACTCAGTGTCCTGTAGATAACCTGAAAGGTCACATCGATAGTTGCCACCTGCTATGTCTCTCGTTGCAAACACTATCAAACGACATGGCGTTTCTGGAGCAGGGAAAGCCGTTGAACGCAACAGCAGCCTGACATTTGATAATGGATCAGGGCACATCATTGTCCTGTTAAGCAATGGCATTTCTTCTCTGTCTTTGAAAGACAGACGCGGGCGGTCTTCCAGCTTCTCTCAACTCGGAGGGACAGTCGTGCTCCTCCCAGTCAGGTGAGTCTCTCCATTACAGGTATGAGCTGACCAAGTACATTCCCTCCACCCCCGCCCCCCACTGCCCTGAAGTCAAAGAACTTGTGATACTTGGTATTAGTAGTTCTGAGCAATGCAATCCTCCCCACCCCCAGCTACCAAAGACAAAAGTCTAAGCTCTTTATTTCACACTAGATTGTGATGGGGAAAAGTGTGGATTAGTGAAAAGTCTAAATTTATAGTATGCTTTAAAAGAAATGCAGTTTAGTGCTTTTTAATACATATAGTAACTTCAACTAATTGCCAAAATAAAGTTTGCTCCCTCTGGCTTTAATGAACAGATTAGCAGGACTAGCATTAGCAACACCATTTGCATAAAATTAATTTGCTAAAGCCCTTAAAAATAGTGTTCAAAGTGGCTTAAACATGCTCATTGCCTATTTACACTATTAATTTCCTAAGTAAACCTTTCTTTTTTAAGTAGGGCAAAAGTGAATCATCAGTCCAGCTAAAGTTGAATTGCCACAAAATCCTAAAGTAAGTGAAGTCTAGATTAATATATTTTTCTCATACAAAGGTGGTAAAAAAGTAAGTTTATGAGGTTAACATTCAGTGAACTGATATTGCAAGTATTTCATTCAGCATGGGGACAAGAAAAAGTAGATAGTTTTGAAGCTGATTTGGCCTTCCCTTAGCTAAAAATGCCTATTTTCCTAGACTGATTTCTAATTGAAAACAAAGTTTCATTATGATTGAATCCTACATAGCGGATATTATGGGTAAGAAGCTGTGTAACTGAGTTGGAAAGTTTATTGAAAGGTGGAGCACAAAATGAAAGAATACAAATATAAACCTACTAACACATTTTCTTTAACTAGTATGGAAGTTCTTCACCCATACTCTTAAAAATTATGATTACATGGAATAATTTATTCATTATATCCTGATAGTACTCTCCAAATGATTCCTTAAGTTTAAGGCTATTTCAATTAATATATCAATAGTTTGTAAAATATTTGGTAAGTCAACTCTATAACCCATATGAAAAAATGAAAACGCAAAAGGAAAACAAAGAATAGTTTTTTGAAGCAAAATACTTCAGAAGTAAGGGTAGGAGCCTCTTCTACTGGATCTCAGAATATTTTTTTGTATAAATTTATTTTTTATTGGTGTTCAATTTACCAACATACAGAATAACACCCAGTGCTCATCCTGTCAAGTGCCCACCTCAGTGCCTGCCACCCAGTCACCCCCATCAGAATATATTTTAAAAACTTAGTAATGAAAACACCATGGTATTGGTAGAGTAAAAAACAGATCAATCAAATAGCAGAGCAAACTTAGAAGCAGACTCATGTATGCATGGGAATTTCTTACATGATTATGGTAGATTTTTAGGTCAATGTTGAAAGAATGTCTCAGCAAATTGTGTTGGAAGATTGATTGCCTATTTAAAAAATAAAGAGATCATTATCTCACACGATTCACAAAAATAAATTACATATGGATTAAGGAGCTAAAGGTTAAAAATAAAAATTAGAAGTAAGAAGTAACTATAGGAGGGGAATCTACAGGAGATTTTTTTTTTTTTTTTTTTACAGAAGATATTCTTAAACCAAACAAAAAATAGGAGCATTAAAGGAGGAAAAAAGGGGGTAAACTTGACTAAATCAAGATTTAAAACTTCTGCGTCACAAAAAGCCTGAAGCTGGACAAGCATATTTATAATGTATATAGAATAAAGAGTAATAATATCCAAGATATGTAAATAATTTGCATGAAGCAATAAAAAACAAATAACTCAATAAAACTGAGTCCAACGCTAACCCTAAAAGATAACATACAGAAAAGGAAATTACAAACAACACAACCACAGGAACATATATGTTCAACCTCACCATGAGGCAGGGAAATTAAAATGAAACTAATCATTAAATACCATTTTGTTCACTCATCAAATTGTCTAAAAGTTTACACAGTGGTAAATGTATGGGTAGATCTTTTCACTTTCATTTGGTGGGAGCAATAGAGCTTTCTTGGAGGACAAATTAAAAATATATTTTAAAATTAAATTTTAATACACTTTCGACAATTCCAACTCTATTTTTTTCTAGAGCAATGCTCATACATTTATGCTAAGAACTATGTGGAAAGATGCCTTTTGGAGCACTTATAATAATAATAATAATATCTGGTATCTTATGACAATAAGATACCAGAATTTACTAAATGTCAGTAAAAGCATGGATGCATAAATTGTGGCCCCTCTAGGGGTTTTTATTTATATATGCAACATTGTAATTTCAAGAAGATCCATTGAAATGTTACTTATTATAGGAGACCAGAAACACTATGTATGTCCATTCACTTCCCAGAGTAGAATAAAATTTTATATCCATATGAAACTATAATGTAGTTATATAAAAGAATGAGCTGTATCCCTGTGTGCTAACAAGGAAGCATTTTTCATTAATGAAAGAAACAAAATTCAGGGGGTGTAGTGTTCACTTCCAGTTTTCAAAAATATTTATAATTTTTATACAATAATCTATATTGTATGTTATATTTGATATACCTACATACTACACACCCATATACACATATCTTTAACACAAAAGGAAGTATACCACAAATATAAAACTATATAAAAAGCATATCACATCCATTTATGTGTATATAGGTGTTTATGTGTATGCATATACATTTTTTATTATATATTCATAAAATGCCTTTGAAAGTCTACACAGAGAACTGATATGAAAGCCTATAAAGCAATCAGGAGTTTGCAGCCAGAGGAAGACTTCGTTTCCATCAGACATTTTAGTTCTATCTGAATTTTCATATCATATCTTGTATCATATTCATATACTAGTTTTTCAAATAAAACTAGCCACACAAACTAGAATACTTTCTGCACTATAATAAACTACATACAGTTAAAAAGAATGAGAGAAATCTGTGTAGTGACAGAAATGTGTACACAGTACATTGTTAACAGTAAAAGCGTGTTGAGTAACAATGCACCAGTTCAATACTATTGATGTTAAAAGAAATAAACAGGCTTATGTGTGTGTTTGTACAAATGTATATATTTATGTAAAAAGAAGTTTATTTTTTAAAGATTTTATTTACTTATTCGAGAGAGAGGGAGCATGCAAACAGTGGGAGGGAGAGAGAATCTCAAGCCGGCTCCATCTCCAGCATGGAGCCCAAAGTGGGGCACGATCTTACAACCCTGAGATCGTGACCCAAGCTGAAACCAAGAGTTGGAGCTTGACTGACAGAGCCACTCAGGTGTCCTGTAACAAAGTTTCAAAGTGCAAAAGTGCGTGTATTCTAAATAATAATGCACACATACAAACATTCAAAAATGCATTGGGTAATCTAGAATGATACAGCCTGCAAAAGGGTTTGTGTTGCTAGGGTGAATGCAAGAGAAATAAACTCTATCTCTAGATTTTTTCACAGGGAGAATATGTTCAATATGTCCAGTATTTACATTTTCAAATCAAAAAACAGTTAAAATACTAGTATTATTTATTTGCCTAGGATTAAGATGTATACCTAAAGCTCCTCTGGGCAAAACTAGATTTCTTAATAATTATGGAGTTTTCAACCAGTCTATTAGCAACTCTGTTACTTGTTGCCTTTATGTACTAAGTATTTAACTTATATTCGATATTTAACTGGCTTGAATACCCAACTTTCCAAAGAGCTCAGAAATTCAAAATCTTCTGAGTTATTGACTCCCTGAAAAGATAAGTCTATTAATTTCTTCCTTAAGAAAGAGACCAACACTATATCATGCAGCTTCCTAGATGAAAAGATGCTCATTAGTTACTGGGGAAATGGGGATTAAAACCCCATAAGGCCTACTAAGATGATTACAATTGTTAAAAGACCTGACAATATCAAGTGCTGGTGATCCTGTATACCTACTGGAATTCTCATCCATTGTGGATGGGAATGCAAATGGTAGGGCTGCATCAGAAAATAGTTTGGCAGTTTTATATAAAATTAAACATAAGCTTGTTATAAGATTCAGCAAGTTCACTACTTGATATTTTATCAAAAGAAATAGAAACATAAGTCTACGTGAAAACATGTATGTGAATGTTTGTAGTGGTTCTATATATAGCAGCCAAAAATCAACACAACTGTTCATCTTCTGGTCAGTGGATAAACAAACTGTGGTATATCTATACAATAGAATACTACCCTGTTATAAAAAGGAAAGAATTGCTTTACAAGAATTTCAAATGAATTTCTTTTCATGTGTTTCCAATTTTATTCTTAAATTTAAAAATATTCTCGTACGAGTCTCGAGTCTATGTTTCCCAATCATAGGAATGAGTGAACTAAGCTGCTTCAGTGTGGTCCCAGATGTCAACCCATAATGCTAACTAAATAATATAAGTCTTATCCATCCTTCTACCCCTAGCATCTAGCACTGGGGCTAACCATTCGACAAGCCCACCGCTTCAGTGACCAAATTAATTTGTGTTCCCTATTTCCCTGTCAATATGCTGATTGTTGCCTGCGATAGATACACAGTCATCTAGAAGGTGTGAACTACTCTCTGATATGCTTGAGCATCTGTGACCCTCCCAGCTGAGCAGAATGTTTATAGAGTCAGCTGTGTCTGTTCCTAAAGCTGTGTTATACAAGTTGTACTTGATATTGTATATATAAATTAGTTAAATATTATGAAAGTTGAGTATTAGTGAGAAAAAGCGTTCTTCCTGAGAAAAAGAAATTAATTCTTTGGAAAACTCAGTAAAGAAAAATCACTAAAAAATGCGGTAGAATAAAGAAGAAAGAGAACATTGGATTTTCTGCACTCAGACTGCATCACAAGTGTCTTTAGTTTTTGTAGCAATTTTAATGAAACCCAAGTCTGAGGAATGCATTATGGGTGTTACTTATGCAGGAAAGCCAATGCCAAACAGTGAACTAATACTCTAAGAAAGGTCTTTTTTTTTTTTAATTTTATTTATTTATTCATGAGAGACGCAGAGAGAGGCAGAGACATCGGCAGAGGCAGAAGCAGGCTCCCTGCGAGGAGTGTGATGCAGGACTCGATCCCAGGACCCTGGGATCCTGACCTGAGCTAAAGGCAGATGCTTAACCACTGAGCCACCCAGGTGCCCCAGAAAGGTCTTAAAATGATAATATAAAGTTTACTTATTAGTATCCACTTATAAATGTTAAATATATTTGCAATTGAGTATTTGGAAAATAAATTAATAAGAGTAAATGTACACTAATAGTCTTATCCAAACAGTAAACATTATCACCCAAACATCCAAATGTTAAACCAGAGTTAGCATTTGTTATTATAGTTATGCATATTTATATCATATATACAATATTATTCAGTAATTGTTTACTTAACATTAACATGTGTTGTTCATAATGTTAAAAGTTCACAAAATTATAATTTTAATGTCTTCCTAATATTTTATGATTTAACTCTATTGTAATTTTCTCACTTAACCTAGTGTCAGACCCAGGAAATTTCTATTTTTTGGCATTAGTAATCATTGTAAATACTGATTTTTAGAAATATTTTGGAGTCTATCTTTAAGATAGATTTTCTGAAGTGGAATTAAGAGATCCATGGCAAAGAACTTAAATGAGTTTTTCTGATTATAGAAATAAAGCAGATCCTTATAGAAAACTTGGAAAAATATAGAAAAATATGAATGAAGAACACAGGGATAATACTGTAATTGATATATTTTTAAATAATTTTTCGTCATTTTTTAAGTTTAATTTTATTTAAATTCAATTAACTACCATATAGCATATTATTAGTTTCAGGGATAGGGTTCAGTGATGCATTAGTTGCTTATGACACCTACTGCCCATTATATCACATGCCCTCTTTAACGCTCATCACTGTTACCCTAATTTTTCATCATTTTAAAACAAAATTATAATTATATTGTGTCTTGTAGCCTGTTTTTAATCCAATTTCAACTCATAAGCAGTTTTTCATATTATTAAATTTATTTGACAGTATCTTTTTACTATATGCATTTTAATATTTTTATGAATATATCATTGTTAATTTAAACACTCTCCTATCAATGGACATTTAAGAGGGTATTTCTATTTTTAAAATCATAAATAACAACAAAACGAACATCTTTATCACATGACTTTTATACCTTATCTTCCTAGAGGTAAAATTAACCAGTGAAAGACTATTAGTAATTTTACATATGTTGCCACATTACATTGCAGAAAGAAAGAATTAATATACTCCCACCAATATCCAAGGCATGACTGCACTTCTGTAAAATGCAAATGGTAACCAGACTAATTATGTAGAAAACTACTCACACCTAAAACTACTTATGCAAATGACCTAATTCCTTGGCAATGCACCCCAGGTGTATGGATTTACAACTGGAGCCTCTTAGGAAACCGTTCTTTAATATTTAAAAAGTCAGTTTATATTGCCATTGCATAAAGGGTGCTGTGGAGAATAATGCAAACAATACAAGGTTCCTCCACAGAAGTATTTATCATTTCAGTCAATCTATCATTACAGACTATCTTGGCTAAACCTCCTGGCTGAGGTTTGAAGACCCCAGTGGGTCATTGTCATATACCTGTAGGATTCTCTGACTGCTTCAATATTGATTTATCCATTTTGGAATTCCTTTCCATTGATTTATTAGGCCTATACATCTTCGTGGTGGCTAGTTTCTGTCTATAAAAGGTGACTGAAAGAACTATTTCACTATCATGTATTTTATAGCTCACTGACATTCATTTACCGACTCTCTTATTTATCCAATGTTAATATTAATGCTAATGGGTGTTATAAGACTGGCCTTGGACTTGATGCATTTCTGGCTGTGCTAAGTACAATATATAAACGATAATAAAATATAATTCCTAGATTTGCACCAGAAGTGAGAACATTGTAAGCCAATACAAGTTCTGTGTCACTTAAAGTAAGGGAAGGAAAAAAAAGAAAAAAAGAAGGGAAGAATAGGAATGGAGATAGATTCATACAAGAGAGAAATGGAATATATTTCTCAAAACCACTTACAATACAAAACATTCCAAATTGTCTTTGCTAAGATAACGGGAAATTTGGAGTAAGGAATGGGGGCTAGAGAGGAGGTTATGACAGAGTATCCAAAGATTGTATCACATTTTTATTGCATCCAGATAAATGCTTGGTCCTATCATACATTGTATGAGGCATGAAGAGACAGTACCACTCTTAGATTTAGGTAAAAGGCTCTTGCTCTGTCCACACCCCACACTAGATGAGGAGTCTGTGGGACAAACATGAATTCATGCTCTTCTCTCTAGAACATGCTCCAGGTTTTGAGGACCCTAGAATTGGCCACCCAAATTGTATGGAATCAACCTGCACAGGCTTCTTCCCAGAGTCCAATCTCCTGAGTGTAAATTGTACCACTGATGTACTCACCTCTACCCCTAAGAGATGCTGTTTGTGGAGGAGTTGTGCATGGAGCTCGGGTATAGGGGTGTGCTTTCATGTTCTCCTGAGGTCATTCACTGCAAAATTCTGAGCCATATGGGAGAGAAGGTGGTTAGACCACAGGCTGGGGTCAAGGGCTAAGGCCAGCTTTTTCCATATTTCCAAGATTTGGCTCGAATTTTAAGAAACCTGAGAACGCTACATTTAAAATTTTCCTTCCACGTTGTTATGAAGAGATACTTGTGAAAGAGAATAGAATGTATTATTTTTAATAATTTTAGGCTGATTTATATCTTTTTTACTACTTGATTTTCAAATTTTTAGGCATGCTATGTGAGCTTCTATATTCTTGCTTCTGGCCCAACAAATGTAAGAGAGGGTTACTACAAATCAACAAGTCAAAGCAGTGGTTCTCAGAATTTACTGTGCTTTAAGGTCACCTGAGATACCTGCTAAAAATCTAATTCTAGACCCCAAGCCCCCAGACATTCAGGTTCAACTGGCCTGAGTTGAGACTCAGGAACATGCATTTTTATGAATTTCCCAAATGTTTTTTTTGTAGAGATGGTCCAATGACCACTGCAGAGAGTCAGAGCTCCCTGAGGGAATTAATTATTTCACTGACAAAACCCACCCAAGAGAAACTGCCAAAGAGCAACTTTGAAGCATTATCTGAGAAAAGTAAAAGATCAACTTTTATACAAAACCAGAATTAAAATATCTAAAGTACTGTTGTCCCCTACAAAGTAGTCCCCTTGGAAGTTAGTCACTTATCCTAAGCAGACAGCTATTGCTCAAAACATTTTGACACTGACTTTTTAAAATTGCCTTTGGAGGTGGATTATGAGCCACATCAGAAAGCTAATCTCATTATTTCACATCACAGTTTGCATTTGACAAAAAACAGCATTACCCAGAAGGATGATGCATATTACTTAGCAGATTTAGTTCCTATGTTTTCCAAGTCAAATATGTAATAAAAGAAGATCTATTATATAAGCACACCTGTTTATTTCAGCCTCCTTCTAAAACTATGCTAAAGTGACAATGAAGAAAGAAAAAGGGCATAAATCTCCAAAGACAAAGAAAGCAAGAGAGAAGTTTCAGGAGGAAACAGGAGTTGATACCATTTGGATAGAGCTAATGGATAGAGAAGTGGCCATTTACTTAGTCAGACCCAGGAAGCTGAAACTTGAGTCCATCCCTATGATGGTGGCTAAGAGACAGGCTGATTTTACCTGAGAATCTTGTCTCAGGAATGAGAGGCAAAAAGTATCTCACAGTCAGGAAGGCCAGGTGGGCGTGATGAAAAGAATTTGTCAAAAATTTCCTTTAGGAACAATTAGAACCCCCAATCTCTTTCCCCATCCAGGCAGCAACTCTTCCTCAACTCCAGAAAAGGACATAAGGGCCATTCTCTGGAATACCTACCCAAGAGACTGCATTCTGTGGAACATCAGTCTGCAAGGCAAGGATGGGAGTCCTTACTAAAATTAGACCATTAGGGACCCCTGGGTGGCTCAGCAGTTGAGCGTTGGCCTCTGGCTCAGGGTGTGATCCCAGAGTTCTGGGATTGAGTCCCACTCTAGACTCCTTGCATGGAGCCTGCTTCTCCCTCTGCCTATGTCTTTGCCTCTCTCTCTGTGTCTCTCATGAATAAATAAATAAAATATTTTAAAAAATAAATAAAATAAAATTATACCATTAAATTAAAATGTGCTAAACACATAGGCCCCAGCTCCCTTCTTAATAACCAAAATGCAGACTTAGACCCACCAGGTGGAAGACTGAGGAATATAAATAATTCAAGAGAAAGACAAAAATAAAAGAAAAAAATGATTCTGTAATTGAGGATCCCCCAGTGAAATGGCCTAGTCTCCACTCGGTCACTGTATTGTAAGACCTACCAGTCAACAAGCCCCATGAGGCTTGCAATGAGCTTCCTAATGATTTATTCAGAAATATAAACAGACAGCTAAGGGATCACCAGACATATGGGGAAAGTCTCTACTGGGAAAGGCAGAGACTAATAACAAGGAAAGTGGAGAGAAAAGAGGTAATGCAAAGAATAGAAACTATAAAACAGATGAAAACACTTTAAATTCTGTAGTTCATATCCTCAGAAAGAGAAGATATTGAAACCACACACACACACACACACACACACACGAGTAGGATGTTATCAAAAGAAAAGAAAAACAACTCCTGTAAATATCAGAGAAATTTAAAAATTTGATAGAATAGATATAAGACAAAGTAAAGCAGATCCTTCAGATAGCTTATGTTGGTAGTATGTCCTAAGACAGGAGCATACTTGTTACTTAAGGTCTTTCTGAGCCAAGCAGGCAGAGATATCAAGGAAGCTGTTCAAAGTGTTGATCTGAAGATTATAGGTGGCACACAAACATAGGTGGCATGTAGATAGTCACCAACAGAGTTAATGAAGACAGAAAAGAGCTCTAAAGACTGAGTTCTGGAATATACCAATTTTAGCAGGTCTAGGAAATGGAGAACAAGTAAATGAGTTTTCAAGAAGTAACCAATGAGGTCAGAGGAAGAAACCTGGAAGTGAAGTAAAGAAAGGATAGTGACCAACTATATCACATGCAGCTAATAGGTCAAGTCAGCTGCATTTAGGATCTGAGTATTGAACTTAATTTGAGCTCTGATGGTCCTGCTGATTCATAGTACAATTAGTTTTTGAAATGATATACACCAAGGCATGCCATCATATATTTCAGTACTCTTGGGTAAAGAGATCTTAAAATCTTCCAGAAAAACAAACAAGCTAAAGCATAATACAGATGAAGTACAGAGGATTGAGATTCAGGATGTCACAAGTCTTCTCAATAGCAAATTGGAAACTAGAAAACAGAGAAGGAATGTCTTCAAAATTCTAAGAGGTAATGATTTCCAGACTGGAATTTTGTTCCTAGCTAAACTATCAACCAAGTGTGAGGGCAAATAAAGATACATTAAACATGCAGGGCCTGAAAAAAATGTTTACCTCCCAGGTACCATTTTCTCAAGAAACTATTAAAATATGTGCTCTGTAAAAACTAAACCAAGGAAAAGGAATGCATGGAATCCAGAAGGCAAGGGATCCAAGCCAGCAGAAAAACAAGAGAGACTTTTAGGATGATGGTAAAGGACCATTTGCAGTACCATCTGAGCAGTAGCCTGGAGAGCTAATAGCACAGAGATTGTGGGGGAAAATATATATATAACATAGACCCAATAATGTAAATGCTATAAAATGCCTCAGCCAAAAACAATAGTATAATTATTTTGGTAAGATACAAGGAGAGCTAGTATGTTGATGTGTTAGGTTGGCAAAGAGGTAGAGTTTTTTTTTTTTTAATTTTTTATTTATTTATTCATGAGAGACACACAGAGAGAGGCAGAGACATAGGCAGAGGGAGAAGCAGGCTCCCTGTGGGGAACCCAGTGTGGGACTTGATCCTGGAACTCTGGGATCATGTCCTGAGCCAAAGGCAGATGCTCAACCCCTGAACTACCCAGGAGTCCTGGCAGAGAAGTAGAGTTAAGAGGCAAATGAGGTTTAAGAGAAGTCAGTTTATTCTTTCCATGGCAGGACATAAATACATAAAACTGAAAAACCAAGAAAACCATATTATTTAGAAATATTGAAAAAGAAGAGGTGGGGGGAGAAGAAACACTTAGGAGAATTGAAAATGGTTGCCTCAGAGAGGCAGGCATGGGGAGTGGAGATAAATGTGATAGCAAACATTTATTGAATGTTTTCTGTCTGCCAGATCCTGTCGTTTACTTAACCTTCAACAGGAAGTAGGACATAATTCCTGCCCCCTCAGTTTCCTGTCTAATTAATGTTGCTTTGCTCACTAATCTACTTCATATATAAATACTAAGGTATATTGGATATGAGGAGGACACAAAGATGGTGGAATTTGGTAGGACACAATCTTGGAAGCAGTTATGGGTGGATGGATTGATTGGTTGGTTGGTTGGTTGGTTGTATGGTTGGTTAACTAAGTAATACTTTTGCATGGGCTTAAGAGAAAAAGGAAGTACAAGAACAGGAGAAGACATAAGCAAAATAAGTTGAGATTAAATAATATAGACATGGAAGCAATAAAGAAATGTGGGGAAATGCTGTAGGGTCATGTTGCAGATAAAATAAGAAAGGGGACTTGAGAAATGGTGATGAGCTGTTTGTGTTTAGAAAGAGAGGTCCTTGAGTAGGAAAATCTCCAAACTGAGGCCATATTTGAGGCCAGTAAGTCTAGAGGAGCTGAAGTTGGTTAACATGGGTGTGGAGAGTGGACAGTTCTATTAGGCAGAAAGACCAAATATGTGGCTGACTCCACAATAAGGACCGCATATGTGGCAGGGATCTGGATTAAAGCTGTGTTGGGTAAATTGGGGGAAAGTTAAATTTTATGTTAGTGGACATTAGGTTACTGTCTATTGAGCAACCAACCTTATATGTTCACTCCTTTCTATGAGTATTTTGATCTCCCTTTTGAGTGAATCTTCTATTGTATATAGTTTTGTTGGGTGAGTGTCCATCACTTTATCTCCCACAATGAGCTCTAAAGGGGCCAGGTTCTCTTTCTGGATCCCACTGGATAGTAGGAGTGGGAGGAGGGGGTGTGGCATGCAACTTCAGACTGACAAATGGGACATTGAACTTTGAATAGGTAGTAAAAAAATGTACAATGAGTTGAAGGTGGCCATGGAGTGAAGGTGAACAGACCTAACTCTTCCTTGGCTTATGTCCCAGCCCCCTTGCCTCTTGCTTGCTCTGTAAGGCATCCATCTGTTCTTGATTCCTACATTGAAAGATATTGCCAGATTCCTTTTATGGTGACACGTATGAGGAGGGACCGTGAAGGAAAAATTGGTCAG
The DNA here is from genome assembly GCF_048164855.1 of Canis lupus baileyi. Classification (NCBI taxonomy): domain Eukaryota; kingdom Metazoa; phylum Chordata; class Mammalia; order Carnivora; family Canidae; genus Canis; species Canis lupus. The sequence goes on along the minus strand of NC_132875.1, from coordinate 11,325,773 downwards.
ATTCACTAACTGGGTGGGAGAGAGTAAGGACAACTTGCAGGGGGAATATGAAATGGATGAGCATTATCCTCAGCAGAGATGGAAAAAATAAAGAAGTAGAATTTGTTTGGAGAAAGATAATACTTTGGTATCTTTCAGGCCTAAATTAAACACCCTTCGAGCAGCTGGGGAAGGAGAACTGCAGTGGCAAGATTCAGAGTTGAACAGGTACACTTGGAAGCAATCTCATATGTGACAACATTCAAGAACAGATGTGATCCTGCGGAAGGGATTACGGAGGAAAAGAAGAATCCTAAGATACAAGCCTTCCCAGAGAAATGCAACACATAGAAGGATATATTTATTTTAAGGAGGAAGAAGTAAGGACTCACAGAGAACTGAGTATATAGATGCTTATCTTATTTTAATGCTCTGTTTTTATAAATGCTGAACTTCTTCTGAGGGCCTAGTGTCCTAGGCAATACCATATATCTTGAGGTAAAGAAAGATGACTTAAGATGCAAGTACCAGAAAACGATGGCTCTGATTAGCTTCAACAATAAAGGACTTATTACCCTAGGACAAGAAATCCATAGTTAGGGCAAAATCCCTGAGTGGTATGTCAGGGTTTCAGCTCTGCTTGTCTGGGATTCCACTGGATCAGTCCTCCTCCTGTATGTGTTGGATCAGACCTCCAGTTGGCTCTCTTCAGAGTGACAAGAAGGCCACTTAGCTCTAAATGTGACAAGGAGCTAAGAAGTGCCATTCTTTATCATGTCTGTTAAAAGTAAGGAAGCACTCCCTATGCTACTTTCCCTCATGTCACATTGGCCAGAAATGTGTCACATTCTCATGCCTTCACCATGATTGACTTGGACCATTTAAAAAGCTCCCCTATGGGGCTGGGGCCAGCCTGCCTGCACCACATGGCTAGGCAAAGGAATAATAGTGTAGACCCTTGAACAAAACAGGGGTGAACACAATGAGGCTAATAGAATAAGAGCTGCTATCAGAGGGCAGCAATGAAGAATGAAGTCATGGAATCAACATTGTCTGCTCGGCGGTGTTAGGCTAACGTCGTACATGTAAATTCAACAATTAATTTAGCTTAATGTTTCATTCACAGGCAATTTTTAGGATATATTGTGCATTTTCATGGGATTTAAAAAGATCCATCATGACACAATTCCAGTTTGAACAAGTCCTATGCCATTGCTTTCTTTCAGCCCCTGCTGGTTTCTAAGTTTCTCTTTCTTCTATTTCTCTCCTCACCTACAAACGCGTTTCAAAATTCACGCATAGCGCAGAAGCTAAACCCTGCTGAACTCCTGTTTTGTCCACCACCATCCCACCGCAGCCAGTGATTTGTAGGCGTAGGGACGGAACTGACAATGGCTGCTGGGTCAGGAGTAATTAAAAAATGTCAATGGTCAAGGAGGTGGATGGAAATCAGTTCAAACCCAACTGAAGCATTTAGCTATTTTACTGCTGCATCCTTTTAGGCCTTTTCGGCTTATAAATATTAATTTAAAGACTACCAACAAGGACAGTAAACGGATTTAGGCATAAAACTTCCTGTCAGGGGTGATTTATATCCAATAAAAGGAAAGCAGGATAGAGAAAGCCTGCTTCGCTAAGTTTATGATAGACAGTGAACGAGTACCATCAAAATAAAAAGGCTTTCAGTTTGTCGTGGGTTGTGTGGGTGTCTCCCTTCTTAATAAGCAGCGTGCTAGAATTGTGTTGTTGGCTTTTATCAGTGCCTTGCACTGTTGAGGAAAAGTTCTACTGCGTCGCTAATTGAACTTGTACAGATTTATAGGCTCAAGGCCTGTGCCTGAGAGAGATTATTAGGACTTAAAAGATAATAGCACCAGCAAGAAAATTAAAACTGCTTTCACCACTTATATTTCAATAGTGCATAACTTCTACCCTTTAGACATCTGGCGATGGACTAAGGATTTGTTTGAAAGGAGATCTGTCTTAAGAGCCCATGTAGGAGTGATTCAGTGGCGGAGAGCTCTGTCGCCACCTTACCTTGCATGCAACCCAGCACGTGATGCTTCAGTTAAACTGCTCTCCCTGTAAAAGGTCAACAACTTGACCCTTCTAGATGATCACCGTGAGGAGACATTTCCCACGAGCCTTTCATATGTCTGTCCATCTGCAAGCAGAGGCGCTCGCTGCTTTTGCCCCAGATTGTCTTTTCCTGGTGTGTCTGCACAGCAGACAGCCTTGGGTTAGAGAAATAAGGTCTCTGTCAGGAGCAAAGAGCAGCTTTGAAGGTCAGAATTCTTCTAGAATTCTTCTCCCATGACATAACCCACTATATGCACAGGTACCACTTGTCCCTCTTCATACTGCCTTGTAGGAATTGGGTCTTGGGGAAGGGACACGTGCTGATACTCTCGCTGCTTTTGTCGTAAGTAATAGATCCCTTGTCTCTGACCCCCAAGTCTTTTGTCTTCTGCTAGCAGACATGAGCAGGTTAGCTTCTTAGGTTACAAATAGATAAAATCTCAGACCCTTCGCAGTTTGCAAAAGGCACCAGTAATGTGGATTTAGAAAAGCAATTTGTCTAATTTTTCAAAGAAAAAAGGAACCTAACACTTAACCTTAAACCATAAAGTCACACGTTCCCCAAGTTTCCTCATCTAACATGGTGCTATTTTCCATTGGCCATAAGCAATGTGAGGCTAGGATAATGATGGTTGTTGGGGAGGGGTATTGAGGAAGTCTTCTTTTCTTGAATCTCTGGGAGAAAGTTCTCAGCCTTCTGACAAAAGACAGGATAAACTAAATGATCGCGTGACCGATTAATGTCCCTTCCAGCTCTTAAATTCCCAAGTTTACTTAAATATTAAGAAATATTTATGCTAAATAGAAATGTCAATAGACTACTGTGTATAAAAATTTAGAAAAGCATGTTTATACAGTAGCATATAACTGGAGATTACTCTTAACTTAATTTCCTGATATTTGTTTCTAGCTAGCTAGGGCTAAGATCTTTGGCAATGTCTTCTTCCTCTCTCTTTCTATTATTTCTTTTTAATTTTTCTATTATTGCTTACGATTACAAAGCACTGTTAAAGCACTAGTAGATGGAACAACAAGAAATAAAGTAATCCATGTTCTCAATCTAGCTATCTAGTAACAAGAAAGATGTGCACATATGAGCCAAATGAATGCAGGAGCAAGACGAGGGTAGAAGAGCCATGTGAGGGCTCCCTCTAGGCGTGGCTGGCCTCAGGATGTAAAGCGAGGAGATCCACATTTTAAGATATGGGACATATTACCCCAAAATTTTACTCCAGTGTCTGGTCGATGTGGTGGAGGAAGGTCCAACATCTCTGAAGTTATTTCTTTGTGTCCAGATGACTAGAAAAAAATGGATTTGTATATGGCTAATTTTTTCTCTGGTAGAAGTCACCAAACACTATTAGTTTAACTCATAATTTTCAACATCAGTACAGTTTAAATTTTTAAAAACTATTGTTGACTTGGTTTTTTTTTTTTTTACTTGGTTTGATATAAAAGTCTAACTTTAGTCTTGCTTCTTGCAATCTCACAATCTAACTTTTGCTTTGTTCTGAAATCCACTGGGGCTATTAGTATCTAAAATGTTCAGCCCATCAAGAACTTTTTATTGCCTAATGGCTGATTACCTGGCGTCATTTTAAAAAGCTGGAGGTCACACCAAGGAATATATGAACCATCATGCCCATTCTCCGCTTCTCTCCAGGTAAAAAGAGCGAACCTTTCCCCTCTGATTTACCGACCTTACCCCCGGATTATGCTTAAGGAAAGATAATGCCTTTAGCCAAGTTTTCTCCCATTCACATCTTCAGAGATCACAGGATTGTTCCTTTTAGAGCATTAAGGGAAGAAATAAGCTGAACATTGTCTCTTTTAAATGGACAAGGATGGGATTTATATAAGGAGTGGGAGACGGAGCGAGCCCATGATAAAAAATGTTGAGGTTGCCGAAAGTTCCATATGGAGATCACTCCAAGATTTAAAAATAATGGGGATATATGTATGGAAGCAAATCCTGAATGAAGATATACATTTCCTAAAGAGAACAGTATGGTTGAACAAAGCTTTGATGATGGAATTAACATGAAACAAAGGCCCTCTGAGGAAGATCAGTCTGAAAAGAAATGAAGAATACATAAAACTTTGTTTAATTTATGGAATTTATATGCTGCTGACCAGTAAGTATAAAGTTCCATTCCCTTGGTCCTCACTATCACTCATGTATTACTTGTCAGTAAATGCGATGCACTCAGAACATAACAGCTCCGGTAATATTTCTGTTCCCACTGCAGCTTTACTACACCCATGAAACTCTGTAATCTTTAAATTCCCTCACTGTTAACATCTGCTGAAACATTATTGGTCCCAGCATAGCCAAGCTGCTCTGAAATTACATTTAGCAGAGTAGTTAATGCTAACAGTATAATTCTCGACGCATCCGTGTTTGAAAAGAGCTTTATAACTGGCACGAAGATTGTGCTTCCTTTAGGTTCCATTTCTTTCATCTCTGCTTTGTATCACAATCTCATTGGCTTGGAGCGTGCTGTTTGAAAAAGAGTATATTTCATATGTAGAGTTCAGGAAACCCCATACTGCCTTCTTATTTTTTAAATTCGATCGTCTAAATTCACTTTTCTAGTGCTCTTTTTGCACAAAATGAAATTCTATTGTGAGATATGGTTATAAGCAGTTTCAGGTAGGAAACTAATCAATTTTCTGTAAAATGAAGATATTTTATCACTTCTGTAAGGTGCTTTGAGTGTTTAAAATCCAAATGTCCTACACATAAACAAAATAAGCAAGCTGCTTATGGCTTTTGTTAATGAAGATACTTTCATTATATAATCATAAAGTAGTTACATATTTTTCAAAAAAACCTTTTCCCCGACAGACTCTTCGTTAAAGACCCAATAATATCAACATTTCATGGACATAACTTTAAAATTGATAGTAAAATTTAAAGTAATACTTATTACTTTAAAGTTAATAAGTATTAATATCAATATATTTCATATCAACATATTTTAGTAATATAATTATTTATATTTAGTAGTATAGAACATGATGTTTAAATGTTCTTAAATGTGGGCATTTATCTGCTCTAGCAAATGCTATCCTAAATATTAGATTACAGTAAACATTAAGGGCTTGGTAAATATTACAGATTTCTCTTTGTCAAAGAATATTCTTCCCCAAGATTAAGGTACTAAATTTTCATTGAATTTCAAAGTGTTGAGAGCAGTATTTTTAACAAGTTAGTCAAACATTGAATATATAAAGGAAGAGAGGCTGTGCTCTAGAATGTTCACTTTAATGTTAACTTTAATAAGATTTTACAGTACTTTTCTCAGATGAACAAGATATTTGTTAAGTCAATGCCATAAATATATTACAGCCAAAGATTACGATTATATAAAATGTATTACTAATGTATGTTGCTTCTTGAATATTTCTAGATTTGTGTCATATGTAATAATCTGTTGAGATCAGAAGGCAGATTATGATTTTACCTATCTCTGCAAGACCTATGCCAGGATACAAGTGATATTAAGTTTTTCCTAATAAAACGGTGTTGGATTTATCTCTTCTTCCCTCCCCCACCCCCAAGAATCCTCATCCTCTCTGGATTTCTTTATTCCCCATGCCAAGAGCAGTTACAGCCATTATTCAGAAACCCTCTGGTCAGAAATTCTTTGCTTTGCACTAGTGCCCTCTACTTGCTGGTCAGACTCTTTGCTTGGGTCCCCTAATCCCACTTTATTCAGTCTGTTTGGCCAGATTTCTGGGTGTCTGCTACATAGCTGCCTGTAGTCCAGACCTATAGCTTGTGTGAGATCTGAGAAGGTATTCCATCTTCAAGCAGCAAATGTCTGCCAAGCTCCTGCTTGCCAAGCACTGACCCTTAGACTTGCTACTTGGCCAACTGTGCTCTGTGTCCAGATTCTAGATCCAGATTCCGATTCTGCTCTGATCATTGGCTTTCCACTCTGGGCCTAAAACACTCCCATGACAGCTTTGATTTTGTCATTCTATTTCTTATTTTTAGCTTTCCAAATTCAAACCTCTTTCCTTGCATCAACTTTCCATGATATCAAAATATTATTTCTTTTTTTGGTTGCCTTTCAATGGTATACACAAAAAATTATAATAAAACTCCATCCAGAAAGAAGCAAAACAAAAAATTCTTAAGTTTTAAAACATATTCACAAAGTAATTTACCAGACAATGCAAGGCGTTATATCATCATTGAATGTTTACCTTTATTATACTCATCTCCTAACCTTGTACAAGAATATGCATGTAGGAAATCTTATATTTGAGATCTAAGCGGTACCTGATTAATGAACAGCAGTAAATTCTAACTTGCCAGCTGCTTTTCCAACATTCAACTGTAATAATAATCTGACTTCATATCTCCTTTTTCTCCTTCCCTTTTCTCATTATTACCATAAAACTAGAAGCATATGGAATGATATTTATTAAGGCAAGGTGAAATCTGTGGAAAATAGTTAGAAAAAGGAGACAGAAGGTTATTTTAAAACCATTATCTTGGGGCGGGTGTGTGTGTCTGTGTGTGTGAGAGAGAGAAAGAGAAGGAGAGAGAAATTTCTCCCTGTTGCCTTTTCATCTTCTTCAAGACTTGTCACCCATAATGCATGAAGAAGGAGGTCTACCAAGTGACCTAAAGAGACATAGCAAAAACGATTATCGCTGCCTTCAGCGGCTGCTTCCTACTTTCAAATTCTTTCCTGGCCTCTAGACCCCTTGGCTGGGCTTAGGCAGCCCTGTTTATGTATCCCTCTGGTTTCAGCTGATAGGACTGGAGGGAAATACAGGACTCTGAGATGAACTAATAGCTTAGCTTAGCTTGGCTAGAACCAAGAGGATTTTGTTGTTTTCTTTTTCACTCCCTCCTCCTTCCCTTTCTCCAATTAAGATACACAGAAACTGACAGCAAAATGTCATTTTGAGTTGAGGTTACCACTAGAACAAGCCAGAATATGGTAGGTTAAATAAACAGAAACCAGAGCCCCGTAGGAGAAATTAGTCAGCAGAGAAAATAACAGTACAGATAAATAGAAAGAAGCAGAGATAATGAATCATGTAACTATATCCATGTAAAGATGGATATAGTAGCTCTGGAGCAATTTTTCCAGTCCCATGAAGTGTGGCTATGTCCTCTCCTCGGTTAAATATGCTTCTGTAGGGTTCTCTTCTATCTCCGGAATTACCTCCTCCTATGCTGTGCCCTTGAGCTTCTTTAGGTGAATTTCTGTTCCTTACAGCTAAATGAGCATTGACCAGGAGGATGGAGCATTACATTCTCCCTTCAAGGAGCACACACCCCAAGACAAATACCTACGACCTGAAAAGGCACATCAGCTGTATGAGGTCTGCACAAACCTGATGATCAGTGATTCTGTGAATTGTAGGCTTTTTACTGCTATCATCAGCGCTGTACCCTTCTGACAACTTATTACTTTTTTGTAGTTTCTTTAGAGTTACAGAAAAAATCCATTTGAAAAAGATTATCAGTTGCCTATACACAAATAGAACAATAAATGATTAATACTTAATACTTCATATACATTACTGTTCATAGTATTATGCTAAATAAGGTTAAAAATCAATGGCCAACATCAAATGTTGACATGGAGTAGACACCTGTATGAAGATAGGTAGTCCCAAGCAACAAAATTAAATCTGAAATCTCATTTCACATACTCTTGAAAGCAATTTTCTTGTTATATTCAGTAGACTTCAGAGAGAAGACTTGATTATTTTTGAGGCCACTGTTTTCTGATAAATCATATTTTAATATTATTTCCAAGTGTATTTTTCATGTTTTTTTCTCTGCATTTACTGGGGGTAAAAGTGCTTAGCTAATCCCCTGGGACACCTAACTTAAGTTTTAATTTACATACTTAAAAAATAATATGAAATTATAAAGTAACAAAACATTTTAGTGATATTAACATAATATATAAATTTGTAACACTGAGGAATCAGCATTGAACTAGAAATCATGAGGCCTCGGTTTTAGTCCCTATTCTATCCACTTAATTACTTATGTCATCCTGGGCATATCTCTCTTTCGGAGCTTTTTTCCTCAGGCATATTAAAGTACAAGAATACCTACTCTGAAGGAATCCTATATAAATCAGAAATTTGAATGCTAAAGGGATTTATAAATCACAAGCCTTAGATTATTATAATGTTAGTGGTGACAACAAATAGATATGTAGTGGATCTTTTGGCCAGATTTGAAGTTTCCTTCATGTTAAATATTTTTTGCCCACTAGTGAGTCCCCATTGCCATTCTCCTCAACGATTAGCATTAGCCAAAGCATCTGTTGAATAGAAGGGAGTATTTATAAGTGGGGATGGTGAGAAAAGGCTAGATTCTCAATATAAGGTAGAGTTAATAGGATTTATAAAAGAACAATAAGGTATATGAAAAAAGAAAGGAATCGAGACTTCTCAAAAATAGCTGACAGTCATTTCTTCAATGACCAACTCAACTCAATCTCTAATAAATAAAATGCTGCCACAAATTCTATTTGCTTTATGGAACACCAATTTTGTATTCAGCACTCTGCTAACCCTTGGGTATATATCAGAAAATAAGCCAGAGTCCCAGTAGTCAAATATGTAAGTCTTACTAGATAAGACAATCTTGTACAGTACAGTAAAAGATAACTATATTATTTTTTTTAAAGATTTATGTATTTATTTTAGAGAAAGAGAGATAGATAGCATGAATGGCAGGGACAGAGGGAGAAGAAGGGATATTCCCAAGCAGATTCCATGCTGAGTGCGGAGTCCCACAGGGGCTGATCCCATGACCCTGAGAACATGACCCGGTGACCACGAGCCCAGGGAAAACCAAGAGTTGGATGTTCAACCATCTGCACCACCCAGGCACTCCAAGATAACTGTATTGCACACGGGAGAGGCATCTAGCACAACTGTTTCCCATGGAGAAATGACAGCCAAAGGAGAGAGATGTGGTAGGCAGAGAAAGTGACATGGAAGAGGATTTCAGGGGAAAGGAATCATGTATTCCTTAGGACATGCAATTTGTTCTACATTTTAAAACAATTACAAAAAAAAAAAGATTTTATGTGTCCGTTTATTTGAGAAAGAAAGAGTACACAGGAGGGGGTGGGGAGGCGCAGAGGGAGAGGGGGAAGCAGACTCACTGAGCAGGTAGCCGGATGTGGGCCTCAATCCCAGGACCCCAGGATCATGACCTGAACTGCCCTTAACCAACTGAACCACTCAGGTGCCCCTGTTCTGTTTTTTAATGAAATTTATATGTAACACATAGAAAATAATATAAGTAGCGAAAATGTAGTACGGTGTTGACCTTCTCTAAGTGTTTAAGGAATTCCAAAATAGAGATTATTGTGGGGGTTTTGATAAAATCTTCAGACTTCAGTGTTGAGAAGAATGTTGAAAGATGGGCAGGAATGAATTGGTGGAGAGGAAGGACAGAGGGGCAAACATGTTGCTCCATAATCTTTCCTCCATAGGCTCTCTCTTTCTCTCTTTCTATATATATAAAGAGAGAATATATATATATATATAAATTTATATATATATAATATATATAAATATATAAGATTATAGATATATATAAATATATATATATTTATAAATATATATATAATATATATAAATATATATAATTTATATATATTATATATATATTCCCCCTCTCTTTTCCAGTATACTGTAGGATTTTTGTAGGCAAAAGTCAAATGCTTTTCTTATACATTCTTCATAATTTCTAATCCTTTGCTGTGCACAGAATATTATAAAATATTTCTCCTCAGTGTTTGATTTTTTGTGCATTTTGAGTCTGAGAGTTAGGAATTAGAAATGCTTCACTTCATTGTCTATTCAGCAGAAATCTAAAAATTGAGAAAACTCCAAAAGTACATCTGACTCTTACTCACTTGCCCCCAAAGCAGGTAGCTGTGATAACTTTAAGCAGTGTGTTGGTTGAGTAAATGTATTTGAATATTTTAACTTACTCACTACATTCATTGATAAATTTTTTGGATGTATGTCCTTATCAGACTCTATGAGTGAGTCCTCTTATTCACGATACAGTTTGGAAGTCAAATATTGAATTGCACTCTATCTCAAAGTATTTTTACTTGTAATCCATTCATAATTTATCATACCTTAGAGCAGGTAGTAATGATGGAATTAGTGACCAAAGTATGAAACAAAGTCTGTGATCTTGATAACACATCAAAATTTAGAAATAATAGAATGATTAAAATAAGGCAAAGGAAAAATGAATTCATCCAAGAATTTGATATAGGGTTATCATCATATACATGAATATCTGAATACTGGGCAGCCCTGGTGGCTCAGTGGTTTAGCGCTGCCTTCAGCCCAGGGCGTGATCCTGGAGACCCAGGATCGAGTCCCACGTCAGGCTCCCTGCATAGAGCCTGCTTCTCCCTCTGCCTGTGTCTCTGCCTCTTTCTGTCTGTCTCTCTCTCTCAATCTGTCTCTCTGTGTATCTCATGAATAAATAAATAAAATCTTAAAAAAAAGAATATCTGAATACTATGAATATATTTTATCAAAAAAATTTCAGACGAAGCTACAAATGCGGTAGTTTTATTCATTTGTTTCTATCAATACAATATCATAACTTAGAATGTACCTGACAAAATGTCTACAAAGAATTACTTCACTTATAAATTAATATGCATATGAAGGTAAGCACATTATGAAATCTTGAACTAATACCAACATTTTACCAATAGTTGCTGGTTTATAAAGATACTGCATAGAACTTAATCTATTATGAATACTCTGAATATATAGGCTTCTTAAATTAAAGCAAGATACATAAAATATTCTAGAGTAGCTAGTACAATATATCAAATGATTTTGTAATTCAAAATCCAAACCATTTTTAATTCAACAATTTTAATACATTAAAAGTATCTGGAAGGTATAAGAATTTAAATTCTGAACCTTATTTTGTCATCTATAAAATGAGAACAATAATCCCTACATTGTAGATCTGTGATTAGGATTAAACAAAATAATTTATACAAGATACAATGTTTAAATAATTTATGGGACCCCTGGGTGGCGCAGAGGTTTGGCGCCTGCCTTTGGCCCAGGGCGCGATCCTGGAGACCCGGGATCGAATCCCACATCGGGCTCCCGGTGCATGGAGCCTGCTTCTCCCTCTGCCTGTGTCTCTGCCTGTCTCTCTCTCTCTCTCTATCATAAATAAATAAAAATTAAAAAAAATAATTTATATAAAGTGCCTGCTTCCTATGAGGGTGTAGTAATGATTTATTATTTTTAATGAAAGGGAAATGTTGGGAAAACTGTAGAAATGGTAAAAAGATCAGTGGGTGCCAGAGGTTTGGGCAAGGGAGGGATGAATAGGTGGGGAATAGGAGATTTTTAGGGCAGGGAAACTATTCTGTATGATACTATAGAGGTGAATACATTTGTCAAAACCCATAGAATGTACAACACTAAGAGTGAACCCTGATGTAGGTTATTGATTCTGGTTGATAATGATAATGTTGGTCCATCCATTGTTATAGATGTGCCACCCTGATAGGAACGAGATGTTCATGGTAGGAAAGGCTTGGAGGCAGGGTGTGTATGTGGAAACTCCTTGTATTTTCCACTCAGTTTTGCTGTGAACCTAAACCTGCCCTAAAAAAATAAAGTCCATTAATTTTTTAAAAAGGATCACGTCCTCTAAAGCTAATGTGAGCAGAACATTTACTATTTAACGACTGTATTCAAAGTCTTTTGTAGATATGATTTATTTAATCCTCATATCAACCTTATGAGGAAACTAAAGCCCAGAGTGGATGAATAACTTCACACAGCTCAAACCACTACACGATACTGCTTATGAACTGAAACCACTTTCAGTAAATAATGCATAAAAACATTAAATCACAAAAGCAATGGTGATTAAGAATAACTGTCATGTCCATAGGATAATATCCAAAGGTTCCCACATTTGAAAATTTTCCATAGTCCAGTCTAAATCAAAATCAATTATTTGGGTGGGGCCCAGATGGCTCAGTGGTTGAGTGTCTGCCTTTGGCTCCTGTCATGGTCCTCAGGTCCTGGGATCGAGTCCTATGTTGGGCTCCCCCCAGAGAGCCTACTTCTCCCCCTGCCTGTGTCTCTGCCTCTCTCTCTGTGTGTCTCTTGTGTATGAATAAATCTTAAAAACAAAAACAAAAATCAATTATTGGAATTCTTATGAATAATATATCCTAAATTCATGGATTCATATAGGAAGGGCTATCCTGCCTTCCATTTGAGGGAATCAATGAGAAAACGGTAAGGAAGTTTGAAAATCACTTTTAAAAACAACACTTTTGTCAGGAATTGTTCTTGGGATTTTACCAATGAGGAAATTGGGGCTATCACAGATTCTGTAATTCATCTTGGCTAGAATCTTCTATGGATCTAGACAGAGAATAAGTAAGATAGGTAAATAATCCCTGGAAGGTTACCTAGTTAGTAACTGCAGGGCCTGTGCTTCTGACCAGAGTTCTCCTGGAAAGTTCTCTTTGTTAGACTGATCAGCACGGGCTCTAACCACAGTTTTGTGAATTGAATTGTCCTCCATGGACTGTCCCTCTCCCAGGTATCATCAACTCCAATATGAAATTAAAGGACTGGAAGAAATCATTCTCAGTTCAACATAGTAGTCACACAAGGCATTCATGCACATATCAGACTTGAACAAAATGTGAAGGTATGGAGGGATTTCTGTCATAGTGAAGCAAACAACTAGAACTTGGCTAGAACAAACCCTTCCCATTGACAGCCCCACAGTCACATTGCATGCATGGCTTCACCTGTGCTCCTATTTTCTCATTGTCTCCATCCCTTCTCAGACTCTTCTGCTATTTTTTTATTCACCATATTTACCACTTCTTATGCAAAGTGATTTAGCTCTTTTCAGCCCCCACCTCTGTTCTTCTCAGTGTCTCATGGATAAAGCCTTGGCCAACACTCTGAAATATGTTTTAAGTCATCTCCTCTAACTCAGGTTGAGGCAAAAGTTTCCTCTGGTTTCTTTCCAGTGGTGATTGTTATTTCTCCAGTTACATATTCATTGAGATGTTTTACAAACAATATAGAAAAATGGTCTAATAAATTTGTTCTAATTGTCTTTTATACTCCAGTTGTAAAGTTTTTAAAGAGTGTGTCTTAGGCTGAGAAAAGCACTTTCTAGAAAATATTTGGGGAAAAACGATTTAAAATTAAGTGGAAAGTTAAAGAACCATTCTGTGTGTGTACTAAAACATGTCACTCTGGGGCATGTTTTAGGGGTCCATTAATATATGCAGCAGGTGGTTGAACGCATCAAGTTTTAATTCCAAGGCAAATGTTAATGGAGCACCAAAATATGCCCTGTTGGCTCCTAATACTGAATTTCAGTGTGATGATACCTATAATGACACCTAAATTAAGTGAGAAGCTGAAGTTTACAAAACAATGCAATTTGTTGATTACACATGTTGAATTCCATGATCAAAATCTATTTTTTCACGTGCAGTAATAAAAATGGGCTCAGCTTAAAATAATCTAATGGCACACATCATATACTGCCTTCCTAATAAATACTAACAAAATTGAACATGAAGCCTATGAAGGGAAACTCCCTCTCTCAGTTTTGAAGAAATTATTTTAAAATATTTGACTCTATCTTACCCAAGTGAGCAAAATACAAGACAGAAAAGAACCACATTGAACCGACCATGAAAAGGAAAACTTTAAAAGATGATATCTGATTGGTTTCATTAAAAATCAGCATACTTATTTTTAAAAATAAATTCTTATAACTCATTAAATGGTTATCTTTGCCTTAATAATAAACTAAAATGTGAATATAAAATGTAAATGTAAAATAAGAAAATACCTAAGACACTTTTTACACTTGAAGCTGCATCCATAAGACTGTAGCAGTACATGGTAGGCACTCAAATATTTGTTAAATTCACAAATGATCAGATAAAAGAATATAGAGATTAAATGTCTTATTAATGATAAGTACCTACAGAGTCATTTTTAAATGATCAATAGACATTTATTTTGCATTCCCTATATATAGGCCCTCTGTCTAGTTGAAAACAGAAAGAATTATGGGACCTGGTTTCTCCCCTCAAGGAACTTTCAATCTTATTTGTAAGAAAAAATGTGAAGATTTGATATTTTTAGAATTTCTATGAGTATAGTATGTAATTTGCAGAAAATGATACCTGAAGGAGCATGAATAATGAGTACCCTCTGGATGTGTTCACTTTCATCAATCTGGAAAAATCATGACCATAGACATTTGGCTTTCAACCAGTAGCAAGTTCCACATGTGTGTCAAAGGCAGATGACTTTTGTACTGTGGAAAGACACAGAATGATATCAACCACACTGCTATTGGTCTGCTCAAATCTTGAATGTTAGCACTCTTCAAGGTCCATTTTGGAGATCGTCTCTCCTGCTTCTGAGAAATCTCCTTCACTCCCATGATTTCTACTAGCACCTGTTGATCAAGGACTCCTAGATTTTCATTTTTAATATGAACATCTCTCCAAGCTCCAGATCTAAACATTCTTCTCTTTCTATGTTGTCTCCTCTTCCATGTCTTACTCTAATCTTTCCCTTAGAGAAGGAATTGTATCATGAGGGAAAAGATCAGATGAGACGGTTTCCCCAGTCTAATTGTATTGTTGGAGTATGGAAAGGCAGTTATTTTATTTTATTTTGTTTTGTTTTGTTTTATTTTATTTTATTTTAATTATTTTATTTTATTATTTAATTATTTTATTTTATTATTTTATTTATTTTTATTTATTATTTTATTATTTTATTTATTTTATTATTTTATTTATTTTTAAAAAATATTTTATTTTATTTTAATTATTTTATTTTATTTTATTATTTTATTTATTTTATGCAGGTGGGGGGTGGATGGGCAGTGGCAGAGAGGGGGGACAAGAAGACTCTGCCCTGAGCACGAGCCTGAAAGAAAACTGAATCTCAGGACCCTGAGATCATGACTTGAACCAAAACCAGTAGTTGGCAGCTTAACCAACAGAGCCATCCACGTGTCCTGAAAGACAGTTATTTTAAATTGACAAGTATTTGGGGGTCACTTGTGGATTTGGGTTATTCATGTTATCTCCAAGTGTAAATTATTTTTATCTGAAGTGTACCACACTTTTTATCTCTTCATTTGACGCTTTAAAAATCATTTAATGAAGTTGCCTTGGGACAAAATACAGAATCCAAACATCAATTAATAATCAAATACAAATACAGTCAAGACAAAAATAGCATAGGGATAAAATACTGTGCTTAACTATATGTTCTGTCAGTGAAGATGATATTTGATAAAGAGAGAGAGTTCCTGATATTCAGAGTTATGACAAAAGTAGTCAGAAGTTGGTAGAGCTTCTGTGTGCACCATACAATCCCATTCAATGAGCACTTGACATGAGTTTCTCAGTGTATTTTCCAAATGGGATTTTGAATGGGATGAACAAGAGCATTCAATTTTAAGGCTGTTGTTTCTTTCCTAATTCACTGATTAAATAAAGGTTCTCCAACAGAAGAAAAATGATCAATTATCACTCTCATTTTTCTATTTCATTTTTCCATTATCATACCATTCCAATTATTGACAGAATCCTCAATTGTAGATTCTTTCATTCAAAAGATATTTATTTTGAGTACCTACTAGAAAGAAAGAGAAAAAGAAAGAGGGATGGAGGAATGAAGACATAGAGAGCTGAATAGAATATTTTCCTTGTGTTTAAGAATCCCAATCTAGTTGCTAAATGATCTCTGGTCTTCCTTCAGTGGTTGAGATCATCTTGATCCCTTGTTCCAAAATTGCTATAACCTTCAGAGCAAGGGAAAGTAACTGTTCCTCTTGAGATTTTTGGAAAAATTCTGCCTGTAGTCAGAGATTTAAAAAGACCTATCACTTTGTTCACGGGTAGCATACCCAGTTGGGATGGCTGCTGGTCTTGCCCAGACCTCATACCTCATCGGACCCAAGAATGGAATCTTTGTCTTATTCCCACACAAAGATTTCTGCTTTAACTTTATGTTCGGCAATTCCCACTTCACCCAGAGGTATGGTTCTGACCTGTTCTGCAATCCCTTCAAATGTTGGAGCGTTGCCCAACCCCAGCCCTGACTGCAGGATCACCAGCTCCCATGGCCTGCCCTTCCACGGGCTTTCTGCCTCTGTTGATGGCCTGCTCTTTTTCCTGGTCTTGGCATCAGCAAAGCCAGGCCACCCTCCTAACAAACCTCCTTTGCCCTACTTTCCTGTCCCTGGAACTTACCAGACTGGCACCCTCTCCTGGATCTTTCTAGTCTGAGGGTATGCAGAGCCAGGGAGAAGGCAAACAGTCCTCCAAAGCACTTAAGGGAAACATCAAATCAGAGTAGTTGCTGGGACGCTGTACATCATATGCTGTAGAGAGATGACTGGTTCCCTCCAAGAGCAGGCATCTGATAATACCCAATTTGGTTCATTTTCCAGCACTCTTTGCCTGCCTCGAATTGCAAAGTTCTGATCCTGGTTTCTTGCGGCCACTGCAAGTGTGTGGAAGGGGACTCAAGAGAAAAATGGGTGACAAACAGAAAGAAACCATGTGACAAAACTGAAGACCACTTGCTCCTCCAAAGCAGCTTGAATCTCCCTGCCTGGGCTGCCAAGTGAGGGATGTGATTAATGAAGAGATGTCAGGGAGATAATTCTTCTAGCTGGGAAGAGTGGGGAAGGATTTTTTTTTTTTTAAGAATTATTAGACATGAGTGGAAGGAAAGCAAGAAAAAGGAGCTTGTCATGGTTGTAAAGGTGCCAAAAAGAAATAGTTGTGCCACCACCAACCCAAGCAGCAGCCCCACCCTACCTGCATCTCCCAGCACCTACCCCTTGCTGCTCTTCCGGTGTGGCTGCGAGCTACCTCCCCTGTTATAAATAGCAGCACAGATGTTGACAGAAAAATGCTCCCTTAATTACCATACAAACTGCTTTACTTGAGTGAACCGTTTAAAGCAGCCTCCAAAGGAAGTTCACTCAAGCAATTCCGCAGATTACAGCTAATGAACAATATTTCCTCGCACCTATTTAGTGCTCATTAAAATGTAAAAGCCTTTCATTTTAAACAGACGCACAATAAATAATTCCTCTCTCCCTCTCTGTCTCTGAGCTGCCAGGATAAAAGCAGAGAGGAGAGGGAGCTGAAGGGGCAGGGCTGGCCTGGGAGTGGGGGGCAGGAAGGGAGGCCGGAGGCAGAGAAGGAGTGGGGTGGGGGTGTGGAGAGGAGATGGAAAGGAGAGATCCAGGAAATAGCTGGGGGCTCATTAGTATCCCGGGAAGCCACAGCTTGTCTGGTCGGAGGGATGTCTGTGTTTGGAGTTCAACAGACAGATCCCAGGACCCACTCATCCAGCACAGGCAGCCAGCCATGAACGAGAACAGCAGACAAAAGCTACTGCAGGCAACCCTGGGAGACAGAGGGGCCAACTCAGGCTAGAGCTGGGGGTGGGTACAGCCCTTCCAAAGTGATAAATTAGGAGGGCTGTGCTTCTTTGGACTGTCCCCTGTTGATTTTTTGTCCTTATTTATTTTTAGGCCTGAGGTGAGAAGATGAATATCAGATACACCAGAAGAGGCTACTTGTTGCAAGTGGAAACAGAGAGAGAGGATCAGAATGTGTTCTTGTTCCTGCAGGGTCTCAGGACCACCGTCTTAGTACTTTGATCACATGAGGTATACAGCACAAAAGATGGAGGCATTCTT
Organism: Canis lupus baileyi; assembly: GCF_048164855.1. NCBI lineage: Eukaryota > Metazoa > Chordata > Mammalia > Carnivora > Canidae > Canis > Canis lupus. The sequence continues at coordinate 11,307,916 of NC_132875.1, read as the reverse complement.
TGTGTGTCTGAGTCAGTTGGAAGTGGAGATGGTGGCAAATAAGGTAGATTTCTGGAGGACGGTGTCTGTTCCTTTTGAGATAAACAGCAAAGGAAAGTGGACCAGGGACTGGGGGAGATATATATGCCTTGAATGGATTGAAGAAACCTCTGCTTTATACTAAAAAATCTTTTCCCCTTTAACAGAGCTGTTAATCCCAGAGATTGGTGGGGCCAGAGTAATGGAAATGTTAGTGGTGATGCATATATAGTGGGTGGAAAGCCCAAGAGGATCCTCTATCACCAAATCAGCCGACACAAATGAAAGTGACAAAACAAGCATGTCTCAATCTTCCAGGATCAGATGTGTAACATTAAGTTGGCTTAGTGGTCAGGACTGATCGAGATATTTCTTTATTTTTCTTTTTCTCTCCTTTAAAACAAACCGAAAACAATGAACAAGGGATCTTGATTCTGATTGTCTTTCTAGCCAAAATAGATAATAGACTTTTTGACTTTTTTGAGTGGGCATGAAAATGCAGAGAAATCGTCGTCTCATAGGAAAACTAACTGAAAACCACCATCTTTTGTTCTCGACAGCATGCATTTATTACACCAGTATTGAGTGTCAGATATTATGTCATGTGCAGAGGATACAGAAATGAATAAAAGATGTTTCTGTAAGGAGCCCAGACGTATAAAAAGTCATTACGCCGTTATAGTAATATGGACAGAGTGCTGTAGAAGCTGAGACAGGCCAAATATTCTGGACCTCTTCCCTACCCCTGGCGGGAAGAGGTCCAGAATATTACATGAAAACTTGACATTTTATAACTGTAACTGGCAGCACTATTGTACTTTTATCCCAGAGCTCAGCAAATACTTGTTGATTCTTGGTACGGTTTCATTCAAGGAAACTAAATGTTTTTTGGGAGGCAGTTATAGGGAGGCAAGCATAAGGAGAAAGGGATGAAAGGGTACATTTGAACCGGTTCCCATGAGCATGAAGAAGAGAGTAGGAAAGAAAAATTAAATCCGTACTCAGTTTTTCACTAAGGTCATTCGAAAATGGTCTTCAACACCCATCTCATTTGCTTTTTTTATGCCTGCCAATTTAGTGTTGTATTCAAAGTGATTAATTAGTTTGTAGTGAAGGTTTATTAGGTAATCTTTCTGTCAATCAAAAATCACTAGAGTCTCAGGCCAGAATAAAGAGCACCCAGAAATCTTCTAAGGAGGAGGAATACATCATTATTGTATTAAAAAATAGGCACAATCCTAAAACTTGAGAATGTATAGAGGAGTTAATGTGGATATTATTAAAGTTGACATGAGTTATTTGGCCCTCTTGAATATTTATGGTTTATTTTCTATTAGGATAAATTCATTTCCAAAGTATGAACCAATCCTTCACATTTTTCTGCACTACTGATTCAAACAGCATATTTTCACTTTTCTTCTCATTCAGGACCATAAAAATGTGGGAAACATATTGTGACAAAGTAAAATACTTGCTTAAAGCTATGTTATACTTTAAACCAAGGTAAGTCGAGGGAATAATAATATTTCTAGGAATCAAAGATATTTCCCCAGTTAAGAGGACGTTCACATTATGCTACTCTCTAAACAGAAGTTGCATTTCCTAAATAGTAGACCATTACTTGATATATATTTTTCCTCACATGTATATATAATTAATTTTAATTTATTACCTTTAAATAAAAGTTTTACCACAATAATTTGCTCCCTTTGCCATCCTTGAAAGTTCATGTCTTTTAAAGAATTTTAGTGGCAACCCAGGTGGCTCAGCGGTTTAGCGCCGTCTTCAGCCCAGGGTGTGATCCTGGAGACCCGGGATCGAGTCCCACGTCGGGCTCCCTGCATGGAGCCTGCTTCTCCTTCTGCCTGTGTCTCTGCCCCTCTCTCTGCATCTCTCATGAATAAATAAATAAAATCTTAAAAAAAAGAATTTTAGGAAAATCAGTAGTGAATATCATTCCTTAATTTCTGTGTTTATGTGGGAATAATTATGTAGTTGTAATAGGCACTGTAGATAGTGAACAAAAGAAAACTATTCTTTGGGGCTTTTTCATTTGCATTGCTAGATGTTTTCCTTTACTCCTCTACCAATTACAAAATTAATAGATCTCTTTCTCCTAACAAATATTAACACAGCAAAGGAAAATTCTAATAAAGAGTGAGAATTCAGTAACTAGTAAACATGATTATTCTTAACTACTTCTTACTGATAAGACAAAAGTGTACTTAACCTAAATAACTTTTAACATTGAATTGCAAACTGCAGTGGAGTATTGCTGTTAACATTAGGAATATACAATTCTTAAATGCTAGAATGTTAATATGGCATTTCAGTATCATTTGTGCCTTTCACTTGACATGTTGTTCTACCTCTTGGAGTTACTGTACATTTCTGTGGATGTTATGGATCAGATTATCTGAAATATTGCACAAAATACTTTCTCAGAAGAAAGGTCTTAGGCTGACCATGGGAACTAAAAAAACCTGATAAATGAGAAATGTATCTATCTATCTACCCATACATACACACACATTGTTTAACTGATATAGATCAATAATCCATAGCCAGAATTTTGTCTTTAAATTTTCTAGTTAAGGACCAACAAACGGTAAATGGCATCATATCAGAAACTCTGGAATATGGCTTCAATCACTTTTAAATTCCCCCAAATGCCTACATTTTAAAAAGAAAATATATTTCATTGATTTACAAAGCCCATATAAATATAGATATGGTTTGGCCAGGGAATTGTAAATTTAGTCTTAGGTGGGTTTCACATTCAGCCTGAAATGAATCTGCAGAGAGAGTGAGAGTCTAAGTGTTACAAATTCCGTGGCTCTAGGGGAAATATGTTAGAGATCATTCTGAAAGTCAGCACTGCCTAAAAAATAAAAGACAAAAAAAAAAAAAAGAAAAGAAAAGAAAAGAAAAAAGAAAGAAAGAAAAAGAAACACAAAAACAAAAGAACTCATCCCACATTGTGTTCAAATGACTGTTGTCCCCTCAAACAGCAACACTTTAATTTAATATTTGTTATATTTGCCCTTCCTTCTGCCTCGTGGATTTTCACAAAAGCAGTGTGGAGCCATTTAGAATTATGATTTTATGTATGTGACGTGAAGTGGCAATCCAGGCTGTCTTGGTGAGTTGAACGAAGAACGAGAAACAAAAATTGAGCAGGCTATCTTACTTGTCTCATTTGCCAGGCCCCGTCATAAAAAAGCAAATGAGTTGTTTAGTTGAGATCCTTCAGAAAGATGTAATAACAGCGTTTGGTCCATAGGCATGTGGGGGAGAGGCTAGCCCGCATGGCCCGCGCTAGATGGATGATGCTGATGGCCAGCAAACACACACATCCTGCCTGAATATGAACAACAGATTTGTCAGTGTGTGACAGGCTGACAGCCCAGCTCCCAGCTGCTTGTCCACTGTTGTTATATCAGTACCTTGTCTAAGTATTCAGCAAAGAGGCAATCTGCTTCCTCCATTCGTGGGAGGCAGGTTGCCAGTTAAAAAACAAGTATTGGCTTCGGGCTGCAGTGCCAGAACGCATTGAAAAGATGCAATTTAAACCCTTGTGTGCTCCTCCGGCAACATATCACAGGCCTTGGAAGTTCAGTCCTCCAGATTAGAAATGTAAAACAAAGAAGATAACTCAAAATGAGATCCGTACTGGCAAAACATTGTAATTTGGCCACCATAAGTGTCTCAGCGGAACTTGGTTATGAAAGAAATACGTGCTTGACTGGAGCACTCTGTGGGGCCCAAGCGAAAGTTTGCTCCACGGTTCACCATTGCAGTGTTATCTGGGGAGAAGTTGAAAATGTGTCAGTGACGATATAGTCTAGCTCACAAAGCCTCCAGCACTGAAGATGAGCGTTAAAAGTTTTGATTTTTCTGCTAGTTGGGCTGTGTTGATACGGTTGACAACCAATAATGAAATCTTTAACAAGGTAAAAATGGTAGAAATACATTTTTCAAACTTCATTCCAGTCATTGTCAAGACTAAAACTTTTCACTATAGTTCTAAAATCTATAGAAACAGATTAGGAAAATTAGAGGTAAAGTCCCTAAGGAAGTGTCCACGCTATTTTTAAAAGTCTAAGAGAATGAATTAAATATCTTATGTTAAAAGGAGAAAAGTGGAAGAAGCAATGAATTTCGGGGGAAATCACCAATTTGTTCTGGATACTGTGGATGTACCAGAAGTTAGAGCATCACTTGCTACTCCGAGCAGCCTGATTCACGGCACGTGGGGCCATCTCCCCAGGTTGAGTCTAAGGAGTAAGAACTCAAAAGGATTTACACCATGGTCTTTAATGGCTCCTTCAGAGCTGTTAGGCCTGTCAAGCCATTAATAAGCAGTATTTAAGAGTCCCTAAGTACACATTTGCACAACTGTCCCCAAGGACTTGGGGAAAGCTATTATAGTTTGTTGGATCAATAATTATCATCGTCTCATTCAAGTCCACTGCAAAATGAAGAACTAGCTATGGGGTCTTGTGGCATCTTTGGTCCAGGTCACAGTGTAGTGGTGTAGGTCTTGGTATGGTTCAGATCGCTTTGCCCTCTGCTGTCCCTGGAGACCCAGGCCCCACATACCATCTGTATCCATTTGTTTTGCCTGGTGGAGGACTCAGGAGTTGCCAACAGCCTTTTAAGTTCAGGGGGGGACCCTTACCAAATCCAATCTTGAATCTACTAAGAAAATTTACGTCTACCTTAAAAAAATGAAAAAGTAATCACAAGACTATGTTAGGAAGTAGCCATGAAAATTTGGATAGAAGTGTTGTGCATATTTGTTTCTGCTAAAACTTACCAGCCCAAATATCTAGTCCTAGAAAACTCGTTGAATAAGTTATTATACACGTACTCAAAGGGACACTCTGTGGCCAGTAAAAACAGTATTGTAGGAGACACAAGAAAACATTCCTGATATTCTCGAGGGAAGTAAAAAAGCGTCTTACAAAACCATATGTGAGTTTTTTTATTTAAAAAATTAGGTACAATGGATTAAATGATGGGTAGATGGATGGATGACTGGCTGGGTATAGACTACACTGTCAAAAAAATGGATGTAAAAAAGCAGGATACAGGAAATGTTTGTGTTCTTTATGCTTTTCTGTATTTCTGAGCTTTTTCTCCACACTGATGTGGTGCCTTTTCTATTAAGAGAACATACTATTAAAATAAAAAGCTGTCAACAGTAGAGGTGAATATTTAAATGATGAAATTATCCCATTTAGTTAATTGCTGCTCTTTTAAAAAAATTTTTGTGAGATATTTGTGATAGGCACAATGTAAACAATATAATACGGAACAGCACAAATTAGAAGCCTCAGATTGCCTTTTACTTTTTGTTTTTTTATTGTAAAATACGCAAATGTTTTCATGAGGATTCCAGATATATATACCAAAGGTCATTTTTGCTAATTATGTTAGGACGGGTTCTTTGAGCCCATTTCAATCCTCCAAGTTTTTTTCTTTGAGCCATCAATGAATTGTTATTTAAAAACTATGATGGCTTTTCTCTTATCTCTTTTTTAAAAATGTGTTTTAGCTTACAAAAGCTAGGAAGTCATTTATGAAAAAAGCAAACACGTCAATAGTGTCTCATCCTTTTTCTAGTTGCCCACCTGAGACAGTGGAAGAACCAGCCTCCTTTCAAATTTTCCCCTACATTCATTCAAAAATATATATATACAAAGTCTTTCTTCAGAGAACCAAAATAAGCTTCTAATAGGAATACTATTCTGCGTAACGGCCCCATCACTCAATATATCATGCACGCCTTTCGAAACCCAACCACATACACCCTTACATTATGTTCAAGAGATACTTAATATTAAATGACATATGATTTAATTTAATAGTTTGTTGGTGGATACCAACAATGACTACCCAATGGACGGGTATTCAAGTTGAAACCAGTTTATGCTATTACAAACAATTTTGCAATACATCTTTGTACTTATATTAATAGGTACCATTGCTTTTGTATCCCAGATGAGAAATTTGCCCATTTTGAATTTTAGAAGATACTGCCATATTATTTTCAAAAATGTTATAGCTCTTCACCTACAGTGTGGGAGAAAGCTCGTTTCCCCTGATATTTGCCAGCACTGAGCATTACTAGTTCTTCATTTATCTGATGGATAAATAATGGTACCTCCTTGTTTTGATTTGCATTTCCACAACTACCAGTGAGGCTATCTTGATCTCAGGACTCTGTTTATCTTAGGAAGCTCCTATCTTATACGCAATTTAGGATGCACGTGCTTAGTCTTAAGCTGAAAGCCAGCGACAAGGTCTATTCTGCTCACCACAGGTGCTCCAGTGACTGGCCCTGTTCTTGACTTTAATAAACACTCAATAGGCATGTGTTCAGTTATTTAACTGAGTGCTAATGTGTACATGATAGTCTTAGAACTTCTTATATTGGCAGGAGAAGGTATAAAATGGTATGAAAACATTTTTAATTATTTACCCAAAAATATTTGTAAAGGCTTCCTAGATCTATATTCCCATTTGGATGTTCCAAAGTTACCTTCATTTCAACATGTCTGAAATTCTCTGTCTTCTCAAACGAATCTTGCATTGCTACCCAACCAATGGCCCAACTTGGAAAACTCAGATTCCTTCTTGTATTTCCAACAGAGTCTCTGCTTACTTTTCATATGTCACCAAGGCTTGTCTACTCATGGTCCTAAATACCTCTCGATTTGGTTTCCTATTCTTGATCTAACATTATCTCTAACTTAATTTAGACACTTTCCATTTTTAGACTATTCTATAATAGCTCCAGAAAAAGGACATTATTTTGTCTACTGCTGTTATCCCCAGCATTTAAATTCAAGACCCACAGACTGTATGTACTTTATATATTTACTCAATGAATGCATAGTCTCTTAAATGTGCTCATTCTCTTTTGCACTCACTCAATCCTCCAGACTACTGCCGGGTTTATTTTACATATTCATTATTTATTTTTTAAAATATATTACTTATTTATTCATGAGAGACAGAGAGAGGCAGAGACATAGGCAGAAGGAGAAGTAGCTCCCGGCAGGGAGCCCAGTGTGGGACTTGATCCCAGGACCCCAGGATCATGATCTGAGCCAAAGGCTGACACTTAACCACTGAGCCACCCAGGCGGCCTTGCTAGGTTTGTTTTAAAACAGGAGTGTGATGATGCATTATGGTCTAGTGCTGAGGAATGAGGGCAGTAGTCTGTTGGTTTTAAACCCTAGCTCTATGATTTATAGTGACCGTTGGCAATTTATTTCAATTTCCTATGCCTCAGTTTTCCTATCTTTAAACTAGAAATACTGCAGTACTAACCATAGAACATTGTTGTGGGAGTCATCATAAGGATGAATCATATTATAACGCATGGAGCATGGAGCATAAAGCCTTGAATAGAATATATGTTTTCTAAGAGTTACTCATTCTCATAGTCCTGATCATCATCATGATTAGCCTTCACCCTCTGCTTGAGAAACCTTACTGACTCTCACTTCCCTCTATTTACAGAAAAGAGGATAAAATCTAGTCTTCTTAGAATGGAAGCCATAGTTTTTCTCTGCCTGCTGTCCCTTGCTTGACCTCCATCACCATCTTATGCCACTGCTCTCCAAATCTCTCCATTCCACTCTTACCAGACAATTTGTCCTTCCTAAAAATAGAACGTGCTCTGACAATGCTCCGCTATTGAGATAGGGAAACTTGAAGGACCCCATAAAAATCCTTTTACTCACTTTCCTGCTTCTATTCTTGCTAGGACCTGCACCCCACCCCAATGCCACCCCCGCCACTTTACACATGCCTCATAATGCAAATAGTGTATATCCTCCTTATAAGGGACAAGGAGTTAATTTCTTTAGGATAGATAACAACTAAGGAAGGACCAACCTGAGGAAGCTGTTATATGCATATTCCAGAGCACCAGTACTGCCTCAAGTAACGACTATTCTGTCCTCTAGTTAACAACTGTCAATAAAAGATGGAAACCAACCCCCAAGGAACACAGCTCACCTGCAAGGCATGCAGCTCAAGCCCTCTCTCTCCCTCTCCCTCTCCCTCTCTCTCTCTCTCTCTCTCTCTCTCTCTCTCGCCTGCTGTCATCTCTTGAAAGTGTACCTCTTGCTTTAATACACTTTGCTGCTTCTGTTACTTATCTACTGGGCTGCATGTCTATCCTTGAATTCTTTCTCATGACAAGACCAGAACCTCTGGCAACTCCTTCAAGTCTGGCTGAGTCAAGGCCCGAGGGCTTAGGGTCTCCCCAGTTCATCCAACAACAGTGTCAGCATCAAATAAAATAGCAGATACTATCACGAAGGTGACAAAAAGAAACACTGAACATGACATTTTGACTTGTTTGCTGGCCACGGTAATGTCTCTTCTAAAGACAAAATAAGATAGTATTTTGTGTATACTACATTTTCTCTTGAGATGTCATTTTTAATTTAGAATTATCCTATTTGCCATAGCCTCAATGTTAGGAAGCTCCAGCCAACTGTTAGGAATTAACTCTACAATATACACATTAAAAATACAGTTGGAGCTGTCATATAGTATTTCTAACATAAGTATTTCCATTTGGATGAGGGCTTAAAGAACTTGAAAATTCATTCTATTTATTTATTTTTTTAAAAGAGATTTATTTATTTTAGGGAGGGGTGGGGGAGTGCGGAGGGAGAGGAAGAAAGTCTCAAGCCGACTCCCGCTGAACATGGAGTCCAACAACGACCATGTAGGGCTCAATCTCATGACCTTGAAATCATGACCTGAGCCAAAATGAAGTTGGATGTTCAATGGATTGTGACACCCGGGGCACACCGAAAGTTCATTTTAAAAGAGCAACTTCACACTCTCCTGCTTTTATTTTCATGATTCAATTGTCAAGAAAAAAATAAATATTCTCTAGAATTAAGAACAGTGGAAAAATCACAAAGCTTTGTATAAATATAAAAAAAATAATATGAAATGGAAGAGAATTATTTTAATTGCATGGTATTAACTAGGATTTTAGGGAATATTGTGTGTATCACATTTCAAGGCTACCCTGGTACACATGAGCACATTTTATGTTAACCAAGAAAACTAAGCATTAGAAATGATACTGTTTTTAACATCCTAGATTTTAGGGCGATGTTCTGTAAGCAGATATGAAGCCTATTGAAGTATATTTAAGATCTCTCGTTTAGAGTTAAGTGGAAGAAGAAAAAGCAAAATTGTCTTTGCAGATGTTGAGAAGGAATTCATTGCCGGCAATCATCATTTAATATCCAGTGCTGACTTTTTGAACAAGTGCTTTCTCTAAATGATAAATCAAATGAGTTGGCACTAACAATAATCTCTTAGAATATGAATGAGAAAAGCGAGAATATTAAAACAATAGAAACATTAACATAAAAAATCAGCCATTATAGCAAAGAACAGCAAAGGAAATTGGGAAACTATTTTGAATTTTTTATGGTTGATGTTAACAGTTCTACTATGGGAAGTATTGTGTAAAAAAAGCCGAAATACAGATTGAGCTGTAAATATTTACCCATTTAGATGTGACATGTGGTATATGAGTTGTTAGTATCGCTGTAACTAACATTTGAAATGAAAGGATGGAGAATTTTGCCATTTAAAACATAGACACCCAAAACAATAATTTTCTTAATACTATCTGTCCCATGTTCTCCACTGATGAGAGAACCTTCTAAATTTTAATAAGCATGTATCTATTTTCCCACTTCCATTTACACTCTGCGCCCTCCATCTCCAATGTCTACTCCTAGCTCTGCGTACAGAAGGCTTCATTTTCTTTAAAGTTCAGTGGAAGAACTTGATCTGCTCGAATCATCTCTACATTTTGGAACATTGATAGCTTTACATAAAACCTTTGGACATGCGTCATAAACGCTTCTGTGCGGAGTTACACATATCAATTTTCAAATTGTCTTTACGTGATGTTACTACATTTGATGTTTGCTACAACCGTTTTAGGAAGTGCAGGGTGACCCCAGAGGGTGGAGGCCTAGGGGTCAGGAGGTGAAAAAATTCTTGGGGGCAGAGCAAAGGAGATGGACGTTGACTGCACCTGCCAGGGAGCACTGGGCCCCACAGCACTGGGGAGACTGGCTGCCCCAGGCAGTGGTGGGGGTGTAGCGAAGTGGGGGGATGTGAGGAGGCCTGGAAACGTCTGGAATTGGTCTTTTTGGGGGTACCTGTGCCTGGGGGTAAGTAGCCCACTGGTCAGCTAGGGCTTATGGATGTTTTGGGGTGGGTCCCCTGATGGGCCTGTTTATAGTCATCCTGGTGGCTACTATGGGCCCTTCTATCTTACTGGGGTTTCCTCGAGTTGGTTGCCTAAAAGGGGCCTCTACAGAAAGCAAGAGCAGGAAAAGGGGTACATAGGGGCTTCCAAAGATTCATACCGCCCAGGCCCACATAGCGTGCCGAGGCCAGGACTCTGACCGTGAACGGACACTTTTTCTGGAATACCACGTTGCATCTCAAAATCTTACCCTCATCTTTCATGGTTGGGTTGAACATCACACGAGGGCAAAAAGAACACAAAGTTAGCTGACTTCTCTCAAAATTTCCAAATCCTGGCAGGTTTTACACTGCTGGATAACCCTCGATGTTGCCCACACGGTTTTAGAAATATGCCAAATTTTCCCAGTCATTGTTTACATTGCACATGTATTCAGATCTTGTCATGGGTAATCAACGTTTCTCCATAAAAGTGGCCCTAGCTAGCCTCACTAAATAGACGGATTGCTAAATTACCAAGGATTCAGGAACGCGGTTAATAGCAGAGCATTTTCATGAACAAAATTCAGTGAAGACTCAGCTGCCAGGCAGGACTGGCACGGGTGTGCCAACAAGAAGAATGGGGTTTCATCATCATTTTTGTTATATGGTGATTCCTCAAACCAAAGGAGGAAATGGAAATAATCCTAAACATATCCTGGCAGAGTATGTTAACATAGGGATTAAAAAAAAAAATACATTGCTTTCCATTATTCGGGGGAGCATCCGAATGGTTTCTGATGTTGAAGTTTCTTTCTCCTCCTCGACAGGGCTGCGTGATAGAGAAGTGGCTTTGATCCCTTTCTTTACGTTAATTCTTTTTTTTTTTTTTTTTTTTTTCCCAGACAGAAGCCTTTTTTGTTCCCAGCTTTGGTTTTGTTTTTATTCCTATTATTAAAGTGCTGTTTTGCTACCAGCTGCTTCTTTTCAGCATTTATGAGGATTTGGCTGTTATTTATTTATTTTTATTTCAGTGGCGGGGAGGCCAAAGTTCAGTAGCAAGGGGTCCATCAGACTGTATTCTGTGGGTTGATTATGCATAAGGCAGACCCACACCTTGGCTCTGATTCCGGCTTTATGGGCCTCCTCTTGTCTCGGAGCCTGTGGAAAGTTGCATTCTCAGTACCTCCCAGAGTGGGTGTATATAGCAGGAGAGATGAAGGCTTTAGGCTAAATTGCCAAATCCTATATTTGTACACCAGCAGGCAATAAGTGAAGAAGCTTAAGCATTGCATTCCTACCGTCTGAAGCCTGCAGACCCTGCAATCAAACACGGAGACCATATTCCAAAACAATTGTATCCGATGACAGCTTATTATGGAAAGAGTCAGTTCCACTAAGGATGCTTGCCAATAAAACAAAGTGAAAAACAGGATCTCTTCATAATTTCTACTTGATGAGCCACAATTTTGGAGATGATAGCTGAGCTCTTATTCAGATTTCAAAAACCACTTTGTGGACTTATGGACCACTCATTCACACGGGGCCCGAGATGGGGGTGTCCTCGGCAGGCAGCTAGCTGCATCAAGCAGAGAGCAAGCGCAGCCCTGTGTTTGCTAAGCCCATCCCGGAGCCTGCCCAGTGACCTCCACCCCAACCACACTGACATCCTGAAGATTGAGTTAAGCACGAGGTCCAAGCAGCAGCCGGAGCTAATGGTTTACCTCTCATTTTGGTGTTAAAGTTGGGATTTATCATCCTGCAGAATGATTTTATAGACACCTCTGAGTCAATCCTTTATTTCTAAATCAGAACAACACCGTTACCAGCAGGTTTGACACCAGGTAAACTTGTGTAAAATGCCAGCTGGCCTCACTAAAAGATTACACTCACTGGAGGGGATGGGAGTTAATGTTTTCTTGTCACCTCTGGCAGACGTTTTGTTTACAGATTTCTCTGAACTTTCCCTCTTAGTTAAGACACTCGGCCGGAGGCAGCCCTGTGTGGAATATTTACAGTCTTTCCCACCGCATTTGCTTGAAAAGGTATTTTACCTTAAATAAAATTGTGCAAACATCTATTCTGCTTTTGGCATTCTCAAAAATTTGAGGCAATTTAAAGCATCCTTAGCTTTTGCATATGGCCTTTGGGCCTATAGAATTTTTTTCTCATTCATTTATTTATTTGGTCAGTTAAATTTTAATTATGGGTCAATTATCATTGTGTACAGTGTCATGAAAAGTGAATACTTACTTTCTGGGCCTAAAATAAAAATAAGGCAAAAAAATAAAAATAAAAATAAGGCTAGAAGACAGATACAAAGTAAATGATGAGAGAGCTATTAAAAACTAATCCTAATCCCTGCCTCAAAGAAAGTTAAAAATATTATTCTGTGTTAATCAGTGCTTTAAAAAGGTGCATAAAGCTTATAAGGGTAAGACTGGTAGCAAGAGATGAGGTTTAATCTGATTCTAAATGTACAGAGATTCCTGGGAAATCTTTTTAGCCAGACAAGAGGAAGGGCGTAGGAGAGGAAAGGGGATGGGAAAAACCAGTATGTGTACATCTGTAAGAAGGGACAGTCACTTGATGAAGGGTAAACAAGAAATTCCAGAAAAGTATCAAGAAAACTTCACTAAAGGTTTGTATGCTTAAGTGTCTTGACATTACTCTCCTTCTGTGACCAACACTTTTGATGTCAGTAAGGGATTTTGTCACTCGAGTTAACTTCTTTGATTGCCTTTGACTGTCAAGGACTGCACCTGGGTTCATTGTAAGGAGCACATTTACCAATTGGTATTGTCTACTATGGATGGGGAAGGGCAGCATATACACAGTTGATCGTTTTTTCCCCTCCAGCTTAAAAAAAAAATCAGATTTAAGTAGGACTGGTCTTCACCAACACACACACACACACACACACACACACACACACACACACACTTACACCATATCGATTATTTATAGCAGGCATCCATTCAGATGAGATGGGTATCCACTCTCATTGGCCAGTGTCTGTGCCAGTCTCATTATAAAAGATTTAAATATCGTCCCTGAATATATGTGGGATGACTCTAAAAAGATTCTAAGTCTCTTGTGGGCAGTGAGTACACTGTGAAATTCTTATAAATCCTCGCAGTGACCAGCTCAGTGATAAGCATATGGTAGATGCTCCATAAATACTTAGCAAGTGTCATTTAATTAGATGGTAGGAGGTAGACACAGTCTGCGTTGGCCAGAATACGACTATCATTGGTCTCATTTCACTCTGTAATGAGCAGTTTACCTAGCCTAATGACCTGTGAGGTACTTTGGTTATTTTCACAGCTGCAAAAGTCAGATTAAAGAATAGACCCAGAAAGGGTCACAGCAAAACTCTGTGCTACTCATCAGCAAGAGAATGGACACGATGCCTGTGCCCAGTGAGAAGATGCACCAAAAACTTTTCCTGGCTTAACAACCTAACTGCCAAGGTGGTTTGGTAGTGGAGGCAGGAGATTAGATTCTCAGGTATGTTAGAACATTTCCACCTGGCATCCCCGAGCTGGGCTGAATCATTGCATTCCACGGATTCACAAAGGGCTTCAATTAATTCAGAGTGAGATTTCATAATAGTTCTTCCTTTGATTACCTTAATATTTTTCATTAAAATAGACATGTTTCTGTTTCCTTTTACTCAAACATCATTTTTTTTTAAAAAAAAAATTAAGCCAACCAATCACTTTTCTCGTTTTAGAACTAAAGGGTAATTCCTGAAATAATTCTATTCCTTCTGGATGTTTGTGTCTTTAAAATATTCTTGGGATTATTAAACCCTCTCTGTGGCCATTATTTAGCAAACTCTACATTATTCATTGACTATATTTTTCTTAAAGTCAGTCCCTTTAGCCTTTAGTCATTTGTCTTGATTTTTTTCTGAACCTGTTCCAATGCTTCAAACTCTATATGGAGTTAAGGTCATTACCCTGGACCCTAGTTCTTTAAAAGAAAAAAAAAAAAACAAAACTCCATCACTTTCTTCTTCATTGTTCTGGGAAATCATGGGCTATCCTGACCAAGGTCATATTGTCAAGTTAGTGTTATCCTGTATGATCAGAAACCTGGCACATCATGAGATATATATCAAAGGATATTTTCAAATCTTAGTTATATGGACCCCACAAATTTTGAATTTGTGGTCACTGAGACTTGGGTTGGGCTAGTGGATGCCTGTTCACCATAATGATAATTTTATCCATTCAATTAACATCCAAAACACACTACAGGGAAATAAAGTACTTAGGGAAAATACAATTTTCAAAACTTGCCACCATACAAATGCTATTTGCACACAAACACCGATTTGAATATTAACTAAAATTTTATTCGATGTGAATTTCTTAGTAATATACCTATAAACAGTAACATTGTATGTCTTTAAATATTAAGCATTTGGACTTTCTGCCAGCTTAAGAACATTTTTTCCCCCAGTTAGTTTGCATTATGGAAGTTAAGTGTTGTCTAATCTTTATAACTGAGAAGGACCAATGAGAAGTAGCAATATCTTTTTGTGAGGTTCATAGGGAAATTATGTATGAAACCCCCAGTACAGAGTAGGTACTCAGAAATATCAATTCCCTTCACTATCCAATCTATTTATTTTATAAATTTGGATACAGAATCAGAACAGTTTCAGTGAGTGTCTGAACAGGTAAGAGATGTACCTAATTTTAATACAGCTTTGGCAACTTCTGGTCCAGTGGTCCTTCTGCTGTAGCATTGCCCCGGGGTCCCAGACATGAAAGGAAAACAAATCATGGGAGCTGGAGGGTTGCTTTCTATTTTCTGCCCATCTTTCTTTTCTTTCTTTGTCTCTCTTCTCTTTTCTTCTCCTCTCCTCTCCTCTCCTCTCCTCTCCTCTCCTCTCCTCTCCTCTCCTCTCCTCTCCTCTCCTCTCCTCTCCTCTCCTCTCCTCTTCTTTCTCTTTTCTTTTCTTCTTTCTCCCTATAGAGTGGGTCCTGGACCTCCTGTCTGATAGGCTGGAGACAGGTGATGAGCTGGATGGGGAAACAGGGCAGTTGCTGATTTCAAGGGAAACCATCTCAGCAGTGACAGCCATTTCCCCTCACGAACCAGCTGAACTCAGTAGTCTGGGAGTGTGATTACCAGGTAGCTGTAAGATGGGATGGAAAGGCCGCAGAAGTGGCTTCTAATCATATTTTACAGATTCAACATGCTCTCCTTACTCTGTGACACATAAAAATTGTAGAACAGCTCAGAGAAAAATGTTATATGTTCAATATCTATTAACATATTTAAAAAATAAAGTCACTAATATTCAGAATTCTTCTTCAATCTTCTGAAAATCCTTTGCAGTAATGGGTCTCTTCCACAGACAGGAAGGTCCTCTTCCACTCACTGGCTTAGAATTTGATAGAGTTGGACTCAGTTTAAAAAAGAAAAGGAAAATGAGGCCAAGTCATTTAAAATACTCCATTGCTACAAGGTGGAACTTTATTAAAGCATTATAAAGTGTAATAGTTCCTTTAAAACTATAAATTCTTAGATGATTGCACAATCAGAGAAAATTCAGTTGGTCAAGTTATGGTAGTACTTTCTGGTGTTTTATAATACATTTATATATTAGCCAACATCCAGCAGAAAATGAGTACTCTATGGAAATAACAGAAAGCTTAACTTGTACAAAAAAAGGACATTTATTGTAAGATAAAGGGGTGTCTTATGGGACCGAGGCTAAGCCCTCAGAAAAGAATTATAACCACGGAAGAATGCTCAGGAGTCCTGTATTAACCTGGACAGGCTGTTATTTTAGCCTCCTGTCTGCTAACATAAAAATCCCCAAACTGGACAATTAACTGTCATTATGATTTTAGATTTGCTTTATCTGAATCTATGATGGATATTTAATAAATACTGGCTTAAGCACTTTAGCTTTTACTTTTTCCCTCTGTTAAGTATTTAATGATCTGTAAATAAGCACTTGAGAAAATGCTACCTAAAGGGACCCTGTGCTCTTTCACAACATGAAAAATCTTTGTGTAATGTGAACGATTCACCCTCTGACTTATCTGTTTGCTAATAAGATGTCTAGGCCCAGAAAGTAAGTATATTGCCCAAGAATGTAAGAGGCCAGTCCTGTGGAAAGCATGTCATATTCTCCTGTAGAAAAGTGTTGTTTTCCCCACCCTCCCTGTAACGGACTTCCAGTCTTTTCTGAAGAGGACATCTAACAGGCTCAAGGGCTGTGGGAGAGACCTGGTGCTTTTGTTTTCATCTTCATTCATCCTCTGCTCCTCTGTTCCTTGCTTTACCTCATGAACACATTGCCTCCCTCTGCTTCCCTGTTCATTGCTTCTCCATTCAAGAGATCTTTCACACCAAGGGCGGAATTAAATCTCCAAATTTTCAATTCCTTGGCATTGCCTTTGGGAAAGGATGGGAGGGTGGTGGTGTTGAGGAGAGTTCTCAGAAAGTGAGAGGTGGGGCAGATGACCCAGTAGGGTCCATTGTGGGAGACGGGCTTTGATGTAGCAAAGGTTTGGGGATGACCTACTCTGGTTCTTCCAGGACAGTCTTTCTCAACTGCACACCCAGACTCAGATGCCTTTTGGAGAGTGCCATTGGCCAACCTCAATGTTTGAAGTGCTCCCTGGTGATTCTCAGGGACGGCCTAGTGTAGTAGGCCCTGTTCTAGAATGCATTCCCAAAAAGATTCTGTGAAAAGACAGAATTTCAACTAAATATCTTAAGCAAGCAACCTATCTGAGGAACTTGTCAAAGCATTAGCTCTTCTTAGAGTCCTGAGCATGGGTTCTGTGCCTCCCAGGTCTGTAGGACGAGTACCATAAATGAGAGCCATGGTAGATTCCAGAGGCCTTGGTAGGCATGGTCAGCAGTCCCTGAATGATTTTCAGTCAGCTAGTAAGAAATGATTGAGTGCAGGTGATTGAATTCTGTATTTTTATCATTTATAGGTTTTAGTCTAATGGATTTTTATTTTATTTTATTTTATTTTATTTTATTTTATTTTATTTTATTTTATTATTTTTTGAGAGAGAGGGAGAAAGCAGGGTGGGGGAAGGGCAGGGAGGGAATCTCAAACAGACTCCACACCCAGCAAGGAGCCCTATGCGGGGCTCGATCTCATGACCCTCAGATCATGACTGGAGCCCAAATCAAGAGTCTGTTATTTAATTGAGTGAGACACCCAAGTACCCTGAATGGATTTTTAAAAACCTAATACTTGGAGTCATGGCAAACGTTTATTATTAAGGGCATGTTCATCAATGGCTATGAAATTAGGAGGACTGTTGGGTATCATCGTCTTTATTGAGGAATTGCTGTGAAGTCAAAATGTGTTAACACTTCTCTCCAACCTTCCCTCCCCAGCCAGAAGAGTACATAAAAAAAAAAAAAAAAGTCAATTTATCCCTTCATCAGAAACAGAAAAATATACCAAATTTAAAGCACCTTCTGCGTGCCAGACGTGGTACTAGGGTATTTTATGTTCCCCTCAGGCCAAGGTGGTTCAGAGCTGGTGTGCCTCTTCTTTCCCTGTCACAGCATACTTGGAGCCAATGGGTATTAGATACTCATTTAACAGGTTTATTGTAGTATCTACTCATCTGACAAGTGGACCATGAACTCTATTTCTGCTGGGTTCCCACTAAGCAAAGACTCACAATTTTACCCACTACTTAAAGGTGCTGGTCCCCTTGTTCCTTGACATTTCCTTGCTTTGCATTATCTACATGTTCAGCTGGACTTCCACCAGCAACGCTTATTTACAACAGTGGGTCCTGGGAATGGGGGGAGAAATACTCTTAGAAAAGGGACATAAGGAAAGCATTTGATTTCTAGCTTCCAAATGTTTGGCAAGATTGCAGAAGTGAGCAGGAACCGGAGCTTCAAAATGCAAGGCCATTCCTCTGAGCTAGAAATATTTCAGCGGAGGCCCAACTTGCATCTCTGAGTAGCCTTCAGGACTGACTGCCTGATGATCCTCGCGATGAGAGAACTCCCTGGTTTCGCTGAAAGTTCTCTTTCTTTCCAGAATGCAATCCTGAATTCATTTTTTTTGTATTGTCTCCGGAAAATCGTGTTTGCGGGAATGCTTTACGGTCCCTCCTTGAAATTTCCTGGATCTGAAGAAGTAAAGGGAAAGACTATTTGCTTTTATGTAATAAGATTCTCTGGGATTTAATCCTATATCCCATTTATGGCTGAGCCAGCCCTTCAAAATTAAAATGAACCTTTCATCCGTGTGTATCATAAATGGGCATTTATCAGGATTATATGATTTTGCAATCCATCTGAATACGTAACCAGAATTTGTTTTCTTTCCGTTTCACTATGTAATTACCATGCAACAATAACAAAAGTGACATGTTTGAAGAACAGATAAAATGCTGCAAATTGGCCAGTAATGGTGATATTTCCTCATCTTCTGAAAAACCCATTTATTCTCTCTCTCAACAAATCAAGGCATTGTCAGCCCATACTCATCTTGTGGCCAGAGGGGCTCCACCAATTTCTGGATGTGAGCGAGTCTTGGAATGCAGATGAGGGAGACTGGCGAAGGCTTTCAGCACAGGCAGCTGGTCTTTGCTTGCCTCAATTTCTAAATCATCCATAATGGGGCCAAGACCTCCCAAGCACTAAAAAGAGCGAGCTGACATGCTGGACAAACTGTTAATTTTTTCCTGAAGAAGCTGCTATAT
The DNA here is from genome assembly GCF_048164855.1 of Canis lupus baileyi. Taxonomy (NCBI): domain Eukaryota; kingdom Metazoa; phylum Chordata; class Mammalia; order Carnivora; family Canidae; genus Canis; species Canis lupus. Next base: position 11,288,927 of record NC_132875.1, on the reverse strand, counting down.
TGCACATCTGTCACTGCAGCGCAGACAATTACTCACTGAGTGGGGGGAAAAATCTGCTGCTTGTTTCTAGCTGAGTTGTTAAGGGACCTGATGGAGAAATACAATGGCATGGGAGTCAAAGCACGCTGGTTTCCTGTGTGCATGGCGATTGTTCCCTCATTTTGGAAGGCTGTCCTGCAAGATTAAAACACGTGCAGTAGCCTCAGATGCGTGGGAAGGAATCTGAAGTGGTGCCATAACAGGAGAGGCATGGAAAGTTGTGCGAGGATCAAGAACCAAGCCTTACAAATTATGGACCCTGTTATACTGACTGCGGAGAGCCTGGACACTATAGCTGTTGTACTCGAAATACTGTGGTTTTGCAGCACTTCAGATCTCACACCCTGAATGTGTGCTTCCAAGTGCATCACAGCCACGTAAAAAATTATTTGTGAGTTTCATACTTGGTGCATGCACCGTAGATGACCTATTGTTTCCATAATGAATTACAGCCATCCACAGAGAACTTGAGAATGACAGATTCGCCACACAGCCATCTGACAGACCCAATTCCCATCCTCACCCCAAACTCATTTGCTTACCATAATTATGAAATTCTAGCATTTGAAGAAGCCACTTCAATAAGGGATGTAAGAAATCGCTATTGTAGGAGGCATATTTTAAGTACATGTTGAGTTAGCAGACTGATTCTCACCTTCTCTGCCTCTACTAAAGAATGCTGCCTCCAGGAAGAATAAACATTTCTTAGAAATTTAATAAAAAAGATGAAAAATAGGGAGAAAATAGTTGTTGGGGGGCTGTCTTTTTATTTGGGATAAGACTATCATAATGGTCTTATCTCTACCATCTTATACCTGAAAAATCAAGTATCACACACACATTCAAAATTCTAGTGATTTATTTTGAAAACACAAACCACAAAAAACAAAACAAAACAAAACAAAACAAACAAACCAACCCAAGAAACTTAACAAGCACAAAAATTGCTTTCAACTTTTTCCCAACTTCTTCCTTGAAAGATTAAGGGGTAAACACAGGACGTTCTGATAACGAAAAAGGAGTGAGGTCTGTGAATCCGGGAATGATTTAAACTGTCTGACAATTCAAAGACAGAAGACAACTCTAATGTACAGATAAAACTAAAAGTGGCAATAGTAGATCATACTCCTGGCAGTTAATGGCACTGGCTCACTAGAGACAAATCTGGATCTACTTAAAATGTCAGGTGTGTAAAGTAATGAGTCTTTGCTTAGTAGGAACCCAGCAGAAGGAGCCTTCATGGTCCACTTGTCAGTTGAGTATATATTACTGCAAGCCTGTTAAATAAATGAGTATTTAATACCTACTGGATAAAAAAAAAAAAAAAAAAAAAGCTACTCACTCTAACAACTCTAGTCTTTCAGGAGAGAAGATAAAATTTTATCAACATAGTGAGATGCTTCTTATAAGCAAACAAAACTCAACACTTTAGTATCACAGAGTATTTAAAATATCCAAGCACGTTTGTGGAAGGTACAATGTTCCAGGGGGAAATGGAGTGACTGGAATGTATAGGATTCTCAGTGACATTTCGAGTGGCCAGAGAGAGGAATGTGTACTTGATTCTCTTTGAGAAGGAAGAATTCCTGAGAATCAGACAACGTTTGAGTAGGAGGGCCTTGAATCAGTCAGTTTTGCCCAACTTCGGAGATAATAAACACATGACGAAAATGTAGTAGAACAGGTCACAGTCAGCTGGGAATAAATATGTTTTTCATCAGTCCAATATAAATATGTTTTTCATCAAATATGTTTGCCAATTTTTTTCTCTAAATTTTTTTGTAAATACGGAAATTTTCCAGGGCTTAGAAATTAAACAATGAATTTAATTGTTAGATCTTAATTGTCAAAGGGTAGTAATTAAATTTTTTAAAAGTACTTTCAACTCTATCTTTTATTACCTTAAGGTCGAGAGGTAAACATTTAACGCACAAAGACAATGACTGCTTATAAATAACATTTTTAAACATTGTTTTATTTTCTCATTCTTCATTGTACTATTAATATAGCTTTCTACCAAAAGGAAAAAAAAAACACCTAAAAAAAAATCCAAAATACTCTTTGCTAACCAACTTCATTTTACAATACTAATTTAATTTAGATCACTTTTTGTTTTTAGAAAGACAAAATACAGGAAGAAATGGTTTTCTCTTTCATGAAATATTAGCGCAAAATGAAATGTGAAGAGAAGCAACTGTCAGTTCAATTAATTACAAGAATATCAATTCACAATGTTAAAATAAACATTAATAAAATGCAATATTTTGCAATCATGTCTGTTTATTGCATACATATGTGCCCTCTAAACACACCTCTAAGTATACATTATGCATATCTTTAACCCGACTGTCTTAACCTCTGTTTGATAACCACAGAATGAGTTATAAATCTATGTATTTAAATATTGAGACTAATTAATTGGTAAATTTTAGTTAGTTATGCTGTTTTTAAAGGGGTACCTTGTAACTGAAAAATGAAAGCAAACAAATTTGAGGGGAAACTAGCCTTAAAAATTATATTTGGGGGAAGGATGGAGAGAAGGAGGGAAGGCGGGAAGGAAATGACCCGATCACACGGTCTCATCAGTATCAAGTATAATATGTATACAAAGAAAAAAAAAGTGGAACTGCTAAGGTAGTCATGTTCAGCCTCTCTGGGGTACAGCTAAGGTTGGATAATTTATAAAGGAAGAGACCTATGTATTCTCTAAAGCTTTTGGCATGACTGATTCATTTGACTTTGGGCTTTAGATACTGTAGCATAGACAAGTGGCGTCACATATGAGCAGAGAAAAATCTTACCACCTTCTAAGGAGACCTGAATGTGCATTCTAAATCATGAATTCCTTTGGATGCTTTGGGTTCTGTGTGCATAGTAACAGGTAAAAATTAACTATATGTGAAACACATATTAGTGGGCTTAATATCTTAAAAAGAGATTTGATTTACATTAAAAATGGAATATTTTAATTATTTCTCCAGTTACGTTTGGGTACAAACAGAACATCAGGTCTGCACTGATTTTTCTTGAGGACTGAATGGGGAAGGGATGTACATGCTTCTGACGTATGTTTGTGTGTGTGGGATGGGTGGGGGGGGAAGATGTTGTCACTTCTCTACTTTGAGAATTGATTCATATATTTGGTATAGTTAAATACTTCTGTAACATAGAAAATATCTTAAGTCCTCTGAGAGCTGCATAGAGGGACTCTAGACATCAAGAATTAGACCTTTCTTCTGCTTGCTGAAAATGAACTAATTTGGAGGGAGTGTTCGAGAACAACACCCAAGCTAAGTGAGCATCTCAGAGGGGCTGCTTCAGGTGACTACCGCCTTTCCAAAGGGGAAACGATACACCATGCTCATAAAGACTGTGATATTTAATGAAGGAGTTTCCCCATGCCAGTGGGTATATGTTCTGCTCTTCCTATGAGGGTTAGAACATCGCAAAATGAAAAAGAACAGCCAAGTCTTCAGGAGTTTGGGACTAGTCTCATAATAATGTAACTGTGTGTTATCAGTGGCTCCAAATTCTGCTTTTCAAAATTCTAGGGTTTTAGAAGATTTTCGGGCAATGAATTAAAAAAAAATACTTTGAATAGACCCTAGAGCACTATACACTATCATAAATAATTTTTTTACCTGGTATATAGATGATCTCCTCCAGGTTTTACCCATTACATAGTTAGAATGAGTATTTAACAACAAAATTAAAAAAAAATTTTTTAAACAGCTGATTTCAAAGAGACAAACATAAAAGATACAACAGGGTTATTCTATTTAATAAGAATGCCTCAAAAGAGCTATTCACTTGGTAGTCTATAATCCCTTAACTAACCTGTCCTCTTACCACAATATCCCTAGGAAAGAAGGTAATTCTTAAAAGGAACATGTACAATTCGCAAACATAGAGGCTCTCAAATGGCAGGATGACCCTTTCTCCCCAGCTGGCTGCTAGGGGACCACCTAGGAAAGGTCTATACTATCTGCACAAACTTCCTCTCCCCACTTTAAAAAACTCTTGGGGATGTGCAAAATTTTCTAAAACCTACTAGAATGGAGCATCGAGGATTTTCAGGGCAGTGCAACTGCTCTGTGTGATAATATAATGGCAGATCCATGTCATCTTACATTTATCCAAACCTATAGAATGTACAAGACCAGAGTGAATTATAGTGTAAGCTGTGTACTTTGGATGATTAGGATGTGTCAATGTAGTCTTGTCAATTGTAACCAATGTCCCACTCTGGTGGGGGATGCTGATAATACATGTGTGGGGGCAGAGGGTATGTGAGAAATCTCTATACCTTCTTAATTTTTCTGAGAACCTAAAAATGCTCTTATAAAATAAGTTAAAAAACTCCATTAGAAAGGTGATTCTCATGCGTTATTTTGACCTTTACTCAACCAATAAAAGCCATTATAAATATATTATCAGTCCTTAATAATGAAGATCAACATCTTCCAAGCTAAGAGCAATTTAGAATCTCTGGCATTATGAAGCAGATGATTCAAAAATAACAATAGGAGGCACATAATAAAAATGACTTGTTTTGCTTGATTTTAAAGTAACTACTTAGATGTTAGAAAGGGCAAATCATTACCATTCATTCTCTTGTTCACCTTGTAAATGGGCTGGATCATTGCCAGAATTCTGAATTCTTGGGAGAGCCATTTAAATTTTCAAATTAATTGATCTGGTAATCCTAATAGGCTACCCCAATGGTTAAAATTGAAAATTAGCTTACCACCTTTGCACTGATCTTAAAAAAAAATATCAACCTTTGGGAAGAGAGAGGTAGAAGTCAGTCTAGATCAACAGAATTTACAGTTCAGTCATGGTGAATTTAAAAAATACATTTTTCTTTCAATCATTATTTTATGTTCTAGATGAGGTAAAATTTGTAAAATCTGCATTGAAGTCATGTTGTGGGCACTCTGGTGATAACATTGATGAGGTTTATTTTGGTCAAAACGTCAGAGGGAAACATTAATTGCTATTTTTCCACTGTGAACTTTATACTACATTGTCCAAGGATAGATTCATTGGTACCACCCCATTATAGAATCCTCACAAAAAGGCCAAATTTGAGGAATGTGAAATTGGCAAGCCTTTCAAACAAAGACTTGATTAGGACTTCACTGATGTGATGACAAGTCTCTCAAGTTCTTGGGATGATTGGAAACACCATCCTTTCTGGCCTATCCCATTTGAGAAACCTGTGGGTGTGCTCACATTTGCTTGGGCATTGCACACGTGCACACACACACACACACACACACACACACGAATGAATCGAGCTAGAAATGATTGACCTATGAGATCAAAATAAATAGGAGAAATGAGCTCTTCTTTATACCTAGAAATAGCTGAAAATTGCTGCAAAATTTAAAAGGTAAAGGTTTTCACTTTAGCACCAGGAATTGCAAAGGAACCCCATTTCTATCACTGTGGCAGGACTGTATGCAGTTATGACGCTAGAGTGATAAGTTGGAGGCAATGTAGATTTTTGCTTCAAAAACAGAAGCTATGTTGAAATTTTAAAACAATGGAATATATATCGTGAATAAAAATGATGAACCGTTTCTTCTTTGCTTTTCTTCTTAGGTGGATTTTCCTGAATTGGGAGTGGCAGTCGCAGGGGTGCTTTTTGGAAGAGGGAATCCGAGACCTAATCCTTTTGGCCTCTGCAGAGCTTGAATTGGCTCAGCGATCCCCTTGCCACCTCGTCCAAGGCCTGACCCAGGTGTCCAGCCCATATTCTGGAGCATTCGGTTTCCAATGTTGTTTTCTAGGATTGGCTGAGCGTTTTCCCCTACAAATCCTGAAATTAAAAAAATGACAAAAAAACACAACAAGCCCCCAAACCATATTAGTACAGACATAGATGAAGATTCTCTCAAGTTAAGAAAATCATATTCTCCTAAGTTTTTCTTCCAACAAGTTTATTTTATGTGGTGCTTTGTATCTGGCATTCTGGGGGAGAGCAAGTAGACTGCTTCCCATGATTCTGACTTGTAGAAGAAAGAAAGTGCAAAGTGCTAGAAATAAGTTTTAATAATGGACATTCGTTTGCTATCATCAGCTGATTTTCAAAGCCGTGTATTGGACATTGTGAGAGCCTCAGTCTTCAGTACATTGTAGGACTGAGAATGAAATGCACCATTGCCATTTGCTGAATTAGTAACTGGGAATAGATGAGAACCAGGTGACCACATAATGAGGCAGTCTGGGACTTGTCAAATGGGGTCTTAGCTCACTGAAACAAGTATCTTAATGTGTACTGGAAAAAACTTTCAGTTGTAAAAGGCTTGAATGGCAATGATAGGTATAAAAAAATTCATAACTAACATTATTTACTGCTAGACCAGGGCAAAAGATGCATTTCCAAAACAGACCTCCAGGATATCTAGTGTTTTCTGAACAGCCACTGGTCAGGTATGTCAGGTTGAACAGTGCACTAGCAATTCTATCCCATATCCCTGATTTTTAAGTAATTGCCACAAATTAGTTTAATTCCATCTGTAAGGTCAAATCACATCAGAGGTCTAATGGTGCTCTGGGCTACACATCTCTTTAATCATATTTTATCATATTTTGGATTTAAGAGCTTGCTAAAGTTCAGGTGTAAGATTTGTTTAATATTTAAGAAAAAAACATGAGGCCACCTGAATACACCCCTTCAAAAATTGCTAAATTGTGGTCACTTCTCAGTCCTAAAGTGAACAGCAAATGGTGAATGAGTATCACCATGTAAAAATGTTGATAATTTCCAGCACGGGGGTCCCAAGATTGGCCACTGTAATCCTCCCATCCTTGTTGTTCTTAATCTGGGTAGAAAAGAACCCACTCTCTTTTTTAGGTGCTGCTTTCATCTCTCTTCTTAATGAAAATAAAATGAGATAAAGCATTATCTTGTACTTTGAAGTAAAACAATAAAAATGGGAGAACATCTAACTTCTCACATGTTAAATCTTTCCACATGTAACCATGGATTCCTGAAAGAATAATAATAATGATAAAAAAAGCTTTTCTATGCAACCTTAAAGACAAGCTAACAGTTCATTTTTCATGGACAGTGATTCCGGAGTGAGATCTACTGTTGGTCTCTCATCCTTTTTATGAGATTAAGACTTAGGAGGGGAACAACTCAGTCTCCACACAGCCTCCTACAACCATAATTTCCTTTCCTTTTGCTCCTGGCAGTGCTAAATCTTTTCAGTCCTTTCCTGGAAGGCTCTCCTCCTGCTCCGGCAATTTTAGCAATACCTAGCCTGCTCGCCCGCCCGCATGCTCCCCATGCCCAGCCCCCTTGATGTGGGATCTCTCCTTTCTGTGACAGGTGACTCAGTCCTTTCCCCTAAAATCTTCCAGGGAGTATTGTGGATGGTAATTCACTGGCGTAATTGGCTCAAGAGATGAAAATCTTGTATCGGCCTCTCTTAGCTGCTAATCTGTCCAGCTGACTGCAAGCCTAATTGGCAGCTTGTTTAGTAATTTGGCTCCTAAAGTGTTGTATTGATGTTGGATAAACAGCCAATGGAAGGGGAGGTGACACATGCTGCTTCCTACATAACAGCTAGTGCACCCCGCTTCAGTCCCTCCCCTGTATTCAGAACGCGTTTGTGGTATGCGCTCGCTCTTTCTTCCATCCTCTTTTCCCTCTTTACCAGCTAGCTGGGGGGCAGGGCTATTAATAATAATAATAATAATATTATTATTAGTGGTTATTAAAACTACGAGTTATAATATGGCTCTCTGTTCTTATTTTTTTTTCTCTGTTCTTAATAACTAATTTAAGGACATGATTTTTTTGATTACTGTTAAGGAAAGAAACAGCATTTAGCACAGTTTGAGAGGTGAGAAAATGGTAGGTGTTACTACACTTTGTCAGATGTTTTGTTTTATTCTTAATATAGAAAAGCCTGATTCAGGCCATTCTGCATCTTTTCTGCAATACTGTAGACGTTTCTCAAGTGAGTTTTGCTAACTCAAATCAGTTCAAACCCTTACTGGCTTAGAATACAAGGCACATACTTTTTAAATAATAAAAATTTAATGTGGAACTAATTTCCTGTTTTGTTTTGTTTTTGTTTTTTTCAAGGTGAGAAAAACTTTGTTTTTTTTTTTTTTTAAAGATTTTATTTATTTATTCATGATAGTTACACAGAGAGAGACAGAGAGGCAGAGACACAGGCAGAGGGAGAAGCAGGCTCCATGCACCGGGAGCCCGACGTGGGATTCGATCCCAGGCCTCCAGGATCGCGCCCTGGGCCAAAGGCAGGCGCCAAACCGCTGCGCCACCCAGGGATCCCTGAGAAAAACTTTGTAACGAATGAAAGATGTGATCTATATTGACATGTTTGGATATGGAAATATTTTTTTCTAAAGATTTTATTTATTTATTTGAGAGTGAAAGAAAGAGAGTGAGGGAGTGTATGAGCAGGGGGAGGGGTAGGAGGAGAGGGAGAAGCAGACTTCTGGCTGAGCAGGGACCTCAGTGTGGGGCTCAATTCCAGAACCCTGGGGTCATGATCTCAGCTGAAGGCAGACGCTCAACTGACTGAGCCACCAGGTGCCCCAAGAGTGTTTTTATTAATAGATATTTTGATTATACAGAAATATATTTCTTATGGAATCATTACGAATCAAAGAAGAGTGTTTAAAAAAAGCTAAAAAAATCTTAAAATTGTATTGGTTCTGAAGGCACACAGTTATGTCTATTTACAATAATATAATCAGGATCATTTATGGTCTGCCTACTACGTACCACACACATTGTTTACTTGTTAGACATATGGCATTCATTAGATCCATTCCTCATAACAACTGTGCTAGGAAGGAATTCTAGTCGGGCTTGGAGACATGATGTCATTTGACCATGACTACATAGTGAGTAAGCTAAGATTCTAATTTGGTTAAGTTTACTCCAAAAACCTACACACTTTCCATGAGAATTAATGGCAAATAAACAATTCTAGTGATGATGATGCTTCAAACAACTAAAATAAAAATTAACTGGGTTATAAGTGAATTGTAATAATTTCTCTCAATTTGCATATACAGCAAACATACACTGACATAGGTGGATAACAAAATATGATGATAGCTACAGCTCTTCAGGTTACAGATGCTTCCATATTCACCATTTCTTTTGCTCTTCCTTATCAATCTAAAAGATAGGTATTATTGGTTCCATTTTATAGATGACACTGAGGTTTGAAGAGGTAATACAACCTGCCCCAAGTCAACTAGCTAGAAAGTGTCTCAATTAGAATGTGGACTTACATTTGAGTCCAAATCTTATTCATTCACTGACTGAACATCTGACTTAAAATATTATATCACCAATATTTTCTCTTATGTCATTTCTTCTGCCACATTCTCCCAAATGACTTGGATTTTACTGTTCATAAATTTTAAACCCCAGAAATTACTAGTCTAACCTAGCACATAGCAAGTCTGTCTGAAGAGAGAGGTTCAACTCTCTTGTGATACCTAAAGATTCATTTTGCTTGCTATAAATCCAGCTGATCTGGTGGGTATTTAAATTACAATTTAAGTTTTAGTTGTACTTGTAAACACAATTCACGGGGGTTTGTTTTGCTTTTTTTTATCTATTATAATAATCCTTGAATTTAACTGAGGCATCTACTCCATTTACATTTATTGTGATCCTCGGTATATTTGGATCTATTTTTCCTGTATTATTTAATGCTATTTGCCTTGCATTCCTCTACATTTTTGTCTCTTCCTTTCTGGCACTTATTGTTTGCTTACATCAGCTTGAAAATTATATGTTGCATTTTTATTGTTTTAGTGATTACCTTTAAATATCAACATGCATAACTGACTTATTATTTCATCACATGTCCGTATTGTTGTCCAGAGTTTTACTTCCAGCTTATTAAAAAAAAATATTTTATTTATTTATTTATTTATTTATTTATTTATTTATTTATTTATTTATTTATGAGAGAGAGCATGGGGAGGGGGGAGTAGGGGGAGGGAAGGGAGTGAGGGAGAGGGAGAAGCAGACTCTCCACTGAGCAGAGAACCTGACACAGGGCTCCATCCCAGGACCCTGAGATCATGACCTGAGCTGAAGGCAGATGCTTAACAGATGAGACATCCAGGTGCCCCTCCATTTTGATTTTGATTCTCTCTTTATGAATTCCGTTTTCTTCTACATGACATATTAAGTTTAGTAATAATTGGTATTTACCTGAAATTGTCTTTATTTCATCCTCACTCTTAGGAAGTGGTTTAACTGGATATAAAACTCTATGTTGATTATTATTTTATCTCCACACTTTGAAAATATTACTCTTATCTTCTGGACTGTACTGATGTTTTTAAGTCTGCTACCATTGTAATTTCATTCTGATGTAGGTTCCATCTTTTTTCCCTGGCTGCTAAGTCCTTTTCTTTCTCTTTGGTGTTCTTAAGTTTTATTACAATGAGTCTAGATACAACTAAATTTATATTTACTGTTTCTTGATAAGGACTTGTACTTTTTTGAATATGAAGATTCACATTTTCCTTCAGTTGTATAAATTCCATCATTTTCACTGAATTCAGTCAATATGATCCTCAAATAATGGACCTCCCTATTCTTTTTACTCCTCGTGGAAGCCCTATTGGATGTATGTTGAACTTCATCCCCCTCATAATCCTGTAGCCATTCTATCTTCTATATTTTTATCTCAGTGCTTCTTTTAGGCAATCTTTTCAGATTGCTCTTAGAATTCATTAGTTTTGTTGTTGTTGTATGGCTAGCTGTATTGAATGTGTCATCCATCCAGTGAATTTATAATTTTCAAGATTTTTTCATAATAAATAAGAATATCAAATTCTCTTTGGTTCTTTACCATGCTTGTCTTACTTTTTTTCTATAGTTATTTCCTTCTGTTTTTAAATCTGTTTATAATTTCCATTTTTTTTTAAGTTTTGGTTTATGACATCACCTTCAGTAGGTTTTCATTTGTGAAATTAAGATAGTCATTGGGGTTTAAGGCATGTACCACTAAAGTAGCTTTAGAAAAAAGAAACTTTAGAAGCTTTGCTTCAAAGTCCGGTTTTTATGTTAATTTGTTGACTTGGTATAATTTTAAAGTAGAAACTCATGTGAGGATAAGCTCTGGTTATACATCTTCAGAGTCTTCTACTTGGAGCTCAGGTAGAAATGAGATTCTTATTTTCCCATGCCTGTGGGTAAGTTTTGTTTCTAACCTGCCTTCTTCTTAGGATAGAGCTTTCCAGATGTTCTGACTTGATACGATCCTTACATCCAACTTCTCAGCTTAGCTCCCTTCCTACGGGGCACTAACAAACCCACCTCAGGGTTTCCTAGATTGGCAAAACTGGGCATGGGCATGGGGGCTCCATAGGACCATTTCTGGTCTGGAACAATTTCCTTTAGTCTCAGCTATGCATCTAAAAAGATTGCTTTACACTTTGTTAGGTATGTCCAGGTATTCTGTAGTTTGAGAATTTTCTCATTATTTAGTCTTTCATATTGTCAGGAACATGATTATTTTCTATCTAATGTGGATGTTTACCCTCTCCTTAAGTATACCTTGTACCAAATGGTAGTGGAGAGTTAAGACTCTCCTAAAACACCAAACTGAAAGTCAGTTTGGTGATGCATGTATCAAGAGGATGAGGGTGATATGTTTGGTTTCAGTATCAAGAGGATGAGGGTGATATGTTTGGTTTCAAAATTAAAAACAACAACATCTCCAAAAGTCTGCCCATTTTAAAGTCCTGGAAGAGATTAGATAATCTACATTGATCATATAGATCCAGTGGTAAAAGAAAATAAAAATACAATTATTGATAAAATAAATTTTGGACAACTGAAGAGATACAGCAGGAAGGGAGCTTGGTTACACTAACCATTTCCTGATTATGATCAGTAAGACTTTTAATTAAAAGTACATCTTTAAAAAATCTTTACCCATTATTATGGTTTGCAACTTGCCTTTATTGTCTTAAATATTCCAAGATTATTTTATTATTGAAATACCAGTAGAATGCTGAGGAAGAAGTCAAAAAGTCACAGAAGGCTGTAAAGCAACCCCTTGCAAAGATCTTGCATGTCCATGAAAACATAGCCTGGAGCAATATCTATACCAAGATATTAAACTTCACTAGGCATGTCTACGTAATATAAAATGTATAGGAAAAAGGTTGACTCTTTTCGATGAATATTTTCCCTATGCTATCAGTTCAATACAAAGCAAAATAGTAACAGCAAATACTAATTGTGGATAACAATGAATTTAGTAATGCGTAGTGGACTAAACCTTTAAATGAATGTGGTAGCCATAATATTTCCAAAAGCACGCTTATATCTTTTCACTATGAGATCCTTACTAAGCTATGACTTCTACCAAAAACGCAGACCATAACCAACATTGCTGACTGCCTTTTAAAAATGTGTTAATAATATTCTTTCTATTTTGCTCACTGCTTTTCTTCACCTTTACAGGTGACATTTTTCAAACTATAAAATGCATTCTGCTGGCAAACCTTCTTGCTTCAACAGTTCTCAATTTTATAATAGTAAATCTACATCCTTTGCTACTGAGACATCCACTATCTTTTGGTATGTGACTTTGAATGAGGCAGAGAACAAGCCATACATTTAAAAATCAATATCTAACCTTATCAATATTCATTTTACTTTGTCGATACAAAATACAAAGGTGAAAGAGCAGTAAATAAGCTAAAGCACTGAAATAAATTTGGTGTTCCTGTCACAATTAATAAATGTTCAACCGATAACACTGCTGGCTAGACTATAGCTCTATAGCTGTACAAAGTGAATGAAATTATGCTTCAATGCTATTGCTAAAACAGGGTGAGTAAAATTTTCAACACACTAGCAGGTAAAGATCAGATTTTGGGTTATTAATTTCATCGGTGACTTACAAGTATTTATTACATGTATAATACATAACTGTTTATTCTTGGAGTTTTCAATTGTTGTATAAACCCTGTTCAGGATTATAAAGTTAGAGTGCCAAATTATAGTCTTCTGACAATGCTTTGGTAAATATTTTCTAAAAGTGCTGTTTAACTGTACAATATTTCACATATAAATCAGAGGGGATCATTAAATAATATTCAAGCTGTCTGCCTTTTAACTCTTATCCCCTACTTCACATGAGAGACTGTTATCTTTACCTGCATTTTTCCACCTTAGATTGAATGTTGACTAGAGGCAACAGAAAGTGTGAAAATGTATCTCAATTTGATGTGTTTTGGGGGGAGGTCTGAAAGGGCCTATAAAATGGGAAGAATATTCATTTTGAAATAGTTCTACATGCTAACTCAACTCTGGAAGCTGACAAATATAATTGACTATTATGAGACTGAATATACTTCAGAATTTGAAAATTATAATTTTCAGAGACAAGATGATCGAGGATTCATAACCTCATTATCAAAGTGTATTTATGCAAAAGCATTTCTTACTTGAATTTGGATAATAATCTTCACCTTAGAGTTGATTCATTAGTATTAGAAGATATTCTTTTTAAAACTGAGGACTTTTAAATAACCTCATTCTCTTCCTCTTTGAGAGGAACAGTTATGCATGGATTTAAAAGACGCATTTGAAATGAGTAACATAATTCTCTTACTCCACTACTGTGAGTAATTACAAAAATGCATTAAATTTCTATGAATTTTATTCTTTAAGGAAAAAAAAATCTAGTAATATAATCAAAATCCTGAATCTTAAGAGAATCACAACAGTTTTGAAATATAATGTCTGAAATATGCTGGTATAGGCTTATGAATGTTTTAGGCTAAAGTTTAATGTTTAGACCCATACTCCGTATAAATGATTTCCTCTGATGCTACTGAGTTGTAACGTCAAAATCACCTTGTAGAAATAATTATATTATCCTCTCCTCAACCATTATGCATTTTCCTTCTCACTTCACATATGTTCAGAGTGTTAGAACCTGACCCTGATATTCTCTCTTCCTTATTGCTGGCACTAAGGTGCTTTAGTCACATCCCTAAGATTGTTCTTGTACTATTTCTGCCACTAATGTTTGAATCATTGAAAGATAAGAGAATTCAGGGGACCATTCAACTGGAATGGGGATATTAAAGAATTCTACACCTGCCTTATGAAAGATTTGAATTGAGGAACTTATGACATGTATTCGATCTAAAAGTGGCTATCTGTCCCTGCGTAAAGAGATATATTAGAGGTATTCTCACGAATGTTCTGTATCTCTACATAGCAATATTTAGGTAACTCTTCTATGAAACTTAACACATAATAGCAAGTTCAAATAAACATATACAACAGAACAGTCTTTACAAATACATTCTTACAAAAAGGCCATATGTTGTCATGAAAGAATAGGGATTTAGGGGTCATGTGGGTAGACGCAGGCCTGAAACCTCCCTTTGCCATTCAATAATTATGGCTTCTTAGGGAATGAAGAAAAATCTAACACTTCTCTGCATCTTAATGTTATGGTATAAAGTGATGCTCATACCACCTAGCTCACAAAGTTGTTACAAAGATAAAATGAAATAATAAAGTTCCTGTTACAGAGTAGGCACCCAATAAGTGGTAAATATTATTCTACATAAATACACATTCCATACACAGGTGTTTCTTATTTCCAAATTCTGAAAATTCAATACAGCTACAAGATGAAGATCAATATTATATTTACTCATAACTACATACATAATTTCCTAACATAACCCTTTATATAGGGTTCCAATTTTAAGTTATTCAATTTTTAGGTCCCCTAAATGGAGAATTAAAGCTTCACATCTTTTATTTCTTTGAAAATCACCATGTCAAGATTTTTTTCCTCCTTTCTCACAGTTTATTCTCCTGGTTGACATGAATCTTATTTTCACATTCTATAATTCATCATGGAAAAAATAACTTTTCCTATAAAAGGTTTCCCAAGAGAGTTAAGAGAAAGTTTATAAATCTGAATTGGTAAGGATCTCAGGCAATAGGCCAAGGCTAGTATTTCTTGTAACTGACCAAGTATCTAAACTGGAAACATTTCAGCTGCACCACAAATCCATGATGGTTAATAGTACTTCATTTCTAGGTGGATGTCTACCTTATAAGGCCCAGCTGGCTTCCTCCTTTCACTGGTTTTCATCTCTGCCTTTCCTTACCATTGCTCTTGCATGAGATTTTGTTATACATACTAAAATTATTCACATCCTTCACTTCCAAGTTTGAGGCTTTGCCCTGGGAAGGCTTCCTGTCCCCTCTGGTCTAGTGACTTCTCTCTGCTCAGCACTTGTGGTTTCCTCTAATCCACACTCATTAGAATGGCCTGCTATTAGAACGATGTGATTTGTTAGGTGGAAATAATGAGACTTTTTATTCTAATGCAAATTTTCTTTCTTTCTTTCTTTTTTTTTTTTTTTAATAGGCTCCACACCCAACATGGGGCTTGAACTCAGGACCCTCAGATCAAGAGTTGCAAGCTCTACTAACAGAGCCAGCCAGGCAACCCTGTTTAAATAAGGAAAGACAAATCTAGAACTGCTGCAGAGCTGGGACTAGAAACCAGACTGATGCATTCATGGCTAGCCTTGAATCTTCTATAATATGGGACCCTGAGTTTTGAGACTGTTCCTTATACTTTTGAATTTCTTGCTATTAATCTCTTCTGGGGTTATTTTCCTTTTCATCTACTTATGCCTTGTTTTCCCAACCAGTCTATAAATTTCTGGAGGCCAAAGATACAGCCTTTGAAGTTCTGTACCCTTTAATACCTCACACAAAGTCTTGCATTTGGGCAGGTGTGAAGTATTTTATTGATTGGCTGCCTGAAAGATCTACACAAGGAACATGCAACACAACCTGTCACCAAATGCAAATGATTTAATAGTTGCTTGTATCTGTGCCTCTTCTTACATGCAAATGATTTAGAATTATCTGTATTTTCTTCTTGAGGATTTATGAACTTTATTTATTTTCTTATTTTTTAAAGATTTTATTTATTCATTCATGAGAGACAGAGAGAGAGAGAGAGGCAGAGACACAGGCAAAAGGAGAAGCAGGCCCTGTGCAGGGAGCTCGACGTGGGACTTGATTCTCGGTCTCCAGGATCAGGCCCTGGGCTGAAGGCGGCGCTAAACCGCTGAGCCACCCGGGCTGCCCGATTTATGAACTTTATATTTGTGATCTGCCCCAACCCATTTTTGCTTTACCTGTAGTAGTAGGTCCAGGCAAGGGTGCTGCTTTTCTTCTTCGTTTGATATCTCCTGTGCATAAGGATCCTAAATGCATGCTTGTTTGCCTACAAGTAATTATCAGAAAAAACTATTAACAAAGGAGGAAAAAAATGACACATAAATACACAGCTTGTATAATCTGAACCTAAATCAAAACATTCTCAACAAAGATGGAGCAGCATAGTAAAACCACCAATCTTGTTTATATCGAAACATAATTACGTTTGTTGACAAGCGTTCAGCAGCTAAATGCGCCATCATAAATTGTTACTGGAATGAATAATATAAAAGGA
Organism: Canis lupus baileyi; assembly: GCF_048164855.1. Classification (NCBI taxonomy): domain Eukaryota; kingdom Metazoa; phylum Chordata; class Mammalia; order Carnivora; family Canidae; genus Canis; species Canis lupus. The sequence goes on along the minus strand of NC_132875.1, from coordinate 11,272,350 downwards.
ATGCTTTTTAATTTTCAAAACTGGCAATCTTTCTAGCTCAACATAAAATCAAGCACTGTTGCTTCTGACAGGAAAATAGCTAAGATTAATTATCTAAAGAGATCACAATATTGTTGCTAGGTTATCAATTGGTTACTAATGCTTTACTGTCAGAGCAACATTTATTACAGGAAAAGTATGATCAATTTCTTTTAGGATATTATGTGGCAGTGAATTCTTTTAAAACATTTTAAACAGATAGAAGGAAATAGTGATGTTCTTTCTTATAATTCATATGATTAGAATTCTCTAGTTAATTGTTTATTAGCTAGGTGAGGAGACATAATTTGAATATGTTAATGCTGTCTACTGCTACCAAATAGGCTAACCTGATATTGGATTATATTTGTAAAGACATAATATATAAGAACTGAGAAGTAGACCTTCTGATAGTCTTGAAACTAGTTAGAATTGGATCCTTTTGCCTAATCATGGATCCTAAATTAAAAAGTTTTGGAGGAATTAGGGATGGCCCATTTGGAAATCAAGAAAAAATACAAAAACGGAAAGGATTTAAAAGTCTTCAAACATTTCAGGCTATAGAAGGTCTCTGTTCATTTCCTGGATCATAATCCCAGATGGAGGGTTAGGATAGTGTCTGGGGATCATGAAGCAGAAATAAATGATGCATGTTTATTATAGCACATGTTCTTTTAGTAATTCATAGAGATATCTGGTAGTATCCTGAAGTTTTATATTTAACCTAGCAAAGCCTGTTGGATCAGGGTCCTCTCTCCATCCCATTGTTTCTGAATGGCCCAACAAACATTGGTTCACCAAACATTTTGACTTGTTTCATCTTATGAACTGTATTCCTCCATTTTAAGTCGCAGACTCCTATTCCCCTTCTCCTTCATTCAGGATGACATAAACACCTCCTTTGCCTCATTGTCTTTGGAATCTCCTGTTTGTGTGGGTTCCCTGTATGTACAAAGTTTAATTTGATTACTCCCTGTTAATCTGTCCCATGTCAGTTTGATTCTTAGCCCAGCTAGAAGAATCTTGAAAGACACAGAAATTTTATTTTCTCCCCGACATACCCAGATTATTAGAGAAAAATTTTAAAGGGAAAAATTAATTCAGGTAAAAGACCAAGATATATATTTATACACATATTCTCAGGTGTTTAAATATAATGGAAAATAGGAACTGGGGAGTAAAATTACTTTACACATAGGTTCTACCTATACAGGACAAAGTACAATAGTTATCTGGGTGATCCACAATCAAATAAATACATCATGAAAATCTATCAACATAGGTAATAGCAAATAGGCATTTGTGTCGTTCTCTTCCTTTTGTATTGAGTGTATAATGTTTCCCTGTTGTAGAATACTTACAACTATTAAAATAATTTTAAAAATTAGTTCATTCAGGGATGCTTGGGTGGCTCAGAGGTTGAGCGTCTGCCTTCGCCTCAGGGCATGATCTGGAATCAACCCCTCATCAGTCTCCCTGCAGGGAGGGAGCCTGCTTCTCCCTCTGCCTGTGTCTCTGCCTCTCTCTCTGTGTCTCTCATGAATGAATAAATAAATCTTAAAAAAAAAAGTTCATTCAGGTAGTGACTAACTGCAGAAATACATGCACACATACCATATGTCAGAATGTTAAGAGACATGCAAAACTAGCATTTTTATTGGCTTCTGAGGTGTGGTCTTGGCTCCAAGGCCAAGAAAAATGAATGGTTATGATCACATTTATTTTTTAAAACTCTTAGAAATTTTAAAAAACGACAGTAATATCAGAGAGGACACATCCTTTTTATACAAAATTAATGAATTCATTTATTCAGCAAGTACTTATTAGTATCTACTACTGATTTAGCATAAGAGCTCACTGAGGTGGTGACAATGTGGAGAGCAGGGAAGAAGAAATGGAAGACACGAAGGACACGGAATGTTCACTTCCTATTATTGGAGGAGTTTACGGCCTGAATGGGGAGATTAAGTCATGAGTACATGAAATAATTAGGGACAGTGGTGGCAGTGGCAGGCAACACCAACTTTATTAGCTGTTAGTAGAGACTACATTATTTAGGTCCTTATAACAATTCTAAACATGTTGTGTTGAATATTTTTTTTTCTTTCATAGGGAAATATTTTTGCATTAGTGGAAAACTATACTTTGAGAGCACACTCTTCTTGTCATCAGACTGATTCTATGGGAGCTAATTTACAACTCTAAGTTATAGATATCTGAAAGCAATGGGAAATAATTCCTGCGTACAGAAATGCAAATGAATTGTCCTGAGGAAGGGCAATCCTCCCTCCTGTGGAAAAGTCTTGCATGCATTTGCGCATTCATGTCTACATTCCTTATTCCTTATAAATTTGTGTTTGACTTCTCCTTTGAACTCCTTTTATGTTGCTACAAATAACATCTGCCTGGTTCCCTCATTAACTCATGAGTTAAATATCTCAAACACATCCTCATTTTTTATTCGTGAAAGAGTCACGATTTTACTTTTTTGTACAAAATTATCCTTTACCATCTGTGAGCCCCCTTGAAATCTCCCCCTAGCTAAAGACTGCAGTAACACTGACCTTTGGCGGAGCATACACCAGACAGGCTCAGGCTCGGATATCAGGAATAGTGGAGGAGGAGGGAAAGGTAACATTCTAAAAATGGGAATAAGGTGGGAATCTGAATTCTGAGGCATAGCTCTTTTGTTATTGAGCTGTAAAAGTCAACCCATGGACTATCTACTTCTGATCCTCTTGTTAAAACATTATAAATATCCTTAATTTAAGCCATGATTCCTTAGGTTTTCTATACTTGTTACTGAAAGTATTTTTTAAAAGATTTTATTTTTAAGTAATCTCTACATCCAACGTGGGCATCAAACTCATGTTCGAGATCAAGAGTCACATGCTCTGACTGAGCTAATCAGGTGTCCTTGTTGCTGAAAGTATCTTCAACAAAAGAGTTTTTGCTCTGGCCAGAGATTTAAGAGTAATTCAAGATGTCTGGGGAGCACTGTTTTGAGAAGAGACTATATAATTTGAAGGAAGAACAACAGTGGGGCTGGATCATGGGCCATAAATGCCACATATGCCCATGAAGGTGTCTGGATCTTATATCTGATGTGGAGTCATTAAACATTATTTGGCAGAAAAGAAGGTTGGACAGATTAGAATCCTCGGATGCTGGTAGAGAGAGGGGTTGTTTTGGTGGAGAATAGCATGAAGCTGCTGCGCTATGGAACTTCTTAGTGCTAGTCTATCTGAGAGAGAAGGTGGGCAGGGGTGGGTAGGCAGTCCATGGAAAGTCCTGATTCTGGATTATTAAGCAAAAAAACAAACAAACAAAACTATGCCAGGTTTTATTACTTCAGATATACTTGAAGCTCAAAATAAGGTAAAAAAAAAAATAGTAGCCAGGAGCATCCTTCTTAAGAAATATATTTCTAATATATATTATATATATCTAATATATATTATATATAAATATATATATATTTCTAGAAATAATTAGAAGAAATACTTAAGGGTCTGACACATGGTGGGTACTCATTGTGACTATTAACACTGCCAGCTTCCACCTCCACTGTTCCTGCACTAATGGCCCATAATCAGAGTCTTCTCATTGCTTGAAAATCATTCTCCAAGTCAATATTGCTGTTAAAACTTTTATCATTTTTTTAACGCTATTCAAACTTATTAGGAAAGGCCTCTTGGCAAACATGGTGAAACAAACCCCAGGAACAACTAACTCCCTCTTTTAAACATCTTTGCTCATCTACTGGACCGAAAATTCTCTTTTGGGTGTCTTTATGGAAGAAATGGAATATAACATTTTCATTCAACTCCCCTCCCCCGCCCCCAGCAGAGCTACATAAAGGAAAAGAGACAAACATTCAACGAGAATAAAGTTCAAGTTAATAAAGTCAGTACATTGAACCCCAAGACCTAAGCCATAAGAAAAACAGCTGGCTGTATTTCAGTAATTCTATCAGGAATTGACTATCTGCTGCAGCACATCCCGCGATCTGGATTATTGACCAGTAAGATTACCCCCTTCAGGCTGGTCCACCCCCCTGTTCCTTCAAATAGGTGCAATGAAGTTGCCACAAATAACACAAGTAAGGTCTACTCTGTTATTTGTTGTCACTCCTAATGTAAAACATAGCAGTTATTTTTTAATTTAAAATCAATGAGTGTCTCAAAGGCAGCCTTGTTGCTTCAGTCTCAATGAGTCATTTGTTTTTGCAAAGCAGAGTACTTGCATTACTATTCAAGGTGATAGGTGGCTTTTTTTTTTTTTTTTTTGCAGTGATGTTTTCAAGAAGGATAATGCAATGTCCTATCAACAGTGTATTTGTTTCCATCAACAGTATTTGCTTGCAGTGGAGAGGAGGGGAGACGAATCAAGACCTGATCACTGTATAACTACTCACACCTTTACTATTGAAGGTAAACATATCTTTAAGTGGAGAGGATCCAGAAACAATGCCGTTTGGTTCTGGATTAGTAAGAGTTGTCACTTAGTTATGATTTGAAACATGGCTTCCCATGTACCAATTCTGAAGATTTTCCTATTCAGCATTAGAAAAGCAGAGCTCAGAAAGAAATCTTTTGCTGTTATTGTTGTTGTTGGTTTTGCTTTTGAAACAGACTTCACTTGGTTTTTATGCCCTCATCCTTTTCAACGGTGTGGTGGTAGGAAACTGGACATTTTATCTGGAGGAAAAAAAACAGGAAAAAAAAAAAAAAAAGCAAAAACAAAACAAAACAAAACATCCTAGCGAAAACCACCTTGCCTGAAAACTTGGTTTTCGACAGGGGCTGACAGGGACAGAAGCAGGCAGTGTCAAACACAATAATATTAAAGGGAAAAGAGTAAGAACTTGTCTCTTCATTGTACGCATTTACAGACAGAGGCTTTTCAGAGAATTAGGCCTAGTTAAAGCTGCCCCTGGATAAAATGTGTTCCCAAGCAGCCGCAGACAAGCTGCGGAGGAGAGACAAACAGATGTGACTATGGGCCCTGGCATTTGGCAAGAACACTCACTGTCAGTTAGAAAAATATAAGCCTGGACAGGGCATCAGCTGCACAGAAATGAAGCAGGTCTGCGGTGTCACTGGAGGAGTTATCTGGTGGCAAAGAGAAGTACCGGGGCTGGAAAATCCAGCTCCCCAACTTCCTCTTCTAGATTCAAATTACCCTCTCCTCCCTTTATTTGATGTCGCTATGTCTCAAGATATTAAACTGAAGGAGTTAACATCAGTATCTCTTTTGCTTTTGTACTAAAACGCACATTAAGTAACAACTACCATTTAGCATAAGGATTTTTTAACTACTAAGATTGCATTGAGTCCATTTTTTTTTCTTTTTTTTTTTAAATGTTTATTTATTTATGATAGTCACAGAGAGAGAAAGAGAGAGAGGCAGAGACGCAGGCAGAGGGAGAAGCAGGCTCCATGCACCGGAAGCCCGATGTGGGATTCGATCCCGGGTCTCCAGGATCGCGCCCTGGGCCAAAGGCAGGCGCCAAACCCCTGTGCCACCCAGGGATCCCGAGTCCATTTTTTTTTAATGGTGTTTTTTTCTAAGCCTCTTTTTGTGCATGAAGCACGCTTTGCATTTAGTGCTGTGGACCGCACCCTCCTCCTTGATTCTGGTGCCTTCTCTCTCTGTGGCTTTGGTCATTTGACTTCCCGTTCTGCCTTGACTTCATTTCCCCTCTTTCACCTGGACTCATCCTGATTTTAGCAGGGAGCACTTGGAAGTTTTAAAGCAGTGCACTGAGTCCCAGGACCTTGAGTACTTAAGTTCTCCCTTGGTACTTGAGTCCCAGGAACTGGGCCCTTGCTTTATTCTGGACTTACCTACTAGTCCTAAACCTCCCAGAATCTTAGTTCTTTTGGATTTGGGTCATGCCTGGATCTTCCCAGATGCTAAAGTCTGGACCCAATGAGCAACCTAGTGACCAAGGTCGTCTCTAGGGCTGTGGGCAGACCCCAGTCCAAGCATCAGTGCTCCTGGCCCCCAACTCTGCTCACTGCCCACTTGCAGGGACCATTCTTGACTCTGTGTCCATTAACCTCCAACCCCTTGTGTCCTGGTGCTTCCCCCCTGACAGTGATCTCGCTTCTGCCAGCCTGTGGTTCCTCTCCATAGCCCATGGATCTGCCCTGTCAATGCCTTTTCCACCCAACAAGAGTTCGGGTCCAGACCTACTTCTTCCTAATCTGCTTTACCCTGCTACAGGACCGGGTGACTGCTGTGGGAGTTGCGGGGAGGCTGTGCTGATAAAGGGATGACTTCCCTTCTGGTAGCGCCCAGTGTTGGTGGCAAGTGGGGAGCTCGGGGACCAGCTGCACTGCCCAGCCAGTCAAGGGCTGTTCTGGCTCCTCAGAGCAGAGTCCTAGGGGATCGGCTATCCTGAAGGAGGCGGAGAGATGGGTGAGGTTGGGGGGGGGGGAACCTGCAGGTGGTTCAGGAACCACCATATTTGTCAATGTTGGAAGAGGATTTTACCAATCTTTGGCATGTTACTTAAAGTCTTTTTGCTTCCATTTTTTTTTTTACCTTCAAGAACTGTGATTAGACTAAGACTTACCTCAGAGATTTATTTGAGGATTTTATTTAGAAATCATTTGTATAGAACATCTGGCACAGTGCCTACATAGAGTAAGCCATCAGTAACTGCTAGCTACTACTGTTTCTGTCATGCCCACTTCACAGATAAGCACAGCCCAGGGCACAGAAAGTTCAATAATTTACCCGGGATCACACAGTTAAGGGGAACTGATGGTAGGCCTTTGTGGTGTAATACAGCCAGAGGAATGCTAGTGTAGTGTCACTAAACAGATACCAGATAAAGACTCATTATATCTAAACACTCTCAATATGCTACAATAGGGATATAATAAGGATCATTTCTAAATAACAAGTAGGTATTTTTGGGTAGTTAATAGAAAAGTTATATTTTTCTCTACTGTTTGGTTGTTTGCTTTAAGTGTGTCACAGCCTGTAGGAATAAGTCCTCATTTATCAAATGGTCTGGCCTCAAGTTGTTTTCAGATTAGAAAGGATTGTCAGCTAAGAACACTGGAACAACTTGAGGCCAAGAACCACGTGTAATTTTGCAGAACCTAGTTTTGCTTCTGTCACGTAATAGAAGCACAATAACAAGTTACTGAACTAAAACAAATCAAGCTACTTTAAAACTGTTGCCTCAACATTTCATTTGGCAACTAATCATGCATTTTTTGGTGATAACACTTCTACTTTCTTGAAGTGTTACTTAAATTTACTCAAAAACATTCATTTAACAATTAACAAAACTTGACTATGAATCAGGTATTCTACTAGATGCTAAAAAAAACAAAACAAAAAAACCAACCCACACAGAGTAAGATGGCTCTTACCATCAAGGGGCTCAGAGCCTAATGCAGGAAACATAGGAACGAGAAATTACTATACAATGTAATAAGTCCATAGGGTTATGGTAGCAGACCACCTCTTTGGGGAAACTGAGGAAAATTCGTTTCACCTGAGTTCAAATTTGGATATTTTGTCTCCAAGCAGAATCTAAGATAATTTGAGGCATCTTGGAGTATCCTTTTATTCTTCTCACCATAGTACCTAGGAAATAGTAGGCACTTAGTAAACTGATATTGATTTAATTTATTCAATTCCTAGCTACAACTACACATTCCTGGAATCTGTTTATCATTGATATTTAGTTCAGAGTTTCAGCAACAAACTTATTCTAATTTCCTTTAAAAATGATATAACAAAACTAGTGTTGACTCTTAGGAGGGATTAAAAATTACTCAAAATAAACATGATCCTTTTGAATATCTCCATTAAATGCAAGAAGATATGTGTCTACATTTAAAAAATTGGAGGTTGATCCTGATGACATCTTGCACCTTATAAAGAGGAACTATCAATTCAGATTAGAGATTCAGATCATGTCATGTCTCTGATCATGACACTATACAGTATTTCTTAAGATATTATGGTTGGCATTTATAATATCCATTAATAAAACTGTGGGGTATTCCTAATAATATTTCTTACTTTTTTGAGTGAAGTCCATGTATTACTCATTTTCATATCCACTTCATCCAGTGTAGCATATAATACTTGAATATCTTTGTTGAATTGACTTCCTACTTTATTCTCCTATTTGCTATTTCTGACCCTAAATCAAGCTTTAACAAGTTAATTTTTTAGGGAATATTTTGGAACAGAAGTGTTGAGTTTCTTTCTTTCATTACCTCCAGGGAATGAAGCAGTTAAAGGGGCAGCGCAGAAAACATGTCACATTTTTTTTTAAATGATTTTGAATACGTATTGGTTTCTTAAGTCTTACAATTTATTACTGAATTACTAGGAACATCCAAACTTATTCAGTGTCAACTACATATGGGGTATTATGCTAAATATTTTAACATACTTAATTCTCACAGAAACCCATTGCTCTGAGGAACCTGAGGTCCAGAGAAACTGTTACTTGTCAAAGATCATATAAACAGAAAATGAGGTTATTGGATTTGAACCAGGGAATGCATGCCTCAAAAGAATCATTTTCCCCCCTATACCATACTACTTCATTCAACTTAGTTTATTATACTCCATTTAATAAATGTCTACTGAAAATGTAATGCGTGCCATGCCCTATGCCATAAAACAGGATTGAGAAATAAAAAAGATATGGCTTTCATTTTCTAGGGGTTAAAGTCTACCGATCATGTAGGAAAATGATTTCAACTCAATATTCAAAGGGAATTCCAAACCAGAGTGCGAAGCACTCTAGGCCTCTAGGTGAAAGAAAACATCTAAAGAGGCACAACTGTCTTGAAATGCATATACCATATGCCATCTTTGGGGCTCTGTAAGTAACTGTGTAAGACAGGAGCTAGAACATATAGAGATGTGGGAGGAGAGGGCACCTCCTTGCACATATCAAATTTCAATAAATTCAATGAATTTTTCCATTCACAATTAATTTAAATTCTTTGGGAAAAAAAGAGTGAAGTGGCCTATTTGGCTGAATTAATCAGCTTATTAACTAAATCGATAGTTGAATTCAGTGGAAAAAAAGCCTGTCCATAATTTTTGGTAGACATAGCCTTGGATTGTTTTGCAGCTATAGTCAAAAAGTTATTGCCCTAAAGCAGAGATGGAGTCACATGTAGATCCATTTCCAAGGCAGCTTTGGAAGTTGAGAGGCATTGCTCATTCAGTAGAGTTGACAATTTACTTGTATGGTCGAGTTGGCAAATACAGGTTCAGAGCTCAGCTTTGATGTTCTGTAAAGTGTCCCATGACGACTTGTTGAGAGGGGAGTTACAGTGATATCATAATTCTACATGCTGTAATGGATTTTTGTAGAGTATGACCACCAAAGAGCAAAGGTTGCCACTTTCACCTCCATATTGAGGAGGTAATAAAGATCAGATATTTTAATAGTAGGCCAGAATGTCTTAAACTTCTGAAACATGTAAGGAACTATTTCTACTATGGAATACGTGGAATGTTTAGCATTACCATTAAATAAAAACTTATCTGAATTTAGGTTAAATCATTGTTTATTGGTGGAATTCAATTGGGAATCTATGACTCAGCTGAAATGTCACCTCCTTTATGCAGCCTTATCCAAGTGCAATTGCCAGAATAATCTCTCACTCCTAGGAGAAAACAATGATTTTTGCTTTAAGCTACAGCTATATATCTACATGAACCAATATTCTACTCAGATTGTATATTCCTTGAACGCAGTGGGGTGCACATTTATTTTTAAAGTAAATTTCCCTCAGCACTTATAAGCCTTGGTAACAACAGGCACTTATTAAATCATTATTGAATAAAATTTAACAAGGCATGCCAGAGTTTTGATAGTAACTTGTTTTTATGATAATCAATATCTTTATTGAGGTTTTGATTTCTGTAATAAATAAAAGCTTACTGATGGGAATAGAAAAATCACAAAACTTATTCAGCCTCTATCTTGGGCTTCAAGATATAAATATGTGCAAAATCAAACTTGTACATGTAAGTCAGCTTTTAAAGTATAGGCAGGCATCTGATGCAAGAATGTCTCCCTTTTTACATAATTTTGCATTTTGCTAAGTTGCTAAGTGTAACTTTATGAAAAGAATGCTTTCGGTTCCTTCTCTTCCACGGTAGTTTTTGGCAGACGAATGAACAAAATGTACATAAAACTTTTACACACTTGTTAGCAAATGTTTACTAGACTGTGAAATATGCTGTAATAGCTATGAAAGGTACCAGAGGGCTTGTGCTGACTATCTGAACACTAATGTTCAATAATCAAGAGAAAGAGTATTCCAGGAATCCTGTAATTCAATTCAATTGTAATATTTACAAAGTTGGAATGCATTAGCTTATATTTAGGATTAGTTATGCCATCAAGATCTCTGACCAGACATTGTTTCTCATTCTGGTAATTCAAGTCTACTACTCTTTATATTTGGAAGGTCCATTGTCTTTAAATGTATATGGAGAAGTATACTAACAAATATTAACTTCAAATAAAAATGAAGTCTTTCCTCTTCTCATTTACATAATGCATTTCTTTAGAAAAACAAGCAGGGCTCTATATTTTTTAAAATTCAGAAACTGAATGTCAAATAGACAATAATCATTTTAGTAATGTTTTCAAATGTTGCCACTTTCTTTCTTAAATAATGTACAAATAATCTAAAATGTCTAAAATTACTATTTTAGAAGAATCAACAGTTTTGCTTAAAAACAAGATAGTAGATTTAAAAACATGGTCAAGTACGTAAATAAGACTCAGGGAAAAAGATTATTACCATGTAAGGTATCCAGCATTTGACCTGGGAAAGTTACTGGACCCCTTTCTCTGTTTCCTCACATGCAAAATGGGAATAATAACAGTATCTACTTCACAGGGTAATCTTGGAAATTAAATGAGATAAAATGCATTGTTAACACTTGGGAGAATCTTAGCTATTTTGGTATTTAACTATAAAAACAATGGGAAATTTTTTCCTTCAATTTTAGGTAGTATACTTTATTTATTTATTTTAAAGATCTTATTTATTTATTTGAGCGAGAAAGAGAGAGAACATGAGCAGGGGGGAGGGGCAGAAGGAGAAGCACACTCCCCACTGAGCAGGGAGCCAGACTTGGGGCTCCATCCCAGGATGCTGGGATCATGACCTGAGCTGAAGGCAGATGCAACCTAGTGAGCCACCCAGGCGCCTCTAATATACTTTAAATTCTGTCTTTGGTCCTTCTTACCGACATATCCATTTATTTTGAGAGGCAATACAGCACAGTGGTTAAGCGTGTGCATCTTGTAGCCAAAAGAGATGAAGTTTTATTGGTGCTTCCCCATTTAACAACCTGGGCAAAAGTGGGCAAGCTACTTAATTTTTACACCTTGCCTTTCCCATCTGAGAAATGGAGATAATAATGGAATCTCAAAGAACCGACGTGAGGGTTGAATGTGTGGCTCGCAGCATGCTCTCAGTAAGTTTTAACTATAATTTCTCACAGACAAAGGGAATTTGTATATGGTAAACTCAATATTGTACTGATTCTGTCACCTCCTCCCTACCCCCCCCCCGCCCCCAGCCAATCATAAGCCCAAAAAAGTAGAGAAACTCTGTGGACCAGAACGTATTTTGTTGTTATGCTGCGAATGGGGAATATAATAGATTCATCATTAGCTAATGAGGTCTAAATATATTCTATAAACAAACATGCAGATGTGTCATTTATGTAATACAACAGAACACAGTATATCAAATCATAGGTTGTCAAGTTGATTTCTCACAGGACTTTATATCCTTTTTATGAATCTTAAATTCGACTACAGAGAGGGCGGAGTTTATTTGAGGAACTAAAACAAGTTCATTGCAGCTGGTATATAGTGTTCAAAGTAGGGAATATTTGGAGATGAGGCTGGAATCATAAAACAGCTAGATCAAGACAGGCCTTGCAAGTCACATTTAGGACTTGATCCTAAAGGCAACGGGAAGCCATTAGGAATTTGTGTGTTTGTCTTTGCATCTATTTGTTTGTATGTGTTTTTTTTTTTTTTTTTTAGTTTTATTGAGAAATAACTGACATATATAACGATATTAGTTTAAGGTGTACAGAATGATGGATTGATTTACATATATTCTGAAGTGATTACAGTAGGTTCAGCTAACATTCATCTTTGCATATAGTTACAATAAAAAGAAAACAAAGAAAAAAGGAAAAACCACTTCCCTATAATCATATAGCTGTGTTAGCTGTGGTCGTGATGTCGTATATTTCCTGGTACTTATTTATCTTACAACTGGAAGTTTGTTATCTTTCCATCACCTTCTTCCAATTCCCCCTCCCTACTCTCTGCCTTTGGTTAACTATGTGATCTCTTTTTCTAGGAGTTTTTTTTTTTTTTTCTTTCTCTTTTTTAATTTCACATTTAAGTAAGACTATGAAGTATTATCTCTCTCTGACTTACTTCAATTAGTATAATGCCTTTAAGGTCCATTCATGTTGCCTCAAATAGTAGCAGGATTTGCTCTTTTCTCCTCACCCTATGGCTAAATAATCCATTGTGTGTGTGTGTATATATATATATATATATATATATATATATATATATACACACAATTTCTTGATCCATTCATCGCTGATGGACACTTAGGATGTTTCCATGTCTTGGCCACTGTAAAAAAAATTCATATATGGGGGGCAGATATCTTTTTGAATTAATGTTTTTGTTTCTTTTGGATATACTCCCAGAAGTGAAATTGCAGGATCATATGGTAGTTCTGTTTTTAATTTTTTGAGGATCTTCCATACTGTTTTCCATGGTCACGGCAATAATTTACAACCATGAACAGTGCACAAGGGGCCATTAAGAATTTTTTAAAATACACAAACAGATTTGGGTTTTCCAAATGTCTTTCTGGCCATGTTATGGAGAATGAATGAAGGGGACCAGAGAGAGAGACTAAAAAGAATAATGGAGGGTGCCCAGGTTTTCCTGACTAGGATATAAGATCCTGGAATGCAAGGACTGTACACAGTATGTGGGTTCCAAATGTATTACCTAGACAAGTGCCTTTTATACACTTGGTGCAAAAAGTCTTTAAAGGTGTGTGGAAGTAGTGCATGGTGCATCACTAAAAAAAACCCCTAAAAACATAGACAATACTATGCCAAAAGACTAGAAAATCATGACACACTAGATGGATCAGTAGAGGAATGGCAGTCCTGACCTCTATTACTCCAGTCACTTTTTTCCCCACTTATAAATAAGGATGTTAAAAAATTGAAGAAGTTCTGGAATCCTGTAATTCTAAGAAAAAAATCATAATCAGAATATTCTGGGAGTATGGTAGCAGTGGCACTGTTGTTTTTGAATCTATATAAGAACATGTAGCATAGCCCAAAACCCCTGACAATAACAACTAGCCAAGAGTGATGACAGCATCCAGGAAATAATTAGGAGTAAAAGTAAAAAAAAAAATCATTTCAGAAATGAACCTAGACTAGAATATAAGAATGAATAAATAGGATAAAAGAGAATAGGAAAAGTTAATGAAAAATAGGATGCAACATATATAACATTAAAAATAAGAGGGAGAAAAAGGATAAGTGATAGCTATGAAAGATAGGCAAAGGAGAGCCAATATATGTGGAAGAGAAACTTCTGAATCAAAACCAAAGGAATGAAACAAAATGAATATGAAGAAGTATAACTGGAGGAATTCTTAAAATTTATTTCAAGAATAATAACAACTACCATACTTCATTCTTGGGAAAAAACACCTAGAATGACTAATACCAAAATATAGTCTAGTCAAACTCTTGGGCTTTAAAAAAAAGGAATATATCATTGAGCACCCAGCCAAAACCTAGTCACTTAAACATGAAAGAAAAGCAGACTCTATCAGACATTGAAAACAATGTTTTATACAGACAATGGGGGAAACTATGTATTAAGGAAAGAAGATATGAACCATGGATTGTAAATCTGGCCAAAGAGACCTTCACATGTACAGGTCATGGAAAAGCCCTTAATAACATGCAGGAACTCAAGGAACACTGTTCCCATGAGCCCTTCCAGAGGAAAACAAGAAGAACTAGAGAAGCACTGACATCAGATCTAATGGGGATCGTTAACACTATATTTATTTGCAGAATTTATACAAAATGAACTGGACTAGAACTGAGATGAAAATTAAAACTAAGAAGACAGCACAGGATTGAATGGTTATATGCTTCAGTCAACGTACACGGAGTAAATCTGCCAAAAAAGGGAAAGAAATGAAAAGTATATAGGAAGGATGCCTGGGTGGCTCCGTGGTTGAGCGTCTGCCTTTGGCCCAAGGTGCAATCCTGGAGTTCCACATCGGGCTCCCTGCATGGAACCTGCTTCTCCCTCTGCCTGTGTCTCTGCCTCTCTCTCTCTCTCTGTGTGTCTCTCATGAATAAATAAATAAAATCTTTTTTTAAAAAAAGAAAAGTATATAGGAAAATAGAATGAGTTTGCTGACTGGCTGATAGCTATTAGCAGAGTATCATTTACTTCATATCCAATACTTTAGGATAAGAATGAGAAGGGCAGAAGAGGTTAGTAGCTAACTTAAGTACAGGTCACTGTAGGGAACCAACACCAAATAGCCTCTACTGTCCACAGTATTCGTGTTAAAGTACTTATTAGAAAAAATAAAAAGTCTTCTGAAATGTCAAATGTTATGCCAGAGTGCAAATGAGAGCAAGAGAAAGGAAAAATAGAAAGACCTATCTGCTTATCCTAAAGATAGAAAAAAAAAAAAAAAAAAGGCCAATGTAAGGATAAACCATAAATAGAACAAAACAGAACAACAGCTACCTACCCCCTGTTGAGGGGACAGTGTAGAGGCTAGACTTGTTTGGTGGATTTTTTGGTGGAGATTTGATTACGAAACATGTAACGATTTTTATGTCATTATATAACAGAATTAAACTTTAAAAAAGCAGCTCCTGAATATTAAAATGAAACTAAAGAACATAATTATACATTGGTATATCTATATTTAGAAATTATTTCAAGTGACTTCATTTTTTTTTTAGATTTTATTTATTTATTTGACAGAGAAATAGTACAAGCAGGGGGAATAGCAGGCAGAGGGAGAGGGAGATGCAGGCTCCCCGCTGAGCATGGAGCCTGATGCTGATAAAGGGCTCCATCCCAGTACCCTGAGATCATGACCTGAGCTGAAGACAGACGCCTAACTGACTGAGCCACCCAGGGAACCCTCTTATGAATTTTAAAAGGATTTTTATTTATTTAAGAGACAGGGAGAGCATGAGCAGGAGGATGGATAGAGGAAGAGGAAGAAGGAGGAGGAAAGAATCTCAAGCAGACTTGGCACTGAGCATGGAACCCTACTTGGGTCTGGATCTCACAACCCCTGAGATCATGACTCTGAGATCATGATCTGAGTCAAAACCAAGAGTCAGACACAACCAACTGAGCCACCCAGGTGCCCCTTCCTTCTGATTTTCTTAATGACATTTTTTTCTTTAGCTTACAGTATTGTAAGAATACGGTATTTAATACATATAGTACACAAAGAATATGTTAATCGACTATGTTATCAGTAAGACTTCTGGTCAACAGTAGGCTATTAGTTGGTTTTAGGGGGTGAAAAGTTATCAAAGAAAATCTGACTGCACAGGGGGTTGGTGCCCCTCACATCCCCATATTGTTCAAGGGTCAACTGTAAATTAGGGTGTCACTGAGAAGTAATATTTTCAATGTTGGAAAAAAAGACTATCATCTATGATGGAAAGTACGAAGACACTGAAGGCTTTTATTTGAGCCAGGACTATCAGTATAAGCCAGTATGTTAAAAAAAAAAAAAAAAAAAAGATCCTAACTCATTTCATTAAAAATAGAAATAATGACATCACTACCATCCAGATTGTACTTTCTAAAACTATTTCCCTTCTTAAAGAAATGGCTGATTCTTGGTCTAGGCCAGGAAAGGTCCAAGGTAGCCTTGAAACTGTAAACATACCAGATGGCTAGGAAGAAAAGCAAAGACTAGTAGAAACAGACTGAGGAACCAATATAAATAATCTTCCATTGCCCAGAAATGGGCCAATTTCAACATCAATTAGGATAATAAATAATAAACTGAAACCCATCAAATGTGTTTAAAATAAATGAGTTAAAAACAAAATAGAATCAAGTTTCACTGGTCACCTTTGGAAAATGTAAGGAACCAATTAATTCTGAAAACTGATAACTGAGGGAAGAGATCAAGTATTTATCTTGTGTTTCCTACATGATCTGTGCCTTCAAAGTAATCAAGCAGTTGAAGAGGGGGAAATTTTTAACAGAAGTAATCCAACCAGTAAGCAAAAGTGAAATGATAGAATTAACATATCACCATTTGGTAACCCTTAATGAATGAATTTGGGATCATCATGGCTAATCAATCATAGAGAGACACAGAAACTAGAGAAGTACAAGATACAGCCTTGGCCAAAACAAAACAAAACGAAACAACCTGAATCTAATCAATTCTCTAGATTTAAATACCAATTACAGGAAACACAAGGGACAGAAGGAATATGGGCAATGACACAATGTAGATAATATCAGCAGCATTCCTCAGAGGTGACAAACTATAGAACAAACAATCTGATTTCTGCCATCGAAAACTTTCAAGGAAAAAAAACAAAGGCTGGCAGGAGGGGATATTTATAAATCAAAGGGAACTTTAAAGAGATGTGTATCAACCAATTGTAAGAGATAGACCTCATTTGGATCCAAATCCAAACAATGTATAAAATAAAACATTACAAAATAATTGGGGAAATGTGACTATCAACTGTATATATTAATATATATTAAGAAGTTTTTGTTTTAATAGATGTGATGATGGTAGTGTGGCTTCTTTTCCTTGAAAAGAGGCTATTATTTGTTAGAGAAACATACTGATGACATTTCATTTGAAGTGATATACTGGATGGGCTTCAGGGCTGGAGGAAGGGATAGGTAGGGATATAGATGAAACTAGGTTGGCCATACACTGATAATTACCCAAGCCACTTGAGAGACACATTAACGTTATATTTTTCTCCATATCTCTGCATATGATAGATTTTCCATAATTAAGTATTGTTAAAAACTGCTTTTACCACCCTGACATTGTAAGTGAAAAGCATCTTTTCAACTCTTAAAACTGCCAGTTTGAAGTCATTCTAGGTTTTCAAATCTTAGTGACACTCTCCATAATTTTTAAGTGATCAAACTTGAAATTAAATTAAGTTATCCATGAAGTCTGATGTCTTCTAGTCTGAGTACGCCTCTGGACTGTAACTTGATATAAAAAGATTACAGAAATCCCTATCTGAGGTTTATTGTCCTTAGAAAGGATAATGCATAGTTTTTATTCCATCTTTCTAATTAGTAATTTAAGCATATGTTCAGCATTTAACTCTAAATGTTTGCCTTTTCCCCAAGCTCAAAGACAGCTGTCCAAGATTTGAATGCCAGAAAACATTTAAATATCAACATCTGTTGAATTATGTTAATTTAGTGTAATATAATTGGGCATGAGTTGGAATTGATCAGAAGTATATGAAATAAACAACGTAAATTCCCAACAATATCTTGGTATACAAACAAATCACTACAGAGTGATGAAAAATATTTCTGAAGAGAAAGGATGAGGAAAAGTACTGATTATAAAGAAGTGGATTCTTTTAAAAACATAGTTCTAACTCTGAGACATTATTTTCTGATTTATTTTTAAAAAATAATTGCCTCCTAATTGAAAGTTAATTAAAGTCAACTACAACAAGGAATAGTTAAGTGTTTAATATTTGAATATTTTTATAAATTATTACATAAAACATTCTAATCACTTATATATGGAGTATCTGTTTTGGACTGCAGGACAATCTCTGCCTATAGTAGTCAAAATTCAAGAGTTGGTGTAATTTCTTTTCTATAGACATAAAATAGTACTTTTAAATTCAAAGTGTTGTCAATGTGGCAGATGAATTTATGAATTTATTCCCCAGGCTGTAAGGTACAAATTATCAAGTAGTAATTGTTGTTTATTATATTCCTGGTTTAAAATATTAACTTGCACGGCACCTCTTTTACTAATAAATTAGGAATGCTTATTGTTTTGGGGAGTGTTCTGGCACATACACACATTGGATGATCAGATCCCCAAACGTACCCATAACGAATTTATAACCTGGGCAGCAGTGGAGATACAGCTGTTGTTAATAGATGGCCCTGCAGGTGGACCACCATCATTTCCTAGGGGAACCATCTCTGGGAGTTAAAGGTTAGTTTTGTGTCCATGCTCATTTAATCACAGGACCAATTTGGAAAGTGCCAACTGTGAAACAGACACCTGTCTGAAGGACATGGACTCCACAAGACACATTTACTGAAAAGGCTTTCACGTGTTACTTTCCATTATTAGAGACTGTGGCCAAATTCAACTGCTGTTCAAGAGGTGAGAGGCTGTGCATACTTTTAGTTATTTGAAAATATTTAATCTATCTACCAGATTTTACAAAAGAGGGGACATTGTCCTGAATATTTCACCAGGAAGTACTTGATTGCTTTTTTAATTTACCACACACTGGAAACATTACCTATTTCCAAATGGCAAATCCCTTTTTTTTGGTCTGTGTGGGTTATTCATAATACAGTGAAAAGCAATCTCTCAAAATTCTAATTGGCTGATTAAGTAATTTTATTTAGTATAGTCATAGTTTAAATAAGTCTCTGTAATCATCAATTTAAAATTTTGGCAAGGAAGGTCAGAATTTCTAGATGCCAAAGGGACAGGAGGCATGAGAACTGGCAATTTGAGAATAGTGCCTTTTTTTAATACAACAATTTGATCATATAGTATAAAACAGATTAATTCCTTAGAAATCACTTTATGCTGTATATGGGATATTTTTCTAATTATTCTACTATAAATATCCACACCTAGAAGCTATTCAAAAATTTTAAGAAATTAGAACACATATTCAATTAAATAGATTCCAATTAAGCAAATATGGAATGCATACATTTTTATTAAAGGGAATATGTAAATATATTCTATGTGTTCATTCATGCATACATATGAATGGATTAAAAAATCTAA
Source organism: Canis lupus baileyi (assembly GCF_048164855.1). NCBI lineage: Eukaryota > Metazoa > Chordata > Mammalia > Carnivora > Canidae > Canis > Canis lupus. The sequence goes on along the minus strand of NC_132875.1, from coordinate 11,253,187 downwards.
AAGACTCTTTCCTATCTGGAGGATTGGGTAAACTTTTTTGAAACAATGAAATTTAATGCTAATTTTAGATTTAGAAAGTAAAAACAAAGCACTAGACCTTTTACTTTTAACATTAGTATTTGAAAGCAGTTTCAAGTCATTATTTTGGACATATAAAGTATATAAAACATGAAATGTTATGTGATCTAGGTTGCTTTAAAATATGGTGTTGGGTTATTAGTTTAATATGACAGAAGAGGATTTGTTTTAAAATCCTAAATTTGTTAACATAGGGTAGGTAACTTCTCATCTTAAAAATTAACATGAAGCATCACTTTGTTAATACGTTTAATTTTGTTGATACATTTCTGTGAAAAGCAACACTGAACAGATCTAGTCCATGTCATTAACCAGTACTCTAATGAACAGTTATTCTGTCCCAATTTATTAACAGCTGCTCAAAAATGTAGTAATTAATAGTTTCATTTATTTTTGGCAAACCTGCAAAATGACAAATAGTTTTGTATCCATTGCAAATTAGATCTCCTTCTCCAATAACAGATGACACTATGGGGAAGACTAAGCAAACCTAATCCTTGAACATCTTTGGATCTTTAGGAGATCAAATAAAGAACAGCTATAATTCTTTGTTACAGTTGCAACACAACATAGTGATCTGTATCATCATATAAAAATGAATATGTTCTATATTCAAGGTTAGAAGACCTGATGGAAAAAAGCTGACTTTGGGGCAGCCCCGGTGGCTCAGCGGTTTAGCGCTGCCTTCAGCCCAGGGCCTGATCCTGGAGACCTGGGATCGAGTCCCGCATTGGGCTCCCTGCATGGAGCCTGCTTCTTCCTCTGCCTGTGTCTCTGCCTCTCTCTCTCTCTCTCTCTGTGTGTGTCTCTCATGAATGAATAAATAACATCTTTTTTTAAAAAAAAAAAGAAAGAAAAAGGCTGACATAAATGTGTGTGTGAATGGTGATGGGATTCTGTTTTGATTCTCTTATGGAATCTATTGTCATTCTTTTTTCTATTGTCATTTTTTCATTTTAGGAGACTCTGCTAATCAGGCAAGATGACAGGAAAATAAAGGTTCATTTCTTCCTCCTCAGTATTAATCACTAAATTAAGAAATAGAACACATAGTATCGAGGGATTATCAAATTATTTGATGCTGAGTAGATGATAAATGTAATGTTACTAAAAACTAAGTAAAAGTGAATTAACACAGTTTTTAAAAGGTATTTTAAGATACTAAGTAAAATTTGATAATATCAACAATAGAAATGTTCTTGCTTAATTTCAAATTATATATCAGTTAGATGATTCAGCCTTTGAATTATCTAATTGGAGTTTTGAATGAGGTGAAGGTAGAGAAAAAGAACTTTCTAACTCTGAGAAGTATACAATTGTATTTGACTACTGAAATAAAAAGGGGAAGGTCTGGATTCAAATACGGAATTTAGGAGAAAGATAAAGGTTGAAGAAATAAATCTAGATGTCACTAGGTTTTCATTTCATTTTGGCTAATAATCTCTTGCATGCAATGGCCACTCAAAAACTATGTCTGTTAATTATTAAATATTGACAGTGATAGGTAACAAGCAGTGGTTTTTAAAAATTACAATTATTTGCACTTTCACACATTTGTTTTTTGAAAGAATTTTGTGTTTCCTTAAGCTTCATTTCCTTAAGCTTCATTTATGTTTTCAAAGGTTTTAAGGTATATAAAATTTGAGAACAGCATGAACAAACTCTGAGACACTCATTCAATATTAGATGAGGAACAATATACAATATTCCTAAGACAAAATGCCATTTAAGAAAATGATAGAAAACTCTGAAGAAATGGAAGAATGACTGGCAAATCGAACCTCAGACTAGTCAAACGGAAGAATCAGATGGGAATAATCAGTACAGGTGAATGCAAGACAGGAGACACGCAACTTCGTGCACTGGCAGTGCAAAATCTTGGGCGAACACATCAAGTAAACATAAGAGGATACGTTTATGATGAAAATTTTTCACTCCACTCAGTCTCTGGCCCATTTACTGTATGATAAAGGGCTCCCCGCCGGCAAATAAAAATGAAGCAACAAACTAAAAGGAAGATGGGTAAGACTATCATTTGAATCAATGGGATAACGTTGTGCCTCTGTTTATAATTAGAGTTTGTTTAAATGAGTTTACATTACATCTATGTTAAGAATCAGTCGGAAGTTTGATTACAGGACCTATTTAGTATCATGTCTGAGAAGAAGGAGAATGCTAATTATGTTTACAACAAACGTAAGAACAAATAAAACACATTTATATTTCATTAACAACTGTCTGGATATGATGGGATGGCGTGTGATGCCGGGCACTGTTGTTGGCTCCTGGAGCACAGGGCGATGTGCAAGGAGTGAGAAGCCAGGTAAGAAATCCAAAGGAACACTGTCCTTTTGGAGGAGGAAGCACAGGATTCTATGAAAACCAGAGTCCGATGTTGATGAGATAGAGCTTCCTGGGAGAACAGGCTGAAATGATCAAAGTAGGCTGTTTGTTTAAAGGAGACTCATAGGTTGTCACCTCTTCCGTACTGTTAGACATAAAACAGTCTCAGAGTTGGAAAAGACACAATTCCCCTGCACCCACCATCGTCCATCAATGGAAAGAGCCTAGATGAATGTGGAAGTGAATGTGGGCAGAAGAGAGAAATGCCCTAAATTGGATATCTAGAAAACCACCCAGCTGGATTATTGTTAGTGGCCTTGGTAAATAATAAACCCATCTATGCAGGTCCTGAAAATCCCTCTGCAGAGCTGAGGGTGAGAGGTACTACCCTTCACGGGCTAGAGCCACGACTGGGCCACCTGTATCCAGGCAGAGCTCCGAGGGGGTGAGGGGTGGGGGATGCCTACCTGAAGAGCACGCTGTGGCCATGCAGGTCGGAGTCTTGACTCTGAGTCATTAATGGCAGACCACTTGTGCATTTATCTTTTCTTACCTGCCTGGTATGGTTTGGGAGTAAATGATCCCAAAATGTATTGATTTAAGGCATTACAGTTCTCTTCTCTAACCTTTATATTTTCCACAAGTTGAGAAAGGGAAGTGCAGTCACTCATCCAAAAGGGGTAAGAAAAGTCAAGGCAATATTACAAATATTAGAAAGAAAATGGCTTTCAAGAAAGCAACATGGAAAAAAAAATACATGTAAATAAGGAGGGTGAAGAATTTTTGTCTTGCACTTAATGAAACTTAAAACAAAAATTAAAGGCGAGTAAGTCTTTCTCTCCTTGTGCTTATTTCTCCTTCACGGATTGCCCCGTGCCTAACACAAATGTTACCCTTCGAGACACAAGAAAATAAACTACATCCACAAAACAAGACACAGAGGATATACGAAAGGAATGTTCAAAGACACAAGGCGAGCTCTTGGAAATGAAAAGTGTAAGAGTATTTTTTGATCGATGAAAGGTTTGGGGCATCACATTGATTACATTGCCCAGAAATCTTTGAAGACAACAATATATAAAAGAGATATTAAGAAAAATTGGAGGATCACTGGAAGGCACTCCAAATATCCCAATCCTAAGAGAGCAGAGGAAATGGACACCACAGAGAACTCCAGGCACGGGAGTAATGCCTTCAAGATCCTGAGGCAAAATGGCTCCCAAACCAGAATTCCATCCTCAGCTGAAGCAATCAGTGTAAGACTAGAATAAACAGATTTTCAGACATGCAAAGTGCAACTGTTCTCTTTCTCAGAAAGCTTAGGAAAAATAATGGTGTGGGATCCAGAGAATAGGAAATCCCATGTAGGAGAGATGAAGGACATCCCCAGGATGAAAATGGAGAGAGAGATCACAGGACATCAGCTGTGTCGCAGGTCCAGACGGCAAACAGTTGAGAATGGATCTGAGGGGCGGACAGCTCCAAGAGGGATGCCACCCAAAGAAAGAATTGAGAGGAACTACACTTCTGCGTAGAGGTGGTTGATGAACGGGGGTGAGGCACACAGAAAACAAAGCAAATGAAAAACAAGACAGTTATCTCCATGACAACGGGAAAGTGATACATCTATGAATAATATTTACATACATAATCACATTAATGCAAACAATGAATATTGATTTGGTCTGACGATTATGATATAGCTACTAGAGAGAAAGAGAGAAATGCAGATATGGGATATGTGTGTGTGTGTGTGTGTGTGTGTAGGACACACAGCAGGAAGTCAATAGTAACACCAAACTAAGAACTTCAAGAAAGAGTGATATAAGCATGTAATTTAGGTTGATACTAGAAGAAATGGATAAAATGGTTGAAAGTGGTTTCCTCTGGCTGGTGAAATTGGAGAATGGGGAAGGACAGGGCTGAGGCCTGCTGTACTTTGTCATAAGTCTTACAGAATGATTTGACATTCTAAACTAGGTACAAGAAAAAATGATAAAAAAAATAAAATTGAAAAATGCTTAGAAAACACACACGTGGGACTAACAATACCATACTTGAAATAACATACTTGATTCAGAATTTGAGCTCCTCCATTTTCAATGCTTTATAGGAATTTATAGGCACTAATTCATCTACATCTGACAACAGTGTTATGAAGTAGGTATGGCCATTTTCCCTATTTCATAGATAAGTAAACTGAGGGACAGAGAAGTTAAGTGTTTTGCCCAAGATCACCCAGCTCTAAGTGGTGAAATGGGGAGTAGAGTCAGAAGAAACCCCCACAAGGACTCAATCAGAGCACTTTACTGACCCAGAAGCAATTTTGAGTGCATTCTACAAATACTTTATGTAATGAATACTTCTTGCCCATGTATCAGGTGTTGTTTTTGGTACTGGGGATATACCAGTGAGTAAAGCAAAGACCCTCCTCTCATGAAGCTTAAAGGGAGGGGTAAGAAGGCGAATCAGGAAGACAGATCAAGTAGAGTCTGATGGTTTGGATGGAGAGTGAGCACTTTTTTACATTGAGCAGAGACTTGAAGGAAATGGGGAGCAAGCCATAAAGATAGTTGCAGGGAGAGGGAACAGCCCGTGCAAAGGCCCTGAGATGTGAGTGGGGTCGGTGTGCTGGGGGAATAGGACAGAGGCCACTGTGCAGGAGTGGGTGAATGAGAAAGTGGGAGAAGATGTCAAGGAGGAAGCAAAAAGGTCCGGGCCAGATCACAGACGGCCTTGCAGGCCAACATAAAGACTTTGGCTTTTACTTGTAATGATATGGAAATCCAAGGAGGATTTTATTTAAAAAATTTTAAGAAGATCTTTATTGAGGTGTAGCTGACATAAGCAAAATGCACAGTTAAAGTGTATAATTTGATAAGTTTTGACATATATACATGTGAAACCATCATCACACTCAAGATAATGAAGGTACCCATTACCCCAATAGTTTCTTTTTGCCCCTTGGGAACCCCTGCCTCCAGCTCTTCCCTGGCCCTCGTCCCATGGCCACACAAAAACTCTTCTGCTTCCTGCCAATTTAACCTGCTATTGTTGTCCACTCTCTTAGATTGTCTCTTGAAAAGTCCTATGAATCACAATTATCATCACTTCATATAAACAATGGTTGTTGACATTTACCTAAATCTTAATCATTTTATTTGCTCTGCATTGATTCTTGAATCTCAGATTTTTCTTGGGAGATCAGTTTTTGGAAACCCATCCTTTAAAAATTGTTCTAGTCAACATCTGTTGATAGTAAATGTTCTTAGTTTTTGAAAATCTGAAAATGTGTTTAGTTCACCTTCATACAGGAAAGATATTTTTCTAGATGCCCAGTTCTAGGTTGTCAGTGTATGTTCACCTAGAAATCTGGAGATGAGTCTACTGTGTTCTGGTTTCCTTGTTGCCATGGAGAAATCTGATATATAGCGATCATGCCTTTGCAGACAGTTTGTCCTTTCTTTCTGTATTCTTTTGAGATCTTCTCTTGTTTTTGGTGTACTACACTATACTACTAGGTGTGGATTTCTTTTTATTTATTCTACTTAGTATTCACTGTGCTTTCTCTATGTGTATCTATGAATTTATAACTTTAGTCAGCTTTGGGAATGCGTAGCCAATACTCATTAAATATACTTTTTTAGCTCTTCTATATTCCTTATCAAAGACTCTGATTAAATATATCTTAGACATTTTTCCATCTCCTTGTATTTTTATGCTATATTCTGGTCTATTTCTTTGGATATATCTCCATTTCATGAATTAGCTCTTAACAATCATATTTCTCATTTTATTTATTTTTTAAAGATTTTATTTATTTATTCATGAGAAAGACAGAGCGAGAGAGAGAAAGAGAGAGAGAGAGAGAGAGAGAGATGCAGAGACACAGGCAGAGGGAAAAGCAGGCTCCATGCAGAGAGCCTGACGTGGGACTCCGGGATCCCGGAGTTTCCAGGATCACGCCCTGGGCCGAAGGCAGGCGCCAAACCACTGGGCCACCAGGGCTGCCCATATTTCTCATTTTAAACAGTTATATGATTTTTATTCAATTTTGCCTGATTAATTCCAATAGCAATCTGTTGCTTGTTCATTTTATTTCTATAAATATTTCATCCATAATTATTTTCAAATATTTTATTTTTATTTTATTCATGAAAGAGAGAGAGATTGAGAGAGAGGCAGAAGCAGAGGGAGAAGCAGGCTCCCTGTGGAACACGGAGCCCGACATGGGACTTGATCCCAGGACCCCGGGATTATGACCTGAGCCAAAGGCAGAAACTTAACTGACTGAGCCACCCAGGTGCCCTTCATCCATATTTATAATCTGTACACATTTTGTACAGATGATTGCTCTAATTTTAGAAGCTGCCATTCTTAGAAGTAAATATATTGGTTTTATGTTGACTATCATTGGGGGTCGACTTATATGTGTGACAGTTTTTGATTGTCTAAACTAGGCTGCATAGATAGGATTTACATTAGGCTCTTCAGGTATCGAGTGGGTTCTCAGTTGAGGTTAAGTTGTCCAACATTGTACCTTAAAGCAATACTGCTTGCTTGGGAAGGTTAAACACAGCGACTGGTACAGTAGCAATGGGAAGCAATGGGATGCAGTGGTCTGAGGGTCTGAGGTCAGTTGTCTTGTTAAAAATTGAGTAAGTATAAATCTCAGGGTGGTCATTCTGATCAATATTGTGATGGCCATTTTCATCTAAATAAAAGTCAAGTCTTCAGAAACACCACATGCAACATTTGAAAATATATGTCTAAAACAACTGAGGCAAATTCTTTCTGTTAAAGGAAAAAAAATAACATTTCTGGCAATATAAAATGAGTAAGAACCTAGAATCACGTCTTAAAAAGAGTATATTTTCTAAAGATTCATTTCTATCTTATTAGAATAAATATTCATGTTGCTCTCTCATAAGGTCTAAGTACCATCTAAGTTTGGGGAGGAAAGATTAATTCTACTTTTTTAAATTAAAAGCTAAAATATTATTATAAATCTTGATCTAGTATTCGTTCTGAGAAACAGAAATTTTCTTTTTAAAATTCATTCTTTATTTTTCACCAGCTTCTTCAAAATAGAAATAAAATGGTATTTCTCATTACTAGTAATCCTGAAACAGATTCTAATCAACGATGTGTAAAATATTTCAAACTGGCTCTTCAGAAGGCAACTTCAAAGGCACCTCAACTCTAACTCATCCATTCATACTGGTATGGGGGAAAGAAGAGGTACATGACTTAATGAGCAGAATTAAAAGTGGTTTTGAATTGCTTACCTGCTGGCTGTTTTCACAGAACAGTTTTTCTTGTGTCCTCTTTCAGCTCGGTTATCTCTCAGAAGCTGATGCTATACAAAGTGTTAAGACAAAGTTGTAGAAACAAAAATATTTTCATTATATTATTTTGTAAGTAGAAGAGTGTGTTCTTCTCACTCAAAGGGACACCATTTGTGCACTTCTGTTCACTTTTTTTTTTCCCCTACTGGTTTGTCTCAAAACAAAGACCATTACTCTTGCTGGAGATGCCACTGCTACTAAAACTGTTTTTAAGGGTTGGCAATCCAGCGCTGTCCTGACAGTGAAACCGCTCTTGTAGTCACTTAAAATACAGCCCAGAGCTGGAAGGTGTAGAACTCACTTATGATCCTAGTTCTCTGGAGTAGTCTTGGGTAAGTAATATAACCTCTCTTGTCAATGGCCTCTACCATTGCATTCAGCTGTGAATTTTCTGAGACTGTCATTTATGCTGACATAAAAGATCTAATATTTTCTCTGTATCTTCTGGCCTAACATGGTAAGGGAACACACTTAAAACATTCGTTTTCAATGAAATTATTGGCTTGGAAATATATAATTAGAAAGTATGTATATATATTTGATCGCTTTCTCAAAATGCCTCACCATCCACTTGCTTTCACACTTGCTTTACCCTAACTAATTGGAAAGAAAAAAACCCCGAGTAGTCAATACTCTATACTATGTGTTCGCTCAAACTGTAGCTTATCTTATTTATGCAGAAATATAATTATACACAAGACTGGGCCAAAAAGAAGTTGCACAGTTTTTAGAAATTAACTTTAAAAAAAGTAGAAATCTTAAAAGTAATAATGCAGGCTAGATCTAGGTTCTAACCCCAGCTGTGCCAGGAACTGACAAGTTACTAGGTTTTTTTTTTTTTTTTTTAAAGATTTTATTCATTTATTCATGAGAGACACACACACACACAGAGAGAGAGAGAGAGAGAGAGAGGGGCAGAGACACAGGCAGAGGGAGAAGCAGGCTCCATGCAGGGAGCCTGATGTGGGACTCGATCCCGGGTCTCCAGGATCACACCCAGGGCTGAAGGCAGCTCTAAACCGCTGCGCCACTAGGGCTGCCCAAGTTACTAGGTTTTAATAACAGATTTGCCATTCACAAACTGGATAGTCTTAGGCAAAGTATTTAACCCACATGTCCATCTGTAAAATAGAGATAATATTATCCACTGGTAGGGTTGTTGTGAGTGTTAAACAAGATAAATCGTAGAAAATGCTTAGCACTAACACCAAAACATAAGAAGTGGAGAGCAAAATGGTTCAAATACTACAATTATGATAATAATTAATGAACCTGGTTGTCAGTGGGTATTGTCTTACCAGTAACAATACCTTTTGATAAAAAAACTGCTTTAAACTATTTAATGACATTATTTGGAATCAATTATTAGTGTCATTTGGCCATCTTTGAGGGAGAATAGAACTTAATTAGATCATCAAGGATGTGGTTAGGTCGTGTATTTTTCCAGGACTGTCTTAATTAAGTAAGTGTACCTTAATTTCTCCTGCATAGCTACTTCATTCTTTCCCCACTACTACAATCCATCCTGGTCCACACCATCATTTGCTCTTACTTGCAATGGCCTCCCTGCCTCCAGACTCACTCCTACCCAGTCTATTCTCCACACTGCCGCCAGTAATTCTAAAATTAGATCTGGTTCCATTACTCTCTGCAGAGAAACCCTCAAATCTTGTACAAGGCTTTCATGGCCCTTCATAATTTGATTACATTTCTAAACTCCTAATTTACTATGCTTCCTCCTATCCCCAACCTAACTAACTTTCCTACTTCCTCTTCTTCTTTTTCAAAAATTTTAATCCCAGTAAAGTTAACATGCAAGCTATATTAGTTTTTGGTGTATAAAATAGTGATTAGGCAATTCTATACATTACTTAGTGCTCATCGTGATAATTCCACTGTTATTCCTCTGCGCCTATTTCACCATCCTTACACCCACCCCTCCCTCTGGTAATGGTCACTAATGCCCTTCTTTCTAAATTACATATCCCCACCATATTGAACTTTTTAGTTTGGGGTGTGTACCACATTCTCGCTCACCTTTGGCCCTTTGCTTCAATTATTCATTCTACTTGCTCCAAGATCCAGCACAATGTACAGCTGGATACAGCTTTAGTGCTCAATAACTATTTGTTGAATGAATGAATGATTGAATAATGTGATAAAGAAATAGGGAGTGAGATTTAGTATCTGATAGGTAGCTGACGCTCTATCTCATTATCACTACATATAGAAAATGGCAACCATTTATCTTAAGTCCATTAATCTGAAAGTGTTTCAATTTAGAAACACTTCGTACCATGAAAACGAAATTGTTTCTGAAAATAAAAATAATTAATTACTTTGGCATTTCTAAGTCTAGTGCCTTTTAAAAAATATATATACAAACCAACATTTGTGACACAGATAGCCAGAGGTGAGACGATAAAATCTCTATGTCCACATGAAATTAATAGTAGTGGTTAACTAACTTTTCTAATTTTAAGATAAAAGACAGATACGTGAACGCTGTTTCTGCAGTTTGTTAAGACAGTTACAGCAAAGAACTCAAAATCCCAAACACAACTTTATGAGATAAGAATTCTATAGTTTAGTTTTGAAAATGCAACTGTAATGACCAAAATAAATATTAGGCTCTACCTACTTAGAGATGTGAATAGTTCTGAGAGGCCACCATTTGGATCAACTTAAATGAGACAGCACCTTCTCTGAACTCTGTTAGAGCTCCTTCTATGAGATTCATATGAGAATTTCTTCTCTTCCTCAAATTTACAGTTTTGATGGACTTTATGTATAAAAGGAGACAAATACCTGAATTATGAAATGCAATGCTTTTATATTAAAAAGCCATCACAAATTTTCTCACCTTATCAATAAAAGTATAAATCTAGGTGCACCTTTGCAAATTTAAAATCAAACCCAGATAAAAAAATACAAACTCAGATCTAAGGTCATGAATCCAGTACGTTAACATGGGAGGCTAGGCCTTGTAAGGGGCAAAGATGAAAAAAAATTAATCCAGAATGTTATTAGAATAGAAAACATATATTGTATTTGAAAGATTCTCAACACATTTCTGCTATGGCCCAAAGAACAAGAAAAAGGACGGCAGGGTCGGGGTGGGGTAGGGGGCCAAATCAGGTCATGAGTTCATGGTCAAAGACACAAGCGTTCTTGAGCTCTGCTCTAAGAAGCAAGAGTAGCTTATCAGGTTTTGAGACATTCCTCACTCTTCTTACTGATAATTCTTCTCATTCCTTGGCCTACTATCCGTGTCACAAGTGAGGTCAACTTTCAGGATTCTGACTCAACCATGTCAACTCTGATTAATAACAGAACTTCTGAATATGGTGCGAAGTGCTTCTTACCTTCCAACTTTCAGATTGCTGGACTTAGGCCAGATGGAGACACAATTCCCTGATTAGTGACCTGCAGATGTATATTAAAAAATGACTCACATAAGAATTACATTAAACTTCATAAACACAAAACCTAGCGCAATGTGAGGTTTACAAATAGTTCACAATTTTTAAATCTACGTAGTTAAATCAGGAAGAGAAGTGTTCCTTGTGGATAATGGTTCTTACTATTGAAAAGGGAGCTGGGAATTTCTACAGCTCTTCATAATATTTTTACAAGATTAGTAAATGTTTCGAATCCATAACACAAGGGAAGAAGCCAAGAGAAGAATTCTTCCACAGTAATCCTGTCTTTACCACCTGATATTCAGAGGTGTTCACTTAGGACTGTTTCTGTTAGTGGCCACTTCTCAGAAATTTCTCAAATGCCTACAAAAGAGTTTCAGGTCTCCTTACACATGGGCTCTCAGTGTCCTCACCCTGAAAGGAAAACTAAGTACTATCTAAACTGTGATCTATGACACCTTAAGATACTTGTAAATTTGGTCAAAATGTCAAACCATTTGATGTTCAAAGAGGAAAAATTAGAATTCAGTAAGACCAGAAAAAAAAAAAATCTTCATATAGCTTTCTTCTTCCTTCCACTTCTGAACTGGCTTTATTTCTCTTTTGAGGCCTTTGTAACTGCCCTCTCTGTGGTTTTCTCAAACATTTCATAACCTACTATCATTATTGCCTTCCTGCCCCAGATAACAACCACCACCATGTAGTTTTTCTAAATACTTTCTTCTGTAAAGCTAGCGAGTACCTTATGGATAGAGGCTGATGGATAACAGTTATTTACTGAATATGTAGTATAAGAGTGAGAAATACCCCTGGTGTCCGTGGATATGGGATTTAGCACTAAAGAACAGAAAGAGGAACTCTAAGACAGGGGAGGTAGAAAGGCATGGGCTTTCCAAAAAAAAAAGTGGGGTTAATGTCATCGTTTCTTTATGTTGCTAGGTGGGTATGGGAAAAATGAAAGGTGATCATGCACGCTAACAGTCATTCATTCAACAACATAGTGAAGGATTTTACACTTCTTCACCATTTTGAATTTCATCACTTGCACTGAGATCTATTCAGCAAGGTTTACTGTGCTAGAGTTAGATTTGAGTGGAATTAAATTTTTCTCCCTCAAAATAGAAGTGGTCTGTATGTGTGGTTTGTACATGTACACAGAGGAACAGACATTCCTCAGTATTCGTTCCATATTTACAAATTTGCCTATCTGCTAAAATTTATTTGTAATGCCAGCATCAATACTTCTGACACTTTTGCAGTCCTTCATCGACATGTGCAGGGTGGTAAAAATTTGGGTCTGCTGTTTCACACGTTCTCAGCTGAGGCCTGGGAAGTCCATGCTTTGCTTGTTTCAGCTCTCACGGTGTAAACAAGTATCTTTTTTTTTTTTTTTTTTTTTTTTTGCAGTCTGTATAGTGCTGCATTTTCCCCATTTTTGTGTTCTTGTTTTTGATTCTATCATTTAAAATGGTCCCCAAGTAATAGCCTGAAGTGCTGTCAAGTGTTCCTAAGTGCAAGGCTGTCAGGGACCTTCCAGAGGAAATATGGGCATTAAGTAAGCTTCCTTCAGGTATTAAGAATCAATGATATATATTAAGGTATCATTAAACATAAACATACATCAAACAAGAATATGTATTGATCGATCAGTAAATGAAAACGTGGTGACCTCTCAAGAACCTAACTTTATATTTCCTGAGGAGCAGTGTCTCAGCATTTGCTACTTTACTGTTCACATGGACTTTAGAGAACGTAGCTACTGCCCACAACAAGAATCAACTGTACTCATCAATTAATGATCTACATTCGAGACAGAAATCTGGAATCACGTATCAAAGTTTAAACAACAGCCAATTCAAAAATTGGTCAAAATGATCTTAAAAATTAAAAAACAAAAAAGAATTGGTCAACTTTCTTCTCTATATGATATTAGCGTTAGTTGATTTTTAACTGCAGGAAGACAGCTTGGCTGGAAGCATCCAGTTATACTGTGATCTAAATCACAACTTTATAACATAACATTACTTTAGCATTTCTAAAGGGTAGAAAAAGAGCTTTAAAAAAATGTATTTTGGGATAATCTATATCCTGATATGACATTACCCAGAAGCAGGATCTTCTTGTAAGCATTATACATAGACATGAACCTTTTGGGAAAGCAGAAAGTCTGATTCTTACATTCTGAATAAGAAGATAAACATACCACAGATGAAACTTAGTCTGGTTACTTTCCAAATCTTTAGAAATAGTGGTTCATATTACATTATTAATGTACGAGTATCTTTAAAGAAGATAATCACTCTTATGGAAAAGGGCAAGTTTGCAAAATACCATTAAAACTGAATTTACATGATATTTTTCTTTGCCTAGGCTCATGTGTGTTAAGAAATTAGTATAGTTTATAATGAAGTATTTAGCACCTTCCTTTTATAAGTAAAAGGAATGATGGTATATACAACCAACTGTGGCTCAGCTTAAGAAATAAAATACCATGAATATATTAATGTTACCAATTATCAAGTACAACCTCTTCTTTCCCTACTTCCCTACCTACCTGCCCTTCTCAGAAAATGATCCCTGTGGATGTGAGGTTTCATTTTCATGTATTTAAAGGTATTTCTGACATATTGTATTTTTGACCCACTTAAAAAATAACTTTTATAGTTCATAATGAAAAAAATCAACAAGGATGCCAAGTCTAAAATGCATATGCTTTAAATCTATCAAAAGTTTAAGCCCTAAATTACCATAGCATGGTGCAGACAGACAACTAATACCTTCAAAGGAAAAAGAAAGGAAGAACTTTTTTTATATGTCAAGTTCACTGAAATGAATGTCCAGTTCTTGTTAAGGCGACTAACCATCGTGCTGCCATGTATACTAGTGAGCAATAAAAAAAAAGAAAAAAAAAAAAACCCAAGCCAAAAACCTCATGGAAAAATATAACATAAACTTGTAAGAAAGTATTACCATCTTCTAAACTTAAAAAATAACAATATTCTCTTGCTGGCTGACCTTCATGTCTAATACAAATGCATTGTTTTTCAGCATATGTACCATGTTGATACTTTAATTTTGTGAAAAACAAAGGTGAATGATGAAGTCCCATGAACAAGTGAATCCCAGAGTCTTTCCGTGGCAGAAAGTGACTGAGGAGGGTGGTGGTAAGGGAGCATTCTGACGGTCACCGAGGATGATTCATTTCATCAGTGTGTGAAGTACTGGGAAATCTTCTTTTTAAATAAGCTGGGATTTATATCTTTTCACATAAAGCTAATCTGCTACCTTGAAGGAAGATAGTTAAATATTTGAAAGAGACTAAGCAACTTCCTTTTGGATTAGAATGTTCCTTACCTGGCCATGCTCTGTCCTAGCGCCAGGGCTAAACCAATGGCTGCAGAGGAAAGAGAAAACGAGTTAGCATGAACCTAACGAAAAGCACACGCTTTCACACGATCTGCCTGCATGTGCTTTAAGAAATGTATTTGCCACCAGCAACACAGCCTTAAATATGCCTTATTTTAATGGATATTTCATGTAATTCTAGACTTACACCAATTTTGACAGAATTGTAAGAGTGCTCATAACCCAGTAATTTTCAATTTAATAAGCAAACTCAGTTAGAATTACATTTCCATTTAATTATGTTAACATAAACTGCTGGGACTGTATTCATTTTATGAATCAATTCTGGTTACAAAATCTTCAAATGCTATCATTTACCACAACTTAATTATAGCATCGTTACAACAAATTATGACCTTTGGATTGCTGGAGTTTTAAAAAACATTAAAAATACCAGAATAGTATATCCTTTGGCTATGCCCCCCGGAACAATCACACAAAGCCCCTGATGTGAATTCTGGAGCATCAGCTGATGGTACCTTGCTTGAACCTGTTCCTTTCATTATGACAACTTGGGGTCTGGCTGAGAACAAGTTTGACAATGTTCAAAATATACAAGTTGCTGCCCAGTTGACACGTTCCCTTTCCCTGCATGGCCCACCCACGTTGCTTCGGCTGCTCCTTGGATCCCCAGTAGGGACCTATCTGCAGATACCTTTTCAACGGGAGTTGTGATTAGCTGTGTGCCCAGCCCTTTGGCAGTCTTCTGGACCCAAACTATTCATAAACATCAAGGAATATGAACTTGAGAGAAACACTGTGGCAAATAAAGCACTAAAAGCCTACAGAGAATGATACCACTATTATTATTAACGCTATTTGTTTCGTCAAGAACAATAATATTGAGTACTTCTATTTACCAAGCACTCTTTTGACATATGACATGTATGATTTTCTATCTTCATGAAAACCTTACAAGGCTATTCTCGTGTTCCAGGTGCAGAAATGAGGTGTAGACATTAGGCTATTTGCCTGCGGTATGCATTCACCCTACCATACTGCAGAAGGACAAGACACTTACATTAAAAGGGCAGATTTCCTAAGACTTCTATGTAATCTCTAGCCTCTGTGTTCTAACACCTGGGAATAAACAGGCTCTACATTAATAGGATTTATCTATGCTCTTACTGGCACACTTTTCAAGTTTATAGACGGTGATGCTCCTTGGCGGGTCACATTCTACCTTGATGTGGAATAGACACTTTTGGTATCTGTTAATGACATCTGGATTAATTACCAACTAGAAACAAATTATTTGCTGCAGTTACCTAGATAATTTGACTACTATATTTCCCCCCTGCAACAGATTGTGCCTTTATGTGACCAATGTATGATGTACTAAATCATGATGTGTAAGTGATCCATTCAGAGCTCAAGATAGAACAAAGGATTTAATAGAACAAAAAAAAATCATTGATATGTTTTCAGATTACACATTTAAATTAACTTTTGAGAAACAACCACTCTGTATTTTAGTGTAGTATCAGAGAATATCCATAATCATCTGAAATGGAAAGGCTATCAAAGTATTTCTTCCTTTTCCAACTACTTATCTGTGTGAGGCTGGATTTTCTTCATATGCTTCAACCAAAATAGCATCTCATCCCCAGGTTGAAAGTGGAAGCAGCAATGAATCTAAGCTGTCATCTATTAGGCCAGACATTAAAGTGATTTGTGCAAACAATGGCACATTCTCACTAATTTTTTGGGCTAAAAAGATCATTAATTTTCATTAAAATATGCTATTTATATTAACATGTCATGGGCTTACTACATATATATATGTATATATATATATATATATATATAATTTCTTTTTTAGAGAGAGAGACAGGGTGTGCATGTGCACACATGCATGTGTACGTGGGAGTGGGGGTTGGGAAGGGCAGATGGACAGGGAGGGAGAGAATCTTAACCAGGCTCCATGCTCAGAGTGAGGCCCAATGTGGGGCTCAATTTCATGACCCTGAGATCATGACCTGAGTTGAGATCCAAAGTTGGACACTTAACTGACTGAGCCACGCAGATGCCCTTGGGCTTACTATATTTTTGAAATAAATATGTAAAAACCTCAAATATTCTTTTTGTTACAAACTAAGTCTTCATCTAGCTAGTGCACTAGCCCAGTAAACGGCAGCACCAATCTTCCAGTGGACAACTAAATTCAGCTTGGACACCTTTTTCTTTCATATTCAAGTCATCAGCAAGTTACAACTTTTCTTGTACCTACTAGCTTTAAACCATTTATCATACTGCAGAGCTAGAGTGATGCTTCAAAGTTAAATTTTTGAGTATTTCGTTATTCACACCCTTGCCTCAAGCAAACAAAAAATAAACAAAAGCAAACTGAAGTCTGAAGTGGCTTTCCACAGCTTTTAGGAGAAAAAAAATCCCTAAATGGCCCACCAGGCAGTCCTTGCCTACCTTGCTCCTATCTCACTGAATACTCCTTCCTTCTCTGCTTGAGATTCTCTCCCTTCCCCTCTGCCCCTTCCACTCATGCTCTCTCTTTCTGTCAAATAAATAAATAAATCTTTATTAAAAAAAGTTCTCTTTTAGAGTACTTTTAGCTCACTGTATAATAATGCATTAGTGTGTATGTAAGTACACATTTACGTGCGTGCTTACTGATGAATGTCTATTTTCCCAGTAGGCTGTGCCATGAGAACAGTGATGCTGTCTGTCTTGTTCATTATTGTAGATCTAGCACCTAGCACACAGTAGGACCTCACAGATATTTTCTGAATGGATGGATAAATGGATGACTTGAGATATATGGCGGAGTTTTAACAACTGGAAGCACCATATTATCCTATGAAATGAGAAGAATAACAGCACTGGCTTAGGTGGTCTTTAAGATTATTTTGGGTTCTCATGACCTGTGGACCAGATGACCAGGATGTAAAGATATTCCTCATTAATTTTTTCTACAAAACAAAAAGTCATTCTAAAACTATGCTCAAATTATGCTCAAGAGAGCCTTCACTTCATGTACTAAACTGCAAATGTAAACCCAGGAAGTAAAGCCTGGTGTGGATGCTAAATCATGGATTTTAGAATCAGAAAGATCTAAGTTTGAATACAGGCTCTGGCACTTACTAGTTAGGTGAACTGAGACATATTACTTTTATTTTCTGAACGCTGGTGCAATACTGCGATTTATTTATAGGAATATTATGTATTTGGTTACTCAGATGATCAAAATGTATCTCATCCTCTTCCATGGTTCCTGGCTCTGGCTCCCAAGGCCCTTGGAATTTCCTAACTGTTGAGTCACAGATTGTTGTGTTATGTTATTGTTTGTTATGTTAATGAAGTGGCTTTTGGACACTACTTAAGGATGTGAGCTAGTTGCCAGGGGCACCAACTTTGTGATTAGGGGGTTGGATTTTTCAGTCCTAATCCTTGACAGCTAGGGAGCGTAGAGGGCTGGAGGCTGAATCAATCCCCAGCGCCAATGATTTAATCAATCAGGCCTTTGTCATAGAGCCTCCATAAAAATTCAAAATGGCGAAGTTCAAAAAGTTTCCAGATAGGGGAACAGATGAAGATGTGGGGACAGTGGCATACCTGGAGAGGACTTGAAAGCCCACAACCCCTTCTCCCATACCTGGTCTTATGCATCTCTTCCACCTGGCTGTTCCTGAGGTATATTCTTTTATAATAAACTGGTAACCTGGTAAGTAAAACATTTCTCTGAATTCTGTGAGCAAATTAAATAAACCCAAGGAGGGTGTTGTGGGGACCACTGACTTATAGCCAGTCAGTCAGAAATACAAGTAACCACGTGGACTTGCAATTGGTGTTGTGAGTTGGAAGCAGCTGTTGGAACCTCCAGTTTGTATCTGGTGGGTCAGAAGCACGAGTAACAGCCTGGGCTTCCCAGGGCATCTGGAGATGTGGAGGGCTAGGGGGCAGGACAGTCTCGCAGGACTCAACTCTTAACTTGTGCAATCTGATGCTATGTCTGGGTACTAGTGTCAAAACTGAGTGGAAGTAGGACAGCCAGCTGGTGTCCTCTCTTGTCATGAGGAAAAGCCAGTGTCAGAAATAAAGTGTTCTGTACGAGTGTTAAAGACACACAGGAGAGGAAAAAGCAGGAGGGACAAATCTGAGTTTTCCCATTACATTTGGCTTCTTCTTCATCTATACAATCTAATTAATCCTACCTCTCTTCTCTTACAGTATTGGGAAGCTTAAACAAAAGTAAGAACCTGGCAAAGAATAGGTGTTTGAAATAAGTAATTTTCTTCTCCTATAGTACATGGTGGAATAGAGTAACATGTGAACTTTTATTCTGTGAATTTTTGTAATAACTACCAATTTATTCCTAAATGTCAGTGGATACAACCGTGTTCATGCATAATATTTACAGGTTCCCCCAACAGTTATAACATTTATCATACACAATAGGTGTTGAGTACATGGTTGTTGTTGTTGTTGTTGTTGTTTTTTAATTAACTTTTGGTTGAGTTAATTTGGGTTTGTGACTTTCCAAAAGTCAAATGTCTATAAAAAGGGATGTTATAACTGTTTCAGAGGGGCAGCAAAAACACTGAAGAGAGTGGTGCATATGAAATTACTCTGAAAAATACATGTTGTCCAAATAAAGCATTATCATCAGGACCATCATCATCCTAAAATGTTTTATACCTAGTTTAATAATTTTTCTGTATTTTGTATAAGTAACTTGTAAAAATGTCTTAACATAAAGAAGAACTATTCTTATCCTCATTCCATAGCTAAAAATTAAGACACATGTAAGCTAAAATGACTTCCCAAGGGAATCACAATAAATCAGAGGAGGAATTGATCTGGTATATTTTATTTATCTCAATCGGAAGTTAAAGCCACTTTTACTATAAAGCAATAGATGCTAAATTTCAAAGTATGAAAGTATTCCCAATGAACGAACCTTTAATCTAGGCAAATCTTGCTTTCAGCAAACTCGATATTTATACAAAAGATAAAATAAAGTGTAAATATTTGCTTTATAAAGGAATTCATCATAGGATTATAGGTAGTTACTCACTTGCATTTAAAATTAGTTTTGATTTACATATAATGGTTCAGGTAAATGTCCTATACTTTAAAATGAAATAAAAGTAAATATAAATATCATTTTAAAAAGTCAGTTAATATATCGTATTGACTCAATTTAAAGAGTTATCTCATAAGGGATTAGGAGAAAGGAAAAAATCCTGGAACCATTTAGGGTTAGTACAGAAAAGGAAGTAGAGTGAATACAAAGTAACTGCAAAAATGAAGCCTTCCATATTTTTAAAGAATACGTAGTTATATGTTAATTTTATTTTCTGCATTTTAATATTTGTATTTTCAGAAAGTCAACAGAGTAATTAAATGTGAATTTCAAAACTTAACATTGTTATTTCTTCTCAGAAATTAGATACAGATTTCTCTGCTTTAGTTGGATTGAGGTTCTTGTCACTTTTTGTGTACCTTCTATAATCATTTTATTTTTTTTATTTATTTTTTCTTCTATAATCATTTTAATGAATATTTCACTTACCTGGGCTAAATATTTTCTATTAAAACAGACCTAGCATATATTAACAACTGGACTATATATGCAACATATATATGATCATATATGATCATACAAAAATAAATATATGACCGGTACAATGTTAAGTATTATTTTATTAAAACAATCATGGTTTCAAAACTGAAATTCCTAAACATTATTGTGTTGGACCCTGTAAAATACTTTTTCCCTCTCTCATTAGAATCTGCTCTGAGGCCTGAAATTCTCTGCGGTAAAATTAAGTACTGTGGTATCAGACTGTTTTTGAGGTGACCTTCTAAAGCAAAACACATATTGATTTAGAAGAATCACAGTTTAACTGAATGAAAGTAGTACTTGTTGCTTACTCCCAATTAGGAGTTGCTTAATGTTGTAATTTAATGACCATTTCTAGCCATTCTTTCAAGTCTGTCAATACAGTTTTGAGGTAAACTGCAGTTGAGATTGCACAAAACCATGGTTAGTCTGTGATCTCCCTGTGTTTTTATGCAAGTGTCAGGAAGGGGATTTGTCTTTCTATCACTAGCCAGTAGTGGAACAGGATAACCTTGACCCCAGAGCCTAGGATCTGATGCATAAAGTATTGTGCTGTGTATTGTAAGAAACTTAAAGAACAAGACAAAGTCTCCAACCTTGGCAAACTCATGATCCATATTAAGGTGAATGAAGCGTGTATATAGTACCAATATTCTAGAGAACAATGTGATAAATAATATAATCAAGTAGAAGTAAAAACCCAAAGGGAGAATATAGAACATACAGGGAATGGCTGGTGGCACTTCTGTGGAAAACACCAAGGATTCCTTAAAGGATGTTGTGGCAGACACTGTACTGCCCTCTCGATGGCCCTGGAACTGCCTATAGTTTCACACTTCTGGTAATGTCAGTAAACCAAACTGCAATTTGTAGAACATTATACCATTTATTTGTAGAGCATTCCATTACTTCTTCCTGAAAGCATTCTATACAGCACTGGTCTTCAATTATTTTTGCGTAAATGTTATCTGATGCAGTTATGAATATATCCTCCTCACATATTTTAGGGAGAAATCTAAAACTTTTCACCATAATTATTTATATATTTACAAAATATCAGTTTTCTATAAGTTGTATATATTAGTATTTTAGAATAAAATCATGACACCACTCTCTTAAATATACACATTGGAATCCAAATATCATCACTGATTTGATATCCACCATCAATACATTTAAAAACAAAACAAAACAAAACACAATGAAGAAAGCATTTCTTTAACAGCTGAAAATTTACCTGGCTTATTTTTCTCTTCGAACTCTTTGAATTTCCAATATCACTGTTTCATAGAAGTTTAACCTAATGTAATATTTTTTTTATGTTTGAAAGCCTTTTATTAGTAACCTTGCCATATTCCTCTGCACAATATGTGTCTTATCTATCTATCTGTCTAATTTTCTTAAGTTTCTATGATCAGAAGACTAGAATTAATAAAGTATTCCGATGAATTTATTGGTCAGTCAACACTGATAACTACTGTTACTTGATAACAGTTTTTAAGGTCTGAAAAATTATCATTAGTATTTAATTAATGAAACTAGCATAAACATATTTTGATAGTTCTAAACATAAAATAGTAACATTTTATTAGGAATGCCATAAACAACCGTTCCCTGAAACTAGTTGATGTAGCCATTGATGCGTATTACCCTTTAGCACCGATTCTATTCATACTTTTTAAATTTTATTTTTTTCAGTGCTTGGAAACCTTGTTCGCATAAATTGGTGTGCGGAAACAAAAAGAAATTTGGTTAGAGCAGCCATTAGATTATCAAACTCCTTCAGAGATTTATGCCAAAAATCACACAATGATTTTTAGATTATGGAGTATTTTTACCAATCTACCAGCTGCTGAAAACAAAGAACTAGAAACTACATAATTTGCAAAGGGCTTTGTGATTTGGTCATAAGATTCAATCTGTTAACATCAATATCAACATAATATCTGGAATGTCCCTCTATTTGGAACCCAAAATGATTTTATAGTGTGAAGCAATGTGCTAAAATAAGAGCAGGACTAGGGGCAGTGGGGAAGGGGGAGCGGGGAGGAGAGACTGTCTTTTTTTACCAAAGTAGAAGAAAGGCAATTGTGAAAAATACGAATCAGCAAAATAACCAGGGCTACTGATTTCGGAAAACATATATGCAACAGAATCTGGAAACTGACTCCCTTAAAACTCTTGGTGACCAAGATTCCCTTGGAAACTATTTGCATTTCCTGAGGGTATGAATACCTTGTTTTTTCTATTATGAGACACTGAATGTGGCAGTAAGAGTCGGTTTTACGTATCTAACTTTATAATAGGAAACAGGTTGAATGAAAGTATGTATTAATTACCTGGGCAAGAAATTTGGGAAAGTATCTACCTAAAACCATGTCTAGACTTACCTTGAACACCGACTATATACCTTCTCCTGTTAAAGGAAATTTTTCATGTTTTCCAAATTTTCCATGTTAGGAAAATTTCAGATATTGGGTTTCCTCCTCAGGACAATGGAAGAGCCAAGCTGAAGCAAAATGTGTTTTTAAACTGTGTGTTTTTAAACTGACTAAAGAGGGGGATCCCTGGGTGGTTCAGCAGTTTAGCGCCTGCCTTTGGCCGAGGGCGTGATCCTGGAGTCCCGGGATTAAGTCCTACGTCAGGCTCCCTGCATGGAGCCTGCTTCTCCCTCTACCTGTGTCTCTGTGTCTCTCATGAATAAATAAATAAAATCTTTAAAAAATAAATAAATAAATAAATAAAAATAAACTGACTAGAGAAAGAGGCTAGTTCCTAGAAGAGAACTAACAGGTAACTCAACTGGGGCTGCATGTGTGTGTATGTGTGCGTAGTGCAAAGCATGCACTTATTTGTGTAAAACAAAATACCCATAATGCTGTTCCTATGGTATCTTCCAAAAAGAAACTTGTAGAATGAGGCCACCAAGGCACCTTCTTCCTTTACTCTACCTAGGTAAGGAGGCAGGCCTAGGGAAAAGGATGAAAACACAGATTGGCAAAAAGAGG
The DNA here is from genome assembly GCF_048164855.1 of Canis lupus baileyi. NCBI lineage: Eukaryota > Metazoa > Chordata > Mammalia > Carnivora > Canidae > Canis > Canis lupus. Next base: position 11,230,002 of record NC_132875.1, on the reverse strand, counting down.
CACTTTCGGTCTATAGATTACAATTCAAGTTTAACTTTTTCCACTGCAGGTGGGAAAATCAGGTTTGGAACTCTTATATAGAAGCAGGTAGTGGCATGGAAGCTAGACTGAGCAGGGATATGATTACCATGACCAGGGCTCTGGTCTAGATCGTCCTCAGAGTGCCTCTCTGTAGGATTTCTCTGATGCAGTGAACTCTGACTAGAGGTTTCTTAAAGACCTGTACCTACCCTCTGGAGGTCATTTTTTCACATGGTCTCAGGGAGAAGTCTTTAAGCTAAAAGCTAAGTCAGGATGTAGGAGAAACATCAAGGCCTGTAGCATTTCCAGGCAAGGAATTGCAACCGTAAACACAACAGAAACCTACTACATTTTTGAAGGAACCCTAATGCCTAAGTAAAGAACCTGGCCACTTGTGACATTAGTCTGTGACTTTAAACTCCTGCTGATGTTCACTAATCAGAAAGGGGCTGCTAGGGAGGAAGATGGTGACAGAGGAGGCTATTGAACTTCCTCTTTCCATGGACACACCAATTGCACAACTCCACATGGAACAATTTTCTCTGAGAGAAATCCAGAAACTAGTTGAGTGACTCCTACATGTCAGGCAGATGAGAAAAAACCCACACTGAAGTGGGTATGAAGGCTGAGACATGCTCTTACCCTAAATCCCATCCCTGGCACTAAGCCATACACTCAGGAGGAAACTCCAAATTCCCAACCTCTCCCTGAGGAGCAAAGGGTTTAGAACGCACACCTAGTGTCCCAACTTTTAAGACTCCCACCATGGAATAGGGCCCCAAAACATCTAGTTCTGAGAGCCAATGGGATCTGTGTCCATGAGACCCATAGGACTATAGAGAGCAAAGAAGCAGTTCTTTTTTTTTTAATATATTTTTAAAATTATTTATTTATTTATGATAGTCACAGAGAGAGAGAGAGAGAGGCAGAGACACAGGCAGAGGGAGAAGCAGGCTCCATGCACCGGGAGCCCGATGTGGGATTCGATCCCAGGTCTCCAGGATCGCGCCCTGGGCCAAAGGCAGGTGCCAAAACGCTGCGCCATCCAGGGATCCCAAGAAGCTGTTCTTAATGGGCACACCAGCATCTATCAGAGCAAAAGCAGTTCTAAGAGGAAAGTTTACAGTGATAAAAGCCTATATTGGGGGAAAAAAAGACCCCAAATAAACAACCTTACACCCCCAAGGAACTATAAATAAGAAAAGAAACTAAGCCCGAAGCTGGCAAAAAGAAGGAAATACCAAAGATTAGAGTGGAAATGAATGAAACAGAGAGAAAAGACAATGTAACTGATAAATGAAATTAAAGCTAGATTTTGTAAAGATAGAACAGACAAAGCTTTAGGTAGACAAAAAAGAAAAAAAAAGAAATCTCAAATAAAATTAGAAATGAGAAGTCATTACAACTGATAATACAGAAATACTAAGGATCATAAGAAATGACTGTAAAAAATTACAGGTCATTATATTAGATTATATAGAGATGGATAAATTCCTAGAAATACAGTTTACCAATTTCTAATAGTAAGTAGAAAATCTGAACAGACCAATTTCTATTAAGGAGATTGAAGTAGTAATCAAAAATCTCCCAACAAAGAAAAGTCCAGAACCATATGACCTTACTGGTGAATTCTACCAAACATTTTTTTTTTTAAAGATTTTATTTATTTATTCATGAGAGACAGAGAGGGAGAGAGGCAGAGACACAGGCAGAGGGGGAAGCAGGCTCCATGTAGGGAGCCTGATGCGGCACTCGATCCTGGGACTCCAGGATCGTGCCCTGAGCTGAAGGCAGCGCTAAATCACTGAGCCACCCAGGGATCCCTGAATTCTACCAAACATTTAAAGAAGAATTCATAGACAGTCATTGTAGTACACCGAGCTCCACAAAGACAGGTCAGGGGTGAGTGAGAGAGAGCCAGACAGGCAGTGGGTGACTCTGTGCCTCACTGAAGAAGAATAAGTAAACATGGGGGAAGAAGACCACATGAAGCTAAGGGGCAAAATTTCTTTTTTTTTTTTTGCAAAATTTCATCATATCCATTCCTCCTGCAAACTTTCCAGGAGAAGCACAAGAAGAAGCATCCAGATGCTTCAGTTAACTTCTCAGAGTTCTAAGAAGTGCTCAGAGAGGAAAAGAAAAAAAAAATGGGGCACCCTGGTGACTCAGTTAAGTGTCCTACTCTTGGTTTCAGCTCCGGTCATGATCTCAATGTCAAGAGATTGACTCCCAAATCAGGCTCTGCACTCAGCGTAGAGTCTGCTTGAGATTCTTCCCCCCCCGCATACCTCCCCCTACTTGTACATGCACTCTCTTTCTCTCTCTCTACAGTAAATAAAATCTTTTTTTTAAAAAAAAAGAAGAAAGAAAAGAAAAAAAAAACTGAAGACATGGTAAAGGTGGATAAGGCCCATGAGGAAAGAAAAATGAAAACTGGTATCTCTCCTAAACGGGAAACCAAGAGAAATTCAAGGATCACAAATGCCCCCAAGAGGAGTCTTCTGGCTTTTTTCTTATTTTGCTCTGAGCATCACCCCCAAATCAGCATCCCAGCCTATCCATTGGTGATGTTGTGAAGAAATGGGGAGAGATGTGCAATCACTCTGCAGCGGATGACAAGCAGCTTTATGAAGAAAGCTGCTAAGCTGAAGAAAGGTACAAAAAGGAGACTGCTGCATACCAAGCTACAGGAGAGCCTGATGGGCTAAAAAAGGGAGTCGTCAAGGCTGAAAAATAAACAAGAAAAAGATGAAGAGGAGGAAGATGAAGAGGATGAAGAGGAAAATGATAATGATGAATAAGTTGGTTGTAGCACAGGTTTTTTTCTTTTTTTCTTGTTTATAAAGCATTTAAACCCCATATACACGACTCATTTCTTTTAAAGATAAAAAATGTAAGCCTGTGTAAGTCATGGTTTTAAGTTGTACAGTGTCTTTTTTTTTTTTTTTTTTTGGTATAGTTAACACACTAACAAATGTGTCTTTAGATAGCCTTGTCCTGGTGGTATTTTCAGTAGCCACTAACCTTGCCTAGTACAGTATGGGGATTGTAAATTGGCATGGAAATTTAGAGCAGGTTCTTTTTTTTTTTTTCATTTTATTTATTTATTCATGAGAGACACAGAGGCATAGGCAGAGGGAGAGGCATAGGGAGCCTGGTGCAGAACTCAATCCCAGGACCCTGGGATCAGGACCTGAGGCAAAGGCAGATGTTCAACCTCTGAGCTACCCAGGTTTCCCTAGAGCAGGTTCTCATGGTGCACGCCATGAATTAGTTATATGGTACTGTCAGGAACCATAGGTACATAGTTATACGGTACTTAGGAACTGTTAGGTACAACAGGAATGGTACTGTTCACAACTTCTCTTGTCTCTGAAGCAGCTAATAGAAAATAATTGTTCTTTTAACTCAATACAACTCAGTAGTTGCAAAAAGAAAAAAAAAAAAACCTGCACCTTGTTTTGTTGACATTCTAATGCCTCTAAGCAAATACAATTTTTTAAGTTGAAAATAAAAAAGGACTAATACAATATGCTTCTCAAATCTTCCAAAAAATAAAAAAAGGAGGCAATACTTCCACACAGTAGCATTGTGAGATCAGCATTATATTATATAAAAGCCAAGTAAAGACTCTACAAAAAAAAAATTATAGGCCAATATCCCTGATGAATATAGATGCAAAAATCTTCAACAAAAAATATCAGCAAACCAAAATCATTAAAAGGATCATACATAATGATTAAGTGGAATTTATTCCAGGGGTGCAAGGATGGTTTTTAACATCTACGAATCAGTAAGTGTGACATGTTATATTAACAAAAAGGATAAATACCATATGATTATCTCAATGGATGCAGAAAAAACATCTGACAAAATTCAATATCCTTTCATTAAATCTCTCAACAAATTGGTTATAGAAGGAATGTACCTTAGCATAGCAAAGGCAATATATATGACACATCAGAAAGGAAAAAGTAAAATCATATCTGTTTGATATATAAATAGAAAACCCTAAAAACTCTACCAAAAAGATGTTAGAACTAATAAACAAAATCAGCAAAGTTGCAGAATACAAAATCAAGATTCATACATCATTTTTTTCTACAACAAACTACTAGAAAGAAAAATTATAAGAATAATTCCATATGTAATAGCATCAAAAAGAACAAAATATTTAGAAATAAATTTAATGAAGGTGGTAAAATAAAACATCTACACTGAAAACTATAAAATATTAAAGAAGGAAATGGAAGAAGACACAAATAAATGGAAATATTTTATATGTTCATGGACTGGAAAAATTAATATTGCTACCATGCCCATACTACCCAAATTGATCCACAGGCTCAATGCAATCACAAAAATTCCAATGTCAGTTTTCACATAAACAGAATAATGCTAAAATTTGTATGAGCCACAAAAGACCCCAAATAACCAAAGCAGTCTTGATAGGGAATAAATCTAGAGGCATTACACTTTTGGGTTTCAAACAACATTAAAAAGCCATAGTCATCGAAACAGTATGTAACTGGCTAAAAACAGACACAAAAATCAATGGAACAGAACAGAGAGCCCAGAAATAAACCCATGCATATATAGTCAATTATTCTGACAAAGGTGTCAAGCATATACACTGGGGAAGGACAGTTTGTTCAATAAGTGGTTTGGGAAAACTAAACAGCCAACTTGCAAAAGAATGAAACTGGAGCCCTATCATATACGATACACAAATACCAACCTAAAATGGATTAGAGTTGAACACAAGATTTGAAACCTAAGAGTCCTAGAAGAAAACATAGTAAGTAAGCTCCTTGACATTGATCCTGGCAATGATGTTCTTTTGGATTTGACACCAAAGCACAGGCAACAAAAGCAAAAATAAACAGGTGGGACTACATTTAACTAAAATGTTTCTGCACAGCAAAAGAAACCATTGACAAGATAAAGCAGCACCAGGGGGGCAGCCCAGGTGGCTCAGTGGTTTAGCGCCGCCTTCAGCCAAGGGCCTGATCCTGGGGACCCAGGATCCAGTCCTACGTCGGGCTCCCTGCATGGAGCCTGCTTCTCCCTCTGTTTGTGTCTCTGCGCCTCTCTCTCTCTCTATGTCTCTCATGCATAAATAAATAAAATCTCAAAAAAAAAAAAAGCAACCTATGGAATGTAAGAAAATATTTGCAGACCACATATCTGATAAGGGGCTAATATCCAGAAGATACAGGATACTTGTACAACTCAATAGCAAAGATCTAATAATATAATCAAAAGATGAGCAAAGGACCTGAATAGCAAGAACAAAATCCCAAGCTAATGAGGACAGTGAAGTAGAGATCATATTCAGAGAAAAGAGGCAGACCAGAGAGGTGGACCATAATCTATAAGGGAGAGAGAATGATAAGGTGGAAAGGTAATGGGAGCCAGATTGTGGAGAGTGTTTAATAATATGCTAACAAGGTTTCTCCACTGTTAAGAGGCAGTACTGGGGCTTATAAATAGGGAAATAAAAGAATTGGAACTGAACGTAAGTAGTAGAAGTAAGTAGTATGTACTCAAATAGTGAGAAAACAGAGACAGAAAGATTCACTAGGATCCTATAGCAATGTAACAGGTAACAGAGCTTATTTCAAATAATGGAGCAGGAAGTAGAAAAGATGAGGAAGAGACTGGACTGAACCAGTGGCATGTAGGGTGTAAGGTAGTAAAGTGACTCTATTTTATTGGCGAGTGTGGATAGAATGGTAATCAAACACATTGGGGTAACCTAGGAAACTCTAAAAATAGTGACATCTGAGTTCCCATCCTAGAAAATCTTATTTAATTGACTAACAACCATTGGGGAGATGTATGGAAGGGATGTCAGGAGAATACAATGGGGGTCATACTTGCTAATTTGAGAAGTAATATTCAGTTGACATTATCCAATTTGTTCCATTTTAAATTCACAGTTTCATGTTTTCATTCACTCAATAACTACTCGCTGTCGAGGGGGCCCTCTTAGCATAGGAGGACTACAGATCTGTCTGCCCTCAGAGTGTTTACAATCATTATCAAATGAAATTTTTGGTTTAAAAACGTCTCTACGTCTACTTGCTAGAATTCTTGATTCGTGTCAAAACAAAACATTAAAAAGAAAATACACAAGTCTTTTGGTTGTCAGTCTGAGTAATAAAAGCTTCACTCTTTTTTGCTTTTTGTCTGAGAAACAATAGAGAAAAAGTCTTATAGGATAATAAAAAGGAATGAAATAGACTATTAAAAGGGAATATTATGATATTATAATCTATAAAATAAATAACGTGGAAAATAATCTATGAATAATATTTTATATTATATAAATTCTGTTAATAATCTATATAAAATAAGCTATAGATGAAAAATAATTTGTTCTACATTGGTTAAGGAATGGGTTTACAAGCCAGGATCTAATGGATCCTAATAGGACTGCTCGCCAGAGGAAAATTCATTTATTCATTAATTCATGTCTTTCCACATTTTTACAGCCTTTTTTCAAGTTCAACCAATTTCACAGGAGACATGGTATTGACTCAAAATATATAACTTTTCAAATTCTTCCAGTAAAGACAAATAGAATTAGCACCTAGGAATTCACCCAATAATTCACCAAAATTAAGCTCAGTCGCTTAATTTTTGGAATTACTCCTAGTAAATTAAACTCTCCTTTCCATTGATAAATGAAAATACATCCTGGTCCCTTCACAGCTCATGCTGGGCAGAAGCAGAGAGCAGAGAAATATTGAGTTAAATAGTCACTTCTGCATTTTAGTGCTTTAGAAAGAGTGAGGAGGAAGGGAGAGAGGAAGGATGATGAGGAGGAGAACTTGATGCTACTTAATATAATGAAAATGTAGAAATTCAAATTCTGTCACAAATAAAAAGAATGACCGTATTAAAAAATCTTTATTGACATTCCTGCCACAGGTTGAAATGGGTCCTGCACAACAGTCAATGGGATAAGGTATTTACTTTTTCTCAAGAGAAGTACAAAATGAAACTACTTTACTAGCAATTGCTATCAATTTTCCACAAGAAGGATGGAGACCATCCCAACAAGATTATACAAATCAGTGCATACTCACTCATGGTGATGAGAATCTGGGGAAAAGTGAACCATCCTCTTGTTACTGACAGGGCCAGGGGTGCTCACCTGAAATGAGAGTTGAAACAAAAATATCACAGATGAGTTTCTAAAAACAAAAACAAAAACAAAAATGATTGTGAATAATAGGGTCATTTCCATTCGAGGGCTTCCCATCTAAAATAGAGAATAAAATATTAATTCTCAAAAGCTAAACAACATTGCATGTAAGAACGGCCTCTTGTTTCGCTTTAGTGTGGTTCCTCTGCTGGAATTTTAAGGCTATTTTAAAAGTACCTTCATAATAATAGTAATAATAAAAAAGTTTCTTAAGAACTAGATCACCGACTCTTGTCGGCTCAATTGTGCATATATTTAATCATATGTGAAAAAAAGAGGCTCAATTAGTGTTGAGCAAGCAATATTTCCAAAAACCAATTAACCAAAGTTAATTTCTACATACAAACATGTTTTATAATGTGCACTTCTTAAATGCATACAAAAACTCAAGTTAAGGAAGTAGTCATGAGTCCTTTTCATAGTTTCCCCATGAAGTCAGGAATAATCTGTGTATTTATATAGAACAATATGTAAGAACTAAAAGAAGAATATTTTATTCCTCTGTTTCTAAATAAAATTAAAATCGATAAGGAACTAAAGGCTCAACATGTTTTTCATAATGTGGGTTACTCTCATTAACAAAACACTCAAAACTTTGATTTTATGGAGAGTTCTCAAAAGGGAACATAAGCAGCACCACGCAGGAATGAATCTACAATCCCAGTCAACAAGGCATATCTTACAACAAAGGGTCATAAGTTACATAATAATAATAATAATAATACCCCTCCACAATTATAAAGTGCCACTTAAAGTATACAATCAATAAAAAGGCACGAGGAGGCAGAAAAATGCCTATGTAAAAACACCTAACATCTGCAAAAAATTATTTATTCTTTTATCACTTGGGTAACAAAGATGCCAGCACATGCTCTGAAACTCCAAGAAATGCAAATATTGCAAATGTGCACAGATGATGACATTAATAACCCTATGGTTTGGGCACCACAGGTAAACATGTGGCCCAACTCCAGGACTACATCCTGCATTCATCTCAAAATGAGGTTTTCATGCTATTCCGGTGGGTATCCCAGGAATACAGTAATCCATTTTCTACACTGTGGCTATGAGAAAAGCCGACTGTGCCTATGTCATGCTTTGTTAGAGGTTCATGATCACATTATCTCATGGTGGACCTGACACTTTTATTCAGTTTACAGTATGTTCTATGTACAGGCAACTTATTTCCTTTGCCAGGGCTGCTGACAACCTTTTCCACACTATATTAATCTTGTTTACTGACTTTATCTTGGTACAAATATCAGAAAACTGAACTTTTTATCTCAGAGAAAGAATAAACAACGTGTTGACAGAAGCAGAAGCTATTTTCAGGGCTAAAATTGCTTGTTTACCTGAAGCTATACTTATGGAAAAATGTTTAAGTCTTGCTCTGGCTTGAAATACATAATCTGAAATTTAATAAATGAAGAAATTTCACATACACCCATGTGATAAATTGCCTGATGAAAACAATGCAACTGAATACAATAAAACAGAATTTCTAACTAATTTATCCCACAATACAAATGTAAGCTTTCAATCTAGTCAGAAATAATCATACTACGTATTTCTCAGAAATCATATGTGTATAAACTGTAAGCTCAATTCAATTGCTGCAGATAACTCACAAAAGATTTACAGTATGAAAGGTAGAAATTTAAATAACTTTACAAATTTACATAGTATGTGGCCCTTTTTTTAAAAAAAAGAGGGGTGAATGCCCTTTATTGTTATTTCAAGTCAAATTTTGTTTTACTTTCGAAGGCATGCCAACAGTCATTATTTAGAATTTTTGTAAATGAAATTATGCAACACTGAGGTCCATGCATGATGATCTTCTCAGGGTTCATGTCACTGATCTCTGCCTCAGGAGTAAAATGTTTTTACTCCGGGAACCTTTTGCAACTTTGTGACTAGAAACCCCATACTGAAAATCTGAGAATAAAATCTTAATACAGAATTCAGCCCATGGAAAGCAGTATTATATTGAAGTTACAGTGTGTTTTAAACGTGGAAGCATGGATTATTAGGCGATGATTCAAAGTATTATAAGTATCAAGAAACACTGTTATAAAAATTTATAATTTAGGGTTAGATAATAATCTTCATAAAAATAAATGAAACGATTTTAAACATCACATCAAAGTTATAATTTCTAGTTAACAAGTAGGGTGATTATTTTATTTTCTGAAAAATAGTGGCTTCCAGTTATACCAGAAATGTCTTAGAAAGAAAGAACACATTTAAAAACATCTCTTTAAAATATCCAATAAAATATTCACACAGTAAAGTTTGTTAGAAAAAGCAGATTTTATTCCACAAGGTTAGATAGGGAACAGGTATTCTGTTGTTAAGACTCTGGAGACATTTATGTAATTAGCCAATATTTGCTGATGACAGTCTTAGACATCACACTATATGCCCAGAATTCTTATAATTCATTTTTAAATGTCACTACATCAATAGAGACTACAGTCCTAACTACAGTAGGTATAGTTCTTCTCATTACCTATGTTTGTTACTCAAATTAGTAAATTAAAAAAAGAGATAACGCAACCTAGAAAGGAAGGGATGGTCTCTACATAACAAAGCATTTGCTGACTTCTGGCCTTTGTGGATTGTGAAACAAAATGTAAAGTTAAAAGATCACGTGGGCCTTAGTTTTTGCTATTGTTATTTACAATCAAGTGACCAACCTCAGAAAACAGGAATGTGATAGTGACAGACAAACACTGAGTAAGAGCTGTACAAGTAAGACCACTGTGGAAATTCAGAAGGCCATTAAGAATATATGGGACAGGGCAGCCCTGGTGGTGAAGTGGTTTAGCGCCGCCTGCAGCCTGGGGCGTGATCCTGGAGACCCGGGATCGAGTCCCACGGCAGGCTCCCTGCATGGAGCCTGCTTCTCCCTCTGCCTGTGTCTCTGCCTCTGTCCCTCTCTCTCTGTGTCTCTATGAATAAATAAGTAAAATCTTAAAAAAAAATGAAAGGGCCCAATAAATTTAGCCCACAATTAAAAAAAAAAAAAGAATATATGGGACATTTAGCTAAACGACATCAATGACAACATATCTATTCTCTCCATTTCATTAAATACATTAAAACAATTTCTTATCCTATCACTGATTTATTGATACCAATTTCATAACTTTCCTCAAAAGATAAACAGAACACAACCCATCCCATTCTTCTACAATTACATAACTGAAAAAATTACTTCCCAAATCAGGTAAGCATATGTGAGACACAACGGTCTTATAGGATTAATGCAAAGCTCGATCAGTATGGAGGATATCCTACTCATATTTTCAAGGATTAAGAGTCCTTCTGTAAATGAATGAAGTGCTATGTCCCCACGTAAGCACACGGAGCCATTCCTCCTTCTCTCCCTCTAATATAGTTATTCTCCTTCAACTTTGCTCTTATTTACAAGAACATTTTATTTGCTTTCCAAATGCTATTCTGCTTCAGTGCCCACACTGACAAATACTTAGGGTGGCAGGCTGCCATTCGAAAGAAAGCCTTTCAATTTTGTGAGGACTGGTCAATCAAATCCACCCGGCCTCCAGGCTACAGGGAGACATTGTATGAGCCTCCTCACCAGTGTGTCAACACCCGGAAGTTTTCTGCTTCTCTAAGGACCAGTATTAATTTGACTCAACTTCTCTGAAATAAAAAACAAGCCCTTAAAGTTTAGCAGGCTCTGCATGCAGGCCCCCTGGTACATTCAACAAATGTGTCAGTCAAATATATGTGACAGATATTAAGGAAAACAACTCCATGAAACCAGGCTTAAAAATAGGACTTGAAACCCTTTGGGTAGGAAGTAAGGGAAGGAGAGCAAAGACATGGGAGGGAATTTATTATAGTTGCTCGTCTACACATTTATCTTCATTAAAAAACAATCATAAGAAAATAATACCCTAAAAGTTTTGCAGTAACCGATCCTAATTAATAGCTGTTAAAATGCATGTATAAAATGTTCATCTTTTAACCCCATACAGAAAAATAAACAAAAAGATTCTCCAAAAGTATTTCAAATGAGTTTTATATCGGTGTTCTAAAAAGTTCTCTTACAAGATAGGTGGAGAATGAATAAAATATTTCATTGTGTCATCTATTCTGATATATATTACAGAGTGGTCACAATTCACAAAAGGCACAATCTATTTGGGGAAAGAAAACATTCAAGAAGATAACACTAGAATTACTTTTAAAACAACGTACAAAAAAATAAAAATTACTTTAGAATTACTTTTAAAGCAATACAAAAATGACAATTCAGGTAGCATAAATGGATATCATTTATAAGATTAAAGGGAAACAAAGTAGTTATCTGATTTAAGAGGAATAAGGGGAAAAAAAATCACCTGTGAGAAGGGAGTTGTATGCAATTATCTCTCCCTGCTCCAATCCATCTTACCAACTTGCCAAATTCAACTTTCTAAATCGCTGCTTTTCACATGTCAGTTTTCTCATTTCCAGAGCCATCCATAGCTCTATGCTGAAAGTAAAATTAAAACTAATGAGAAATGCATTCAAAGCCCTCTCTAATCTGATCCTTACTTTCCAGTGTGATCCTTCTCAGGTTGTAACTGACTATTTTCTATGTTTGAAACCCAAAACTGCTCTACTTGATACAGTTCAACAAATATTTACCTACTATGTATGTAAAATTAGGCTTATATTTACTATATTAGTGGTACATAGTTCCCATTCTGTTGGCTTAACTTCGATATACTGTCCCACTGAGTCATCTTTTTGATGTCATGATAAAGTCCTTAGTTTAAGGAGCCTTTCATTCCAAGGTGTTTTGTTTTGTTGTTGTTTTTTTTTAAGAATAGAGAAAAAAATCAGCGAATGATTCATGTGCTAATTCATATTTTACCTTCATTTGTTTAGATTTATATTAAAGTAAAATGTCTATTTATACAGTAGACCAGCCCCAATCCTCTTTACTGGCTACAAGAAACTAAAAAATAGTAGGTACATGAAGAATGCCTGATGTGTGCTTGGGAATGTGTTGGATAGGAGGGAGAGGTCACTATACATCTTTTACCTATCAGGAGTTTTAGCTTCAGACAATGCCCTCCCAGAAGGAAGACTCAGGAGGGAAGATGATCCATTTCTGAGGACAATGGAGTTACCTGAGTTGTACTAAATGACTAAATCAAGTAATTTATACACTATTACTTGATTCTCCAAATAAGAAAATGCCTTTAGAATCTTGCCAAATGTAATAACATTACAGAAAGATGTACTGCTTTTCATTTTAAAATTTACCAACATTCACAAACAATCTTACTCTTAATCAACAGATCTCACACTGGAAGATTATTAAGGGGGAACACCTCTTATTAGGATCAATGTGTCATCTACTATTCATAGCCTTCATGTTAGCTGGATGATATTGTAGTGGATATAACCCCATGCATGAATCTGATGATTTTGCCTGGTTCTCAAGGTATCGTTCCATTATATTTTTAGTGATTTTTAATCCTTCTTGGAAGGATGTAAACATGAATAAATGAGCAAAGAAAGTGTGATAATGACCACTGTGACACATCAAGAGATAATATAGTTGGTAGAAATATTATTGCTATTATTTATGATAATGACTCTCCTAAACTTTATAACTCTTGCCTGCTTGTAAGATGTTTTCACAGGCAAGGTGGATAGAGTGAGTAAGCATCATTATTCTCAAATTTCAGATGAGACACACACACTGGATCACAAAGACTAAAGAGAGCTAGCTCTGAACCTAAATTGTCTTATTCACAACCTACTACTTCTTTCCCTACAGGACTACCAAAGGAGACAATACACCAGAATAAGTGTTTTCTCTATTTGAGGATTTGCTGCAGGAGATGCTTGCCTGAATCTAGAATCTACTCTTGGAAAACCTTCAGCCTGGATGATGCTCTGGTCCTCACACGTAACTTCAGGGAAACCTATGGGGCTATTTTAGATAATAGGCAAGGAAGAGCACAGTGGTCCAAATAGAGCTCTTAGCACATGTTATAATTGATTAACAGGAATAAGAAATAGCCCTACTATACCAGGCATCACAACCAAGGGGGTAAAAAATTTAAAAACTATACCAGAGCCGGGTAAGCATTCCGTGATGACAATATGCGAAAGAACTTGGAAAATTAGAGAACGCAGGTATCTATGTGATCTTGGAAACTTGGAAAAATTAGAGAACGCAGGTATTTTTTCTTTCAAAAGCAGGTATCAATGTAAATGTGAGATTACACCTTCAAACCAAGAGGGTTTTACAAAGAATCAAAAAATCAGGGGAAATAAAGCACAGAGGAGCACAAGGCTTGCCTTTCAATTGCGGATTAGCCTTCCTAGCAGGAATCCGTACATGTCAAAGGGAAGATGCCAACCTTTCAGCTGCCAGGATCACATGAAGTAGTGAATGAAGACAGACTTTGGATAATCTGCAAGTAAGCTCGACACATGTTCAAGGAACAGCAGCAAATACAGTTCTTTAAAAGAATTGTCAAAATGCGAATTATACTAAGCTGATGAAGGATTAGAAATATGTATGCATACATATATGTATATATATGACAACAATGGCAACTGTTAGGTTTTTAATTTAAAACTAAGCAATGTAATTATTTCAAACCTTACTTTAAAGTTTTTCTTTCCCTAGTTAAAATTAAGTCAGCATTAATAATTAAGAATTTAGAATGATTGGCCTATTAGAATAATAATACTTCTAATTATTAAGTGCATAAATTCTCATTTCTGGTATACACTAATAATGAATGATCTAAATGCTTTAATAGAAAAGATTAATCACTACATAATTAAAAAACAAATACAGCAACAACTTTTTTTTCATACTGCTCCATGGTAATAATTTTTTTTTTTTTGAGTAAGAAACTAAAAATTAACCAGCTTGGAATGACGGCCAATAGTGATTAAAGGAGTTTCACTTTGCCGTCCAGTTTAGTAGCAAGCTGTGAGTGGCCTCTGCTGGCTGACCAAAGGCTTCCTAAATCATTCATTTATGATGTTTGCAATGTTATGGGCTTCAGAAAAATAAGGATATGCCCACATATATTTATACGAAATCCACTGTGAATTAAGACCAGCTTTTTATAAAAGTAAAGGGCAAATAATAAACAAAATGTACATAAGATGGTCTAAAAAAACTTTATAATTTCATCCCAGTTCAACACATTTAGATTATACTCATTATCTTTATACATCTTCTAAAATTTTATAATATATGCCTTGATAGTATATGGATTATTTTATTCAATTCATTTTGAGCAATCATATCTACATTTAATAACAATTATTTTCTTGAGTTTCATTACACGCACCTGCATACACAAGTAAACTTTTTCTCAAAATTTAGTGTATGTTTAGGTTTGCTTACTGACTTTGCAGGGAAATACAAAGAAAGACTGAATAAAAAATCCTTTAGAGAATTAGATTTTTTTTAAAAAAAGCATTAACACATTTTATATAATAGTTAATGAAGATACTGTCCTGGAAATGTAGTAAGTGAAGCAATTTTCAAGATTTCTGTATTATTGCACCTATGTTTGGGTACAAGTAATTTTAAATTCAAAACTTAAAATTGCAATCAAGAAGTTGAACCTTCGTAGTATCAAGTAATGTTAATTCAGTGATCATAATAGAAAAGAAAAAAAAAACTGTTTCCAATTTTGCTCAGTAGCTTTCTAGTAATAAAAATCCACTACGACAGAATTTATGATTTTTTATTTATCTATTTAAATTTACAATTATATATGATTCACTTCATACTCTCTACCCTATCTATCCACTTAAAATATACCCCATTAAAAATTATTATCAAATATGCCTAATGATGTCAAAAGGTGACTACATTTATTTTTAAAAAGTTATTGTTCTCACATGTGACAATATTTCAGTGTATTTCAACCCTCATTTCAGAATTCAGTCCCATTATCTTGCCTGCTCAAAATTGTTCACAGGGTTAGCTAGCTGACATATAAGATAACCCTCCATCTCACTAGACACCGCTGGGATATGACACACTGACCCACAGTAAGCCCTTATTATTAGCCTGAAATATATAGCACGTAATGTAGCTCCTGCCAGGGAATTTGTTTATAAAAATCCTTTTATCTCTCTGGACATTCAAAATGCTCTTAAAAGTAATGTTCAACTGTTTAAAGGAATTTCAGACAATAAATAAAAATTCTAATGGGTGCTTTGAAGTCTCCCCTCTTGTCTCCTACTATTCTGCAGAAGTTAAAAAAAAAAAAAGGCATCACATATACAGAAAATAGAAGCTAGATAGTGTTTCCTCTTTGGAGCTTAGCTTATAGAGTCTATTATATGAAGGATAGAACTAAAACAAAAAGAAGACTCAACAGTTCTCATTCCTAGTGAGAATTACAACATATTGAAAAGCTTGGTTCATAAGAAATTAATTTTTTTTGTAGTTAAAGGAAGTCAGGGGGTAACACAGCAGTAAAGATAATTATGATATTCAGCAAACACAACTGGCAACGTAAAAAATTATTAAGATGGCTTTTTGGATGGAAATTCTATCATGTACATTAAAAAATTACTTTAAAATATAAGCAGACTAAGAAAACATTTAGGTGCTTAGTTATAAATTACTTAAACTAGACTTAAAACACTTGATCAACATTTCAGTAGTTAAAATTATTCTGTTTCTGTATTATTGGATAATTTATCACAATATTGATAGCTGTGCATATACCTTTTTGAATTGTGTATTTTTCTTTTTCTAAATGTTTTTATAAACTCATCAATTTCTTTCCACCGTAAGTTGACAGTGATGCTGTATGCAATCTTAATTTACATAGAGAAAAAAATACAGCTGGTTTTGATGTTTAAAAGATTGTTTCTAAGAATCTCAAGGATATACTGATGCTAATTTATGATAAAAATGCTAATAGTCTCCACATTTTAAAACTGATTATCTTAATATGGTTTATATTTGGCAAATAAAACACTTAAGATACTATATTCAATAAGGTGTTCTCCTAAAGCAAACATGCAGGCAAACACTCAATAACCTGTAATGTATTTCAAGACCTGATGATCTTACTATAAACTGCACTAAAATCTTCCTATAACTTCAAAAAAAAAAAACAAAAAACAAAAAACAACAACTTGAGAGGGAAAGAGACAGCAAGTATAATCATATGCAAACTAGCCCCTAGGTATAAATTATGCAAACTATTCCCTAAGGTATAAGTGAGTGAATGAGTTAATTAAAAAGAAATCAAATATTAGTTAATCAATAACTATATAATCTTAGTATAGTACATAATATTATTCTTCTTGATTTGCAACACAAATCTCAAATAGTAACTTTAACTTTTAATATCCTTTGGCCAACATATATTTCAAGTAAAAAAAAAATCACACAGTAAAATTCTCCATATTTTGGGGATGCTTATCAGTAAAATTTATTTGAAATCAAAAGAAGTTAATATCTAACTTGACTCTGGTTGGCGTAATAAAATCATTCAGCCAGTCAGTGGTGGCTATGTGAAGTGAGTTCTGGTCAATAAGAAAGAAGTACATGCAATCACTGGTGGAGGAGCTTCTAAGGAAAGTTCTTTCAGTAGGATTTGCTTAGTTGGCATGAGCCTTGTGCCCTTCTTTGTACTTTAGGTTGCCTGGGATATAGGCAACAGCATCCATCTTTTTTGAGTAGGAGTGAAAGATAACAAGAATCAAAGGTTTCCATTGGCCATCCTTTATCTAGGTAATGAAGCCATCAAATACCTTCTCCTAACACAAGGGGAAAAAAACAAAACAAAATCCCTTCTTGTGCAAGCCTCCATTGTTTGGGCATCTAGTTACATGTACCAAGTTCAATCTCAAATGAACAATAATATTAACGATGATGCCATTAGAGCCATTAAATTCTACTTTTTTTCTTAAAAAACTAAAAATATGCCATTAAGTGGGTCAGGAATCCACTGAAAGGGAAGACATACTGAACATCTAATTTATATGCCCAGCATAGTGCTAGGTGCTACAGAAGATTCTAAAGAACTGTATAATATAAATCCTACTAGGAGGACTGAGGTGGCTCAGGCTGTTGAGCGTCTGTCTTCAGATCATGATATCAGGGTCTTGGGATCGAGCCCCACATTGGGCTCCCCAATGAGGGAGTTTGCTTCTCCCTCTCCCTCTGCCCCTCACTACACTCTGCTCTCTCTCTCTCAAATAAATGAAATCTTAAAAAAGACAGACTCTGCTAGCTAATATGTTGCAAACATAAAAAAAATATGAAACCAATGCAGATTATACAGCTGCTAAAATGTGTGCACTGAGTTCATAACTGCAACAGCAGTTCACAAAAGAGAGATCATTAAGGCCCAACTCAGAAAATAGGATTTGGGGAGGAGATGGGGCTTATTAAGTGCTAGAGACTGGTAGGGTTTAAGCTGAAGGATGGAGGGTAATTATACCCTAAACACAGATATAAGGTATTGATCATAAGAGTATATAGATTGGAAACAAAGAAATAAGCCTGACTAGACTAGAAGTCTGTTGGGGTAAAAAGCTGGGCAGGTAATAAAGCTTCAGAAATCTAGCAATGTGGTTCATTGTGTAAAATAACCTATATGCAAGTCTTCCAAACTTATGCTAGATTATCCACCTAGTTGATACTGTCCAACTCCAGTAGAAAAAAAGAGCCCCAAATAAAAATGAATAAAAACAAACAAAAAAGGAGAAAATATTTTCCTATTTTAAGATCACTGTATATTCGCTTTCACTAAATCCTTATTTGCTGCTTTTGGATTTCTGTATCAAGAGCCTGGGAGATGCAAATACAGTTTCCTTTAACTACTTTCAGCATGGAGAGGTGACCCCTCTTGCCTATGATGGCTGGGCGGTGGCACTTCCTGTCCTCTCACTCCTGTGCAACATGAAAGAAGAGCTGAGGCTGAAGGAAGAGGAGTAAGTTAGAAACCAATGTTCTAACTGCTCCCACTTGTCCGGGGGCAAGGTGAAGTGTGGTGCAAGGTCAGAGAATGTGGGGAAACTGAAGCAAGTCAGCCCCCCCAAGGCACAGCTGATGAGGAGGCAAGTCTCTGGGAGAGGCCACATTTGAGTTGGCACACTGACCAATCTGGCACAGGAATAAAAATGCCGCATCTGTGGAAGGAGGGGGCTAGAGAGATAGCCTGAGAATGCTACTGGTCCCCCCAGGCTAGGTGGCCCAGGAATTTCTGTAACCCAGTGTGGGAACTCAAAGAAGCACAGGGGCTGGGGATCAGGGGCAAATGACTGGAATCCATGGGATACAGTAATGGGTAACAGCATGATACCTCAAAAGACCAAAGAGAACCAGGTTCCGGTAAGTGGATAAGGCACCAGGGTTCAGAACTAGACCAGCCAGCCAGAGATCAGCAAGGACCGAAAAATAATGAACAGATGCTAAGAGGGTGCAAGAATCTAAGGTAATCTCTATCACCTCCATGGCACCTAAGCTCCCCAATGCCATTTTGGAGAGAAGTAGATGGGAGGCGAAGAACTGCAAGACCAAGCATTTGTTAGAAAAAGGATAAGCTGTCCAAAGAAATACTTCATACTGAGATACAGTCATTGGCAGATGTACATCACTTTCCCCAACCCCTGCTCCCCACTCCATGTACTCTTTCCCCTCACTGTCCCTTCACCTAGTAGTAATAAGTGGGACCTCATGAGAAATATCAAATGTCCTAAATTAAGAAGCTACATTTTCTTTTGTCCAGGTATTAAATTTTTGCCCTATGACACTATTATAAACTGACAAAAGACCTTTAAATGATTCATAGATAGAAGAATTATCCTTACATTAGAATAGATGAAAATCTTCCATGTGATCCACAAGTAAGCAGTAAAGTGTACATACTTTACTAGTTTAAGCTTTCTCAGTGTTTTACAGCAAAATTCCACATAATGTGTATCATACTTTTCAATCTATAAAATTATAGATTATAATTATAAATCAATTGTGATTTGTTTATCTATAACTTGTGAAAGTTATAAAATCAATTGTGACCAAAACATATTTTTATAATTAGAAAACAAAGCAATATGAAATCTTAGCAGTAATTCTTGCTGTCCAATGAAGTGATCACAATGAGATATGCAATCTACCAGGTTTAACAAAATGAACTAGAATTTATGGATTTCATCTACTCTTTCTTTTTCTCCAGTCCAGGAACACAGTATAAAGCGATTAAAATGTGGGCTATCAGTCCAGACTGCCTGAGTCCAAATCCTGAGTCTTCCACATTTCAGCTCTAAGATAGTCTCAACTCCCACATCTACAAAATGGGGATGGAAACAGTATCTATTTTATAGAGTTATTAGGAGAAGTAAATGAGACAATCTGAACAGCACATACATCAGAGTCTGCCTATTATTATTGGTATTAATTGTCTCAAAATTTAATGCAAGACACAACTACAATAATAAGATGACACAAATAAGTACTACAGTAGATGTAGCATTGACTGAGGAGCTTCCATAGGATTGGAGGGAGTTGGGAACGAGCAGGGTATGTATGCAGAGTCATGATGCAATTGGAGGTGTTCAATATTGGAAATATCATCATTCTTTTCAGTGAAATACTTAAAACACTCTTGGTTAGGGTTGATAAAAATCAGACAAGCAACTGTTTTTCATGAGCATGTTAGAAATGCAGGTATATGTTGAACATATAAAACACACCCTATTACAAAGAGGAGTTACTTTACAAATTAAGTAACAACTACACAATAGCCAGTCTAAATCACAAAACTTCATTCAGTAATTTCCACAAAGACATTATTCGTGACTCCATAGGCTGGTGCTTTTCTGATGCTTTTCAATTAGTGTAAAGGTCATGAGTTTAAATAAAATAGAGTTAAGTATCTTATCTATAATAATGGTCTCTAAATTGAATGTTTTACAGCTGATTTGCTGTTCTTGGCCAATTCTAAGGGCCTGAAAGAAACCTGAACTCGCAGACCATTTGAAAACATGCTCTTGAAGTAATAAAGGGAATGCACCTCTTCCCGCAACCAACTTCAAACACACACACACACACACACTCTGATTTTACACAAAAAGTGAAAAAACCTTGAAGGCTTCTCTGACCACACAACAGCAGTAGACTCCCTCCCCACTTTAAGTTCATATATTTCCTTGTATTTTATGTCACATAACAAACTGCCTCATGTTAAAACTGCAAATATGTGTCTGTCTCCTTTATAAACATGCACATTTCTCAAGAGCAGTGGCTTTTGTCTAATTTATTGTTGTATCACCCACAGAACCTGGTACACTGGCCTACACAGAACCATGGGTTGAAGTCATCAAAAGCACAAATATAGCTCGCCACTGCTGATTAGCATTTTATGATAGCCATAAGGCAACTCAGCATATATTTCAAATAACTCACAAGCAGACTAAATACTATAGTCTTTAAAAATCTGGATATGTTATCTTACATGCCAGGCTGCTATCTGTAAAGTTAAACCCATTCTAACACCAGTTCCACAAAATTAAATAATGCAAAAGAGAAAACCTACTAGGAAGTATGTAGAGAATAAATGGAGTAAATGAATATAATTTACTAAGTGCTTTGCATAAAGAATAGCCCACGATTTTTAAAGTACAGAAAATGAAAGCGATGCAATAACTCCTTAATGAACTCCTTGAACAGTTTCACATAAGCTGGCCAAATGTAATAAGGAAAAAAAGATTATAAGAAAAAAAAAAAGAAAAAGTTGGTGAATAACCTTTCTGGCGTACCACACTATTAAGAGAATTCCTGGACAGAAAGAAGCCTGTTGAATATCAGCATATACTGAGAAATTGTCAGAATACTACATGTTCTTAAAATCCATTTTAGAAGGAGCTATCCATAAAGCAAGAGTAGCATCTACGCATTGACATAACTAGAGAGATATAACTAAGAGACCACCTATTCTAGAATCATCCCATAGGTGTTAACTATGAGCCCCTTGGACCTTAAGCCCCACTGTGCAATCAGAAACCATAAGATCTTCTGTGAATCACTGACATGATGTCATGATAACCCAACTCTGTGGGAATGAGGGTACAAACAAAAGGCCACGTAGTACACTCCACTGGACCAGGAACCACGCCAAGTGCAGAGATAACTGTTTTATTCTTTCCCTTTGTCCTCTGGGATGAACCCAGGATGTACTAACTAAACAGTATCCATTATTATTGATTTTCCCAAACACTGATTGAGCACTTTCTGGGTGGCACGGGCTCTCAGAAGCTGCACACATGCACAGTATTACTACTGCTTGCAACCCTGCAAGATTTTAATTATTATCTCAATCTCGCAGATGAGGCTCGAAGAGATTAGAACAACCCACCTGAGGCCACCTACTTAACAAATAGTGGAGACAGTACTTTAGTCCAGAAATGTCTGGTTCATTTACTCAACAAGAAAATATTGAGCCTTTACTATGCGTCCTGGGAAAAGGAAGATGAAGAGACACACTGGCGAACAAAGACTGACCAGGATCCTGCATTTATAAGATTTGCATTTCAGTCTAGGGAGACACAATGAATTAAAAACAAACATATATACACAAACACTATAGATTGTGGTAAATTCTATGAAGGAAATAAATCAGGAGAAGGTGATGGGGAAGTGGAACCCCAGCTGAGTCCGGAAGCATGGGATGGAGCAGCCAAGCTAAGGGTAGGAGGAGTGGGACACTCCTAGCCAAGGAAATAGTATAGGAAGGTGTGGAAGCAGGGACAAGTTTACATGTTCCAGGAGTGGCAAGGAGGTCGGGTGGGCAAGGAAAGATTGGCCAGGTGTAAAGTCAGACAGCACGAAGGGACCAGAACACACTGGGTGATCTTAGTTCTAAGAAGTGTGCTTTCTTTGGAGTACTTGGGTGGCTCAGTTGGTTAAGCATTTGCCTTTGGCTCAGGTCATAATCTCAGGGTCCTGGGATCGAGCCCTGCATCCGCTCCCTGCTCAGTGGGGAGTCTACTTCTCCCTCTCCCTCTGGCCCTCCTCCCACTTGTGCTTCTCTGTCTCTTTCTCACAAAAATAAATGAAATCTTAAAAAAAAAATAAAGAAGTTGTGCTCTTTATTCCAGCAGTTCTCAAACTTTATACTCAAAAATAACTGAGGACTCCAAAAAGCTTTTGTTTATATGGTTTATATGTGTTGACATTTGCTGTACTGGAAATTAAAACTGTTAATTTTTCAACTCAAGAGTATCCAATACTCTTCTTGGAAACTGCAAAATACCACCATGTTCTTGTGAAAAATCGAGGTGAAAAAGACAAATATCTTAGTACTACTATGAGAACAGTTTTACCCTGTGGACACCCTGATGAGACTTGGGGATTCTCTGGAGTCCTCAGACCACATTTTGAGAACCACCACCATACACCATGGTTGTCCAACTGTGGTCCCCAGGCCAAGAGCACCAACATCACCTGAGATCATGTTAGAAATGCAAATTTTCAGGCCTCTCCCCAAATCTACTGAATTAGAACCTCTGGGAGTCAAGCCCTACCATCTGTGTTTTAACAACCCTCCATGTGATTCTGATCCTCTCAAAAGTTTGAGGACCACTGTTCTAGATTTTACTGAAGATGGTAAGACAAAGTGGGAAAAATACCAACAGAGAGATCATAAGAAATGCTTTTAAAATATGCAAAAATTGGCTGTCACAGCATAAATACAGAACTTGAAACCAAGTGCAGGAAAAAAAAAATTTAAAAACCCTGTAGCAAGGACAATCAATAGAAGGGTGACTTCTTTTTGAACAAAGGTTTCAGACTGCATGGAAATTGAAGAGGCAAAACTGGAAACACTGACAGATTCTGCAAATATGTATGGCAGCAAATCCAAATGTCAATCTTCATGGGTGAATAATACCAAAAGCGCTGGTGTTAGAGTGTCAGTCTTAGGCATATGGAGTCCCAGAGATAATAAACGATATCAAAGGTGCTAACCAAGATAATAAATCTATGAAGAAAAGAAAAGCTAATTTTTATTGAATCCTATCTCATTTCTCACAAATAATTCTTCTTAAAGGGAATAACTCCACATAACTTGTCTTGTTTAGCAGTACAAAGGAACAAACAAATGAGTTTGTTTGGTGATGCATATTAATATCTTAATTCATTAAAAAACTGTCACTGTGTACACCAAATAATATTTTAGTTCCTTTCACTGATTCTTACCTAAATCCTATAACGTAACTATGTACCTGTATCCAAAATGATATAATAATTATCCTCTGAGCCCTTAGCAACATCTGTATACTCCAATCATTGTACTTATATTATTGATTACATTGCATTTTAGTTAGCTGTTGTGTATCTAACCCTCTTATAGACTATAAGCATCTAGAGACTAGGAACCATGTGTTACTCAACGGTCTCTCCCTACATTGCATAGTGTGTGGCACATGATATGAAATGAACCAATATTCACTTGTTGATTTAAGTATTTATGTTTTATCTTGACATCTACATTGAAATCTCAACAAGGGCCATGGCTGGTATTTTAATTGCTTTGAAATGCAAATAACAGAATCCTAGGTACACCTGTTTTCAATAAGCCCTCGGTTACTGAATATAGATACAGATACATGTCTCTTGTAAATGACAATGGGAAGAACAAATACAATTAGTGGGAAAACTCAACATGCTCATTTAATTATGTATGGAAATATTTCAATGAATATAAAATAAGACCCTACCAAAAAGATTCTTACAGGTCTCACAGTTAATTGCCCTCACCCTATATTAAAAAAAAGAATCATACCACTCACATTTTGAAGATATAGAAGCAACCATAAAAATATTCCAGCAATTCTTATTTATTAATTCTCAAATCAGAACCCTTGACTGTGATTTAAAATTATTAGCTGGGTAAAGTGCTAGCTTCATAACCAAAAAGTGCCCATCTTCTTATTAGTCATCAGGTTGTTGATGGGCCAATATGAAACAGGACCACGTTTCATACTCAAAATGAAATTCTACTTTACGTTGTTTCTTATGTTTATCAAACTATTCATTGTCTGTGCAAAAATATTCAGGATGTCTAAAGATAATAAAAGCTCATGAGTGGTATCCTATGGACCCATGACCACTTGGACTAATAAGCAACAATCAATTGTCCTCTTTAAATCCGGACCCTTTTGGTTCTCTCCCAAATCTCTAGGGTGAGCAGATGTCACATGACCGCACAGCTGGCTAGGGTACATACAATTTTTACTGTAATGACCTGTAAAGTACTATCTGCATTCAGCTTAGCATTTTACAGACACCTGGCTCAGCTACTTGGTTCAACTTAGCATCGATATTTGGAGCTTAGTGTGGATTTTAAAGTCACACTCCTGTTCAAATTCATGTTTTGCCACTTTCTACCTATACAAGTTTTTTTTTTTTTCACTTCTTTTTATTTTTGTAGACTTATGTGTAAAAAGACAATGAGCAATAATACTAATACCTGCCTCCTAGGTCTCTTATGGGAGTTACAATAGTTAGTACGTGTCAAATACTGATAAAATGCCTAGCACATAGGAAGGACTAAAAAATGCTAGCTATTATTAGTAGTAGTACATCTAGATTTCATAGCCCCAAACTGCTTTACCAACAAGCTTGACATTTCAGTTCAGACTAATTGGTAAGGCTATTCATTCTTTTGTTGTTGGTTTTTAGTTCCAATCACTAAATCAATCTGAATGAAAAAATAACTTCTGTATTCGGTTGTTACCTCAATATCACACACCTGCCTACTCAGTTTGAGTGCATGGGTTCTTGTTATTCGGTTTAATAACAAAGAAGTTATTGTTTTCTTTTTAGGTTAATATACAAAATAAAGTCAAAGCCAAAGATGCACCTTTTTGTATCTAAATAGTACCTACAATATTTGCTGAATGAATGGACAACTGACTCAAGTTTTCTGTGGGTGTTCAGTATATTTGGAATTGGAACTAAAAACCAACAAGAAAGGGATGAGCAACCTACCCCAAATTCTAGCAGTAGATTCACAACACCTCTATTGATTTCAGATTTCAAAGATATTTTAGAATCTTTATTTTTTCTTATCACTTTACCCCTCTTCTTTTTTCTTCCCTATCTTGCTTACATGCTCCTTTTTTAAATTCTTTCTTTGCATACATGGTTTAATCAACTCCTACAGAAGCTATTTGTATGCTTACTCACTATGAATCCTTACATAACTAGCAAAACTTTAAACTCACATGTGTATCACCATGTATGAAAAACTTCCTGGACTACAGAGGAAAGTAAGCACAATTAAAATCTACATACAATTTGGTAGTTCTGAACCATGATGCATTCATATAAAACAAAAGACAAAAAAATAAAGAAAATCTTGCCAAAATATATGACAAAACCATCATATCAACACACTTTTTTATCTCTTCTAATTGAAACTATCTCTTCCAGTTTTCCAGGGTGATAGATCCTTTGCCTTTCACTCCTTTATCTAAGTACTTGCTTTTTGGGAAAGTGCATTACTTTCCTACTTTCAATCATTACCTTCTTATTAACGGATCACATACATATAGCTTTTTCTCCTCTGAAGTTCCATACTTCCAGCAACTAGTCACACACTTCCAGGAACCGTTTTGGGTGTTTCTTTCTGGAAATTCTAGAATCACCTCAAGCTCAAGCTCACGATAGCCAAATAAATTTATTAAATTTCCTCTCTAATTAACTTCCCATCATAAAGTTCAATTCTTAATTTTTAAAAATGAGTAAATGAATGAACGAATGTATGTATGAATGCATTTATGGCTACTGGTCAATGGCAGCACTTTGCTAGTTTCACAAAGGAGAAAACGTGAGCGTCATCTGGCTTGGAAAAATTTGGTTTTTATCTTCCATCGTAGAATAGAAAATAGAGTGAGTACTTTGCAGTCAGATGAAGTAATCTTGGCTCTGCCGCATATTAACTATATAACCTAGCCACATAAATTAATTTCTCTTTGCCTCAATTCGTTTCATCTACAATTGGACCTATTGGTGATGCTGCAGGTTTTCTGTAAGGATTAAAAACAGAATATATAGGAAAAGAGGAAGCACATCACTCTGGCACAGAGCAGGCAAACAAACTGAATATTTTATCAAGACTTTTATGTCCAGGATTGTCACTCTTATAATTCAAATTCCTTCCAACCTCTTACTTCACTTTTCTTTTATTTGCACTGTACCTCTTACACTCTCCATCTGTCCAGGCCTCAGCTACCCAGAAGCCCTAACTCGCTGACATCATCTACAGTGCATTCCCCATTTCTATCTATCAGCCTACATTTTCCTATCCTTTCTGTGAATTCATATGGCAGTATGGAGAATAATATACAATTTTGAACTTAACTGATTGCCCTCTAGACATTAGGGAGGTTTTGCCTAAATCGTAAGCTCTAGGAGTATGCTAAATCCTTAATCACTGACAATCTGAAAAAAACCCAACCCAGATGTATGAGCTTTGATAAGTCACTTCATGTCCCTGGACCTCAATTTTCTAATCTGTTAAAGAAAATTCAATATTTTCTCCAAAGTCTTTTACATCAAAACCATTCTGTGATTTTAAATTGAGTGCTTAGATCATTTTCATAAAGATTAGAAATCAAAGGAAAGGAGTCCTTTTTTGACTCCTTACTTCTCTCTGAATTTCCTTAGCCCTTTGTTCATTCCATTAATAAAGCACTTACCTTACTGCATTAGATTAAGTACATGTCTACCCTGCTAGATAGTAAATCCCTTGACAGTAGAGCCTATTTCAATTAATCTTTGTACCTGGGGTTACTTAAGACAACATGTGGCACACAGTAGGCTTTCAATATGTATTTGCTAAATTGAAATTAATTAGCTTAAGAGGTTTGAGATGGGCAAAGAACATATAAATTTTGCTTTGTACTGAACACAAATACTCTCTACAAAGCCCTGTTCACAGGTGTTCCCCCGTCCCCATTTCTGTAATATCTTGACACTATTCAAAATATTAAAATATAAGAAGTGAAAGACTCATCACGACAATAAATAAAACTACTTCAAATAATAAGGATAGTGGAGCAGAAAAGTCAAACCTCTCAAAATATAATCAAACCACTTAAGACTTCAATGCCCATTTAAATTATATAAGAAAAAAGGAAATGCTTCAATTGATTTGGTAAATACAGCTTTCCCACTGATTCAATACTTTGGATAATTACAAGTATTTTAAATTTTGACAATGATAGTAATTTCATCCCTCAAGAATTTGATACTGGAAACTAAGAATCTTTTTAAATTTCAAAAATTAAAAAAAAATAAAGAAACTAAAAAAAAAAAATAAAACCCAATGATCGGATTATAATATCTGAAGGCCTTTTAGATTTATTTATTTTTTTTTTTCAGGTAAAAATTTTAATTACATAGACTTTCTGGTCTTCCTGACCAGGACCTTTTATTTTCAGACTGTATAAAGAGAAATAAGTATAAAACTATCACCTTAGCCTTACCTTTTCATCACAAAATGGATGGATTCTTTTTTTTTTTTTAAAACAGACTCTGCCTTAGATGGATTCATATAGGTATCAATAACTGGGAAGTCTACATCCTTAAAAAAAATGAACTAAAAAAAAAAAGAACTAAAGTTTCACAAAAGAATTTAATTATTTTTAAAGTTTATTATTTTTTTAGTAACCTCTACAATCCAAAGTGGAGCTTTAACTCATGATCCTGAGACCAAGAGTTGCATGCTCTTCCGACTGAGCCAGCCAGGCACCCCCTCACAAAAGAATTGATTCAAGGGCCCCCAAAACGCATCTGATTTTGTGGCACTTCTAAGGAGAACAAATGCTTGGAGCATGACAACAAAGCTGAGCACTCATATCTCAATGTTATCCCTAATGTCATTGCACCAATACTGCTCACGATCTGCAGATTCTGTAAATTTGGGGTTAATATTACTAAAATAATGTTGTCATGTGGCATGGAGTTTATTTTGGCAGCAGAATTTACTTTAATAGCTTTATAAATACTTTGGTCTTGCGCTGATAGAATCATTAATGGCCTGAAGGGTCACTTAATTTTCTTAGTTTTACTTTACTGGATTTTATGGGGAAAATAACATGCTATGTTACATTTTCTTATTTGCAGTACATGAATGTCTCAGGACAAATCTCTTGCAAATGTCAAGGGTCTACTGTAATTGTTTCTAGTCTGCCCACTGAAACTTAGCAAATGGGTAATATCCTGGCCTCTCCATTCTGACAGTGACTTGTGTTGGAGGGTTAATCACCACGAAGAGCAGAAGAGCTGAACTTTAAGCGTTAAGATGGGCATAAATCCTAATGTACAATGTATGCTTTTTTTTTTTTTTTTTTAGCTTTTTTTTTTTTTAGCAGTAGGCTCTTTTGGGTTACTATGGGCCAAGTTATGTCCATCATAACTATACTTAACATTGTTGGGCCATAATATTTCACACTGTTATGAATGCTGCACTATCAAAAAGCTTGGGTATTTAGGGAAAGATTCATGCTGATGCCTTCTGCTGACCGCTATCACCTCTTTCTTTATCAAATCACTTTCTAGAACTCTCTGCCCATCTCAAGGCAGATAAGGTTTATCAATGTGGATGAGATACCCATTTTTTTGGGGGGGGGGTAGATATCGGTATGGTGCATGGATTCAAATTTAGAATTTTTTTGTAGTGAAAACTGAATAGTTCAATAGTTGTTCAAGTTGAACTAACGCTGTAATTCCACACAGGAAGACATTACTACCAACAGGTTTTTCTCAGTAATTCAGGAAACAAAACATTGACCAATGTGAGTTCAAGTATAATATAAAAGCTAATTGCAGAAGGAGAAGCATCTCAATATTCCTCCAAAATATAACTTCAGTGTTGAAGAAATGATTACTTTCCCAGTAAAAGGATCATTAATTTTTAAATCAAAGCATGATTTATATTTTTAAAACAGTATATATTTGCTCAATTTAATATCTGGCAGTTCTATCACCAAGATTGAAACGGACAGACTACTTGAAATTTGAAAAGGGCAATGTCCACATTGTTCCCCTGGCAGTATACAATGGCAGGTCAAACTTTTGTTCCTCTTGTCCTACAAACAATTTTCAAGCCCACGCTCAATAAATAAATTTGGTCTGAGCACTCCCAATCAGGGCTGCACAATCCCCTCAGTAGCAGACCTATGATAAATGGACTTATTTTCCCAAATCAAACACTTGAATTTAAATTCAGATGAGTTAATGCAAAGGTCAACATTGTAATCAGTTCTTTTGATCTTTATAGAATTTCTGGAGTAATACATAATAAATCTGAAACAAGGCAATTTGCAGCTCTGTATGTGTGGCTGGCAATAAAAATCTTAACGATCAGAGCCTTTATGTACTTAGGGAACGTTTTATAGTAATGGCTATGGTGAGAGCTTCAATGCATAGGAAACAATGGCAATAGATAACCCTGAAAGACTTGGTTTCTTGATTGTTTCTACAATTTATTTATATATGTATTTATATAGAAACTTAATGCACACACATCCATGCCAACTGTATTTTTGAAATAGTCACTACTTTTGTTATAATCCCCTAGTTTCGAGTTCATAAGTTAAAGATAAAATTGCTTGGGGCAAAAATTAGTATATCAGATTCAAACTAAAAATTTTCAATACCTAAATGAGGATTACATTTCTTGGGAGTTTTTTTTTTTTTTTTCTTTCTTTTTTTACATTAAAAAGTTGCAGGAGGTTAAACTAATTAAAGTGTATACTTCAATTTCACGACTGATAAGAAAAGCGCAATTGATTATGGTACAATCACAAAGGGGTTGCATGCTCTTTAAATTGAGAGTTAAGGAAGGAAGGAAGGAAAGGCGAAGAGAAGGAGGAACAGAAGGAAGGACAGAAAGAAAAGTGAAGGAAAAACAGACCGACGGGCAGCTGAGGGCCACCCTGCAGCTAGCTGCTGGGTGCTATTGGGTACTACAGTGTCAGGCTGTTCCCTTTCTCTGCATGTCTTAGCACCAGTCCCTGATTTTTCGGGAACACACTAAATTATTATGGGTGGAATAACATGAATTTTTATTTTGACAGCAGTGATGAGTAATAGCCTGTTAATTTTTGAAAAAAACATAGAATCCACCCCACCGCCTTTTTAGAGCAATACAGCAGTGATGACTTCTCTCTAAACTGTAAAACCATTTTGTGAACTTTATTACACTAAAATGCACAGTGCTTGCACAAAGTGCTACTCTTTGATCAATTCTGATTCTAGTTCATGAGAATACTTTGAACCGTTCTGGCGGTAAATGGGTTTCAACAAGGACTTTATTGGACTTAACATTCAAGGTAAGCCTTTGATGAAATTAGTACTATGAAAAAAAAAAATTCTGATTTCTAGCAGCGAGGGATCCAGTGTCTACAGACTTCGAGGTTGTGTGCGAGGGCTGTGTCACTGGAAGTGAAAAGAAAAAACGAAGTCCCTAAGTGTCATCGGATATCTGTGCTTTCACATCTTCTCTCCCCAGACCTATTCCAGGGGTAACCGCCCTAAATCTAGCCTTGGTGTTGGTTCTAGCAATGAGGCTGAAATCGGGCCTCCCACCAAGATTTACTATAATTTGGTTTTCTGGAAACTCAATGAGAATACTAGTATTTAAAAGACAGAAATATCCCGTGTACCTGGGGCTTGGCAGTTATGATTCCAATTGGATCCAAACACTGCACAGGGTTTGGTCACAGAGCCAGACATTTTAGAAGAAATCTGGGATAAATACATCACCTGTGGCTCATACAATGAGTTCTTTCCTTGACAGGCAAGTCTGATTCAGATTCGTTGCAGATTAACTCCTCGCGCAACACTACTATATTGACATAGCTTATATCATTCTAAGGCTTGATCTTTGAAGACAAAGAAGAGAAAAACAGAACTCACGGTGAGAATCCTGTCCATTTCTTCTGAACTGTGACTTAATTTCCCCAATAAGGCTATGCTGCCTTGTAAATCCCTGGCTCCCCTGAACTCAAGAAAATTTAGCAACAATAAATGACGGGGCTCCTGTGCTTTCTAAAGCAAATCAGCAATGCTCTTGTTTTCTTCTCCTGCAGTTTCAAATTTTCGGTGTACAGATGTCCTGTCACAGCAGTTAAAAAGTACAATCTTGTGAGTCACTAGGGGTCTGACAAGTCGAGTCTCTCAAAGCCTGACAATACAAAAAGTCCTTGATCTGAGGAAAGAGATCATTCGATTTTTTTTTCCAGCAAGTTTCTATGATGCAGCCTATATTAAGAAAATGAGAAAACAGAATCATAAAATTTAAGCTTCCACACTTTGTTCAACCTCGTAAGTAGCCTAGAAATTGCAAATAGTTAAACATACACAGAGAAAACATTCTTTTTCTTAATCCATGCAAACACCACTATGCAAGAAAATGGGCTGAGTAGTTCATTGTATCACATAATAATCTGATCTGCAAGTTCACGGCACAAACCTTCCACGTAAACAATGCAGCAGAAGCTGAGAACACTCAAGTTTAATTAGAATAAAGTGTTAAAGCTTCTCTCCTAAGTTATATTTTAGGTATTCCATCTGGGCAGAGGGAGGAGGCATTTCCTCTATGAAGACCAAACCTCCTATTTTCTTAATAGCATGTCCTGTGGTCCAATTCTATCACTGACGCTCAAAAGTGGTAAAAACTCTCATTTTGGTAAAATTATTTCTAAGGTGGGCTATATATCCTGAGGTCAAGAAGGTCTTGATTTTACATTATAAGTTTTAGTTTTTAAGGAGTACTTGCTGGTTTTAGGCTGACTGTGGTGCACACCTATTGGGTGAAATCATCTATCGTTCTTATGATAGCACTCTGATTCACAAATACCCTTTTCTGGAAGGTCTCCAGTTTCCTGGCCCAGGCCTGAGCATTCACAGCATGCCATCCCACGTTCACTGTAGCTGGTTCAGGGATGTGGATGTGGTGTAGTTAAAAGTCATTAAGAACCAACTCTAGGGAATTTCTGGAACTATCGGAAGAGAAGATTCTCCTTTATTTTGGGTGGGGGGAGAGTGGGGGTGAGGATTATAGAGGTAAGATATAAGCTTCAAGAGCTCACAGCCATTTTGCTTCTATAGACTGGAAAGCCTGCCTGAGAACAAAGTTAACCCAAGGGAAAGCAGAGTCAAGAGATAAAAGGAGCAAGATTTAGTCCCATTGCCAACATTTGAGCCTGTGGCTCGGTGCTATAGTTCTCTGAACAAGAAATATCTCTCTTTAAGTTGCATAAGGCAGGCTGAGTTGGATTTTTGTTTCTTGCAACCAGAAAAATTGTAAGGATTAACACGAATGTCCTCAACTGGAAATTTCTAATAGTGCCTGTGGTTGAGCAATCTCCCCCAAATTTGCCAACATGTTTTTTTCCTTCGGCGAGGTCTTGCACTTTCCCTGAACCTGCAAGTTTTTCTTCTACTTCCTCACTGGCAGCACAGGGCAGAACAGCTTTGGGAGGAGAGGCAGCCAGCAATAGTTCACCAATGGTGTGATGCCACTCCTGAGCTTAAAAAAATGCAGGTGGCATTTGGGGCCGGGAAAGGGAACTCAGATTGCAGAGCACCTGCCGAGAGCCAAGCACCGTTCTGCTTGCTGCACAACCATCAGTTCCCTTGACCTTCTTTCCTATCTGCACAGTATCGTGAAGGAGAGGGAGACACCTTACAAACCAAGAAATAGCTGGTCAGAGAAAACTGGTCAGAATTCAGTCCAGAGTGTAGCGAGCTACTGGTGTCAGCCCCGGAGTCAGTTTTAAATTTGTCTCAGAGGCCACGTCATTGAAAAGCATGATCATGTGAAGGTTTTCAAGCCCTTCTCTGCCTCGGCTTCCCCAATTGCAATGGAAATTATCCCTTAACCTGAGTGACAGGGATAGTGTGAGGTTGACTGAGATGTCTTCATCAGGTGTTTCCTCCACTACTTGGCATACTGTGAGCTGTAACAGCAAAGCCTGAAACGCAGACATGCCCAACAGACAGCTCAACATTATCTGTAAGAGTATTAAATAAACCGAAATGAGGAAATGGCCAATCTGGTCCAGTTTCATGAGACAAGAGCAGGACAAAGAAGTAAGGAGAGCTACAATTATAACTACAGAAAAAAAAAAAAACAAAAAACAACAGATCAAGGATGATTCTCTTAGCTTCAGATGGTTAAGATTGTATTGGTTCTGTAACGTAAATGGGCTGGAAGTTCATACCTAGGATGTTACTATATCTTATTTATCTTGTGCATGTATAGTTATACTTGAGTTGCTATCTTTGTAAAATTCTGACGAACTGGACTCTGGGTGTTCTTACATTAGACATCTGGACTGAGATGGGAAACTGCAATCACAACTCTTTTGCCTAGAAAAAGTGGAAGGGCTAGGAGTACCCTGAATGCTTCTGTGACTAGCTTCTCATGGGCTCTAGGTGGGTCTCATTTAATGAAAATGCAATTGTATTTGAAGTCACATGACATCTCACTCTGATGAAAATTCTATCCTGTCCCATTCTTTTGGGAAAAAAAAAAAAAAAATTCAATTCCCTTTGTCGACTCACCTTTCCAGACACTAGCCTAATTAAGCCCTAGTGATGAGCAAACCAAGACTTCGCCACACCCCTGTACATTATCTGCCCTCCTGTACCCAGGTTGTTAACAGCTCTTGTAAGAAAACCATACAACTGCGATGAGTGGAACTCCAAAAATGTACACTCAGGTGGGCTATCCCAACTCTCTTGAATTTGCTCTCTTCCATCCTTCACATGAGATATTTAAAACGTTCTCAAGTTTCCTCAAAGCTTTTGACTGGTTCCTTTACCCCACAGCCCATCTTAGGGAATGAATCTAGCTCGTATGTTGCAAATAAAGCAGAAATCCAAACACGTTCTCACTTCCTGCCCTGAAATTTGTATACTTCACTTTAACCCACCGGCCCACCCCTTCTGATCCTCCTAATACGATGGAAGAAATGTCTTCCCCCCTGCTTAAGGCCAATCTCTCCCTCTATGCTCTGGCTCCTGTCATCTTCCATCGAATGAGGAAACTCATGGTCTATCAGCCCATCTCCTTTGGGTGTTCTCAACCTCTCCCGATCTCCGGGAGCCTTCCCAATCAGCATTTAAACATATCTCAGGCCTCCCATTATTAAAAATAACCCACACTCTAAACAGTGCCAGTTTTCCTTTCCTTCTCTCCCTTCAAAGCCCAAGTTCCTGGAAGAACTGCTGGCTCATGCCATCTCTGCTCTCTCATAGGTGACTGAAAACATTAAATCTGGCTGAGGTGGCCTGGCAGCCAGGGATTCCAGGTGACCCTCCAATTGAGAAATGTGCATGGAGGGCAACAGTGAAGCTTTGTTCCTTCACAGCAGTTCCACCAATGGACCAGAGTGGCAGGGAGGGGCCGGTGGGGGGCTCTGGGAAGAGGACTGGCCGGTGGGTGAGAGCTCATGGCCGTTGCTGTCCTGGTCACAGAAGGCATCTGGCAGCAGCATCGTCTGGGAGCCTAAAGATGCATCATTTCTCTGCTCTTGCTGCAGGAAGGGAAAACCAAGGACAAGAGCTTTCTTAAGAAAGCCAGAATTTCCCCAATCAGAACTGATCTGTCCTTCATTGCATGTCTAAACACTTAACAAACAGTAATTTGACTTAATAGCCAGTTGTCTAAAGACCTCACTACTCTCGATTATAGGCTTCGTGGCAGCAGACTATGCACTAGTTTTCTCCAAGTTGTCCATGGCACTGAGCACGATTAGTTATAAAAACCAGCCGAGAATCATAAGGCCAACTACGAATTTGAGCCATTCTGACCTATAGATAAAGTGGACAAAGTACACAAGATGTATTATAAACTGTGAAAATTATTTCACACACAGCTAGATTGCAGTATATATATGCTGAGCACATGGATAAGTGTTACAGACATTTGTTATTTTACAGAGCCAACAATGGCACTTTAATAATTTCCTCTGGTTGAAGAGTTGGACAAATGGGTGGAATGAATGGTGGGTCTGAATCTATGCCAAATCTTCTGTTCTTACTTGTGCTATAAAAGATTCTCCTACAGGTGAGTTTTTACATCACAAAGAATAGTGAATGATTACATGTGCTGCAAATACTAAGAGACACCTGCTTCTCTATCTATCCAAAAAAAAAAAA
Source organism: Canis lupus baileyi (assembly GCF_048164855.1). NCBI lineage: Eukaryota > Metazoa > Chordata > Mammalia > Carnivora > Canidae > Canis > Canis lupus. The sequence goes on along the minus strand of NC_132875.1, from coordinate 11,194,561 downwards.
AATACAATTGTAAAAAGAATACTTTGAATATTTACAGGCTTCATAAAATGGATTCAAGAACTTACTCGTTTAATACATCTTTTATGGAATTTTTTTTTTTTTTAACCCTGACTGAGAGAGTTCAGCTTGGAGATAATGTTTCATTTTCTTTAAAAACAAACAAACAAACAAAAAATAACTCTAAGAATGATTAACATGTGAGGACGTTTAACTGCTAAGCTCAAATAAGCATCTGCCTTTGCATACAATTGCCTGTTCTTTTTCTCCTTCTATACCTTTGTCTAATAGCATCTAAACACCTTCTTTTCAAAATATTAAAATTTTGGCTTAGTCTCTCCAGGTCTATTTATATAGCCCTGATTGAAGGTGACAAGTCTCTCAGTTCAATTACAGCATCATTTATAAAGCACCTACTATGAGCTAGGCATCATGTGTGATATGTTTTGATTAATCCCAATGAATGACCAACTGATAACTGATAACTCAGATAAATATTTTACAATTTTTGCAATTTAATTATATATTTATATTTCCCTCCAGGGCGTAGGTTTTTCCTCCCATATATCTTGCCTCAATATATGAATATGTATTTCAGGACTGTCAGTTATATCCAACATTTGGGAAATAAAGATGGTAAATGTTGCTTTGGGATGAAAATGTTCCAGAAGCATTTAAGATATTCCTGCTACTGTGCATAGGAAGATTAGTATTTCATGAGAAAAGTTTATTTGATTTGATATCTTCCTTTTCCATCTTTGACCTTACAGTACAAATGAATGGCTCTAGTCCAACTGAATTACAGCTCCTACAAGACCGTTTGGACAGAAATAACAAAATGCTTATGGCCTCTTGTCATTCATTCACCAATTTGTTTATTCATCTTGATTTGCAAGCATGTACTGGTCACTCCTATTCCTTGGCAAGATAAATATACTCAGATAGTGCTCCGCATGAGATAAACCAAGAGACAATTGACATAAATCATTAAGGTAAGGAATATACACAAAAAATAGGAAAATTTCTTAATCAGCAAACGAATCTAAAGCTGACTTGCTCTGTGCAAATGCATGCAAGTTAGAAAAAAACCCCAACAGTTTCATGACTGAAAACTTTCACTTCATCTAGGTTCACGGGTTAGTTGGGTGTAAAAATCATGCTACAATTGCTTTAAGTTATGTGCAAACAAAATCAAACTGCATTCCCTTCCGATGAGTTCTTTAATGGAAGAGCTCCGCAAGGAGCAACTGTCTATTCCCCAGTTTGTTTCCTATCTTCCTAAATGTCAATCTCATAAGTGTTCCATTTGTCTCTCCCTGAACACTATCGACGTTTCTATTCTACCCCCAGAATATGAGACTGAGACAGCACGGCTTGGTGGCAAGAGCCTCAGTTCTACAGCACAGAGACAAGTGTCCACCATTTGTCAACTGTGATATGGGATGGGTTTCTAATTTCTCTAAGCCTCAGGCTCAGCAGTGGTTAATAAGATCTATTTCTGCAGGTTGTGATGAAAATTGAAGACATATGCAAACACTCAGCAAAAGACCTACCAGACTGTAGATGCTCAATGAGGTAACAACACCAACACCAATAATAACTCAGATTATCCACTTATTCACCAAATATTTATTGATACCTGCTCAGTGCTGGGCACTGATTTGACCTGAGGGACATAGTAGTCATCAAAGAAGATACTCGAAGCCCTCAAAGTTGTCATTCTCAAGAAGGAAAACCAACTATAATAATATGAGAAAGGGGACACCTGGGTGGCTCAGCGGTTGAGCATCTGCCTTTGGCTCAGGGCATGATCCTGGAGTCCCAGGATTGGTCCCTCATTGGGCTCCCTGCATGGAGACTTCTCCCTCTGCCTCTCTCTCTCTCTTTCTCTCTCTCTGTGTCTCTCATGAATAAATAAATAAAATCTTTAAAAAATAATGCTAATATGAGAACATACTGAAGAGAGTCTTAAATACAAACTTTTATGTTATCCTCATTCACTGTAGTTATTTTTAGGGATGGATACTTGTCCACAAGGAAAAGTTGTATTTTCTTGTTATCTTCTTGGTTTTAAAAATGAGGTAACAAAAATCTACTGAGGGACGTCTGGCTGGGTCTGTTGCTAAAGCATGGGACTCTTGATCGTTGGGTTGTGAGTTCAGGCCCCACTTTGGATGTAGAGTTTATTTTAAATAAGTAAGTAAGTAAAATCTACTGATAAATAGTGTGTTTAGTAACTTGCTTTAGAAATGGAAATTCAGTAAAATTTACTTCAAAAAACACTGTAGCTTACTTTGTCCTGGAAATACTGTTATTTTTAAAATGTGATTTTAGGAGCACCTGGGTGGCTCAGATGGTTAAGCATCTGCCTTCAGCTCAGGTCATGATACTGGGGCCCTGGGATAGAGCCCCCAGTCGTGCTCTTTGCTCAAATGTGAGTCTGCTTCTCACTTCTTCCTCTCCCTCTGCCTCTCCCCCACAGTCCATGTTCTCTCTCTCGAATGAGTAAATAAAGTCTTTTAAAAAGAAAATAAAATGTGATTATAAAACCATTTTTTACTTCTAATGGACAAAAGGTCTGTCTGTTTTATATAATCTTAACTGAACAAATATTTCAGGATGAGCAAGAAAATGTCTGTGATACTGAACTGTTGCTTTTGCAATTATATATTATATTAAGACAATTATTTAAATACATGTAGAAAGGCAAGTAAGACATGTGATAATTAAGATATGCAATTACATGATTAGTAAGTGTAATTACATAGCATACAATCAGAGATGTTATGGAGAATTTTTGCTTACACGGACAGATACATTTTTCACACACTTTCATGTTATGAATCTGAAAAGATTCATAATTTGAAATTATTTTATTTTAATCAAAATCATTCCAGAACCCCCAACTTCTTAAGAAAATAAAACAAGAATTTTTTTCCTTAACTCCTTAATAAAACAGAGAAAAGCCTGGGCCAGGCAGGAATACAGATCTGGTATGTCAGCAAACAAAGACCGCTCTTTGTAGCCTGTGTGGGCATTCTGCCTGGGTGCCAGCATCGCCAAATAGCAAATGCAGGGCTTATACATTAGTTCATTTCACTCTTATTATCTGTTAAGGAAAGGGTCTCTCTGGATCAGGGTTCCTGGAAGCATTAGCATCACTTGGGAACTTGTTAGAAATGCAATTCTCAGGCCCTAACCCTGATCTACTGACTTGACAAACTCTGGGGGTGGAGCCCAACAACCTCTGGTTCCACAAGCCTGGCAGGTGATTCAGTCAAGTTTGAGTACTGCTGCTCGAGGTTCAAAGAATCAAGACTCCTAATCCTTCCTACTTTAACCTGGAAATGGGGCCAAACAGTTCCCTTGGCCAGCTGGGTTAGCTCTCCGAACCATAATCTGGGAAACAGGAACACAAATGTAATTCTGTGTTGTACTTGAACGATGATGTATATATTTTTTATTAAAAGTGTGGTGCCAGAAATCATGTTAAACAGTAAAATGCAACGAGATAAATACTATTATTAGCCAACCTTACAAGGGGAAATATTAAATTTTGCTAGAGGAGTTACAAAACTTACAGAGACGGCAAAGTGGCTAATAAGTAAAATAGTAGGCTTGAAGATTACAGAACAACTACAAGCATGTAATATCACCCATTTCTGAACTTACTTAGTTTTCAATTACCATAGTCTTAGATCCCACTGGTAATATTTCTCAACACTACCCACCAAAAACAATATAAAGAAATTAAGATAAATTCTTCAATCATAATTAATTCTAACATAACTAGAAATCGTATGTCTAGATGTGAAGTACCTGAAGAAAATACTGACCAACATACCAAGAGCCCAACCTGATGGGTAGGAATAAAACTACACGTACTTTTGTTCTTCCTTCTTCTTCTTCTTTTTTTTTTTTTTTAAGTTACAGAAATAACCTGAACTCAAGTCCAACCTTTACATATTTAGGAGACACTTCAGTAAATTATTATTCTTTAGATTCTTACACAGGGTCACAGGACATATCCATAGCCATACATATACTATTCAAAGTGTATTCATATCATTTAATTTAGTGACTGATCTAGTCGAAGCTGTATGTGGTCGAATACAAAGTCCAGGCTGGTTTACCTGTTCCAGAGGCAGTAAAGACATTGAAAGGAGCCAAAGGAAAGGCAACAGAGAAGAGTCTATGCACAATAGAGAATTTTTGCTAGACAGTGATGAAAAGTCCATATGTTACAGTGCCACCATAAATTATGTGAGAACGAATGGTCAGGCCACAAAGGGGTTCCAAAAATAGGCTGAAACTGCCCACAGACTGAAAACAAATTGCTTAAATTCCAATATGAGAAAACAGTGTTCTTGACATATACTTTCATGTGGCCACTATTGGGTGAAGCCAGGTCTGCGAGATGAAATATAATATGCTTTAGCTTTAAAACTGGAAGTTGTTATTCCGTCAAGAAACTAAAATGCAAAGATATCTGCATGAGTCTGATGCCTCAAGGCTTAAAGATTTATTATGAAGGAAAGACAAAAAATGAATGATGGCTTGTCAGTGGGTCTGAACCCTAAAAGTGACCCTGCGTTTTGGAGAAATGGAAAACTCAGAAGTCTTACTTTTTCATCATCTTAGGAATTAAAAGTAAGTTTGAATTATACAGTTACTGGTTTATCTAAAAATACATACTTAAGTGATAACAGGGATATTATAAATCAAAAGCAAAAATGCTCAAAGGGTTCCACTGTCTATTATTGAGTTCATTTTTCTTAAAGACCAACATTAAATCTAAAATGTTAAGAAACAATTATATGATCTTCTCCCATAAAAGGTGGAAAGTAAACAGGAAAAAAGGTAATAAAAAAACACACTAAGAGGATGCTTATAATCTTTATTAAAGATGGCTGTGGTTAATAGGGAAATCAATCACCTATTGCTTACTAAATTTTCAAATTTTAAATTTAAGAACATCATAATCGTAATACAGACAACATGCAAAACATGTAATCATATAGTCTTCATGAATGAATTCTCAACAAACTAGATGTTTAAAAACTTGATATTCTTCTAAAGGGATAAAAATCAGTCCAAGAATATTATATTGATCAATCTTATCACAGATTTAAAATGTTGAAGGATCAGTGAATATGGTTTTATTTTAAATAAAATGGTAGTCTGTCGTCAGAATACTTGATCTTGACAGAAATGCCACAGCACATCATTATTATTAAGGATGCATATACTGTATGTATCAACAACAGTAGAGTATTTAGGAATATTAATTAATAGTTTACAATAATTTTAAAGCTCCCGTAATTTTGCATGGTCCGCATCACTGTTTTAAAAATTAAAAGTAGTGAGTTATATTATGCTGAAGAAAATATACGTTGCTATTACTGAATACAATAACTTCATATGATTCAGGACACAGATTTCAACTGTGATTCGGGGTGTATTAAAATTAGTTCTCATTTGAGAAGTCATTCATCAATGATGGAAAATATCCTTAGCTCAGTTTTGTGAAATAGAACGGCATTTTTACGTAACTGAAAAGTAACCAAAAGCTTTCATACAGGGTAAAAATGTTATATTGCACTACCAAGAGAGAGCCAAGCAGTGTAAAGCCATATTGTCCCACAGCATGAAGTGATCAGATACCTGCCTAAAATGATGGACAGCTCTGGCCTAGTGAACAGGCAAAAAAAATCCCATTTACTCTCGTCCAGATGGGACCAACTGGACGCTTCAGCGCAAACAACTCATCCTTCTTCGGACCTTCTTGTCCAGCTCTTGAGCTAGCTCCAGCTGATAATGATGAATATCAAGGCTACAGTAAAGTGGGTGACAACAGAAGCCTTGTTATAGCTGCCAGTCTTCCAGTCTTGTCATTATTACACATTGAAGATTTATTTGAGTTTATTGTTGTGCACAGGGTCTAGCCATTTGCAATTCATCACCTACTACAGAAAGTTCAAGATAGTGGCCGAAGCTATAATTGCCACCTCCACCTGCTTCTGGAAATTATGAGGTCACTAGCTAGGGCAGCCCAGTCTTCGATGAGCCCCAAAAGTCACAGAAGCCTCTAGTATAAAATACTCAGGCCCTATTTTCACTTGAGCATCTCTTGAGATCACATTAATAATGCTACATTGCCTGGCAATTGATTATATTGTATCTATAGTACAGTGTGCTCTATGGCAAACACTAAAAGGTTACAGCTACAGGAAGGAAATAATGAAACTATTATAGCTGCCACAATCTGAGCATTATTGTTATTATTGTAAATGCTATAGTTACTATGTGTTTGATTCAGGAATATACAAACCCATTAACAAGGCACATTTCTTTTATTTAATCTGATAGAATCTTCTAATCTTCAGATGTCAAACTAGTCAACTGTAAATCTGGTTTGGAAGCAGGTGGAACATAAATCCTATATATATAAACACACAGTACTTTGGTAGAACTGCTCGCATAGCTAAAATCAAATGTAAAGACGTCGTTTTGTTTCTACTCAAAATTAAAAAAAAAATTTTTTTTCAGACATTTAGGATTTGAATTATTACTATGCCAGTAAGTTAAAGGAGTTGACTCAGAATAAAAAAAGTCAATCATAAAAATAACCATTTAAAAATTTTTTAAACTAAGCCTCTCCTCCACTTACTCATTTTATATTTTAAAAAGGTCTATTTTTATTTTTCTTCCAAAGTCATGGATAAATTTTGGAGAGCTTTCACCTGTACTATTGAGCATTCAAGGTTTTATGGCCAGCTACAAAGAGTAGGAGCTTATCTGATTTCCATTCATCTAAAATGTATGATTCACTCATCAGTGTACTTAGGGTACAGATGGCTTGAAAATTTATGATGCCTCAATCTTCTCCTGCTTTGTATTATGCCTTCGCTTGGTTTCTACATCCTTACCATTAATGACTTTCTAAAACCAAGATTTACTGAGATAGGTATTTTTTTGCTCCAGGTCCTCTTTTTAAAAAATCAGCGTGGTAAGTAATGTGGAAAAAAAGGTAAGCTAGCATCACAATGTAATATAAAATCCCAACTATTTATAAAGATTGCCTATATCTTATTTTATTCCCCAGGGTCTAATGATATTCAATGATTTCATTTTGTAAGGTTAGAGAGGAATCAAAGTTCTAAATGGAAAGTTTCTGTCTGCAAATTCTTTTACAAGTGGCCTCCTCCATACATTACTGTAGTTTTCCACTATGCAGACAGGAGAGCCAGCTAGGCAGGACGTACTTCCCTCTTGGTTCCTGCTTGTACGTGAGGGTATGGAGGTTGGGATATTAGGAGGTATTTTTGCCAACCAAGACTTGGTCCCATTTTGAACCTGACCTGTGCTTTCCTCAGAAGCACCATGAGGTAAGAAATGGAAATATCCCTGATAATCCAATCCAATCCAATCCAATCTTGTCTTCAAAAACATAACAAGAACATAACTAGCATAAATTAACAGCTCAGTGGGTTACCGTTTGCTGGAAGGCTGCAGAGAACTGCATGCTGAAAGCCCTTCTCCTCAGCTCCCCCCCATTTGCTGACCAGTGCAGTAGGGAACCACCAACCAACTACGTGCCAGTGAAGGCTGATGGGGAGAGCGCCTGCCAACTTGGGAGGACAAGTTCACAAACTCAGCTGTCTCTACGAGACTGAGGATTTATGGAAGAACAAATTAAGGAAGTCTATTCCTCTCCCCACTGAGGGACTCTTTAGGGCTCAAAAAAATAGTCACTCACAATTTTCAAATCAGCTCCCACAAACAACACTCCTCTTTGAGTGAGGCGTTGCTAGGGGGACACTCAGCAACAGGAAAGTGTGACTGGAATTCTGACCTCATACATATATGCTTTTTAAAAAATATTTATTTATTTTTGAGAGACAGAGAGAGAGGCAGAGACACAGGCAGAGAGAGAAGCAGGCTCCCTGTGGGGGGCCCAATGTGGGACTCGATCCCCAGGACCCTAGGATCACAACTTGAACCAAAGGTAGATGCTCAACCACTGAGCCACCCAGGTGCCCCTCACACATATATCTTTAACTAACACCTGTACTTCATCTTACAGTTTATACACTTCTTTCACAACTACTATCCTACAGCAATCTGGGTTGTGGAGATTATTATTATTATTTTTTATTTATGATAGTCACAGAGAGAGAGAGAGAGGCAGAGTCACAGGCAGAGGGAGAAGCAGGCTCCATGCAACGGGAGCCCGACGTGGGATTCGAACCCGGGTCTCCAGGATCGCGCCCTGGGCCAAAGGCAGGTGCTAAACCGCTGTGCCACCCAGGGATCCCGAGATTAACATTATATCCATTTTACCAAAGGGGAGACTGAGGTTCAGAGAAGGAAAGGATTTTTTCCAAAGTCACAAAACCAGCCAGGTGATAGAGCTGGGTCTTGGTCACAGTTCTCACTCCAGTTTCTTTACTTTATACTCAACCACAGAACACAAATAATTCAATTTTAAAATCACTAGAACTGCCCCTTCTTTCAGAATACTGAAAAGATTTTTGGGATTATGCAATGATGGATTTACGTGTTTATATTTTCTCTCAGAAAGTTTATCTTTTTTCTAGAACATGGATTTAAACAGTTAATGGTACAGAAACAAAAATATAGAAAAGATAATAACATATAATGTCTTTACAATAAAAACTGAAATATAACTTACAGAGTTAAGAAAGACTGTATGAAAACACATGAACATTAACAAAACACACCCCAGGCCAAGCACTGGAATGTGAACCGATTCTAGATGGCCCATCCACCTTATCATTTATATCTTCCCCCTTCTCCCCCTGAGTCTACCCTGAATCGTGATAAAATCATTCTTCTTTATTCATTACTCTTAGTGCTGGCTTAGTATCCCTACACAATATAGCTTAGATTTTTCCAATCTCAAAATGGAATCATATCATATGTATTACTCTGCAACTTGCTTTTCTCTTCTGAACAATTTGAAATGTATTAATGTTGATGCATGCAGCTGTGTTCATTTATTTTTTACTCTGTTTATTTTTACTATTGATACAGTATTACACTCAATGAGTATGCCACAATTTACACACTCTCCTGCCAATACATCTTTGTGTGTGTGTGTTTTTCTTTTTTTTCCCTTTGGTCCAATCTTTCACTCTTACAAAGATTGCTACTATGAATATTTTTGTACGTGACTCCTAGCACAAAAGTGCAAGTGTCTGTAGGGTATAGAACTCCCAGGAGATTGCAAATTTATATAAGGTATATGCTCTTTATTGGCTTTCACCCTTCCAAAATAGTTATACCAGTGCACATTCAGAAGCAGTCTTTCAGGGATCCCATTAATCCTTACCTTGCTAGCAATTTGGATTGTGTGTTTTTAAGTTTTCCTGATCTGATGAGGAAGAAATCATATTTCATTGTGATTTCAATTACATTTCCCTAATTTCTAGTAAAGTTGAACACACTGCATGTTTAAAAGTCACTGTGGTTCCTCTTTGGTGAAGTGCCTGTTGTTTTCGTTTGTCCATGTTTCTATCAGGTGTTTATTTTTCAATTACTAATTTATATTCTTTATATATTTTAGATTCTAAACTTTGACAGCTAAAAGCTCCTCCCAGTCTGTGGCATAGGGTGTGCAAGTGCATGCACGTGTGTGTGTTTTCACTCTCTTTTACAAATGTCAAGCTGCTAATTTAATGTAAATTTATCAGTGTCTTCCTTTACAGTTTACAGATTTTTGTCTTGTTTAAGAAATTCTTCTGCTTTGAGGCCTTAGAATTGTTTTTTAATAATTGTTCTAAAAGTTGCTCTGCCTTTCCATTTATGTACTTAGTCTACCTGGAATCAATTTTTATATGTGCTGTGAGGTAGGGATTCTAATTCCATCTTCCTCCATATAAATAATTGTCTCTTATTTAAAAATTAAATCACTGGTTAAAAAGTCCATCCTTTTCCCACTGATCTATAACATCACCTTTGTCATATGTCAAACAATACTAATTGTGTGGGGGGGTGTTTTTGAACCCCTTGTTCTGTTTCATTTGTTTACTCCTGTATCAGCTACCACCTGTCCATTAATGCACCATTCATAAGATATTATTTTGAATTCCTAAACATTTTCAGTACATGATATTCATACAGTAAAATAAGCAGGAGCCAAACTTTATTATCATTTAACAAGTTAATAAGCTGCAGATACAAGTTAATATGTAAAATGCCTCTGAATCACAATCTGCATGTTATGATTCTCAAACTAATGATTTTCTAACCCACTGACTTTTTCAGAACATTTTCATGCTATCTCATCAATCTCAAACATAAAACGATACTAATGATATATAATAGCTTTATGTTGTGGAAAACATAGGCTTTGGAATCACACACACGAAAATGATTAGAAACAGGATTATATTAAGACTATGTATAGAACCTTGAGCAAGTCATCTACCTTCTGAGGCTACAGTCATTTGTATAGTATTGATGACCACTATCTTAAAAGGGTTTCTGTATACAGGAAGTAACATATTTATTTTTAATTTTTTTTGGAATTAACATATTTAAATACTTAGCCATGTTTGACATACAGTAAGTACTAAATAAATTATATATATTTTTAACATTGAATACTAGTAAAGTCAGGTATCTTTACTAATAGGGTTTAGTCTATGATAACATTATAATGGAATCAAACATCAAATGTGCAAATTTTATTATCTTCTGTTGTACTTAAATGCACTCTGGAGCCCAAATGCCAACTAAATGTATCCAACTGACTTAAAATGTATCTAAGGACCAACCTAACAAGTTCACCAGCCATCTTGCCACCCAATTACCCTTGAGCATCTATTTTTTTAAAATTCAACTCTGATATCTTCCCTGTTTAGAGATTCCATGTTCCACCTCACTAAAACTCAAAGAAGTTGTGGATTGTTATTAAAAGAAAACAAAACAAAAGACTATAGTCAATTGACACCCAGGCAAAAGTCCAGAAGTCACCCTGACTCCTCCTTCCTTTCACTTCATCCAACTATACTTTGAGGGAATCAAGTCCTGTTCACCAAATCCACTAAATCTCTCTCAAGCCAATGTCTCCCTCTGTACCATCAACTGGCCATACTACTCTACACTGTAACAGTAATGTACCCAATCATATTACTTTACACAAGCAATTGAGCAATTAGTTAAAAACTGGACCTAATCTTCTTAAAAGGTACAATATTGTACCTTCTTAAAAAGGTACAATAAAATTCTATGAAATGATGTGATCATTTTGAGCTGAGAACACTGAGGCACGAAGAGGTTAAGTAACATGTCTAGAGTACTTATCCTTATACCCTTATAATGACCCAGCAATTAGAATTCATACTAGATCAGCTAATGCTAAAGTACACCTCTCAAATACTGCGCCATGCCACAGGCCATGAGTTATCATTCTACATTGTAAACATATCACCTCCTTGATAAAAATCCCTTGCAAGGTGTTGAGAAATGATATGATTCTGGAAGTATTTTGACTATAGATCCTTCTGTCTAGGGCCTCTGTACCTAGGACGTGAAAAATCAAACTCCTTTTTCTAATAGTCCATTGAGAGCTGGCCAGTGCCTCCCTGAGTCCTATTTCTCACTCTTAACCACTTTATGCTCTCTCTCTGTCCTTAGCTTTGTCTTATCTGTCACATTACAAATATAGAGAATGGATGAAAGGAATAGGAAAAAAAAAAAAAAAAAAAGGTAAAAAAAACGGACAGCAAGAGGGGAAGTGGATGCAGGAGAGCCCAAGCCTGAGTGTGAGTGAAAGTGGGAGGGAGCCCAACAGAGTGAGTGAGCAAGTACAACCTAGTAGTTCAGGGAGACATGGAGACTTGGTTTGGCAGAAGAGAGAAACCAGTCAGCCAGCAAGAGCCCAAATGTGAGCGGGTGCCATGCAAAAGAGACTCAGTAAGCCGGAGACACAAATTCCAGGAATGGGGGAGAGGTCTACACCCCATCCTGTCCCTTGTCTGGGTATTCTGTGCCTGGTAAACCTTTTTCTCTTCCTCCCAACCTCATGTTCCTGGTTACCTTACTTGTCTTTCAAGGCTTAGCTCAGGGACCTTCTACTGCAAAGTTTGCCCTGAACCCACATGGTGAGTGTACATCATGCATCCTTTCCCACACCCCACAGGAGCCTGTCTTTACCACTAGCAGAACACTCAGCAAATAGTACTGAACTTTTCTCCATAACCTGCTTCATCTTTTAACAGCAAATTCCTTAGAAGTATTTTTCCCCCTCTTTAATCATCAGTGTCATGCATATAGTGGGGTTTAATAAGTGTTGAATGAAAGCCCCCTATTTTTCAATTTCTCCAAAATTTTCCAAGCATAATGAAGGAATGTGCTATCTTAATCTCATCTCTCACACGCACACATACATTCTCTCTTTCTTTCTTTCTTTCTTTTTTTTTTTTTTTTAAGATTTACTTATTTTGGGGAGGGGAGTGGAAAGGGAGAGGCAGAGGGAGAGAGAGAGAATTCCAAGCAGACTGCCTGCTCAGTGGCAGAGCTTGGGCTCCATCTCATCATCCTCGAGAACATGACTTGAGCCAAAATCAAGAGTTGGATGTTTAACCAATTGAGCCACCCAGGAGCCCTTCACGTGCACATATCCTTAAACTGATTTTCTTTAATCAAGATGGGATGATTTATTTGATAAAAATAAAACATTAAATGAAGAAATGAAACTCAGGATGCCTGGGTGGCTCAGCAGTTGAGTGTCTGTCTTTGGCTCAGGGCATGATCCCGATTGGGATCGAGTCCCACATCAGGCTTCCTGCATGGAGACTGCTTCTCCCTCTGCCTATGTCTGTCTGTCTGTCTCTCTCTGTGTCTCCCATGAATAAACAAATAAAATCTTTAAAAAAGTGAAATAAAACTCAAATATCTTGACTATAATGACCCAGCAATTATGACTGTGGCTTTTATATTACCTTCCTTAGGGAAGAGTTTCTCAATCTTCTCACTATTGTCATTTGGGGATGGATGATTCTTTGGTTGGAGAGAATATTGTGTGCTATAAGATGGTTAGCTTTCACTCTAGCTTCTTCCCACCAAAGGCCAGTCACATCCCACCCAGTTCTGACAACCATGACTGTCTGGTTTCCTATGAGGGGAGGGGCAGTTAAAGTTTCATGTTACGCTTTCTTCCCATATATGGCAGCTCCCTTTTAAGACCTTACACTTGACATAGAGTGTGGTATGGGTTATTTGACAGATAGGAGGACAAAAAGCTCAGTCAAAACTTCATTTCAAAAGACAGGGAATACCAGAAGTTTGAAAAGAAAGTTTTAGATGTGCAGCTATGTGTGGTGATGAAGTTAACTACTGTGGCGATCACTTTGCAATATATGCATACAGCGAATCATTGCATTGTCCATCTAAAACTAATACAACATAACAGGTCAATTATATCTCAATAAAAAACACAAAAAGAAAAGAAAATTTTGGGGCTTCTGGGTGGCTCAGTTGGTTAAGTATCTGCTTTTGGCTCAGGTCATGATCTCAGGGTCCAGGGGTCAAGCCCCATGTCAGGCTCTCTGCTCAGTGGGGAGCCTGCTTCTCCCTCTCTCTCTACCCCTCCCCCTGCTCATGCTCTCTTTCTTTCTCTGTGTCAAATAAATAAATAAAATCTTAAAAAAAAAGAAAAGAAAGTTTTGGTAATGCAATTCAATTCACTTTTGAAAAAAAAAAGATACCATTTGTGCATTATTTACACCTTTTTGGAATGCTCCAGTTTTCAAAGTCATTTCTGTGATACACTTGATTTTTTTCCCTTGTAGGCAGAATCAAAGCAGACATCTAAAATTACAACCCAACATGGGAGTAAATAACTGCATCTGCTACAAAACTTAATAAAATAATCACAAACACCAATGCTTTGCTGACAGGAGGAGCTCTGATGTCATTAGAACCGAAGAAAAGGTTTATCTGAAAACATATGCACAGCAGTCACTGGAATAAAATTAAATTTGGAGAGCAAAAACCTGAAAAATATGTGGCACTTCAAGCAGCGAGAAGATTTATGATGACATTTGTCAAAATGGTATGTGTGTGTCTACTTCATGCATTTCATGCAAGCCCACCATATTTGGCTGAAGTGCCTGTTTTTCTTTCTTTTTTTTTTTTTACGTGCATAAAAGAATCCCATTCCTCTTTTCAAAATCTGTGGCAAGTTCACCTTCCAAATTTGATCTTCACACATTGGTATATTTATTTCCTCTTCTGCTAGAGGAGTTCTTCTGAGATAACTGGTTATCTAGAAGCTTCCTGAAAGTCTGAGTGGCACACCTATGGACTATGTACCCATTGGCTGGATCGTCCCCTAGTTCCTACACCCTGACCAGTGCAGGAGATCAAACAGAGCTGAACAAGGTACACAGGTCAAAGACTCCGTTCCTCTGCAGGGGATGGCTAGCTTTTGGCTTTCTTCTGATGGACTCAGAGGACCTTTCCTGGGTAATGCCCGTCTTTAGAGACAGAAAATTCCCTTCCCTAAGGACTGGTTCTGGTTTGTGTTTCTCAAAGCACTTGTATGGGGACTTCAAGGAAGAACATACCTCTCTGATCAGGCATGCTGAGTTCTGGCCCTCACTCTCCTGTTTATCACCAGGTGACATGGGCACAGGAGAACAGCAGCCAGACTTGTGCCCCTCGAGTCAGGCTCAAGTCCCATCGATCCCAAATGACCTGAGAAGTGCCCTAATGTTTAGGAAGGAGACAAATTGTTTGGAAATACCACCAAAAAGTGGCACTCAAGGATGCTCCTCTCTGTCTCTCTCTTTCTGTCTCTCTCGTTTAATTACATGGAGTAGAACATTTTTTTTTAAGATTTTATTTATCTATTCATGAGACACACAGAGAGAGAGGCAGAGACATAGGCAGAGGGAGAAGCGGGCTCCCCACAAGGAGCCCAACGTGGGACTCGATACCAGGTCCCTGTGATTACGACCCAAACCAAAGACAGATGCTCAACCAATGAGACACCCAGTCGTCCCTAGAACGTATTATTTTATGACTTTCTAGGTAGTGGAAATTTTCCTAATAAACTCTTGCTCAGAACTCTAAGGGTCAATGAGTTACTATGACTGAAGGCAGGCTGAATTCTTATCCTCTTAACCACTTCCTGGAATCTTCCCAGAGCAATCAAGGGCTCCACAGAACAGGCTGGAAAACTACTGGGACAGAAAACACTGATCAAGAAGACATGAAGGCCTGAATATCAAACACAGCAGAATAGCCACAAACTCAGAGTTGGAAAATTGCTATGTGAATCACAGTTGTGCATTTACTGTCTCATCTGAAACAAGCCGATCAACTCGCCGAGTTTCCATTTGCTCATTAATGAACCAGAGACAGACGTGCACGTCCCAACCACACAGTCTCACACAAGTCACTTATTAGCAGTGTGACTCTGAATATGCCACTTCACTTTTCTGTACTTCACTTTCTTCACCTGCTAAAAATGGGTGATACTGTCTATCTCATATGGTTACTGCAGAGATCAACTGAGATACTTAGCACATAAGGAAACAGTGAAGGTCAGCTAGTCTTCCTATTATTTTCTAGTAGTAAAATTTTAAAACTCTAAAAGCAATATAAAATATCTGGCAATGTACAGCTTCTGGTATATTATTAGCTTTGGTTGTTGCTGCTATTGACAGTGACCCTGGTCAAGCTGCTAAGTTGCCACAGGGTTTCTGTTGAGCTCCAGTCTGCTCTGGAGATTCCAAAAAGTCCCCACTCGTCCGATCTTTATTTTCGAACTGAAGCTACCCCACAAGGAAGGAAAACCCCCCTTCCTGCTGCACTTGTTTGCTAATCTCAGCTTGAATTCCTTTTCAGAATATTACATTAAGCGAGGAGATTCCCCAGCAGAGCAACAATTTGTCCATTTACTTGAACTACAGTTCTACAGCCACTGTTGGGTTTTTCCTTGAGATAACAAATTCCGTTTAGTACATTCAGGAACATCAACCATCGTAAAAACGAGCCACCCTGTTCAACACTTCAGATTTTTCAAAAATAGAAATTTTTACTGTACAGGATGCTGCCTCCTCGTGGACTGAGTCACAATTAAGGAGATTAGTCCTAATAAACATCTTCCTTTCTACGAAGAGCTACCAAGATAGAAGAAAAGACTTGCAGGCTAATGAGTAGAGTCCTAGAAATCCAAAAGAAAGAAATATGATATTTTAATTCAGTTGACTTTGCTAAACAAAGCACTCCCCCCCACCCCATCATTTGAACTCCTGCCATTTTATTTCCCATACCTAAAAAATCCTACAGTTCCAGAAATGAAAGGAATAGGAGACAAATACATTTTGACTGAACCTAACTATAATGTTCTGCAAAATAAACAGGAAACTATTGCTCTCGCCTTCAACTACAGTGTAAAAGCACCTCAGAAACATGGAGAGAAAGTTTGAGAGAAGTAGACGTAAAAAGGATAATTTGTTCCAGAATAATTTACAGATCGAAAAGAATGTTGCAAATTACTCAAACAGTTCCAAAAGTTTCTTTAATACCTTACTTGAAGTCTGATAAAAATCCTCACTTAAAAAAAGGGTAACATTATTTGCAAATTGAGCAAGAGGACCCGATGATAGCCATATATAATCAGTTGTCACCTTGCAGCTCAATTAGCCCTCATGTAAAAACGAGGCATGTAAGGAGAAATGAGGTTTTGACATTATCTCTGCCAGCAAGATAATTACACAGCCTTCATTTAACAGTAGGGCAACACTACTGTAGCAACAAATTAACTCAGCTCCATTTGCAATTCATGGTGTGTTTTCTCATTTAATACCATTTGTCTTACCCCAAGTGAATGTTTCCATTAGTTTTCTCTAGCACAGCAAATACTCAGTTTGACTCCACATATTACATCACTGAGTCAATGCTCACCTTCCAGCAACTCTTTGAAAGCATATTCAAAATGTGATAGAATGTCCTGTTTTTCCATTTCAGCTACAACTTTCTCTGGTTTATGGCCAAATCATACAGTCAGTGTATCTGTGTTGAACAGTCAAGGGCATGAAATTCCCTAAGCCTACAATTGATTTCAGAGCAGTTTTCTCTTTTTCACAAAGAAAAATCAAGAAAGAAAGAAATGTTAGTGAAGTCCTAATGTGGGTACAATCATGTATTAGGTTATTAATATATTTCCAAAAAGACATTTTAGGAGAGACATATTTTTAAAAACGTGCTGGCTATACACGTTAGGTTTTTAAGTATGTACTCACCTAACCAGATGACTCTGTGATCTCATTTATTTTCCTTTCCACATTTTGCATTACAAGTTTTCCTTGGTTTGAATTTAAAAGCCACTATATGTCCTTAAAAGTAAGCATGACTGAGGAGAGTTTAAAAGCAGCAGCAGAATGTTAAAGGGTCATGGGTACAGAAAGCAGAACCGAGTGGGATCCTGTATCGTCCTGAATAGACTCAGGACGCAATTTCATGTTCAACTCCAAAAGGTCATGCTAATTTGGCTACCGATTTATCATTTGAGATTTTATGCCCTGAATTACCTGCTACTGACAATACAAGAAGCCCTAAATAAAAGTCCTAAGAACCCCAAGTTCCTAGAATCGCTTTAGTCAATAAAACTTAAACCTACACAGTATGGTGTTGAGCTTCAAACATTCAAATTATAAAGGCAAATGCATTTATTTATAGCTAGTGTATGTTAGTAGGGAAAAAAAAAATGAAGATTTAACTTTATAAGTGAATAATATACAAAGATTCCAAAGAAGGGGATTTCAATTTTCAAAAACAAATTTGCATGAAATTATGGAAACTTGTGAGAAGAAAAACACTTTCCAGGAGTTTTATTTTGTTTATCACAACAATAGCCATTGGCAAAAACATCTACTGAAAACTGTATTATATTCTCAAAGAATGAGGAACAAAAAATACATATGCATGCACTTCAAGCAAAGTTTCACCATAAAATGGTTACTTTAACATTGTGAGCTAGCAAGGAAGTACCCACAATATGTTAGTTTTCTGTTTTTTTCTTTAACCACAAGATAATTCAATATGTCTACAGTCTCAGGGAACTAACTGTCCTAAGGAATAGACTGAAGTCTTGAAATTTAACTTATAAACAAGATGTATCAAAAATAAGGTCCATGCTCTTCTCTGTGGTTTAACTGGTTTTAATTCTCAGGTCCAAGTGATGCTAAGTGAAACAGAAGATGAAAGAAGCAATGCTTTATGCCTGTTCTTAGAAATGCATTCTTTAGTGGTTTACTTCTCCATACAGGAACTTATTTTAGTCATTTGACTAGCAGTCATCCAACCTTGGCTCAAGCAATTCAGGTACAGAGAAAAGATACAAAATAAAAGTAATATAAAGTTAGAATTTCTTTCTGTGTTCCCTTGCCCCTGCCAAGTACACATTTATCCAACTGCTATGAAGAGGGTAACCTGTTTAATGTCTTGTATCAGGAATTCTGAAACTGACTATGTGTTACCACTACAGGCCTCTATTTCATGTACTGAAGTAGTAAATTATGCACAAATATGATAGAGAAGAAATTACCATATTTGTTATATACAGTGAACACAAATCAATACTGGGCAAAGGATATGAATGGATATCACATTCAGCATATGGAAAATTAACCCATCAATACAATTATTAATAAAATATATGGGAAAATATTCGTTCTTTTGTTTGCATTCTTTCATTACTCATTTAATCAGATTGATCACTTTGGAAAAGATCAAGAAAGGCATGAATCCAAAAGTGGTATTTAAATTAGTACCTAAAGGCTGAGTATGAATTATTTTAAAGTATTCAATTAAAGTAGGCAAGTAAAATGCTGCTATGCCATATTTTCATTTAAGGTAAAGCACACAGTTAAAATATGAAATAGGCTGTTTTATTATTGTAGGAGTTTTACTGCTAAGAAACTTCCCAATTTTTAATGTAATTAAAACAATTGTTTCAATGGGAAATGTGGTTGGAGGATTACTTTTAGACTCACAATAACATAGTTATTTTTAGGGAGATGGTTAAATATTACAAGGTTTGTCACTGACTGTAGAGCTATAAAATCTAAACATCACTCAGTAAATATGGCTCTTAACTATATCTAGCTTTTGTGTAAGAGTACGGGCCTCTCTTTTCCAATTTATAATCAGCATTATCATTAACACAGAACATTATAACTTTTTTTTTAAATCATCTATTATAAAGCATAAGCCACTAAAACAATGCAATTGTGATTTATGGGGGAAAAGCACCTTACCTTAGTTGCTTCGGTTCAAATGATATTCTCTTATATCCAATTCACTTTATTTATGATCATGCATACATAGGGTCCATGTATAATGTTGAGAAGTAACTGATAAAACATTTATTTAGACACTACTGATAAGCTGATAAAAGTTTTTTGACTCTGAATATTTAAGAATATCTACAGTCATCAACAAAGTAATTTTATTGAAGTAACTTCTGAGGAAGTAATTGTGTGTGTGCCTGTGTGTGTTCTTAGAAGGGTGAAACTTTCATTTACAAAGATGTTCACCAAAGCATTATTTATAACAATTTAAAATGAAAACCTAAAAAAAAAAACTTTACAGCAACATGATAGAATATTATGCAACCATTATAATCTATTAATAAAAACATACATCAGATTAAAATGCATGACTCAAAACTGCATTATAGTTTGCATTCATTCATTCATTCATTCATTCATTCAAACATTGAGTATCTGCTATATGTCAGGCACTGTTCTAGGCCATGGGCACATAGCTATGAACAAAACAAACACAAATCTCTGCCTTTATGAAGCCTATATTCTAGTTAGAGGAGACATACAATCAGGATATACTGAGGACAGTTTGGATAAGTTACGATGGAAAAAATACAGCAAGGAAGTGAGATAGAGCTGGGATGGGAGGCTAGTGGCTTTTTAGAGTCAGAGAATGCCTCAAACAGGTGAGCAAGTGAGCCAGGCGTTTACCCAATGGAAGAACATCTGGGGCAGAGGAACAGACAGCTCTCAGTGGAGGGCACCGCAGGCCAGGAAGCCCATGTTGCTGGAGAAGTGAGCAGAGAGACAAGCAGTAAGAGGAAGGAGGTTGGGGTGGTGGTGGGGTGGATGTAAGTTGCTGACTGGTGAGCAACTGTAGAACATCTGCCTCTACTCTAGTGAGAAAGGAAGCCACTAGAGGGTTTTGAGTAGAGGAATGATGCAGTGGAGCTAACATTAAATTGATCACTTGCTGTGGTTTGAAAACAGACTTGAGGAGAGTGAATGCAAAAGCCAGCAGCTTCTGTTATCAGGACAGAGATGAAGCAATGTTAGAACAAGGAAGTGATGTCGAAGGTGATTCGAGGAGGCCTGATTCTAAAGACATGTGAAGACAGACCCAGCTAGATTTGCTAATGGAGTAAGAATATTACAGGAACAGAGGAATCAAGGATGACACCAAGGTTTATGGTAGGAACACCTGAAAAGAGAGTAAGTACTGCCATTTCCTGTCTTGAGGAAAAATAATAGGAAGAAAATCGGTCAAAATTTAAGACTTGTCACAAGTTTTGGAAAACAGATTTCCAATTAGTTAAGTAACAAGTTTGATTTGGATAAAAACACTAGAAGAAACTGTATCTGAAGAAAACAAATACGTTACTATAATCTAAGTTCCAGATAAAAAATGATGAATTGTTTCAGGAAGTGAGCAAGTGGGCGGGGGTGGGTGGGTGGAGGTGGGCAATTTTATGGAGTCAATACTTAAGATAATAGATAAATGAGCCCAGATGTTAAAAGAATATGTATACTATCCAGAATGAAACCAAGGATGAACATAAAACACTAATTTAAACTCATCATAATGCCTGGAGGACTGAAAGAGACCAATTGAATCCACTGAAAAACATAAAGGTCTCACTGTCATCAGTAAACAAAAGGATAACAATCGTTACTTTGAAAGGTATTTTGGACAATACATGAGATAACAAACACAACTCAGAACAGGTACTTGAAAGCCATGTTCTTGATCCTTCCTTGGCTCAAACGCCACTCCACTCTGAATCCTTCTACAAATACTGTAGCCCAAGACAGGGAAGAGAGAATATTTACTGTTTTTAAATGAACTTAAATCTCTAGGTTCATACACATATTCTAAGATATTATTAGCATAATCCTGGAATTGCATTTTTATATCAGTAAAAATGTCCAAGGATCTATAAACTATTAAAACCAGCAGAGTGATGACAAGTGAAGGTCAAAGTCTGCATCATGGCATCAAACGAAGAGTTTATGAGGGCTTAGAAGAGGAGACAATAATCAGTAGGAGCCAGCAGAGGTTCACTAAGAATAAATTCTGCCAAGGGAATGACATTTGATTTTATAGGCAGGGAGGGACAGTATTATGAAAGGAAGATGGCAGGAATGTGGCATATTAGAACTTCAAAAGGGTATCTAAGAAGTCTTTAATAGTAATATTTGCAATAATGAGAGTCAACTGTGGCTGGCTAAGAGTTCAGTCAGGTGGAATTACAGAGAGGAAAGCAGCTTGACATAAAGAGAATGGATTAATAGATTGGAATAACCTGCAAAGAAGCCTCCAGTGGCAGGCATTCTCGGCCCCTTCAGTTATTCAACATCATTATTACCAAAGTACTGGAATGCAAAAAGAAAAAGTATGCTTCTCAAACTTCACATTGCAAGACCACATTAAGTGATAGAATCAGATTTGGAAGAAAACCTTGACAATTTGAAATTTGGCCTTTAACTAAAAACAAGAGAAGTAATAGAGACATTAGGCTGTGTAATTACCTAACAGAGTAAGAGAGACAGATGAACAGACTGCTTTAGAGAAAATGGAAGACTTGTACCTCAACAGAAGTTTGTATAAATTAGGGGTTTTAGTTCAAATCATGAGACGTGCTCAGTGAAATGCTAGCCCAAATGTGATGTGACAAATCTCATCTCCACCTCTACCCCTAAATGAAGCATTCTTTTCCTTTTTTTTTTTTAAAAAAAAAGATTTTATTAATTTACTTGAGAGAGAGAGAAGGAGAGAGGGAACCCATAAGTGGGGCGGGGAGAGGCAGAGGGAGAGGGAGAAGCAGACTCTCCACTAAGCAAGGAGACTGATGCGGGGTTTGATTCCAGGACCTGGGGATCACAATCTGAGCCAAAGGCAGACACGTAACAGACTGAGCCACCCAGGTGCCCTCAAATGAAGCATTCATGAAGTAACTCATGTGTCCGGAGTAAAAGTAACCATGAATCCAGTGGTATTTTACTTCCAGGTACCATATTTGAAAGATATTAACAAATAAGCACATTTAAAAATAGAAAAATCAGAAGGGTGGGTGGGTTTGGGAAAATGTGAAAAATAACTGGAAAGAAATGAAGTGATCCAGTATGAAATGGAGAAGATACAAAACTGCCCCAAGTATTTGTGAGAGCATCCCATGGAACTCTTAATTCCTTTCCTAATATCTTTCTATTTTACAAGTGAAAAAAAAAAACAAAAACAAAACAAAAAAAAACTGAGGCCTGGAGACATAACACAGACAGCTACTAGAGCCACATACACTTAAATTTACATCTTTTGAAAATGAGGAATCCAATTTATTCTGCATAATTCCAGAGGGAGAACTAGAACCAACTACACTGTGAAGCCGGATTTCAGGTCACTATGAGGAAGAAATGGAAACAAAACAAAAACTTAAAACCTTATATGATCATGCACAGTTTCCACAAAATCTGGACAGAAAGGCAAATACGTATATATGATGTTATCAACAGCTTCAATCTTCAAAAATATGTTATCTGGGTTTCCAGACTTCATGGGCATCTACACTATGCTGAGTAACCATTACACCAAGTGTCCCATATCTCTTCGCCTGTACAACTCTCCCAGTGAAAAAACAGAACCTTAATAAGCACTATAATAACTTGCCCACAGATCCAAAGCAAATAATCACAGGACTTCCTGATTCCTCCTTCTGTAGTTCTTGCCCGCTTGCTACACATTAAGATCATTCAATGCTTCTTAAAAATACTAATGCCTGGGTTCCACTCCCAAGAGGTTCCAATTTAACTCATCTGAGATGGGGCCAGTTGTTGAAACCTGTACAGGACTTCCTAAACTAGTGGGTGCAGACAGGACAACACATACAGGAGAGAAAAGCTACTTTTCTTAGGGATCGAAAGGGTAACGGTGAAAGGTAAAAAAGAAATCTTGGCAAATGGAACATTTAAGTATCTTTATAAAAATAAATTTCAAAGGCAATTTTGTAATTATTTAAGATATAATAAAACAAAATTCAGATATCCTGAGGCCCAAAACATCAGAAGTTCAAGAAGAAAGGCAGTTTGACACTAAAGTTCATAACCCACTCAACTAAAATATGCTTTTTAAACAAATAAAATGACACTTTTTAAAGTCAAATACTGTAAAAGATTACTTGTCTTTTGCACAAGTGGCAGATCTGTTATCATTCTCATCATATTGAAAGCTTATCCAACAGATGCCCTCTCTGTACCCTCCAATAGCTCTTTGTGCACTTAAAATTAACCCCACTATCACAGTGTTTCTTGGACTAACCAATGTAAGATATTTGAAGAGAGTCTTTGTTGTCATAAAATGAGAAAAGTTGCATTAAAAGCATTAAAATAATTGTGGTTACTTGGAAAAAAAAAATCAGCAAAATACCATGCCAGCATTTTATGTAAGCCATTCCTTGCCAACAACTAATACAGTTTTCAGCTCTTTAATTAAAGAGATATTCTTTAAAATTGGGAAGAAATGTTAAGTTGAATGTCATCCCCTTCCTCCTAGAATGAATGACCTTTGATAAGTATCTGAACCATTTAGACACAAACACACATAAAATGTGATTTTTTTTTTTATTCAACAAACATGAACTTTGGAGTGGTCGAAGAAAATCAAGTACTATTTTCTCAATTTAATTACACAGAAAAAGACAGAGCTGACAAGCAGATGAGTTGTCTAAACAAACTTTACAAGCTAGGTATTAAGAGGAGTGTCATTTTTGTTAGAAGAGCCCAAGGTGACTGCTTATGTTTTGAACTGCTAGTTAATTCTGGCCAGAGCACAAATCTGTCTTCTCTCTTATAATTAATTCTCAGTGTCAAAACTGTAGATGTCCTTTTCAGAATCAACCTATCTTGCCTGTTAATTATATTACAGAAATATGTTCAAATAATGTTAACGGTCTGATTCTAAAATGCTCACAGAACAAGTTATAGGTAAAGCCCAATTAATGACTTAGCTAAATATGTTTACTTAATTATTTTGCAGAGAACATGAGAATGATTTGCTTTTTGCAAAGATGATATGAGGATATCATTTTTAAAAAGAAAAGAAACATGCAGTCTTATGATGGATACAGGATAAGAACCACTGCTTGGATATTAAGACAAATACCGATTATGTTTAGAAGTACGTAACACTGAAATATTATTTCTTAGATTAGAGGGTTTCTTATATGCTGAGGAAATGGACAAATAAGACAGAGTGGCCAAGGAAAAGTCTTTTGAAGGGTAGTAGAACAAAGTATGCTTCTTAAACATTTTTCTATATTCAAGTTAAAATAGTCTTATTTTCTCAATGGTTCACATTTGTGAAAGCCGAACTCAGATGAATTGCCTCTGCAGCTGCCATGGGAATTTAGATGGATACCAGGAAACCCATAACTGCCCCAGAGAGGGCTTGGAGCTGACATACATGACTGGGAGTCCCGCAGAGCTCCAAGACAAGTGTAGGTCCAGGAAGTGCCCACCTATTGATGCCTGTGAGGCAGAATGACAGTCTGGGACTGCAATTAGTTTCTGGATGTTTTATCTGCTTGTGGATAGCTGCCCTGTAATTTATCAAAGCGAGATAGAATGATAAGTGGAGTAATCATTGGCCTCAAGAGAGAGAAGGGGGGAAACAGTTCTGAGCACCTGTAAGGGGCAGGTCTTGGTGCAAGGTACATCCGTAATATTCATTCAACCTCTCTTCTCTCATACACCTTTTCAGGTAAACGCTACAACTCCCATTTGGAAAAGTAGAAACTGAGGTATAGAGAGGGTAAGTAAATTGTCCAAAATCACTCGGTCAATAATGGCCGACCCAAGCAGGATTTGGGTCTGAGTCTTTCTGGCTGCAAAGAGCATGTTTATCTAGAAAACTACAAAGTAAAGCAAAATTCAAGATCAGATTCAGTGATAAAGAAAATATAACATTGAAACTCATATGCTCATACTTGAAATGTTTCTCCCCTTTAATTCTTGATAAATCCACACATGGGTTTGGGAGTTTGATACTTAAATGTTTTTTTTTCTAGGTCTGGGGAGTGATTTGGGTCTACGGTGACATTTGCACTCAAGAGTCATACCATTTGCAGGTTAAAAAAAAATCATAAAAGAAGCCTTGAGGCTTCTTGGTTCCTACAAATGAGGAAACAAAGACATAAAGCGCTTTAAATCTTGCCTGAAGTCACGGTGGTAGATTTTTGTAAAACTGCGATTAGACCTCCAATCTAACCCAGGGTCTACTGTTCTTTCCATCACAAAGTGCTAGGTTTTTTGTTTGTTTTTCCCAGCTCTGGAAAAGGTTTTAACTGTTAATTATCTTAACAACATGGTTCAACCATGAGACTATCATTAAAGTCCTACAATAAATTAGCACATTCAATCATTACCTTAAAAGGAAACCAATCATCTTGCTCTGTATCAACTTTGTTTTAAAAAATAATCAAATACCAGCAAGAAAAACTAGGTAAGCTACTTAACCAAAATAAAATTTGGATTTATTGGTCAAAATTCCAGGTGGCTTAGATTTAAAATATAACTGATATAAAAGATCAATGCATCATGACATGAGAAAACGGTTACTGATTCTTTATGTGCTTCCAATTTGATTGCTTTGGCCTTCTAAACAAATAAATGGAAGTACCAGAAACCTATTAGTATGATTGATAATAAAGCCTCGCTCCTGAATGTGTACAATCTCTAAGCTCGGAGGATAACAAACAAACAAACAAACAAAAATCAGTCTAAAGATCTGCTCTAAATTGTAATAAAATAATATTTGAATTAGTCATAAATGTAAAATTTTAAAGACTTTTTGAATAATCAGATTGTCTTCACTTTAAGTCTCTAAAGAAATCCATTTTTATGTCTTAAAAACTAACAGCTTCTATCTTTTAACTCAGCATTCCTATTTTTAGTTCATGTCTTTTTGAAGTTCCAATTTTTAAAAATCCAAACCTAATAAGCTTCAGATTATCATTTATTACTATTCAAAACTCAGTGACAGTGGGTCTTTTTATATACAGAAAATAGTATGGTTGACAGGAATATGTTTATTAATGTTATGAGAAAATGGAAATATTTATAAGGCATATATCTATACACAGATAAATATATACACACAAAGATATCATACTTTTTACATTATACTTCATATTCGGAATGCTTTAGCTTGGATTACATATTTCCTATCCCCCCAAATCAAAATAGTTTAGTAATTTAACAATGCATTTTCTTATTATGAATACTATTGTTCCAGTTACATATAATGAAATAAACTTGGAACAGTGAGGACAAACTGGCTGGTAGTAATTCAATAATCTATTTAAAGAGAAAGTATACTTTTCTAGAACTTAATATTGCTAAATCATACTTCATTACCACAATTTATACACTATAAAATGTTGCTTACAAAAAAAAAAAATGGGTAAGAGTTTTCCTATTTTTGTTCAACCTATGTAACTTTAAAAAAGAAACACATGTATATACCCATGCAAATGAGGTTCCCAGATGTTTATATATTCTATTTACTCAATTGCAGCCAGCTACATAATTCACATGCAGGGCTATCCCCCTTTGAACTAAATGAATTCTGTTATAATGGAGAGTGGAGAGTTGAAAAAATTGCTTACAATTGCACATACAAGTGAAAAAGATAGCTAAGTCTAAATTAAGATGTTGGCTATGAGGTTTCCAATAGGACCTTGACATGACTGTTGACCTACTCATGACATGATCACACCAGTACGGATTTGGAATTCTATTAGTATTACCAGAGGAAAAAAAGTCAAGGAGTCATCAAGAAAACAAATCTATATCTTCTACTCCATCAGCCAATTACTGTTGTTAAAGTGGAATTAGATGGGTATTGACAATGCGAAGGGGATGAGGATTAAGCAGATGACTGAATATATCGCAAGCAGTGGTGATCATAGTTTAGTTTTTTTGCACTGTTTTGTTTCTACTGCACAAAGTATTTTACAATTCTAAAACAGGAATGTGGAAAATATTTGCTAACCAGATAATAAAAAATATTCTCATATAAGGTACTATTTTATACAAGGATATTCTCAGCAGAAAAGATCATAAAATCTGTACCTGTCTATGAATAAAGGACCCCTGGAGAGATTAAATAAAGGGTTTTTAAAAATTCGTTAATATTTCAAAGCAGAAAATTCTCCAACTGCATTCTGAAAACTGTATCTTTTCTTAAAATGTAAGGATGATACAAGTCAAGTGAGTATAACACAACAATAGTTCTATTGCATGAGGAGGCAGGATAGTGTAATATTTAAGAGCACGATCCTCGGACTTTATAAAGACCTAGTCTCAGGTCTGGACTCTGTCATTTGCTATAGCTCTGTGACCTTGAGGAAATTACTTACCCTATGTCTTAATTTCCCAATCTGTAAAACTGAGAGAGAACACCCGTGACATATGGTTATTGGGAGAATTAAATGAGTGTGCTTAGCATAGTATTCTGTTATTGTTAGCTTTTGCTATCATAAAATGTTAGTGCTATATTTCTACTGAAATCAGCCAGTTATTTTGTCTACAGATAAAATCCAGTTTTGTTACACATGGTCATTTGGAATTCCTGACGTGCTAAGTGGTCAAAGTCAAGGAACCCATAAAAGTATCAGTTTTCAATGCCAAAGTATTATATAAAACCTGGTTTTACTTTACATTACAACCTCCATTCTGCCTTGGGGGAAAAATTACAAAGCATCCAGCAGATTTGATATAATGGTGGGAGAAGGATTATAAACCTAAACTGCAAATTAATACCATTATGACACAAAGAATAGTTTTGGTGTTTTAAATAGAAACATTTTCTCCAGTTTGATTAGTTCACTCAATCCTGGCTAAAGTTCCTGGTACCATTTTTTTGCCATTTTCTTCCTACATCAAAGTTTTTACCCATTTACACACTGTATTTTACTACTGACTACATAAGACTAGCACCTTCCCCTTGTCATACAATTCACAGATTTTGATATTAAGTATATTCATTACAGCCTTTGTCTTTTAAAGTGAACTTTAGATGGAATAAGAGATAAGAAATAAGATTTATGCCAGACTGAAATCTTTAAGTAAATTTATAATGTTAATAAATATATCAATGAACTTAGAGTAATATTTAAGTAAAATTATAATCTAATGAAGATGTTACTTGATACTACTGGGGTCTATTTTCTTAAATGTGTCAGTGAGTGATCCTCTCCTTTATTCTAAGTATGAAAGAACTGATATTTTGAATTAGCCAAAAGATATAAACAATGCTTTCACTTACAATAGAAAAAAATAAATGCTTTATTCATATGTACGCTTAGAAACTATGGTGAATTATGCCTCAAATTTTTAAATCCTCCTGAGACATTTCTTATTTCCAATGAACTGAGGTAGCTTTGCCTCATAGTCTGATTTTAACTTTAATTTTAAACTTAAAATTTACAAAAAAAAAGTACATAAAGGAAAAGTGCTTAATTTTGTGATTCAACTAAAATTCAAACAGTAATATATTTTTCAATAATATAAGAAGGCTAAAAACACATTGTTTTAAAAAAGCAGTAGCAAAGAATGCCAGGAATGCAATAAGGAATGTCATGGCTTCCAGTGGCAATTCATTCAAGATAATAAAATTCCCTAAAAGTACTAAGAGGCAGGACAGCATGTTATTAAAATTTTAGTACTATCTTAAAAACAAAATTATAATCGAGAATAGAAAAAGCAGAAAGCTACCTAAACACAGACAAGAAAAAAAAAAAAAAACCCTCTAGCAAATCTAATAAATTTAACTTGCCCTGCCAGATCTTTTCAACTTATTGGAAAATTCGCTTGACTTAATATTGACACAGAGATGTGTAAATCAATACATTCAGAATGAAAGATATATTTTAATTTAAAAATGTTCAGACTGCAGCAGTAAATCTATGCACTTAGCACATAAAAATCATCAAGAGTTTGAATGTTGAGACATAGTAGTTGGGCTCACCAACATCTAAAGGTGAATGCCAAACACTAAATTTTTACCATTAAAATTTCTACTTTTTATGACACAAGTAAGGCAATCTTTACAAAATTTACTGAAATATATTTATAAGAACCCAGATAAGCTGAATTTCATTGAGAATCCATCAAAGTCTGCAACCAGGGCACCACCTATCTGCTGTTTATATAAAGTCCTATTTTTATGCACAACTGACAAGCTATTGCAATCTTCCCAAATGAAATGAGAAAAATAAGAGAAATGAAGGTACTTCCTAATCTCGGTGGTTTTCTATATAGTGGAAAGCTTTAACTGTGCTATCCAATATGGTAGCCATCACTTATATGTCTATTAAATTAAGATGTATTAAATGTATGTGATACACTGTAGACTTTAAGTGCAAAATATTTCATTATCATTTTTGCTAAAATAATTTTACTATTACATACGTGCATTTTCAAGGTCGAAACCAGAAATAATTGTGTTCCACCTAGGAATGTATTAGATAAGAAAGCAAGACTTCTACAGACAAGCATAAGAATACAGTTTAACTTTATCTCCTTAAATAAACTAATGTGCACAAATTTAATTTGGTAAATCACAACATAAATTAAAATGATCTTGCATTTAAACAAATCAGGAATATTCCCACTTCTCTGTCTCCCATATACTGTCTACTAGGTATTATAAAAAGATGAAAAACCAATACTCGTAACTCTAATCACTAGTAAATTAACGTTTCAAATGACAAATTTGAAAGCTAAGAGGGAAATGTTATACTTCTAAAAAAATCTATATCACATAAAAAAGGTTAGGAGGTGCATATATTTACTAAAGTATATACATCACAGCCAACTTTTCCCAATTATCCAAGATCACAGCAGAGATCTGCTTCTCACATTCTGCCTATAACCTCTCTTTATAATTACTGCGTAACTTTGCCTTCAGCAATCTCTCTCCTTGAACTCTCACCATCCTTCTTCTTGAAAGTCTTTCTCTTTCCCCACCACTTTCTCAAGCTTTACTAGTTAAGAGCGGTCTGCTAAGACCAGCAACAGCATTACCCAGGAGTTGGTCAGAAATGCAAAATCTCAAGCCCCATGTAAGACTTACAGAATCACAATTTACCTTTTAACAAGACCCACCCCCACCATTTTCTAAGACTGGTCTGGAGGCTAACTTTAAAATCCCTGCTCTAGGCTTGCAGAAAAGGGTTTGTACCCTCCCAGTCTGTTTCTCTTGTCCTTACCTTTTACTGGGCTTTACTGGTCTGCAGGTCAAACAAGGTTAGAGAGCATCCTAGAAACCCCTAATCTCAAAATTTGCATTTCACAGATAAGCAAACTAGAAATAACTATTAATCTCTAAAAGGCCCTCAGTAAATGAATGACAAGTTGTAAAACAAAAGGCAAGAGGGGAAGCTGAAGGTAAAGGAAGTTAAGGACTTACACAAATTCATGTAGTTAACCAGCTGCAGGATTAAAACATTATATCTGTCTCAAGCTGACTCCTAAATTCAATGCTCCTTCCAATACGTGATGCCACTAGCGAGACAGGGCTTCCAGCTCTCCTCCTTTCTCACTGGGCCGTGGGGGAAGACTATGTCTCTCTCGACTGGGTGTTATCTGCACACAGGTGAGTACATGTGCACATCTAGTTCTGGAATGCTTTGCAGAGGAACGGTTTTAACTGTTAAAAGCATAGTATTTTTTCAGTTTAAGGTCACATTTCCTTTTCCACATTCTTTGATCATTTTCAATTCTATCAGAAAATAGCAGAGGTACTTGAGAGGTGGGAATCAGGAAGTAATGAGTCAAGGTCACATGAGGTAAATTTAAAACACAGACACAAACAAATGGTAACCAGATTGGGTATCATTACTCCAGGTGGTCAGCTGTTCATCATTTGCCCCTACTTCTTTCCTTTTATATTCTGATTCTTCTTTGTTACCCAGTTTCCTGTTCCACTTACCCACTGCTTTTTTTCTTTGAAGGCCACAGAAAAGACAAAATTGAAAGTTACTGGTATAGTGCTTGATACTACCTAATATTACAAATAAGAACTTACAATTCTATAGTATTTTCACTTTTGTACCAAGTATTTTTATAAAGTAGTTCCATAAATATTTTCGTTAAGCCATTATAACACCAAAATGCTAAAATGGCTGACAGTGAATATAAGGAATGATTCCATGTAAGAGCGTTCCCTGGACATGGTAACTCTGTTTACACTTTCTCAATTAATCACATATTATGAAAAGCTCTAAGAGGAGGAAAATATCCAGGCAATAAGCCCCAAAAAACGAAGAATGGAGAAGGCAACACCACAATTTTACTAATACTAAAAACTTTAATACTTAGTATTAAAGGTGGTAAAAAATATATTGTAAAGCTCAAAAATAAATGCTTAATATCAATCAAAATATTGTGACAATCAATATAAGACAATGGATTGAATCGTGTGTTATCAAAGACCACAAGAAGGTGACAGGTATTTAAGCATTCCACAGTATAACTAGCCAATAAGTCAGTAAACAGATAACTAGTTTTATAAATATAATCAACTCAGTTACTTAGTGTCTTATTCTCAACTAACATTTGAGTATAAAATATATACTTAAACGTGACTAATAGGAGCTCCTGACATTGCAGAGTTTATAGAAATAAAAGAACAGAAATAAAAGTACAGAAACACACCATTCTTTGTAAAGATATCAAATATGGTTGAGCATGTTATAAAAGCATTAAAAATTAGAATATCTTGAGTCTATAAACCTCTTGGGTAAAATGCAGTAAAATATGACTGAATTAAAGACTACTAGCATCTCATGAATAATTAGTATTAGATTACACCCATTTAATAGCATAAGGTGAATTAAATAGCAGATTAGGCACAGATAAAAACAGAGCTAGATAACGGCGACAAAGTTGAAGAAATTACCTACAAGGCGGCACAGAAAGACAAAGAAATAGAAACCCCCCCAAAAAGGGTTAAGACACACTGAGAATAAAATGAGAAAGTTGCAACATCTGTCTGTCTGGAATCCTAGAAAAATAGG
The DNA here is from genome assembly GCF_048164855.1 of Canis lupus baileyi. Lineage (NCBI taxonomy): Eukaryota > Metazoa > Chordata > Mammalia > Carnivora > Canidae > Canis > Canis lupus. The sequence goes on along the minus strand of NC_132875.1, from coordinate 11,162,184 downwards.
AGACTCATAATAAACAAAAGACAACATTTAGATAAGGGCTGAAATATTTTTTTTTCTTTTACAGCTGGTTAAAGACAGCTATCAGCAGACAAAGACAACAAAAAAACAGGGTAAATAAATTTACATCAATACATCATGTTGTGAAACTACAGAATATCAAAAACAAACAAACAAAATCAGTGGGGGCGAGTGGGGGGAGGGTGGAGAGGGGGCGGGAGAACTAATCTGACAATAGATTTCTCAACAGCAATGATGAATGCCAGAAGACAGTAACAGGGTATTCACCAAGTGTTGAGAGAAATTGTTGAACCCAGAATTACATATGCAGAAAAAGTATTTTTCACAACCAAGCATGAAAGGAATCCGGTTTCAGATAAAAAAGAACAAATTATCAGTTTTAGAACTTCACTAAAATACCTTCTAAGAACGTATTCAAAGAAAAGTGATAAACAACAACAACAACAAAACAAAGAACAGGGATCTTATAAGGAAAAATATGAAATGTTAGGTGAAATAGTAAGAAAGAATCTGGTAAATCTTGTAGATCTAAAATAAACACTGTATATTAATACTAATGTCTAATTCATAGGTTTATAAAACTAGTAAGATTAGAAAGCAAAGGAATGTTTGAAGGATGATCAAAATCAGTGTTCTAAGGTCTCTGTATTGAACGGTCAGAAGTCTGACATTATTACACATGAACTTGAAATTTAACACACCCATGTACTCAACTAGTTGTTAAATTAACCATGCATTTTTACAACTGTTTATCTTCAGTTACACTGAATTTAAGCACGCGAGTTAGAATCAGATAACCTGTTTGTTCACAAAAGTAATACCTACAAACAAACCTATGCTAATCTTCACAAAAATCCATGTTCATTCACTCAATATTCTCACTGAATATTGAGTTCCCCCGATGTGTCAAGCACTCTTCTAGACACTGAGGAGAATGGTGAACAAGAGAAAGAGTGCTTGACCCTGGAAGCTTACATTCTAGTAGTTGGAGACACCAGACAAGGAAAAAAAAAAAAAGGATAATTTCAGATTATGGTGAATGCTATAAAGAAAAGAGAGGTCATATGAGGGCAAGTAATTAAGAGATGGGGGAGATAAGAGATCTAAGTAATTTTGCCTAAGACTTTGAAAGGGTGGCAACTCAAATCGAGTCCCTTCTAATTCCAATTGCCTGGTCTTCCTAATGTATTATATTACTTTCTTATTTTGTGGGAAGACTTCGTCAGTCAAAGTCAGAGCTCAGATACTCTTTTTGCATTGCCCCTTAGTAGAAGTGATCACTCTATTTATTCTGTTCTCAATAGTGCAAATGGCTTATATCTCTGTTACAGCACTCACAACTTTTCTTAGCTGGGCGTTGGTCTATACATACCAATAACTGTAGACTCACTAAGATTAGAGATGTGTATCATTTGTTATTTTGGGCTTCCAGACCTTACCAGAGTATCTGGTACATAGTAAATCTCAATACTTTCTTGTTCTGAACCTCAATGATGATTTTCATTTAAAATGTGATCAACATAAGTACTACTTATATAAACTAATCTTCACTTAAAGGTTTGGGCATGCTTTAGAAGAGACAAGAATAAATAATGGCCATCAGGTCAAGTCACCATAGTAATAACCTGATGGAGATGACTATAAAAGAGGTGAAATTTTCGGGGGTAGAAGGGTGATTCTTAAATGCTGGAAGAAAGGCAGAGATCAGGATGAGGAAAAGGGACATGACCACAGGTCATGGGTCATAACTACCTTGATAGGATTTCCAAACTATACATGCTGTTCCCAATATGGAGGTAGGTGGTGGGACTGAATTATGATGCCCACCCATGGTTAAGAACTGCTACCTAGTGAATCATCATAGTGAGGTAATGTGTTATTATCTCTCAAGTAGACTGGAATGGAAAAAAATACCTAGAGCTACCGGGCACATGGCACAATATAAAAAGGCATCATTGCCTTCTGCATAGAGATAAGGATTGAAAGCTGTTAGAATAACAAAAAGCACAGATAGAAAAGATCTGACAAAGAATAAAAACAAACACCAAACAAATATGAGAATGACAATATCCAATATATGGGGAAAAGAGAAGCCAGGAAAACAGGTCAGAGGCAGAGGAGTGGTTGCAAAGGAAGGAGAAAACAGAGATGGTATGATCACGAAAAACCAGGGCAGGAGTGCTAACAGGATGGAGCTAAAATGACAAATAGTAAAGAGTAGCTGAGAAAGAAAAAGATGAGAAAGGCTTGGAAGAATCATTGTCCAGGATGTCAGCAGTGACCTAGGAAGAGGATGATAGGAGTCTTAAAGGAATTTGAAGAGGATGGAAAAGATAAGTCAATGAAGAAGAGAGTTATAGTCTCTGCTTAACTTAGAATCTTCTCAGTAGCCCAGCCAGACACTCAATTGCAAAGAACTACTGAGGGCAGTGACTTAATTCTGATACATGAACTGTGTTGGGTCCAATGACAGTGTCTCAGAATATAACCAAGAGTACTGATCTACCTACTGGGAAGCTATTTCAATGGGAAGGAGTTTTTTTGTTTGTTTTTTTAGTATACAGTTGTGTTTTCAAACATTATTATTATGACCATTAGGATGACTTCATCATTAAAAAGCCTAAAGGTTGTTGTTATTGTTATTATTTTTATAACAATATTTATTGTTTTTATTGTTTTTTAATGAAGCACTTAACCCATTCAAGCTTAACTGAACCATAAGACATCATCCAGTGTGATATTCTCAAAAACAAAGAAAAAACAAAAAACAACAACAAAAAAAACCAAACCAAATAATTAAATGCCCTTCAGAATGAAGAGTAAAAACAAAATGAAACAGATTGCAAATCTTTAACTCAGTAATATCTTCTATGTTGTTCTTTATCTTTATTCAGTACCACCATTCGTACAGAGCACTGTACATAGCAATTAAAATAGATTGTAACTTCCTCAAATAATGGTCTGCAAGACAGGTGACAGTCATAAACTAATGTCAGCTGATGTCAGATGAGGAAACCTACCCCCTCAGGGGGAATAATTCGATGGAGGTAGCAAGTTAAACAAATACTCCATATGAACATAAAACCATTAGTGTATGTTGTGAACACAACTGAAATAAATATAATCAAGTATGTGACTAGCAATAGTTATGCAAAGCCATATTTACATGAGTCAGACTGAGAACAACTCAGTTGTGTCCTTAAGAACAACTTAAAAGGATGTTTTTAAGACACTTCTGAGGAAGGAGGAAAACTTAGGTGACTATGAACAGGGCACTATATCAGGAAGAAGTAAGAAGGAAGGCTTCCAATTATTTCAAAATCTGAGAAGCAAAAGTTGTTTGGTCCTGTATTTTTTTTCTTATGTATGAAAGAATGTGATCCCACATGTCGTTAGAAATCTTCCAGAGGGTCTGACTGCCTTCACTGAATTGTACAATCTCCCAGTGGGCAAGAGCCGCTCTTCCTGCCTCTTCTGTTTATCCCATGCACCTCCCTTTCTACAAGTCCCACTCCTGAAGGCTTGATTGCCTGTGGCTGCTAGCAAATGCCATGCTGCTTCATGCCATGCACCGTTGCTCATGCTTTTCCTTTTGTCTAGAGCATCTGTCCTACTCTATTTGCTAATTAATGTTTAAATAAATATTTCCTAAATGGAAATAAACTGGATGATTGAAAGACATCCACTTGTTCTATACATTCTACAGGTCCCCCAACTTAAAAATATAATGTGTATAATATGGTAAACCAAGTGGTTTTAAATTTGTATAAGCTGGAGAGGTCTATATTTATAAACAGGAAAACTATTTAGGCAAGTGAAAAAAACTAGACCAGAATCGATTAATTACTTTATAAGTGAACAAACACTCTAAAAGAGAGTCTAAGAAAATATGGAAATAACTTTAAGGGAAATTTTTTAAAAATGAATTTGTGCCAGACAGCTTGCTAGGCAATGGTTTTAATGTCTCAATTATTCCTTAGAGAAGCAGCATCCTTTCTTTATTAGACATTCTAGGGCAGTTAAATAATGTCAAAAGATATTACTTCTCTTTCTTGATGTAAGCATTTTAACCACTCAGATCATAAAGGTCAAATTAACAGAGCTTTCATTTATTTGTACTCAACTAACCTAATACAGTAAGTTTCTCTTAATACGTTAATACTACTACAGCTAAACTTATGTCTGATGACTTCGTTTTGCAAAACAGCACAATGATTTCAGTCACCATACTGTAATATAATTTTCCTTTTATCAAGGTCATTCAGCACCAGCTTTCCAGACTTCAACTGCAGAGATGGGTCATTTCATTGGTAAATTTGAGAAAAATAAAAGGGTACAGGCACATTAGAGGGCTTGGGCCTTTGGTTTTTATTTTAGCATTGAACTAAGCTATAATACTTCCTTTGAAAGACATTAAGAATTAATTGTATCTAAATCTAAGTTTTAAAAGTGGCTTCTAACACATTGGATAAGATACATTTAACTTTCTAAAGATGAGAAAATAAACAGCACCTATTTCTCAGATCTCAGGAAAAAAATCATTAAGTCTCAAGTACTAGGCTTTTCTTCAGCCAATGGTCAAGGATCAGAGGGAAAAGCAATTGAATGGAAAAGGCACTAGACTCACACAGCTCTATTCAGTCTGCCAGAGCCCACTCACACAGAGGACAGAGAAAATAACATCCTTACAGTAAAATGTCTGAATTCTCAATTAACTATAATAGTGCTTCTGTGATCAACACTACTTGAAGAAGACTTAAGCACATGCACTGTAAGTTTTCACTAGAGGACCAAAAGAAAAACCATGATTCATATAATGTCTTTATACCTCTTGCTTGATCAGGAAAACAGATTAGAATGCAAATATCTAATTTCCCCCATTTCATGTTGAAACTTCACTTACCCCCTCCATTTAAGTCGTCTACTCGCCCACCAACCCTCCCCGAAAGTTCATTAAGTATCTGCCTCATGAAAGGCTCTGTGGGATGCAATACTGCTTTACTCAGCTGTGGAAAGGGATGTATGTACACAAAGGGGCAGCAGTATTTGGCCAGTAAACTGGTTTTTGTTGTTTTCCTTTATCTTCCTTTTTATTTTCCCCCCTATCAGAGTATCTTAAAATGTTTTGAATTTGAAGAACTTTACCTAGGAATGCCCTTGCTAGTGTGCAGGTACATCCCCAACACAAAGCTACTTCATATTATATGTGTGTGGATGTATGTACATACATATGTATTATCTGCCTGGACCCTGAAGGCATTTGAGCTTTGGACTCCGAAAATAAATGAGTAATAATAGTTTCTTTACAGTTCACAAAGTCCTATTACATACCTTATTTCACCTTATCTTTTATTATCCCTATTTTAGGGATGAGGAAACTAAAGCTTAAAAACTGATTTCTCCAAGGTTATGCAGCCAGTAAATCATGGATCTTGGAGAAGTTACTCCGATTTCTGGCTCCATGCTGTTTTGCTTGCACTCTACCAGAAGTGGCTACCACATGGTCCTGTGAGTAATGAGGTGATGGGAGTGAGGCCCCTGAATGACAAGAGAGATGCCTTTCTGGCAGGGAGGTTTTCAGATAAGGTTTTAACTGAAATGTATTTTGATGAATGGGCAAGATTTCCACAGACTGACATGAAGTGTGATGTTTCAAATGTAAAAATAGTTGGAACAAAGTGACAGAAGCTGGAAGGCCCCAGACACATTCAGGATGCATGAACCAGGGAGAATAGGGACGCAGAGATGGAAAGGGAAGTTGAAGCCCTAATGGCAAAGACCCAGACAGGAAGAAGAGGAATTTACATTCTATCTGGTAAACCAAGGGGTGGCACTGGAAGATTCAGAAGTCAAATGGGTCAGATGGACCACGTTAGGATTTGAGGAAGAGTTGATGACGGTGTGAAAGAAAGCAGAGAATAAAAGACTAAAAAAAAAAGAGTTTGGCTGAGTCAGTGGCCAAGAGACTAAAGGAGAAAATCGGGGGCAAAGTATGTAGGTTACTTGTTGACCTCCTTCAAAACGTTTATTTTGCTTGAAAACAGTAAAAACTTACTTGGCAGTTCCTAAAATGATGGCTGAAAATATTAACAGAATTTCAGCCTATAGGATGGATTCACATTCAAGCAGAAGGACAGAAAGGCAGGTGGGCACATCGGACAGTCTATGGGACCAGGAATCAGCAGGTTGGCCTTGGCTCTGCGTCTTCCTATTCACGTCACTTCCATGTCTTCCTTAACGTTCTCTTTTAAAAGGTGGGCAGAACAAATCTGTTGTCCTTCACAAAACTGAATACCATGCGAAGGAGACAACTGTGATACTACAGCTGTTGTTAAAGTCTTCATAACTGACAGTAACACAGAAACTTCAGCAATAAATTGACTCTGTATCATGAGCCAATGTTTATAAAACCACCGGAGAAGTAACACTCATATCTGTTATTGGAATTTCAAAGGAAGGCCACGGCATTTCCATTTATCATTTTTTATTTAATAGAAGATGATTTAACTTACTTTCATATTTAATGTGATCGGGAAATCAAGTTAGGAAGTCCATGTAAGTTGGAAATTATGTTTAAAGTTTTTACAGCTAGTTAAGATTACGAAAACTTGCCATTTGTTAAAAGAGAAATTAATTTGGTAAATCCAAATGAATATTACATTCTGGATTAAAGAAGCCATATATCAAAAAAGTTATTAAGTTCACAGCTTTAAAAAAAAGCTCTATTTTTAGATAAATAGCAAGACCTCTAATTCATGTCTGATCTTTGCGCCTTAGAAAGCATCTGTTTTCTTCACTGTATAGTTAGCACAATCATTGAATTCTATTTTGGCTATTCTGGCTACAAAAATCACCTTTTTAACTGCTAATTTCATCATATGGCATCTTATATATATATTATATATTAGCAATGACACAAATATGCTACGGAGTTACAGGTTTAATTCAAATTAATGTCACTTTCATTTCTAATAGGATCCATTCCAAAATTCTATTTCAGAATTTTATTTGATAAAATATAAGCATAGACTTAACCACCAAGCCTCAGAACATGTTAATTGCAAACACATTTTTATGTACTTTGTGGGCAAGTAAACAAATTCTTACTTTCAGTTTTAAATTTTTTGTAATAGCACAGTGGAGGTGGAGATGGAAATAAAAAAGGGTACCACTCTGAATTTTACTGTGGAATATGTGTAGGAAGGTATAAAATTAAAATGACAGGAGTCAGTGTTTACCATACAGTATTTCAAGGATTTATTTTAAGTCTAATGATAATCTTAAGTGTATAAAGAATGACAGATACTCCTTTATTATGTATTAAATTAAAAACATAACAATGATTCCATTCCAAACCATAGTGTATGTGAAAAACCAATGTGACTGCATACTTAGGATATATTAATAAAGAATAATCTGAAATGTATACACAGAAATTAAACAGTGTATCTGGAGATTAATAAGGGGAAGACCTCTGTGTAAGGAACAAACTGAACATAGCTGGTTACTGTGCTTCCTTTCAATGTCACTTCTGGGTAACTGCAATCAAAAGGAAATAAAAGCAGACACTCAATATGATCACTATCTGATCCTGATTCAAATGGGCATTTCCTCTTTTTTTGTACTAAATACTTACATGAAATGATGATACAACCCCATGTATTTCTTTCTTCTCTTTTTGATTCCAAAATGGATCTATGGCAACGATCATCTAACAACCGCCTAAGTGCTTGTTTTATGAATCTGGCCCTTACTCAAGAAGTTACATTGAAAAGTCTTTTAATCTCCTTCTGAAAAGAATTTACTGGATTGCATTTAAGTTCAAGTTCAAGGGTATTAAAATGTACAAAGGAGAGTGAAAAAGGTGCTAGGTTATAGATTTTAACTTCTTAACTAGAAAACTGACTCAAAATAGATTTTCTAATTTACAATGAATCAAAAGAGAAAACATTAGACCATAGCAAAAGTGGCACAAATGTATCAAAAACCAAATGAATAAACATTTGAGGAGATTTATTATTAGAAATTGCAATAAATTTTGGAAAGATGAATTGATTTTAGTTAAAAGGTATAACTGACAATTTATTGGGCGGGAAGATGCATTATTTTCCAATTGTTATCCATCTACAGTAAAACTGATTTGTGTCCTATTGTATTTTATGGAAAAGGAGAGTGCAACTTTCAGTGATTTAGATTAAATGTATTAATCATAACCAGGCACTGTGAACTATATATCTACTATTAAAGAAGATTTTTGACATTTAATTCTGTAGCAATATTTTGGCTCTGTACCACTCTTCCTAAATCCAATTCCTGCTACAGTTGGCAGATTTCTCCCTTTTAATTTTATGAGGCTTAAAGTAGCATTTAACCACCCATGCGGTAAATAATGCGGGATTAGAAATATTTAGTGTTTTGTTTCCCTTTCAAGAGTGGTAATCCATCAAGTCCAAAAATGTTCTCTAAAATTTTTCTATATTTTTGGCAATCTCTAATATATGAGATCATAAAAACTATAAAATTAAATAAAATGCATTACATAGCCAGAATAGATCTGCTTTCTAAAGAACTGCCTTAACCTGAAAGAGCAGGGAGAGACATTTTTGAACCAGAAACGTGGAATCCTTATTGAAACACAAAACAAAATAAAATAAAAGATATGAATTAAAACATGATAACTAGATTAGAAGCTTTTGATTTTGTTCCCACAGGTAACAAATCTTAATGTCGGTGTGTAAAATAATTCTGAAACAGCTTGGTCATTTAAGATCTATCTAAAACACACACTCTTACAAGACAAGGTATTCAGATTCTATAGGAAAATGATTACTGAACACGTAAGATGTTCTAGGTATTTGGCTAAGTGCTCATAAGAGTAAAAACGAATTTTAAGTTTAGTACAACTATCACATGATGGACATTTACTCCCCCGAAATAAATGTGGTTAAAAAAAAAAAAGAAAAAAAACAAGTGAGGCACAAAGACAAAAATGAACTGATTAACCTATGGGAGTTAATATTCTAACCACAATTTTGAATAATATTGAACATTTTTGTATTTAACATGTGAGCTTAAAAATAATTAAAAACTTCAATTAAAAGTCTGTTACTAAATCAAAATAATCACCAGAAGTGAACCTGACTTTAAACAAAATCAAATTCCTATTTTAAAACTTTAATTCATATGAAATGTTAATTTTGGCTATTAGGGAATCCAAATTATTACAATAATCACACTATAACTGCATGTGGTACTTTAAGATCTATCAAAGTAATAAAGTAACCTGTCAAACAAGTAATTATCTATATTTAATCTATATATAAAACAAATGGCCCAGAAATGAGTAAAGTCTGTAATTCACTCAAGACATGTTGATGCCATACATTCATGGTGAGAACATCTAATTTCTTCATACATATTCATATCTTCATTCACTTTTAACAAAGTTTATGATTATGACTGTTGGGAAAACAGTGTCTGTCCTTCTAGTGTCTAAATGAAATCTTGGATTACTGACCAGCAGTAAGATATAATCTAAAATATGTGTGTTCATGTTTGTGTAAAAGCCCGTTTTCATACATAGTGTCCGCTGTGCCCTCCATGCCCTTCACAGTGCTACACCGTGGAGCTGGGAGTTAAATGTCGGGAGAAATAGAGAACTGATCCAGTCAGCTAGACAGCCAGAACCTTAAGGATCATTCCAATGGAAATAAAGGCATTTCAATTGCAAACATTAGACACAATACATACAATAATGTGTTGGCAATGTGTTTGTAACATATACAATTACATGCATTAAGTTGCTGAGGAAACAGGATAACTCTAAGATTTTGTTTGATCCAGGAAGAGTTAGATTAATTGATATTTCCTATAAACAGCCAACTCCAAAGGCTGGGCATATCAGTATTTTATGAAGCTAAACGGGGAAGTAGGTTAGGGAAAAGTTGTGACATTAATAAATATGAAAAAGGCAAATGCCAAATTTGCAGCATGAATTAAATTATTTATTTCAATGCAATCAGCAACAATTTAAAAGGGTGAACTAAAGATTCAATGACAAAAATTCTTCAATCTTTCCTTGAAATGAGAACGCTATCATATTTTGAAGATGACAACTTTTACAAGTTGACAAGAAATTTAAGTTTCAAGCCTCATGGTATTTTCAAAAGACAATCACTATAGCTCCAGCTAAAAATACAGAAAAGAGTATAACTTCTGGAAATTTTCATCTCTAAAAGGATTGGAATTCAGACCTAGCTCTGATCCTTCTTAATGAAGCTAATGCTTTGAAAATCTGTGAATCCATAAAATGGGAATTACCATAACATGTCTATCACCAGGCGGATGCTCTTTACAAAAATACCCAATGCTATTTAAATATTTATTGCTGCACTGACCTTTACAGATAGGAAGAAAACCTAACTGACAGGTAACAGAAAATTTACCTTCTAATAGAAATGTTAGTGTTGGCAAAAACCTAATAAGTGAAATCCACATGTTAAATCAGAGGACAGGAGAGAAAACATGTGAGTTGGAAGTAGAAGAGTTGATGGGAGGAATGAACAGCCTATTTATGTGGTGAAAACTCTTACACTGAAAAATAAAACCTCTATCCAATTCAACAGATTTAACTTCATCAACCAAACTCAGAATGATCTGCCCAATATATTCATTAAATTGACCAAACTACCTGACTGAAGTGGATTATTTCTAGGCCATTAGGCCTAGACATTTTTTTGAGACATTAAAAATTTAAGTGTAAATATATTTTTTACCCTTCAAGGAGAGGCTGTATAGCTTGATGGTTATATCCTTGGGAAGCTGGCCATGGGGCTAGAGAGTCTGTATCCTGACACTATCAGTTACAAGTCATGACCCTTAAACAAGTCATTTAAACCATTTGTCCATGTTTCCTGGTTTATAAGATACAGTGGAGAATAATATTTACTTTGGTAGGCTTTTTTTTGAACATTACATGAATGAACATACATAAAGAGATTAGAATACCACCTGGCAGATAATAGGAACTCAAAAAATGGGGAGAGAGGGTGGCAAAAAAAAGCAAGCTGACTAAAGCAGCAGATTCCAGGAAGGTTCAGAAATTGGAGGTGCCAGGTAACTCCGAAACAGGTAATTTATTAAAAAAAGAAAAAGTTGATCCCGATTCCAATCCTCAGTCAGTCTTATCATGTTACCACTGCTACCCTATACCACAGCAGAAGCTCAACATTTATATAAAAATGTTAAACTATAATGAGTACTGGGTGTTATATGCAACTAATGAAAATCACAACTCTACCTCTGAAACTAATAATACATTATATGTTAATTAACTAGATTTAAATAAAATAAAAATTTAAAAACCTAAATAAATAAATAAATAAATAAATAAATAAATAAATAAGTTAAACCAGAAAGGGGCCATACTGATGGGTGACATAATATACCTTTACTAGGTCAGAGGAATTCAGTGGAAGTCAGCACACTGAATGCTCCCTGTCCTCTGCTTTCAAAGTAGAATGTTGGCTAGTGGACTCAACACTGTCCCACTCACCAACCTTGAGGCAGGAGAGTACTTAATAGGAGATTATTTCCAAGGGAAATCCCTATTGAATAGCAACATTTAAGGATTTTCCAACCAAAAGGTACATTAAGCCCTGCATCTGCATACTAGGCATCCAATAAATTTGTTGTTGTTGTTGTTGTTGTTGTTTTTAGTGCTTTGTGAAATGAAATCCTATCTGCCGTTGCATCAGGAAATACATAAAAGGACAAATTAAAAACAATGAAGAATTTTGACACTAATATTGGGAGGAAAGGATGTTACTTAAGGGTGAGCTGGCTATGTAACCAGTGGTGGAAAACGCCCTAAAAAACAAAGGGGTGGGGGAATGCCTGGGTGGCTCAGCGGTTTAGCACCTGCCTTTGGCCCAGGGTGTGATCCTGGAGTCCTGGGATCGAGTCCCACACCGGGCTCCTTGCATGGAGCCTGCTTCTCCCTCTGTGTCTCTGTCTCTGATGAATAAATAAATAAAATAATAAAAAACCCCACAGAGGGGTGATAACCAATAATCGCCAGCAACACTCTCAACATTATAGAGCACATCTGTGCCTGAGCTGGATTCCTGTCACAGGGGTGCTATATGCACCTGTGGATATAATACAAACATAAGCAGAAGAATAAAACAGGGGCAGGAGGGAAAATGCCATTTCAGAAGATGGAACAATCTCTCAAAGGTGAAGAGCTGGAGGAAGTTTTGAAGAAAAGGCAAAGAATTTGATCTGTTCCTTAAGGTGCATGAATCTAAGAGTAAATAGAGGGATGTGCTGCTGTGAGCAAAGGTATAGAATGCATGAATGTGGCTGAACAGGAGAAAGTGGAAGGAGGCGTGGGGGTGTTGAGAATATATAACCGTCTGGGAAGGAGTGAAGTGGGTGAGACTTCCTAGGTGAGCAGTGAATTTAGAAAGGAACAAACCTAGATTTTTATGATGAAGGCAGTGAAAACTATTTATTTTTATTTATTTATTTATTTATTTATTTATTTATTTATTTATTTATTTATCGGGCATCATCATGTTTTAAAAATGTTTACTTGGAGTTACATGGGATATGGATCTGAGGGAGGAAACCGGAAGACAGATCAGGGACATGACTAACGTGTTATCAAAATGTAAGGTTATGAGTAACTACCCTAAGGCACTGATAGATGAAACCGGAAAGAAGGGGTTAACAGATAAAAGGACAGATAAAAAGGTGAAATTCAGACATCTCTAGATGCGGAGAGAGCCAAGGATTAAAGAGAACACATAAACTTAAGTTTAAATTGAAGAATGAAAAACCACTTAGGATCAGTGCTTCCCTTCACAAATGTTAGGTCTCCCTTCTCTCTGTCTCTTTCTCAGTTAATTTTTGTTAACCAAACTGAAAGGTACTGAGGACAAAGGTGTGTCTTACTCATTTTGTATTCCTGGCCCTTCCCACAATAAGGATGTCAGAAGCCTTCATGGTATGTGTGTACAACTGAACCAAGAAATCTGTGGCTGAAAACACATAGGCAAGACACCAAGTTTCTGGGTCAGATCTAACATATACTTATTTACTCATCCAACAAATGGTATAAAATACTCTGATAAAATGTTTTTGTGGATCAAAAAATGAGAGGAGTCTATGAAAAATACATGTAAATGAATCGGAAGGGGAGGAAACCTAAGTAGTAATTGTTTACTTTTTAAAGACTGTAGATTCTAAAGAAGTATTTCCAGACTACATACTTCAAAATCTATACAAATCTGAAAGACCTCAAAAAGACCCAAGTGCATGCTATTAAATATTACTACAATTATACTGCAACCTAAATATAATGTTGTAAGTTCAGACCTGCATTCACCTGGAACACTATAATGGTGAGCTGTCTATAACCAATGATCAGATTTAAATATGAAGTTCTAAGACAAAGATGCTGTATTAGGAATGGCTAACGTCACCACTTCTTTTGTATCCAAAGAGATCATGAAACTTCTACTACTTTTTCCCTCAGAAAGCACTGGTCAATGTTTTAGACAGCTGTCATTTAACAACAAAAGTTTTACAGGTTTAACTGGCTTAAAATACTTATAAAATACCTGTTGGAATACATCTCTGGTTTGTCAGAATCCCGTCGCCTGGATGACAGGCAACAAATATTTGGTTGGCATTTTCTAACTATAGCACAGGGAACCCCTTTTATTTATATGGCTTTTTTGTGAATTCTCAGTTGTTCAAACTGACCTTCAGTTGGAGGATTTGCAGGTGACTTCAATATAGAAAGCGCTTGTTAAATATTATTTGGAAGTGTTCTACCCATCATTGATTTTGAACTTTTCTGATATTAGATATCCGACATATCTGAAGGCAAATTAGAAAACTGAGTTTTATAGACCATCAGAATAATTCTATCAGCAACATAAAAGGCAGAAAACCAAAGTTGAAGCTTTGAAGAAAATGAAATGTTTGCAACATTTCTGTTTCTCTGATTTTGATAAGAAAGAAAGAAAGAAAGAAAGAAAGAAAGAAAGAAAGAAAGAAAGAAAGAAAGAAAGAAAGAAAACTAATGGGGACTCTGGCAATGTCACCACCGTTTTAAAGAGCAATGAGGAAGAGGGGTATTGAGTCTTCATCTGTGGAATCCAATGGTTACCAAACATCAGTCTTAATTTCTAAAAAAGGAACATTTTAGAACATATTTCAAAGGTTTCTCAGGATAAAGGGAGTAATTTTAAAATGATAAACATAATCCTTACATTTTCTAAAAACTTCAAATGTTTTTTAAGGAGACTCAAATCCCCTTTCCAATCTTTAAACAAGCCATTTCTTTTCCAACAGTGTGATAACCTAAGAACTTATGGAGAAATACCAAAATGAAAAAAAAATTTAAATGAAAGCATGGCAGTTCATGTATTTTTGAAAATGTAATAGAGACTATTTGCCCTGCACAATATTTAAGTGGCCACAGAGGCAGAACTACTACACTACAATATTAAATTTCAAAGCAGACATTATGATTAAATCCAAAGAAGAAAACCAAACACTATATAAATGCATGGCACCTGCAAACTTTCTTTTAACGAAAAAATTTTAAAGCACCAATAGTAATTTTGTTCTTTATAAACAAAAATGACATTCTTCTATGTGCAGGCATACCCTACAGTGACATTTAAAAATCATGATCAGCCTGGTCAGAAAACAGGGGGAAAGTCTAGGACCTATGCTTACTTCATGAATAAATGGGTTGGAATGATGCACACCCTTGTTTCTTTTCCCAGGTTGTTATAAGAGTAATGAGAGGAAACCACTAGATTAGCCAAGGCTGAAAATTATTACAGCCAACAAATCATATACCTCTAATCAACTTCATGTTCTGTAATCATGTCACATTACCCTGTTGAATCTTCTCCATGGCCATTCTGTTTACTTACTCACCTCCTCCCCCAACCAAGTTTATTTTTACTCCTTAAAATATAAGCTCCGGAATCCCTGGGTGGCGCAGCGGTTTGGTGCCTGCCTTTGGCCCAGGGCGCGATCCTGGAGACCCGGGATCGAATCCCACGTCGGCCTCCCGGTGCATGGAGCCTGCTTCTCCCTCTGCCTGTGTCTCTGCCCCTCTCTCTCTCTCTATGACTATAAATAGTCATATTTATTTATAAATAAATAAAAAATTAAAAAAAAATATAAGCTCCTGGAACCTTGTCTGCCATGCTCACTACATTAACCCCCAGGTCCTAGAACAGTATCTAGCACACAGTAGAGACTCAGTAAATATTTTTTGAGTAGATACTATTTAAAAGTCAACCAGATTGTTGAGTCCAATAAAATACAGAGGTTCGATTTACTGTGGATCCCATCTACTGGGGGGACAGGGACATAGCTTAGATCCCTGACATAGAACTATAACCACCCAATACAGCACCCTTTATACTGCTGTCCATGTGATCTCTCAAAACAAATCTGATTACCTTAACCATCCTGCACCCCCCAGAGATTACATCAGTTTGTATCCATTCCCATGGACCAAAGAGTCTGAAACGATCTAATTCCTACCTACCTCGCCAACCAAACCCTGTCTACCATATACTTCTCCACACAAATGTATACCTTATATACACTTCAGCAATACTGGATTCAGTTTCCTGATATTCCATGCTGTTTTATATATAAGCCTTGCCCATCCATGCCCTTCTGTCTGCCAATTCCATCCCCAGTGAGTTAGTACCTAACTCACACCTGAAGTCCCAGCTAACCAATCTTCCTCCTGTATGAAGTCTGTCCAAGTTTCATTGAAAAGGAGTAGGAAAAAAAGGAGCAGAGCAAGGGAGATATTGAGAGTATCATCATGGATGAAGCACACATGTGACAGCTCTCCAGTACACTATACAGGCTTGGAGAGATAATGAAGGACCATGAAAAGTAAGCAGAGAAAACAGTAGAAAACAAGGCAAGAAAACAGACCAGAACTGGATGATGTTAAAGATCAAGAACTAGGCACTATATAATACCTGAGAAACAAAGAAAAGGATTGGAATGGAGGACTTGGTTCCAGTGATTATTCCGATGGAAGCAGTAAAACATTTTAATTATAATTTTTATTACGGCACACAACTTGATTGTGCTCATTCTTCAAAATAGCAAAGAATGCTGCAGTTTTCAAAATAACTCACACTTCCAATAGCATTTGGTAACCAGGAATGAAGACTATTTTATAAAGAGAATTTATTTATATTTATTAGCAACATGACAACAGAGTGAAGAAACTTCCAGATTTCATTAATTTTATCATAGCAAAGGAAAAACAAATTTGAAAATGTTTAAGTTGTAAATGTTAATAGGATTAAATGAATTAAAAAATATATATATAACTTAGAAAAGCATCTGGCATATAGTAAGCATCATTGTGAGTCATTACTAACATTCTCCTTGCTAGGTTCCAGATTTCTGAAGCATCACAAACCCAATTGACAATATATGAAACCAGGCCAATTCTAGTGGTAAGTAACCAGAAAAGCAAGGACAAGTATTTTAAATAGATAAAAAGTATAAGCGGTCAAATCTGGTAGTATTAAAATACTAAGATTGAACATGTTTATGCATTTTTTCCTAAAGGATTTTAAAAGCTAAAAATGGAGAACAGAATAAGTATTCAAATACTTGTTGAATGAATAAATGAATACATTATAATATATTCTGTACTGTTAAATATGTATATATTCCACTTTTAATAAAGTGTAATGCAATAAGACTAAATATCAATATTAATACTGATACTACTTTCAGTGGGCCAGAATGAAAAACTATTAGATTCAAATGTTCAAATATCAATTACAGATATTAAATTTATATATAAAGTATAAAGTGAATAATGACATCAAAATAAGAGAATTTTAAATCAAACAAGAGACACTATTAAAATGTCTTTTGTAGATGAAATGTTTATTACAATTCTACTAAGCAGTACTTATGATACAAAATCTACTTTATCTCAAAACAAATTCTAAGAAAAAAGTATTAATTTCCAGCATGAAATCTGGATCTCAAGCTGACTTTGAGATAAAATAAAAACTATATTGTTAACATACATGGTAATAAATTAGAATATATGTGATATAGTATATATTTAAAATATAAGAGGATTCTAAATATCAATTCTTCTTGGATTCTGCAAAGTATCCAAAAATGCGCTAAGGATACAAACAAATACCAGTTCACAAAGATTATAATGAAGCACTTACGTATCAAATTGCACTTAAAAATACTAGATAATTAATTAGCACATGGTCAGATTACAGCTGAGGACACACACCGTGTGTATTTTTCAAAATCATTTTAGATTTGTTTTCTATTACAAAATTTCTTAGACTAGTCTAAGAGAAAAGTTTATGTAGTTCCCTTATTTAAACCAAATCCATTTAGAATGGCCCCTTCTGTTGTAAAAGGTTGTAAATCAGACTACATATTCCCAGTCTAGTATCCTAAGAAACAATAAAACAAAGGTTGAGCAAGACATACAGAGTAAATCATTATAGTATCATTATCGATATGCCACTCAGGAAATCTGGTCTGGTCTTTCATGATATACTTCATAGAAAGAGAAAATATATACAATATCCCCTTCTCTTACACAACGGAATGACTCAGGATTCTAAACAGATATAAATTATTTGGAGGGCTATTTCGTTGTTGGATATAACAGTATGCTTACTTGTACAGCATGACAATTTAAGGGGTTGATGTTCACATTTTTTTTTGGATATTTAACTTGAGAAACATGTATGAATAAACAGTCCCTTAAATCAGATTTGTTTTCTTTGACAGAATAACCATCACCATTACCACTATACTTGTTCTCATTTCATCTATACAAAAAACTGGACTGAAATGATGATACGATTTTTAAACAGAACCCTACAACCTTTTTTTTTTTTTTTTTTTATTTATGATAGTCACAGAGAGAGAGAGAGAGGCAGAGACACAGGCAGAGGGAGAAGCAGGCTCCATGCACCGGGAGCCTGATGTGGGATTCGATCCCGGGTCTCCAGGATCGCGCCCTGGGCCAAAGGCAGGCGCCAAACCGCTGCGCCACCCAGGGATCCCCCTACAACCTTTAAGTACAATTCCTTATGTAATATTTACTTTGGATTTCAGGTACTATATTTTAAATGGAGTCATTTATTTCCTGATCTTTAACAGACCACTCAATTTGAATGCTAGCTTAGAAAAATTAATACCTGTTCTAAGATTATCAGTTTAAAAACTTTTTTTTTTTTTTTTCAAAAATCTCTTGCCTATAGAAAACACTGATTAATTAGGATGCTCAAGGGCAGGCTATCTTGGCTAACTGAAATGCTATGCTTAAGTCAGGGTAATCGGATTCACTTTATTAAGTACTATATGCCAAAACAGATTCTCTGATGGATCATTATTCTGAGGATTATTCACTCTGAATTGTACCTGATGCAAAAATTCTGGAAATACAGGAGGTTCACCCTATATCTCCTGGAAAATGGTCCCAGAATATTCTTCAGAATTAATTATCACTTGCTTAATTCTACTAAAAAAGGTCAGTATTAGGGGCTGGGTCAGCTGGCCTCCAATAAGCCAGTGTTTTATTCTAACAGAAGTACAGCAATAATTAATTCCTTTCAACATTAAATTATCAGAACTGTGACTGCATTCACCACTCATGTATATGGGCAAAATAATTTTAAAAATCAGGTAACTCTGGATCAAAACCTCCTAAACAGTACAGGTCTTTCTGCAAATGAATGGCCTAATGACTCAAGGTTAGGGAGAGGTATTTAAACAGTTTTTTAATCTGCAATCAGGGTTTGAGGTTTAATGCAGTGGCTGTCAATCTAAAATTCATTCAAAATTATTCTTCTCAGGCCAAATTAGAGATAACATCTGGCTCATATATAAATGAAGTATAAAAGAAACATAAAAGGTTACAATAAAAAGCACTTTAAATATGAAATATAAAGGTATATCATATATAAAATATGAAAAGTCTAAAATATTCTGTATTTTGAACAATAATACAAATGTTTTCTAAATCATGAGATTCTGTGTTTGGTATCTATAATAATGGTAACTATTTTTTTAATATATACTGTGTGACCAAAATGGTTCCCAGCCTATGACGTATATATAATCTCATTTAATCCTGATAACACTTCTGCAAATTAAATACTGTATCGATTAAACAGAAAGAGAAGGTAAAGTTCAATTTATAATTTAAAAGTAAAAAAAAAGAACCAGAGCAGGGATTCACCAAGTTCAGACTTCAAAACCTCTAACTTTTCTGTAATACCACTTTTTCCTCAACAAAAATAAAGAGTTGATTCTCATTACTATTTGTGGGTTCCACATCTGCAAATTTGCCTACTCACTAACATTTATTTGTAACCCCCAAATCAATTTTTTTCAATTTTATTTTTAAGTCATCTCTCCACCCAACATGGGGCTTGAACCCTGAGATTAAGAGTTGCAGGCCCCAATGACTGAGCCAGCCAGGCACCACATTGTCAAATCAGTTCTTGTAGCACTTTTATGGTCATTCAGGAGCAGTGAAAAATTTGTCACCTAGTGCACGTGTGCATTCTCAACAGAGGTCACATAAGAAAACAGTATGCATTCCTGTTTCAGCTCTAATACTATAAACAAGTGTCCTTTTTGTGATTTATTCAGTGCCACATTTTTAAGTTTTGTGTTTTTCGTCAGCAATTCATTGTTTTAAATAAACCCCAATACAGTGCTGATGTGTTGACAAGGGTTCCTAAGTATAAAGAAGGCCATGATGTGCCTTATGGAGAAATACTTGTGTTAGAGCAGCCTTGCTTGGGCATGGGATATAGTGATGTTGGTCAAGAGTTTAATGTCAATGAATTAACAATATATATTAAGGTGTTTTTAGACACAAAGATAGCTAAAACAATGAATCATGTATTGATTGGCTGATAAAAATGTTGTGACCAGAGGCTCACAGGAACCTAACCTGGTATTTCCCTTAGGAGCAATGGCTAGGTACTTGCTAATTAGTGTCCAGGGGCAACTTTATAGAACGTAAGTACAGTGAATGATGAGAAATCCAATTGAAAACTTTTCCCCTAAGAATGTATCTATTAATATTTCAGTAAAAGATTCTCCTGTCATTTCCTTCAAAGTCATCATTATATCTGTGTAGTCACTACTCATCTGTATAAGATAAAGAAACCTTTTGTTGCCATTCCATTTTATGGGTTTTAGCTATGTGTTGACTTTTCTCAGAAAACTAATCTCTCTTAAAAGCAATCTAGACTTCTGGTGTGAAAGTCTAAGGAATTAAATTTCATTCTTATGTCATGGGTACTGTTTAAAATGACTGTTTTGTGACATTATAATTTTTAAGACTAGGTTGTTACATACAATATGGACGGTATGAGCAGCAGCAGCAGCAACAACAACAACAACAACAAAACCTAGCAGAGGAATTTAAAAATATCAGCACAAATTGGAACTCTTACCTTTCTTGTCCAAGTCAGATATTTTATTGAAAAAAAAAAAATTACAGTACTTAAAAATCCAAACAAGGACAATTCAGGACTGAAAGAAAGAAAACCTGAAGGAGCCCATTGTCTTCAGTAAAATTTGAATACAAAAAATGTAGACCAGGAAAACAGTTTATGGCCTAATGCACTAGTTCCATGATAAACACACATATATAGTATATCTCCATCAAGTGAAACTTAATCACCTTTTTACAATTTAGAGAGGGAAGGCAGCTTTTACTATGGGTTAAGCCATGTATCATCAATACCATGAAGCTAGCCTATCAGATGTAATAGCTTCTATAAAATACCACAGTGAGATTGCAATAAGCCTAGAAAATGGGCTACAAATCCCAGCTATGCTCAAGCAAGCAGTGAACCAAAAATAAAAATAGGTAAAACTGAACCAAGAACTAGATAGCATTCATCTAGATTCATGATTGATAAGGCAAAGTTCATAGGCCAAGGTTTTAAAGTGACTTATTCAGATCTAAAAGACAGTCATTATACAAAATAAAATAAAAGCATTTATGTAATTCAGGAAAAAAAAGCATGAATTTTTACTCCAAAGGACATAGCACAAATAAGCTTACTTACAATGACCAAATACCACATTATTGTACCTCTAAAATATCACTTTAAATATGCAAAGGTAAAGATACTCAAAGTTGCACTTTATCATATTTAATCTCTCCAGTTTAGACAAGCAATCTAAAAGATGTCATACACTCTCTGCTTAACACATTTTCTGAAATCTTTCAGACTGTAATACCTTTGGGTAAAAGAAATGTCAACTTTAAGTTTCTTTTCCAATCATAATATTTATGTTAGCCATTAAATGCTGAATTAACAATTAATCCATACAACAGTATAAAAATACATGTATTAAATCACAGTTTTCATCAATTATTGGAATTTAATAAAAATATTAGTCATTTTAATATACCATTTTGAAGAATTCAAATGGCCTGAACGTTGTATACTGTCTAAATTATAGCATCAGTAGAAATGTTACATTTTCCCCTCTGTTTATGAAAATGAGCTCATGCAAGTATTTCTGACACTCACGGCGACACATACGGTCTGCCAAAGGTGTGCAAGCAATGCTCACTTTTAAACATGACATAGGATTCAAAGGCATACAGTATTAGTTGAAATACCAGCTTTCACATGATTTCCATAAACTCTAAGCCAAAATGATAATTTTGAGTGGTTTCAGGTATCAAACAAAGCAGATAATTTAAAAAGTAATAGTAAATGATTCTACTAGCACAGACTCGTTACCACTGTGGTTAGCTTAAAACTAGGATGATTTTTTTTTTGTAGTACAATGAACACTATACTATAAAATACAATGGGTTTGTAATACAGAGCAGATTATTCAAGTAGAAAGCAAACTGAACAAAACAGAAATTCTAGTAAAGATTATCAACCTTACCTACTACTCATCTTAGCCCTTGTTAAAATACCCTGAGTAAAATGCAAATACTTTAAATAATGCTGGTTATATAAGACTTCTCTAAAAATGAGCCATAAATGTCAATGCATCATGTTTATTTACAACAGTCAGATATGTAAAAATTAGTTCTTAACCAATCACAATATAAACATTAAGGAATACTTATGTGAGATCTGGAAGTTTTCCATTTTTCTAGCTTTTGTTAGCATTTTGGCAAAGCAAGTAATACATAAATGGATTCAATGTAAAAAAAAATCATAAAAGAGAAAAATATATAAAATTTACAGTAGTTCTACCCACCCTGGGCCAACCTAGATCCCTAGAAAGCCTCCCCAACCAGGTTCACTTCTGACTAAAGGAAGAATACCAGTCCTCCAGCAAAAACAGCCCCATCTTTTCATCAAAGAGGCTCTCACTTCAATGATATTCCTCCAGGGGAAGAGGACAGGAGCCAGGTTCCCTCGAATGTCATTCCCCAGATGTTCAAAACGTAACTAATTTATTAGCATTAGAAGATTTGGTTTATAGGGGAATCTCACTGGTCCAGTTTGTAGCCTACAAAAAAATGGATTATTTTTAAGTATAACATTAGAATATGAATAAAAGATGAGGATGTGGCTTTTTATTCCATAGAAATGGATACATTTCCAAACATGACAATTAAACAAAAAAGCATGCCTACCATTGAAGTTGTGGTCCCTCCTGATTTTTTAATGGTCTTAGAAGGCATTCCATGCAGGCGACTGAGTCTAGCTTGAAAACCTGGAAAATCAAAGTCTTCAATTTAGGAGATTCTATGATCATTGTTCCTTTCGAAACGGAATTCAGAATGAGTAGGAGGTAGGAAACATCTTGAAACTATCTGAAGCAATGCCTAGTAGGGTTCTAATGAGCTTAGTGCACAACTACTGATTATTTAAGAATTAGGATATTATTCAGGGCTTTTCTTTACTCCTGATTTACCTTTCTAACATTTCAACATTGTCATAATGGTCTTAGCAAGAAGGCAAGTCAACTTCTCCAATAATTAGAATGCATGATAAATGTAGTAGCTGAATTACTGTTCAACATGTTTCTTAACAGCATCTTATATTTAGACGCTTTCATTGCCATTTCAGCCTATCCTCTTTAATGATTATTCCTAGAGTCACCATAAGCCCACCATATTCAGCAGTCAGCAGGTGCTACTGACCTCTTCTTCCTGGATGCGACATAAGAGGGAAAGAACCAGTTAAGATACTTTCAAAGACAGGATCTGGTAAATTTTTGTCTAGCTCAGTAGGATCTTCCTTTTCCCACCAGGGCACAACTCCAGTGATGCCACAGGCTCCCCCTGATTCCTTCTCGTAAAACCAGTCACTCTGCTCATCATCACCTGTGTAAATACAAGAAATCCCCCAAAGATTCAGTTTTATTGTCCAAATACACAGAGTTATCAGATTTAGAGTTAAGAAATATAAGAGAACAAATAAATTTGAATTTCAGAGAAACGAATTTTAATATCAATAAATAGTATCCACACAAAATTTTTAGTATGTCTAGATACTACATGGACATACTTATACATGGACATACTTATACTAAAGGAATCATTTGTTATTTAATTAAAAGTCACATTTAACTGGGGATCCTGTATTTTATCTGGTAATCATTTATATAATCTATACAGAAAACTTATTCTACATCATGACTTCACTAAAATGTTTTTTAACACTACAACAAGAACTGTCACCACGACAAAAACACAAGCTTTTCTGTTTTAGAACCAATTAAAAAATGTGAAGAAAAATAAATGTGGCTAATTCTAGGGCAAAAATTGTAGAGAATTCCAGTTAAGTTACTACCCTTTCCAAATTAAAGAAAAACAAGCCTTAATCTCCTATGGAGAATTAAAAGTATAAAACTGTAGAACCTGTTATCTGCAGCTGATAATGGCATATAATTAGCTTAATTTCATGATTTGTATGGAGTGTAAAAGGGGAAACAATCATGAACAGATGTGACTAAATGAAATTAATCTGATTAAGTTCATTAAGAAATAGTTGTGAAAAACTTGATTTTAAATGAAAAGTGACAATACCACAGAATTTACAAAGAAACTACACTGGAATACAACAAGCAAGATGTTTTTAAAACAGAACACAATCCATAGTAAGTCTGACTTTTGGGAACATCCATGAGTGTAACCATGGAGAAATGATCCATTTAAAATTCAGTTCAAAATGTACTGGTGAGTGGACAGTATTTTGTTTTTAAAACCAAAAACATGAATCAACAGATTTTTGTTTTCACAATAGGAATAAGGAGGCAAAAATACAGAAGACAGATGGCTTTTAAAAATAAGTGACAAACGCATTTTGAGTATGATCCTTGATTCATTAAAGTCTCCGTGATTCTTTGAAAAACTACTAATTCTGGTTTTTAAGAGGGTCATCACAACTACCATAAAGTCTTTCCCTTTACCGAAAGAGATTTCTGACTTCTAAAATATCTTACTACAAATATTTTTAAAAGCAAACTAGAAAAAAAACAAAGCTTCAACCAAAAATGACTTTACAGGAAACAGCCATACTTCAAATTATGAGTGAAAAGTTTAAAGCATTTGGAAAACAAAAGCCACCAGTTTATTTCAATTGAGGATTTAATTAAAATTAATTTTTAAAAATGACCACATTTCAAAGCACGTAAGTATTACTTCTTTTACTGAGAATCATATTAAAATTTCCCAGAACAGGTACAGGTACAAGAAAAGAAAAGGAGTCACTTGAAGCTAATTATCCTAGATGTTAATTCCAGTGGAGACAATGTTATTATGGAGAAATGAGGTTATTATTTTTTTATGTGATATACAACTTTGTTCTTAATAGGGAAATCACATAGCTAGCTACAGATTACGAACTTGAGCTCTGAAGTCAGACCAATTAGAATTGCAGTGTTCTGCAACACTGGGGAAGGAATCTCGACTCTCTGAGCCTAGGTTTCACCAAACGCCCCCAAAAAAGACTCTCCTGGAGAAAAGCGTAAAGTAAATTGAATTACAAAAATGCACTTAGAAATGTAAAATATAATAAGCTCATAATAAATGGTAGCATATTATTCTATACCTTTCAGAGCTTTTCAAAGAGGGACAGATTTGTCTAAAAGTTATTTTTCAAAAGTTTTTTTTCATTTCATTTCATTACCAAGTACAACATTTCTAATAACTTTTGAGTAGACACGTGTATTTAAATGAGAATTTCAGTATATTATCAAGGTATCAAAGCTCACTCTGAGCCTCAGGGTTCTAACATATTTCAGCAGTCTCTTAACTTTAAAAAGTCTATGGTCTTTAAAACAGTATGCACCTATTTACCTGGAATATATATGGCTTTATAAGTAAGCAACAATGATAGATCATTTATTTTATTCCTACCACCAGGAGGATAAACAGACTAAGAGAAAAACACATAGGTAGCTACTATTTCCTTCTTTTTTCCTATCATTAGACTATAATTTTTTTAGGCTATTTATAATTTAAAACAAAGTTTTGGTTTCTTTTTTCCCCTTAGAACTTACTGCTTTCTTCTAAATATTCTCAAGAAAGGCAGATAACATTTGCAGGTATGCCTCCTGCCTCCTTCCTCAGGTTTTTCCTATTTTCTTCCCAAATAGGTAGCTTCAAAATAATGCTATGGGAAAGTGTGAAAGGCTTCGGGGAACTTCAAAGATGTAAAAAGATCTAAGAGGTAAGACATGACTGTTTAACAGTTTACAATATTGAACTCATGAAAAGTGTCTAATTACTTACGAACTGGATAGGATGAATAAATGTCACGGCTGAATAAAAATGACAAATGACTTGCAAATCCACCTTTATTAATGCTTACACAGTATTAAACACATGTGGAATCAGGTGGAGACAGAACCGGTGTCTTGTGAACTTGCTGAGACAAAATTGAAAAGACTGATGTACGTAAAGCTTTCTTAAGGAAGATGATCCTTCCTTAATATTATTAGCTCCACATACTAGCTTTTGGAGATAATCAATTACTTTAGGTCATGAAGACAGGGTACCCTGCATAGTATAGAAAATAACCAAACCCCAGTCCACTGAGTAGGTGTATGTAAGGTAAATGGATTGCAGTCCTGAACCTAGGAAATAACTAGTAAAAAGCACAACTTTAAAATGAAGACGTTTTTCCAAAGGAATAAAAGAAATAGCATTTCAGTACCTTGTCTTCCCTCATCATTCGTAAATAAGCCAGCATCAGTGCTGCTGAGACTGCTGGAATCACTGCAATAAAGGAAAAGGAAAAAAAAAAACAAAAACAAAAACAAAAAAAACAGATCAAAAGAACAATTGATCTCTCAGTCGTAAAATTTTAAAGAGACATGGCAGTTCAGAGATGAAACAAGCCTGATAAAGATTGGAAAGAAAATAAGTTGATTTTTTTTTTTTTAATCAAACTGCAAATATTCTGGTTCCATTAACTACAGAGCATATTATTTTTGGCACATAAAACCACAGGAATCTAATGGGACCCTGACAGTAAGCCAGATGTGACTGCGACGAGGTGCTGACACAATTGATGCATTTTATTATCTGCTTTCATTGAATGCTCACTGCTCCTTTCTTATGTCATGCAATTCAGCCTGAGTGCGGAACACCACTCTCAATAAAATGGGCAAAGTCTCAATCAAAGGCAGGCTCAGCCTTTCTTCAGCACATGAAATGCAAGGGCCCAGGATGAAATTACTTCTCATGACCACATTTGCAAATATTCTGGAAAAAGACATTACTTAAGAATTCATAACAACTCTATTACTTGGCAAGGAAGAAAAAAGTTTACAATGGTAACAATCCATTAAATCAACGTTAAAATCTCTCTGAGTAATCACCGAGCAAAATATGGAATACTGCCAATATTAAGGAGGAGGTCTAAAAAATAACAGGTTCTCCATACTTCCAAAGAAGTTCGAGTATGATACAAAGTCAAATTTCATATACAAATTAAACAGTAGATATTCAACTGACATAAACTGTCAGTACTAGTTCTAAGAGAAGCAATACTTAATCTAGTTAGTTAAAAGATGCAAAAACAAGATCATGTAACAAGAGGTTTGGCCTCTAAACAAAATTGATAATGTTCTTTAAAAATTCTCATATACTCTTTTCTTCCTGTAATTCTTAATTTTAACCAATCAGGAAATTGCCCCTGTGAATTTTGTCATACTTTCCCATTAACGTGCACAGCCCTATAACCTGACATACTTAACAAAACTGATCTGTTTTTTTTAAATTAATCTGTTTTAAAAGATTTAAATTGAGAGTTTAGGATTAAAAGTATAGATGAGATCTAAATCCCTGTTATCTGAATATACGATATCATTTCAATTATTTGATTTTTAAAAAATAAAAAGCATAAGGATTTATTAAGTGGTTCATTTTCCCAAAGAACTCTAAGTACCATTTTCTTTAATTTTCTTCATATTAGGAGAATGTATGAAACTCCCTATACTGCACAAGTGTTAATGAAAGAAAGGAATACTTTCTTAGACAATCACACTCATAACTGCTTATTTACAAACATGCACGTTCTCTTAGGCACAGAGATGTCTGAGGATTAAAAAGACTTCGGAAACTTCATTTTTTTTGCTATCTAGCTGGGTAAACTACTATTGACTTTTTTTCTCTTCAGTGACTGATTAGTGCTTTCCTGTCTGCCTGCATCAACACAACCCTAACACAGGGCCTTATCCTACATACCCTGAGTCACAATTCTTTTTCTGAAATCCTTGAGGCAAAATGTATTTGAAATTCACAATTTTTCAAAGTCTGGAAAGATATGTTCTAAAATGCCTAAAAGGGGTCTAGGGTAGTGTGCCAGTATCAAACCTATTAATATGGTTTTTCAAATAAATGAATGAATATCCACATTAAATCCAGGTCAAGCTAGGTCTGGCCACCAATGAATTAGCTTTTCACAGCTTTCAGAATTCAGATTTACAGAAAAAGGATTGTGAAACTGTGAAACTATGTGCTCTTTTTTTTTTTTTTTTTTTTTTGGAGGGGGGCGGGATACAATGGTCTTCTAATTTCTGAGTTCAGATTCACTTCTTTTAATATTCTACATACAGCCAAGCTCATCTTTTATAAATATAATTTGCTGGCCAAAAATATTATGATATCCTGGATGGGATCCTGGAAGAGAAAAAGAACATAAAAAAAAAAACAAAAAAACAAGGAAATTCTAAACAAGTACTGACTTTTGTTAATAACGTGTCAACATTGGCTTGCTTATTCATTCAGACTAGTACATCACAGTAATGTATGATATTAATAATAGGGGAAACTGGGTACAGATATATGGGAACAGGATATACAGAAAATCTCTGTACTATCTTTACAATTTTCTATAAATCCAAAAGTGTTCTAAAAGAAAAAAAGAAAAAGTTTATAAAACATACATGTATATATCTATGCATATATACATATATAAAATAAATAAAATAATAAAGTATTTTCTATTAAAAATCTAAAATTACTTCCCCAAACTTGTTGGATTAAATATAGATTTCAAGGCTCTGTAATGGATGAGACCTACCTAAATTCTTCCCATCTCTATTTCTGGCTTATGTTCTTTCTCCAAGTGGTATCCCAATTTTCTCTTTCCTCTCTCTGCCTGCGTACTTTTTTTTTTCCTTAAGATTTTATTTAAATTTAAATTAGTTAACATATAGCATATTCTTAGTTTTAGGGTTAGAATTTAGTGATTCATCAGTTGCATATAACACCCAGTGCTCATCACATCAAGTGCCCTCCTTAATGTCCATCACCCAATTACCCCAGCCCCCTACCCACTTCACCTCCAGCAACCCTCAGTTTGCAACCCTCCTATATTTAAGAGTCTTAAGGTTTGTTTGCCTCTCTGTCTTTATCTTATTTATTCTTTTTAAAGAGAGAAGGAAATCAAACTTCCCCTTCCAAGAGCAGCTTAGTCCCTAATGATCCTTATCTTCATTTGGCATCTTTTCACGTGTGTTTTAAACAACATGTCTCCTTATTTATATTTCACCTCATTGACATCTAGCTAGTTGCTCCAAGTACATCATGTAGTTGTTAGCATGTTCAATAAATCAGAACAAAAACTTATATATGGAAGCAAGTCGTTTCATTTTTGGCATCTGACAGCCATTATGGCTTATCTCCAAGGACAAGTCTTCCCACATTTTTTTTTTTTTTTAGCATGACTTTTATAGCACAGTATTTGGAGAATATATTCCACAATGGTTGTCAAATTAATGTTTGTACACTAATCCCAATCCTCTGCCCCAATCTGTTCATTTCCTGTATTTTTTATTCTTGACACCAACACACTGAGAGGCCTATTTCTCATTCATCCTCCCAAATACAGTCAACTCTCCATTGATTCCAACTCTTAAAATGGCTCTCCTATTGTTTTCCCTTCTACTATCACTGCCACAATTTGCCCCTCCCTTAAGGATGAACTGGAGGTCGGTCAAAACCAAAAAAAACCCAACATTACTGTGCTATAAAAGTAACTCAAGAAAATGTAAATCTAATTGAGTTTCTTCACTATTAAAAAGTCTTCACTGGCTTCCCTTTATTTATATGATGAAATCCAAACTACCATAGTACACAAGATCTTCAAGACACACTGCCATAGGCTCAACGCCACTTTGTTCTAGTAATAATCAATTATATGCAATTTTCCCAGATATGTTCACTTTGCTTCACAATTCACACCTTTGCATAAGCTGTTCCTCTACCCAGGAATGCCATTTCCCTTCAACATCTGAACAATACTTAAACCTCAGCTCCTTTAGGAAATTCTCCTTTACCAGTACTTTCTGCCCAGCATACTTCATTTTCATCGTTTGCTTATCTGCTATTCTAAACAACCGGGCTGTAGGAAACAGGGTCCGTCTTTAGTAATCATCCCACAGAGGAGGAAACATGCATCTAAGTCTTAGGTAACAATAAAAATAGTTACATAGCTAAGTTTTAAAAGAAAGAAGGGGCACCTAGGTGGTGCGGTCTGTTTAGTGTCTGACTCTTAGTTTCAAAGGTTCAGGTCATGAGCTCAGGGTGGTGAGACTGAGACCTGCTTCGGGCTCCACGCTCAGCATGGGGTTGGCTTGTGATTCTCTCTCTCTCTCTCTCCTTCTGTCATGCACCCCCCCCCCCCCAAAGTGCACTCTCTTTAAAATAAATAAATCTTTAAAAAAAAAGACTAATAAAAGAAAAATATTAAAAAAATATTCTGGAGTGAAAACATCCTCTTTGAAAATTTGTACCTGGGCTGTTGACTGCTGGGTAGCCTGATCATATCTAATAGAGACTCAGATATTTTTTACAATGAAGAGAAATGAGAGTTTCATCTCATTTTTCTTCCAGGGTAGATGTCTGTCAATACAAGGCAGATATCAATAAAAGAAAGGCTTGGAGGATCAATCCAAAAGGCAAGTAATCTGTAAATAATCCAGAAATGAATACTATCTCCATTGCCACATATTCTCCCTCCCAGTGACTGAGAAAAATAATCACTTTCAAGTCAAGCTAGGTGGTCCCCAGTCATATTGGCCCAATTACCATAAAAGTAATTTTCATTCTGGTATAAAAATGCCAACTTTTTTGGAAGAAATGCAGATATCATAAAATTTTCAAAGCTTTCCTGAAACATTTTATTTTGAGCAATTTTTACTTCTTCCAAAAAATTACATAAATAGCAAACCATCACTGATAAAGGGCCCATCCTATAAACTTTTATCAGGTCCTATTCATGTTTCTAATCATATCTATAAGCAAATATATATATATATATATATATAACTGTATATATTATTAAATATATACATATAAAATCCATGGTTCATAACCTACATGATTAAAATAATGCCAATCTTACAAATCAAAATCAAATACTCTTTGTCAGCAAGGATTTTTTTTTTCTGGATCATAGTTCTGTGTTTGGTTTTAAGAACATGCCTATAAGGATGAACAAAGTCAACATTTTCTCATTCCTTGCAGTAGCATTAGTTCTGTGTAAAAGAAAAATGATCACTTACCTCTGACGCTGTTAAAATTGTACTTAATAATTATCATTGTGGTATACCTGCTTTCTAGAATAGATAGATTAGACTAGCTGCCAAAGGATCATTGTTTTTCTCATTTGTCTAATGACAAGATCAAGTGTTTCTAGACTATAAATTAGGTTTTACAATTCATAAATGATCAGATTTCTCAGCAATCTAGAGACTTCTTAAAATACCAAGCCATACATATTGAAATGGTATGAACATTTGATTCTCAGGTATCAATATAAACTGATGAATTGTGACCCTAAAAAGCACCAAAGGCTAAAGCTCTATAATTAAACAAATAAATAATTACAAATCCAATTCCAAGAGTTACAAATGTGCTGTTATTCAAAAGCACATTCTTTCCCACTGAAAAACTATTTCCTTTTCTCTTTATAGCTGAATATTAAGTCTTTATAACACAATCAAAAGATGTTGTGTAAATCAAAGAAGCAATTTTGTTTTGTGCTAAACATTGTAAATTATAAGGAAATATAACCATGGTTAAAACAGTAATATCACTATTGCTATATTTTATTATTATAATTTATAATTATGTTAAAATAGAATTAATTAAAATACAAAACACATTCAAGCACAAACAATGGAGACACATATTTTTATACTTAGAGAATATAAAAGTCACCTTTCACTCATGAGTTCATCTGAGACTTTTTGCTCTTCATAGTCCATTTTGTCCTTACTGGTCTGGCTTACTTCCTCACTTTCTAAAACTACTCCTTCATCTTGGATTTTTGGCCCTTGTCTAATTATTTTCAATTTCCTTTTTTTGACTTTGTTCTTGGTAAACTCTTGATATTGGTAAGCTCTGTCATTGTCCATGTCCTGGTCTCTACAACCTTCAAGGGGCTGGGTCATTGTCCGTTTGTTACAGATGTCCTGTGGGAGGTCCACTGCCATGCGTTTGACCTTTCTCCTTCTGCGCAGAGTTCTGTTCCCAAGGTTGTCCACGGCAAAATCTGATTCGTGCCATAGAGGTCTTTTTCCTCGTACATTATTATTTAAGTTTGATGATGGCCTGCGTTTAGCCACTAACATTTGGTCATCAGAGTCACTATGATCTTTTTTATTATTATTGTGATTCTCTCTATAGTCCTTGCTTGGTTCTTCTAAACTAGAATCAGAGCCTTCACTTAAGCAGTGGCCAGGCTCCCATGGGTGATGAACATTATACGACCTTCGTTTTCTCCCTCTCCTTTTCCTTGCTTGGCGTTTCAGAGGACAAGACATACTTCGAGAATGATCGCCTGTTTCAGCAAATCCACCTCGAGCTTGCTCTGAGCTCTCTTCCAACGCGGAGACAAGATCATGAACCAGTTCTTCCATGGTTCGACTGAAATGCCTACATTTTAAAGAAAGAAAAAAAATTAAAGAAAATAACTGTATTAACCCAGTTTATTACAGCAGATAATTCACGCTAAGTCTAAAATTAAGTTATTATAAAGCATGTTTAAAAGTGATTTTTCTATTCAAGATATTATAGTATCAAATATTTTGACTCATTTTTAAGTTCCTTTTTCTTGTATAAGTTCTTTTATTAAACATAGGAATTACTTCAAGGTACAGTAACTATATTAGCAATGAAATATCCCAGTAATTTCATATTTTTACTGTGTAATTATGGGAAAGTTGTTTCTGCTTAAGTCACTTTTCATTAGTCTACTCCTGCTCTTGCTCTACCGTTCTCCTAGAACAGATAAAGAGAAGACTTTCTCAATCCTTCTTCCAACCATCCCCTCCTCCTAACTGACTTCTAAGTGAAGAAGGAAGCTGTATAATTCTTTACTCACCACATGCTCTACCCAGTCACTACCACAATAGGCAAGAGAGATGGAAAGACTGACAGGTACTTTCAAGATTTGTAATATATGTTTTTTTTTTTTTTTTTAAAGAGCTTAACCAGATACTAGGCATATAGTTAGGCCACACTAATTTCATAACTCAGTCAAGCAGAAACTATGTTCTTATTCACACTGGAGCCTCACAGGTCTAAAATGGCCCTTCATTTTTCTTACAATTCCTTCTGAGACAGTTTCTTGGCTTTTTTTTTTTTTTTTCTTTTAAAAGAAACAAATAAAAACCTCTGAATTATGTTACCAGTGAGAAAATTATCCACTTGTCAGTTAGGATAAACATTAAGCATTCCTTAGGAACTTTTATAAATCATACTGGCCTTTTCCAAACCCAACTCCCAAAGAGTCTAAATCAGTTGGTGATGGAGAATCCAAAATTCTGATTTTAATTTTAAACCTTATAGGTAATTCAAATATGTATCTTCATTATAAAAATTGTGATTCATCATTTCTGAGTTCTAGAAGCACCTAGGGATCAAAATATTCTGAACTACAGAGGCAGGGGTAGGCACACTTTTCTGTAAAGGGCCAGATAGTAAACATTTTAGGCTTTGCAGTCCATTAGGTCTCTGTCATAACCACTCAACTTTAGCCACTGTAAGGTGAAAATAGCCCTAGGCAAGACATAAATGAATGGATATGGCTATGTTCTAATAAAATTTTATTTACAAAACCAAATGATGGCTGGCCATAGTTTGCTGACCCCTGGTTTATATAGTCTCTACAGTCTATAATTTTAGGCATTTGCAAGTTCCCAATAATAACTTTTAACTTTGTCTTTTCATTTTAACAACCTGAAAACAAACATACATTGTAATTCAACCAGATTTACTACTTATTAGATGATGTACACATACAGCTTCTAACACAAGTACTTACTATGTGCTGGGCCCATTTTAAAGTGTTTCATATGCATTAGGTCATTTCATTCTCACATAATAAGCGTATAAGGTAGTATATGAGATACACAGTGACAGAGACACTAAGGGCAATTGGCCCAAAATGACACCCCTAGGAAATGGTAGAAACAGGTTTCAAATTCCAGCAATCTGATTCTAGAGCCTGAAATCTATAGCCGAGAAGAGCATCCTAGTACTACATAATTCCAATAACCAGTTTGCATTTTTGTTGATGAGTGATGTAACAGCAGGTGGTACTATTTTATTTTATTTTTTAAAGATTTTATTTACTTATTCATGAGAAACACACAGAGAGAGAGAGAGGCAGAGACACAGGCAGAGGGAGAAGCAGGCTCCATGCAGGAAGCCCGATGAGGGACTGGATCCCGGGACTCCAAGATCATGCTCTGAGCCAAAGGCAGACGCTCAACTGCTGAGCCACCCAGGTGTCCCAGGCGGTACTATTTTAATTGTTCAGACAGATTTAATATACATCTATGTAAGGCCAAGTGACTCAAGTTTGGCATCATATTCTTTTTAACAGAAAAACGAAAAAAGGGAGACCTGAATCAACACACGACACAGGGCAGAAAAAGTGGTGAAGGTGTGATGAATCCGAAGGACCAATGCTGTAGCCGTCAGTAAAACATACACTGTGAGCAATTCACTAAATGGACATACTCTTTCATTTAATGAGTTTGAATTTTCCAGATCTCCTTCGGCATTCTGAATGAATAAAAGCTTACATGAACACACCTCTTTAAATATGTATGTTTTATATAAACTCTGGAGAACCACTAAAAGGATCCTATATGTTACTAAGGTTTCAGAACACTGCATATGATTATGAGAAATATGTCACATAGAATTGTAGCCAAAAGAAAGGCTATGATCCTGACTAGATGATCCAAATGGGTGTTTTCACCCTTACCTCTGTTATAACTGCCTTTTTGTTTTTCTTTTATTACATCATTTGTTCATTTTGTTCATTTCCTTTAATACTATTTCTTTGGAAGAAATGTAGTCTGAAAGACCTATTATCTCTGAATATAATATAGTAAGATACAATTCATTGGAAGCCAGTTTAACATGTCTTATAATAAAGATCCCTGTCTAAAAGAAGACTCAGTATCACCTGGTTCTCAAGTAACTTACTTTTTGAAGATTCAGTTTTCTTACCAATGGGTAGGTGACTAGGTCTAAATATTAATATAAAATTAACTCAATGCATGAATACAACCTCCAACTAAATCTGCAGATTACTTTGGAAGTCATAATCTAGTGCCTTACTTTAAAAAGAAAATGTGGTGTTCCTAACATTAGGTAAAGGTTAGCAATCAGGTTCAACCAATTGAAATGTGTCTTCAAATAATTTCATTTAAAAAGAACTGCTGTAACAGACATAGAACTGTCTATTCTATTTAAGAAAATAGAACTGATAATATTACTAAGAATGAGTGCAAAACTTCTTTTACCATCATTAAAATTGTCACCATGATTTTATATTTTCTTGAGAGCTTAAAAAATTTTAACCAGAAGAACCCAATTGATGCCATGATGTCACTCAAGTAGGAATCAGATATGAATATCAACGAATACAATTACTTTAAGAGAGTTTTTGGGGTGCCTGGGTGGCTTAGCTGGTTAAGCATCTGACCCTTGATTTTGGCTCAGGTCATGATCTCATGGTTGTGATATTCAGGCCCACGTCTGGCTCCACAGTGGGCACAGAGAGCCTGTTTGAGATTCTCTGTCCTCTTCTTCTACCTCTCCCCTCCCTCTCAAAAAACAAAACAAAACAAAGACTTCCTAAAAACCCAATAATAATGCAGAAAAAAAATACATTTAACATAAGTGCCATTCAGAGTTCATCAATTTTTTCCCCTTCAGTTTCAACTAACCAGACTACTGCAAGCCAAAATCCCTGTTAATAAGCCAGTAATATTAGTCAGTCAAGCTGCTTCACTTGTATCTCTCAGGGAAAACTGCCATCAACTGCCCTCACAGAAATAAAGTTGTTATAAAAGATCACCACATGACCAATAGCTCATTTATTTTCTTGGCGTTTACACTAAAGACCACTGTATGGAGACACTTTATCTTCAAGATAGTTTATTAAATAAGACCTTTCCTATTGAAGAGGAAACCTGGAAATTCCTAACCTTCTTGTACAAAAACCTGTGTTTATTAAGCATTATTGTTGTAAAGTTTAAATTATGGTAAAATTCAGTGAATTACCACTTAGCTAATTAGAACAACAGTCACATTTATAAAACCATTTCTCTTTATTTGGAATTCAATGGAAATGATACCTTTTGAGAACAGTTTGCATTGAGCACAATGTCTCAGATACCCCGTACCTAATAGTTTTCTTAAAATACTCCAAATGAATAGAATAAAATTATAGTCCCACTATCCATATAAAGTTGGATTTCATAAAAAGAAGTGACCTGAGTAGGTAGGCATTTTGGTTTTGTGTAGGTATTACATTGCTTATGATCAACCCAAAACTTGATATGTCAGTTTTGGGTAGGAATTTTTTTTGCCAAATGTTAAGTTTCTTTGTCCTCCTCTGGGCAATATTAAACTTCCAACAAAATGAGTCAATTGCTCTCTCTGGCTTTCTTAACATGGAGCTCTAATTAATTCAGACAAAGGCCTTTCCTAAAGATGCATGTTTGAGAGTGAGGATGGTCAATGAGTGTAGAAAAACTGGCACTGAGTTTAGGGTTTTCTTTCAAATGTTTCTGGTTCAAGAGAGAAGATGCAGGAAGCTGCCTTAGTCCAAACTTACTGTTCCTATGTTCCCAAAGGACTGGGAGTTGACTGATAAACCAAGGACTCTCAAACAGCGGTCAACAAGGTATAGGCAGGCACAGCAGGAGATGAAGCCCAAGGAACCCCACCTCCCAAACTGATCCCCCTAATAACTAACAACTGTCAACAACTATTACTTTTTAAAGACTCTTAGCAATAACCACTATTCGTAGGAGGATAAAATATAGCATAATCTCCTTGCCTAGATACTGATAAAAATAATTACATAGGATGTGTGTCTACTGAATAAACCCAACAAGTTCATTAGTAAACAAACAAAAATCTTTCTGATAAATAAAAGGTAACTGACTATAGCTGTCAAATACCTAGAAAAGGAAAAAGAAATCAAAGACTCCTTATCACTTAGTACACAGTAAAATTCTCATCTTCATCTCTGTAAAACATGAATTCACTCTTCTACAAAGTTAAGGAACTCCAGCAGTGGAGTGCTAAAATGAAGTTAAATGTTGCCAAATACAACTGCTTAATTGGCTCTTAAAAATTTAAGGATATAATCATTTATGTGTTAGTTTTTATATGATTAAAAACTCAAAGTGTACAAAACCAATGTACAAAGAGTACCTAGTCAAGAGCTATGCTGATGAATATATGCTATGACTGATCACAAACTTAAGAAAATAGTCTCAGAATTACGTATCTCAATATTCATGTTAGCTTTTGCTTAAGACAGGAAGCGTTGTTTGGTCATAAAGTAAAATCAAAATTAACACGTAACAGTGTAGACCACGACAATGGGTGATTAAACATGCAAAAAGTAAGCCTGAAAGATGCCCCATCAAAGGCTAAATTTCATGACTAATTAATCAAAATATGGTCTGTAAGGATTAAGTTTGATTAAAATTTCTGCTGCTTATAGGAATTTATAAATTTCCTTCTTTAATGGTAATATATTTGTCAAATAAGTCTTTATCTCAGCCGAGTAACCTATTAAATGATGAATAGAATTATCTCCTTTTATATATCTTAGGGAAGGTAATCTTAGGAAAAACAATAACTCTAACATTAAATGTTAACATTTAAGCTAGTTTAGAAATTCCTTACCTATTTAAACCATTCATCAGAAGTAACATTATCTCTCTTTTTGAAAGAGGTAGCAGGGAGGAACTTATTATGAAACATGTAAAAGCTAATTACAACTTTACGTTAACACTAGGCAATGCATATGGTACAGAATTCTCTAGATGGGGGAAAAGGCTGGGAAAAACCTGTAGAGAACATGAGCTTTAAAGTCAAATCTATGAATCTGGAAGCTAAATTTGACTATATTCATTAGCTAGAGGACCTTATTACTTATCTTCTGATTCTGTTTATTCATCATAAAAAATGGTATACTTTCTACCTTGATGGGATTCTGTGGGATGAGAGTGGTTACTAAAATGTGAGAGCAGTTATTTCATCTTTCAAGAACCTCAATATACAAATAGAGTGGTCAATGAAATATCAAATCATTTTGCTTTTAAGGTAGAACCACATTATGAGTCCTGAGGATATCATAATAAAGGCACAGACCTGATCCTTTCTGTGTTCTTGAACCACTCTGAATCACAAGGAGAGGGGGAATAACAGATATTTGCAAAAATCTTGTATGTGATTTCAAAAAATTCATGTACTCCTTAAAGGTTTTCATAGATCTTAAGGAAAAAAAACCTAAAAAACGCAAAATTAATGCTGTGTATCTTAGTCTACCTTAGTAACACACAAATAAAAGAAAAAATAAACTACAGAAAATCAAGCTTCCAAGTTAAGAGTTCCAAGTTCTCTACCAAACAGAAAAACTCATTTTCCATAATGCTCAACTGACTTGCACTCAACTAGAGGTGCTGATGGTACCTGCTATTTTGTCACTTTTGTTACCACAGGTACACCCAGAAAGCTTTCTTCTTCCTTACTCTAGCACTCTAGCACTTTGGGGGTAAACAAACAAACAAACAAACAAAACAACAAACAAAAAAAACCATACATGGCTTTAGAAAAAAGTCTAATTCTACTTTCGAAAAAGTGATTTAATAAATCAAGCTCATTTATAATTTAAATTTGAAGAACATTCTTCTGATTTTGACTTCATTTAATGACTTCAAGAATCATTCAAAATTTCTTATACTTCAATCACTTTTGAAATGTAAACTATTGAATAGGAGGTGGCCTAAATGAAATAAAGTCAAAGTCTAAAACAAACACAAATAACTTAGAGTCTAAAAAAAAGAATTCCAATTCTTGTCAACACACATATATTAGAGCATCTGTGGGTGTGCTTCTAATATGTACAAGATGAGTTTCATTCATTGCTCACACATGGGATTTATTGAATATGTAATATTCTGAATCCCTAGAATAAGAATGAAGAAAACTAAATATTATTACAAGTATCCAGCATAACACTTGACACAAAACAGATGTAAAAAAGAAAAAAAAAAAAGATCTGTTGGACAAACCAATGAATGAATGAATAGGAAAAATACAACTTCACTAAAAATTTAGACAATCCAGATTTCAAATTTTCTGCCACATTAACAAGCCAGACACACTTCATTTTTTTTTTTAGCTAAGTAAATGTGATGGAAAGGACAAGTTATCAAAGATCATGTAAAGGTTTCCAGCTTGCTGTACAGAAAAATGCTAAGAAGCTCTACTAATATTAATGAGTTATTTGGTCAAAATTACAGTGGCTACTGCTTTGATTCCTCATTGTTGAAACAGAAACTTGATTCAAACATACCTGACAGTATGGAATTGACCTCAAGATAAAAGACAAAAAAAAAAAAAAAAAAAGAAAAGGCAGTAATTTAAATGATGCACTTTTCCACTATGCACTTTTAAGACCTGAAAAAAAATCTAAATACTTAAATAGGAATGAAACTAATGAAACTACAGAAAAAAAAAAAAATTCAGAATCAATATAGTTTATTTTTAAGGGCTTTTTTTTTTTTTTAAAAAAAAAAGTAAACCACATAAATTTAAATAGTTTAGTTCAATATATCAATAATTCAGTATTTTCATTATCAAGGACTTAATTGTAAAATTTGTTTAGTTCCACTTTTAAGATCTTAAAAACAAATCAGAAATTGACTTTAAATATAAATCACTAATAAAGTAAAAATAAGTGTTTCTAAATTATAAATGCTTTATCCAATAAATGGATCAAATTTTAAAAGACAGGTTTACATTCTAAGTACCAAAATACTTATGCTTTTTGGCCCCTAATTTCAAAGTTGTATGTGAATGATGAGGCAGGAAAAAGAGATAGACACTCTCAGCTGTATTTGATAAAAATATAATATGAACCACTTATGAGAACTTGCCCAAAAATAAATTCATTTCCTGAGACACACAAAACCAGAGGATTTTTATTATTTAATTATATAAAACTTGTCTTCAGGAGGAATAAATTACAAAATAAAGTATCAGTTCTACTTTTCAGCAAATTGTTAAAAGAGAGGTAAATCATTTACTATTTACGCATTTCGTGCCTAAAACCATGAAAATTTAACCTCGACATTGGAGAAAAAACTGAAGTCAAGATGAGAGGTAAATATAACAGGAATTCTAGGTCGGTTAACAAATCTGGGCATGTTCTTTCAAGTTTAGATATTCCCATGATATTGAATCATATTCAGACAAATAGGACGTATACCAAGAGGGTTAAGAATTGCTTTTAGATATACTGTAATCATGCTGCAAATAAGGTTTTTGGACTAGTTATTTAAACTATACTTGTTCCTGTTCCACCATTTATAAACGCAAAACCGACAGCACCTGTCTCAAAAGATTTACGTGAGTAATGGGTACATAAAAGCTGGCATGGAGTGATGATTCAGTAGTAGTATCCCTAGTGGCACTGAGATTTCATAACTAGGATAAAACATAACACTCATAGTATGATAAATGTCTGATCAATGAGGGAGAAATAAAATTCCATTGAGAAATAACCCAATAATGCGATGGTTGTGCAGATAAACTAGAAAATCAAGGTTCCACTTTTCTGGAAAGTGTTTATTCTGGCAAATCAGGCATGATTTTAAGACTTTCATTCAGAAACACTGACTAAGCTCTAGGCACTATGTTAGGCTCTGATGCCATAGGAAAGAATGAATTCTATGCGGATAATTGAAAATAGGAGAAGTACTTTACGGTAAGTGAAGGATGGTTTCTCTGTATCACAGAGAGGTACCTAACTAGGCTTTAGGTAGGAGGTGAAAGGGAAAGGAACTGGTACTTTTTAATTAACTAGTCATCTATCCTACAAATCAACATCACTACAGCAAGAGCAGACCAAGAGCACACTTTGACTGGCTCCCTTAACAAGGCATTGATCGAATGGTGAAACATGAAGAAAAGTACCCACTAGATTACTGGAGAGGAAATCCTGGGGTCATGGAAATGTCCCAGATCACGTTTTGTGTGGTGAGTACGCAGTATATACAATCGTCAAAACTAAAAACACTAAACACCTACGAAGGATGTTATGTGATGCTAAGGACATACGACACCATTAAAAAAATATGGCTTGTTCAAAAAAAAAAAAAAAAAAAGAAAAAAGAAAAAACAAAAAAAGATGCTCCCTGCTTTCTCCCTGGAAAATGAGAGAATTTAAAAGTACGACCAAATGTATCCCCATTATAAAGTGAACTACAGAATGATCTAATCTCATTCACAGCATGTGATATTCTTTTAACTTTTTTTT
Organism: Canis lupus baileyi; assembly: GCF_048164855.1. Taxonomy (NCBI): domain Eukaryota; kingdom Metazoa; phylum Chordata; class Mammalia; order Carnivora; family Canidae; genus Canis; species Canis lupus. The sequence goes on along the minus strand of NC_132875.1, from coordinate 11,120,776 downwards.
TTTAAATTTTGTCTATTTATTCATGAGAGACACACACACACACACACACAGAGAGGCAGAGACACAGGCAGAGGGAGAAGCAGGTTCCATGCAGGGAGCCCGATGCGGGACGCGATCCCAGGACCTCGGGGTCACGCCCTGGGCAGAAGGCAGGCGCTCAACTGCTGAGCCACCCAGGCGTCCCTCTTTTAACTTTTAGGTGATGCAAAGAAAACCTTTGAGATCCCAGACTACTGGAATCCCTCCTGGTCTCATTCACCGCACAACCTAAGAATGGACATACATCCTCCAGCCACAGGTCACCTGTTTTTTTTTGTTGTTGTTTTGTTTTTTGATGCTTTCGCGTTTGAAACCGTCAGCGGGAAATCTGCCTGCTCGTTTCACTGCCTGTCCCGTGCATGCTCGGGGCGGGGGGCGGGGGGAAAAAACAGGCCTGGCATCACAGAGTTTCCAAACAGAATTCCAAACACCCAGCTTCTGCCTTGGGTATTCTGCAACCCCTGACAGTGTCCTATCCCAGGCCTGTCCTGAAGACAAAGCCGCTCTTTAACCTGTGCAGGCGCTCGGAAAAGTCCAATCAATTATCTCAAAGCGGCACCAGCCCTGGGGTCCTGGAGGCCGTAGCCAAACCCCAAACAGAATCCTGGCATTTATACGTTCTTGGAGGGGGCGGGGGGGGGGGGGAGACTCAAGACACATCTCTTTTGAAACAGAATGGAGCAAACAGACGTTCGAGGGGCAGAAACGGGTAGGCCCACTCCCACTCCAAAAAATAAAAAAATAAAAAAGAAAGAAAAAAAAGAGGGTGGGTGATGAGGCCTCTTCCAGTTAACTTCCAAAACTTTAGATTTCTGGGATCAGATCTTCCAAGACACCTGGCCTAATCTAGTAAACCGAAAAAAAGGGAAGTGAGGCATGAAGGCCCTAGAGTAAGAGAAATTCTTCTGTCCCTCTAGCCTCGTCGCCCAATCAGCGAGGAAGTGAGGGCACAGAGGGCACGGAGACCTTTGCTTCCCCCCCACGCCGTAGGGTGCAGGAGGCAATCAGCAAGCACGAACTCCTTCGCTAGTCGTTAGCACACACCCCAACGCCTTCCATCCCGGACACGAGTGGGAGCAAGGCCCACGTCAGGGAGCTGCGATCCACGCATCACAACCCCTCCCCCTTCCTCCCCAGGTCCAGCGGCCTCGGGCCATCACTCCCTTCCCTCGTCCCCCACCCCCGGGGCCGCCAGCCTCACCAGCTGTTCCCGGCGGCTGGAGCTCCGATCGGCTGGCGCCCGGCGGCCCCGAACATTAACGACACCCAGGAGCCTGGCCTCGAGGCTCAGGCCCGAGAACAGACCCCAACTACCACGGCACCAGCCCCCTCCAGCAGCACTTCAGCATTTTGAGCGGAGCTTCCGGAAGCCGACGGGAGGCGGAAACCGGAAGTCCGGCGCGACCATTACCTGCCCCCCCCCGCCCCGAGCCTGCCTCCCTGGCCCCCCCTCCGCTTTAACTCACAGAAAACTGAGAGCTTTCCGCTACGCAGAAATGTTCTTAGGTTTCGCCCTCGTGTCCTGCACGCTGGAAACGGGGTGGGGAATAAAAGTGGCGAAAGCGAGAAGTGGAACGCCACCCCCCCCCCCGGGACGAGGTTTGTGGTTCAGTCCGGTTGCCGTGGAGACGGAGAGTAACAGCCGGCCCCGCCGCGCGCGCCCGCGGCCATGGCCACGCTGGCTCGGCTGCAAGCTCGGGCGACGTTCTTGGCGCATCAGTACTACTTCAGGAGCAGGTAAGGCGTCCGCGGGGTACAGCGTGGAGGGCTGTCTGCGCCCCAGCCAGGGGTTCCTCAGCGGGAGAACAAAGTTCCGGAATCAGGAAACACCCCCCGCTTCTCCCCTGCGCTTGTGGGACTCCAACATAATTGCAAGTTTAAAAGTAGGGTTACAGGGATCCCCGGGTGGCTCAGCGCTTGAGCACCTGCCTTTGGCCCCGGGGTGTGATCCTGGAGACCTGGGATCGAGTCCCGCACCGGGCTGCCTGCTTGAAGCCTGCATCTGCCTCTGCCTCTGCCTCTGCCTGTGTCTCTCATGAATAAATAAATAAAATCTTAAAAAAAAAAAAAAAAAAGTTTAGTATAACAAAAAGAGGTTGTGTAAAGTATAAACAAACAAGGCTAGAGAAATAAGTAGGGATCCCTGGGGGTGGCTCAGCGATTGGGCACCTGCCTTGGGCCCGGGGCGTGACCCTGGTGTCCTGGGATCGAGTCCCGCATCTGGCTCCCTGCGTGGAGCCTGCATCTCCCTCTACCTCTGCCGTGTCTGTCAGGAATAATGTTAAAAAAAAAAAAAAAAAAAAAGTTTAGTATAACAAAAAGAAGTTGTGTAAAGTATAAGCAAACAAGTAGATAAATAAGTAGGGATCCCTGGGGGTGGCTCAGCGGTTGAGCCCCTGCCTTTGGCTCAGGGCCTGACCCCAGTGTCCCGGGATCGAGGAGCCTGCTTCTCCCTCCCTCTGCCTGTGTCTCTGACTCTCTCTTTGTGTCTCTCATGAATAAATAAATAAAATATTTTTAAAAAGTAGGGTTACCCTAGGTGGGTGGGGAGGAGTCATAGATGAGAGTGTAGGGTGAGGGGGAGACATAGTTATCGGTGGAGATGATTTAAGAAACAGCCCCCCTCTAGATAAAATCGTACATTTTCTTTGACATCATCACTCCAGTTTGAGGGAACCAATGTCTCCCCTGTTGGAAGTTTTAATAGCCTGACTGGGGTTCACCCCCGGGCTCTCTAGGTGGACGAGCTTAGTGTGTGTGTGTGTGTGTGTGTGTGTGTGTGTCTCCCACCTCCCAGGGGACTTGAGCCCCCATTGTTTCACCAATACCATTGAACTCAACTGTTCTATGACTCATTCGTCTGACAAAGTGACAGAATCTTCAACTGTTCGGGCAAGATAATCAGCATCCACATGTTAACCCCTAGAAGAGGAGTAACACAGACTCTAGTCGCCTTATCCACCCCGCTACACCCAAACTTCTCCCTCTGTAAGAGTTTTATTTTGACCATGGCTTTCTGGAAGCAAGGCCTGGGGGGATTTTCCAACAGAAGAGAACCTGCAAAAGAGTGAATTAGACAACGGTGGACTATGGTGAGATGGCCGGCCAAGGGAAGAAATAAGGATTGTGCTGAGCTGTTCTTAGTCTAACATTCATCTTCCCTACTACATTCTTCTAGCATGCGTGCCTCTTACAGTACTTACCACAATTCAGTTTTACATTCTGCTTGGAGATATCGATGGTGCCTCTTAAACTGGAAGTGGGGAGAATCTGTTTTTTTTTTTTTTTTTGCTTGTCATTTAGGTCTCTAGCATCTATCATAGTTCCTCATACATGATAGATGCATAATAATTTTTTGTCTGGTAGCTCCATGAATGAGTCTTTGAATCAATCATTAGCCCTGGTTTAAGTAAATGTACTAAAATTAAAATTGCTAGATATAGAAATTATTATCTGTGTATGTATGACTATAATTACAGATAAATACATTACCCATTTATCGAGCATTTATTGGAAGAACACGTCCTATGTTCAAGACATACCTATATAAAGAAGTAAGCTGCATCCCTCCTTATGTTCACGGCCTAATATGGAATACAGGCATTTAAAAAGTAATTACAATAGAATAAGGATGAACAGGAAGTGAAACAAATAACATTTCTTAAGCAGTGATTATATGCTAGGATTTGTATTAGGAACATAAATACCCCATTTGGTTTTCACAATGTTACAAGTTAATGTTTTAATCTCTATTTTTTAGAGCTCAAGAACACTGTTCTAGAAAAGGCTGGTGAACTGCCATAGAAATGCAAATAGACGTAATTTTTTTTTCCTACAGATTACGGTATCAAATTTTGTTCCCATCTCCTGGCTTTTGACAATGGGTACATTTCCCCAAAATTGGAGGTTACTTGGAGCGAAGACTAGACCTATGAAAAGACCATGATGAGAATAGGCTGGCATTCCTTCCATTTCTTTTACTATTAGTATTAATATTTTCAATATAAAAGGAAGTCTCTAAAGATCATGAAAGAGTCAAAATTACAAAGTTTTCCTAGTTAAAACAATAATAACAAAAACGTATTGATCTTTGGGGACAAAAATCATACAAAATATTAATATGAAACAAGTCAACAGTTTCTTTATGAAATCATTGTCATTTCCTATGTGTTATTGTCTGGATCAGATCTTTGTAAACTATAATGTACATTAGAATCACTTCAAGATGTTGTTATAAATACAGATTCTGTTTCAGTGGGTCTCAGTTATGGCAAGAGAATCTGTATTTCTCATAAGAGTTCCCGTGAAGGCCCATTTTGCAGGAAAAAATGGGAGACTGTAGAAAAGGAACTATGTATGGGTCTATCATTTAACTCTCAAACATCCTTAAAAATTATATATATTTATTCCCTCTTTGCATGAGGGAAGGAAAATGAGATTCCTGTAGAGAAAATTTACAAGCCATTCAAAGTAATGTTAGTTTTATGGAAGGAGATTAAGCCAAGAAACCAGAACAGGTGGCTACTGTCAAGTTAGAATTAATGGTTTACACACGTGCAAACTTTAATAAAAATGTAGTGAGAAGTTTTACAGAAATACGAGGGAAAAGAGTTACTGTAACCAATTTTTAAAAAAATATATTTTATTTATTTTTTCATGAGAGATACATGGAGAGAGGCAGAGACACAGGCAGAGAGAGAAGCAGGCTCCTTGTGAGGAGCCTGATGTGGGACTTGATCCCAGGACCCCGGGACCACGACCTGATCCAAAGGCAGATGCTCAACCACTGACCCACCTAAATGCCCTGTAACCAATTTTTGAAAAATAAATATTTTCAGTTAAAAAATATAATAAATGAATTTAAAAATAGAATAGTCACTACTAAATGTAAATGTTTTAGGAAAGCAACATAGAGGACATATCCAGGGGATTTAATATGTGAACGATAGTCATTGAAGAATTTGGGAATGGGATTGAGAAAATAAATAATAAAGAAATAACTGAAGAAAACATTCCTAAACTGAAGAAAGAATATGGCTTTGAATGGAAAGGACTCTGAGTACCAGACAAGATGTTATTTTAAGCCCTACTTATATATTTTCTGGCAAAATTTCGAGGATACAGAAAAATTTTTCCAAGCTCCTAATCTAAGACAGAAAAGAAAAAAAGTTATTTGCCAAGGTAGAGAGAAGCATTGAATGACTCATATGCAACACAAGGGACCTAGAAGATAAAAGGACAATAATTACTGGTTATTCAAGGCAATATCTGAAAACTTAGACTGAGCGAAGTTCTTACTCATTTTTTTTTTTTTGATGAAAGAATGACATTTCAGTTGTATAAAGACTCAGAGTTATGTCATCATATACTCTATTGAGGAAATGTACTCAAGGAGGCACTCTCTGAAATCAGGTGAGAATTAATTTGGAATGAAAATCTCAAGATAGGGGAAGAGGAGCAAAAGAAATAATAGAAACAATAATGAACAATTATGCTTGTAGTATTTATAGTTAAATCTAGATGCACACTGTTACTGAAATTTATGAGATACCCTAATTCTATGCAATTAAAAGAATCTAATAGGCACTTGCAGTTTACTTCTGAGACATCTCCTTGTACAAGTTCAAAAATTCATTAGTACATTTTCCACCTCCCAAGTGGTTATAGGCAACAGTCTTGCTAATTGTCTCACTAATATATAAGGCAGCTCATTCTTTATCCAACGTGTAATATCACTTCCCTCCCCACTCTTCCAGCCAATGTGATAATACTCTAGAGGCCAGTGTCTTTAATGACCTTAGAATTCCCCACAGTCTCTCCTCTATCACCCAGTCCCAAAGACAATGCCATATATTTAAAGTTTATAGTACTGCTTGCCATAGTAACTTTCAATTTTTAAAGTTTTATGTAGCCAAAGTTGTCTATTTTTTGGCTTTGAGAATTTTACCTCTCGCAGAATGATCTTCCTCAACCCATGGTTATAAGTCTTTTTTTTTAAGTGATGAGGCCTCTTTTTTTTTAAGATTTTATTTATTTATTCATGAGAGACACACACACACAGAGAGAGAGAGAGAGAGACAGAGAGACAGAGAGACAGAGACACAGGGGCAGAGGGAGAAGCGGGCTTCCTGCAGGGAGCCCGACCTGGGACTCCATCCCAGGTCTCCAGGATCACAACCTGGGCTGAAGGCGGTGCTAAGCTGCTGAGCCACCCAGGCTGCCCTATTTTAAAAGTTTTATTACATTTTTCTTCACTCTTGAATTGTGTTTCTGTGCATATATCGTATGAGAGAAAGGCTTACCCCTCAGTGTAGACATTGTCTCAAACCCTTAATTGAACATTCCACACGTTCTTTACTGGCTTTAAATATTGTTAAAGTTTAAGTTGTAAAAAGAAGTAAAATTGGCTTTATTCACCAACAATATGATTGTGTATATAGAAAACTAAGCTACTTACCAAAAAGATCTAGAAATAAGTGAATTTAGCAAAGCTATAGGACACAATACCCAATACACAAAAATCAATTGTCTTTTTATGTAATAGCAATGAGCAATTGTAATTTAAAACTACAAAAACATTTCAGTTTATAATAGCATCAAATGCATGTCACTTTATCTTTTGACCTTGTAGATATCTTGTAGAATATTTTGTATACACAATTGGTGCACAAAAGTATTTTACGTACAGGATTATGTATAAAGGCATTCATTCAAACATTATTTCTAATAGGAAAAAAAACCCCGAAAGTAACTTGTATATATTTGTAACTAATCTATACTTAATAAATTAAGGCATATGTGCATAATGGAATATTAAGTAGCAATTTAAAAATGAAAAATTTTATACATAATGATGTAAAAAATCCCTGAGACAAATTAAGGTTATAAAAAAGGTCAAGGAAAATATATAATACATGAAGTATGAAATTTTTATGTATACATTCAGAGAAAGACAGTATCTGAAATCATATATAACAAACTGTTAACAGAGATTAGATTTTGAGAATTGGAGGATAAAGAAGGTTGAAATAGTATCTTAATTTTTTTCTCTAGAATTTTCTGTGTGGCTTAAAATTATATGTTAAGCATTATTCATTTATTGTTTATAAAATAGTGAATAAATAGGACAAAATGTTCTAGGACAAAAATTTTATTTTGGAAACATAAAATTAAAGATAAAATAAGTGGCCATGAAGATGTAACTGGTACGAAACTTGGCTTGCCTCCATGAGAAATTAGAAAACTGAACAGAGAATGTGTGGAAAATCATTCTCACAACAGACAATGTAGGATTATGATCTCTTAGAGAAAGAAGACAAGTGAGATTATCTAGACAATTACTCTAGCTTTATGACTGGCAGTAATTTCTGAACAAAATTCAAACTCAATAGCATAGCATTCATATTGTTCAGCATCTATTCCTAAATTAGTAGTAAGAGAAAAATGTAGTAAACTGTGACCTATAACCTGGAGGAAAAAAATCAATTAATACAAAAGTTATAGAATTAGCCTATAAGGAGTTTTAAATAGCTTTCAAAACATGTTTAAGGACTTAAAGGAAAATATAAGCATAATGCGGAGTTAAATGGAAATAAAAAGAAGCAGATGAAACTTTTAGAGATAAAAATAACAGATGGTCTGAAACAAACAAACAAAACAATCAGATGGACTTAATATCAGATTAAAATCCTGCAAATAAAACATCAGTGAACTTGAAGACCTTCCAAATACATATTGTTGGGTAGTGATCTATAGAAGTTAATTAGATCAAATTGATAAGTGTTGTTCAGGTTTTCTATATTATTATTGATTTCTTGTACAGTTAGTTGTCCTATCAATTATTCAGAGAGGCATGTTGAAATATCCAACTGTTATGAATTTGTTCTTCTTTTAGTTTTGTCAGGTTTTGCTTTACATATTTTGAAGCACTATTATTAAGTGCATACGCATTTAGGATTATTATATTTTCTTAATAAATCAATTTCTTTATCATTAAAAATGTCCTTATGGATGTTAATTTTCCTATCTTAAGTCTACTTTAAATATCAAAATTATTTTAAACTCTTAAAAGTATTTGAATAAAATAGTTTTGGGATGCCATTCTTTTGTGTGCATATACTGCATACACTTATATATATATACACGTATATATTTAAAAATACTGAAATAAGGATGCCTGGATGGCTCGGCAGTTGAGCGTCTGCCTTTGGCTCAGGTCCTGATTCCAGGATCCGGAATTGAGTTCCGCATTGGGCTCCTTATGGGGAGCCTGCTTCTCCCTCTGCCTATGTCTCTGCCTCTCTCTCTCTCTCTCTCTCTCTCATGAATAAATAAATAAAATCTTAAAAATTAAAATGCCGAAATAATCTGAAACTTACTAACGCTGCAATACAGTACAGAGGGTTTTTCCCCCCTACAAATCATATGAGGATAAGTTTCAACCTGTTGGACTATTGCCCTCCCAAACTATTTTCACTTAAGGACATTGTATAACCACAATTCCACCATCAAAATCAAGAAATTAACATTGATACATTTTTACCATCTAATCTTCAGACTCCATTCAAGCTTTGCCAGTTGCTTCATTAATGTTCTTTATCCTATGTATCTTATCTCTCTAGTTATCTTTAATATGGAACATTTTCTCAGTCTTTCTTTGATTTTCATAACCTTGTTACTTTTGAAGATCACAAATCAGTTATTTTGTAAGATTTCACTTGATTTGGGTTTGATTTTTTTTCTTCTTGATTAAATTCAGGTTATGTATCTTTGCAGCAGTATCACAGAAGTGATCCTCTAATTTTTTTATTGCATCCTACCAGATAATGTATACTTTTGATTTGTCCCATTACCGATGGTATTCATTTAGATCAGTGACTAAGATCATTTCTGCTGGGTTTCTCTACTATAATGTTCTCTTTTTTCCCCCTTTGTAATTAGTATATATTGCTAAAAAGCAAGTGATTTGAAACTGTGTATGTATTCTGTTCCTCGTAAAACTTTGAATTTATGCATACTATTATGGACTCATAGGTTCCTATTCAGTGGGTTAGCATTACTTCTTTTACTTATGTTCATGCTAGCATTGTTCTAGATTTGTCCAATAGAAGCCACTAGAAGATTTTCTTTGTGTCCTGATCATTGTAATATTTTCTTGCTTTCTGACACCCACACAAAATGTTCCAGGCTCATCTCTTTTCTTTTCTCGGCCCAATTCTGAAGTCATCCATTTCTTCAGGGAGTTCCCCCCCCCTTTTTTTTTTTTTTTAAGATTTTATTTATTTATTCATGAGAGACACAGAGAGGCAGAGACACAGGCAGAGGGAGAAACAGGCCCCATGCAAGGAGCCCAATGTGGGACTCGATCCGGGTCTCCAGGATCATGCCCTGGGCTGAAAGTGGCGCTAAACCGCTGAGCCACCCGCGCTGCCCTCTTCAGGGAGTCCGTGCTGCTTTTAGTGGATGGATGCCTATTCCATTGAGTGTTGTTACTCTGAGGCTCTCTCAAGTGGACAGAGCTAGAAAATATATGTATGTATGCATTTGCATGCGGTTTACATCTGTACTTTATCCATCCACCCACCCATGTATATATTGAAATCTGTGAGTTTAGATTGGCAATTCTATTTCAAATCCAGCAACACAGAATTCACTCTACTTTATCTCCCTTTCTTTGCTAACACTGAGAAACCTGGCTCTCATTATCCTTAATATACTCACTTATTGATGTCTCCTTCTGCATGTAACCAGACTCTGTCACCATTTCTGCCCTCTTTTTTATGGTTATCCTTTTCATGCAGTGCGGGCCCTACCTCTCCATGCCAAATTATCACCTGTTCACCAACTTGGATACTCTTTCCATCATTTGTGGGTTCTTATTCCCTGTTTTGCTGCCCGTCCTTGTGGAACCTTTCCTCACCTTTCCTTGACACGCAGAGTTAGGCCTTCTCTTCATGGGAACACTGTCCTTAGATTGTGACAACCTACCCCAGAGCGCCCCTATGTGTGATCCCATCTTGGCCTACACAGGCCTCACTGAGCCACTGTGGCTGCCCATCCCCCAACATCCCCATCCCCTCCAGTACAGGATCCTGGTTTCCTTGCCCACTGCCAATTTCTTTAGGACTTAATTGTTCAGGAAAGGAAGAGAAGGTAGAAGGAAGATGCAGAAAAATAAATTATAAAACATTTTGTAAATACATTGTAAATCTGCATGTTAAGTCCTACTTTGTGACCTAATACATATGTATTTATAACTCATTATTCATTGAGCTGTGAAATAATAATAATAATGAGGACTATTAATGAAAGCAAAACGTGGCTTCTAGATTTGAAAATGTAGTTCTATTTTTCAACAAGTCGTTATTGACCTCTTATTAGGCACATGAGTGATAATTAAAACACAAAGTATAGATTAAACAGTTTCTGCCTTTAAGAAGCATGACATCCTTAAGACCTAATAGTGAAGTGATATGCAAAAATTATTTTATACATTGATATATTTTGTAATACAGGGCAGCTAATATTGTAATTTTATTCCTAGTATCTACAATAGTTAAAAGTTATATGATAATGAGAAAGAGATGACTGGGTTTTTGATCTACTTTTTATTCAATAGCTAGTACACACATAGGTCAGACTAAACACAGTATGTTGATGTGTAAAATGTATTTTTTGCACATTAGTGGAAAGATATTTAACTACACAGTTTTTTCATTTTCTATTTATTGACAATTAATTTCCAGCCACTAATGATACACATGAGTATAGTGTTATCTAGGGTTATAGTACTTATTTCTAGTTGATGATGAAGTGACTGGAAACTTCCAGCTTTTTTGAGTGTTTTATTACATTCCTGGTAATACTTTTGGTCTTTCATCATTATTAATTCATTTAGTATTCATTGTGATAATACTGATCATAATAAATTTATTTCAAATTCATGTAGATGTCATATTTTATTCACTGCTATAGGATTTCATTGTAATTTGGAACTAATTAATATACCATTAAAATAAAGTGTTACCCACATTTTTCATTTTAAACATAAAAAGTCTAGCAGTTCATGACATATTGTATGAGTATTCAGCATCCCAGTGGTAACCCAAGTCTCTGTAAATTTCATTTTTCAGCAGTTAAAAAAAGGGCAACACAGAAATGTGTATGGAAGTGGAATTACAGCATATAAATTAAAACTTAGAAGTAAGTTAACTACTAGTTATTCCAAAAATATTTCCCTTTAATTAAGATGTGTAGTTCTTATTAGTATGATGTATCTGTGTTTATATTTATATACATTGGTGTTCTTAACTCCAATAAAAGATCATTTAATCTTCTTTTTGACTGTATTACATGTTAGTGTTATTATCAGGAGAGATGAGAAAACAAAGTCAAAACAGATAATTTGATTGCTTATTCTGCATTTCTAATGACAATAATAAGTGACATGTAGGTTCAAGCTATACATTAGTTTAAAAGTATTAGGTGTATCTGCATATCTTATTCAAATATTTTTTTCTCCCTTTTTTCTGAGACTTTATTTATTAGAGAGAGAGAGAAAGAGAGAGAAAGAGGGTATGAGCAGGGGGAGGGGTAGAGGGAGAAGCAGACTCCCCACTGAGCAGTGAGCCTAATGCAGGGCTCAATCCCAGGTCCCTGGGATCATGACCTGAGCCCAAGGCAGATGCTTAACCAATTGATCCACCCAGGTGCCCTTCTCCCTGTTTTGAAAGGTAGTCACTTGATTGTTGATGGGGTAGGAAAGACCAGCGTTTTCAGTAATTTAAATAGATTATATTAAAACGAAGGAAAACATATATGATCATATGTTCATGGTAAAAAAAAGGGTTAAATACCCACAAGAAACTGTTTTATCTCATTATTATGGATTTCACTTCATATCAGCCTTATTAAATAAAATTATTCATTCCTTCTTCAAGCACTATCATCTGTGAATTGCCTGCTCTACTGGACATTTTGTTACTGTATCTTTTCTATTTTTGCCATAATGACATTTTATATCTTGCACCATCATATCTTCTTATTGGCTAGGATAAGATTTTAAAAGAAAAATGAAAGAGTCCCTCTAACCCTGCAACTCCTGGAAACATTGACCTTGTCTTCATAACTTCTTTACACCATTTGGAACTACTCCATTCTTCCTGGTACCTTACCATTAACTTCTATCACACTGCAAAATACTATCTTTTATAATTGGGCCTTCTTTTTTCTTTCCTTATTTAAATCCTAAAATCTTGTTACTTTTTTCATTTATATCAATGAAAATTTTCTGTATGTATTTAAAGGCTGAATTATCTCCTACCAGCAATATTATGAGTTTCTATTGCACTACATTCTCACCAATACCTGGTATATCCGAAATTTTTTTTTGTTTTTGCTATCTTTTGATTTTGATATATTTTCACATCGTAGTCTCAGCTTTTCTTACTTAGGAGATTTTCTTATTTAAGGAGATGAGTGCTCTTTTGTGCCACAAGATTTTAATATTATATTTGAAAATGGCTTACATGCACTCTTCTTTTTACCCTTTTCCCCTTTCTTTCTCCTCCTCCTCCTTTTACTTCCCTTTCATCTCCTCTTTTTAATCTTTCTAGTCTTCTCCTTTAGGTGCAGTGATGGGTAAAAATCCAACTTTCGGAGCCAGACTATCTAGAATCAAATTTCAGCTGTGACATTTGTTAAGATGTGACCTTGGACATATCCCTACACCTCTGTCTCCCTTAGTATATTCCTCTGTCAAATGGGGATAAGATTTTAACGTTGTGAGTAGGTGTAGTGAGGGAAGCTTGCGAGTGGCAGTTTTCATAGGGATTACATGTCTGTAATATGCATGCCATTCCCCAAGAGAAAGCAGCTTTGGTAAGACAAAAACTGTTAGGAAAAACAGTTTTTGTTAATGGTTAAAAAAGAAAAAAAAGGGGGGTTACTTCTGGAGCCCCTGGGAATGCATGTGGGACAGAATGGATAATATTACTGATTTGCGGATTTTAAAGTTTAGTAGAAAGACGTCATCAGGGCAGCCCAGGTGGCTCAGCGGTTTAGTGCCACCTTCAGCCCAGGGCCTGATCCTGGAGACCTGGGATCGAGTCCCGCGTCAGACTTACTGTGTGGAGCCTGCTTCTCCTTCTGCCTGTGTATCTGTCTCTGTCTCTCTCTTTCTGTGTGTCTCAAATAAATAAAATCTTAAAAAAAGAAAGAAAGAAAGACGTCATCAAACAATCATTTTGCAGGACTCTGTTAAATATTGTGAAGAGCTATGAGGTTTACAATGGAAAGGCCTAAAGTGGTCTGGGGCGTCAGGGGAGGCTCAGGGTGAAAGACTTCAAGCCGTTCTTTCTACCATGTGGAGCACAATCATTGGAACTGAGAATACAATTTATATATGTCTCTGCTATAATTCTGTACATGTAGTACAAATATACAATAATAATCGAACTTGCTTTTATTCCTGATTGTCTTGAGTTGTCCTCTTAACCTTACTGATTTGTGTGAATTCTCTCCACTATTCTTTTTCACATCTGGGTCACTGACTGATGCATGATTTTTGTTTTTCTTTTTGCTTTTGCAAGTCCTTTAGAGTCAGGCTTTCTAGGTAACTTTCTTTCTTGCTTATTTAGAACTATAAACCATCCACTTGTTTCTCAGCTATTTGCCATCAACAGCTTAACTGCTCATCTTATTTTCTTTCTCTTAGCCAACTCCATAGTATTGTCTAAGAATTTTATTGTTGAAAGGTTTTTTTCCCCCTTCTGTTTTTGTTCTAAATATAAGTGTAATGAAATCTATATGTTTAATCTAGCATATGACAATGAAAAAATAACCTGTTCAAGGAAACACTATTTTGAGAAATTAAAAAAAAAATGAAGAAATAAATGACTAGCCACTCTTTATTCATTCAGCAACCATAAAATGCTAATTAGGTGCCAACCAGCATTCTAGGAAAGAAATTACTTTGTGGTGCACAGTATGCCTTAAACAGTATCACTGTTTCTACTAGGGATGGAGAGGGAGAGTTGTAATGACTGGTAAAATTAAGATAGAGATCTGTCTTGACTAAACCTTTTTTTTGTTTGTTTGTTTGTTTGTTTGTTTGTTTGTTTTTGCTGTCAGTAAAATCTAACAACTGAACTTCTTGTCTTTTTTATAAGCCCTTTGGCCCTGCCCCTGCTTTAACTTAAATTCTGAGAATTAACTTAAATTCTGAGAATTCTATCTAGAATAGGCATTCTGTGATGGATTCATTTTACTTAGAGGCAGTTCATTTAACTGATGCATTGAGGGAAATATGCAAGCATTTTAATCTTGCATGATATGTGTAGTGTCATTCAAATAGGAAATTCAAGTAATCACATTTTTAAAGTAATGAAAAAATACACATTATTTTCTTACAAAAATCACTGGTAAATTAATTAGTTTCAAAATAGGTGATTATAAAAATAAAAAAAAAATGGGATCCCTGGGTGGCGCAGCGGTTTGGCGCCTGCCTTTGGCCCGCGGCGCGATCCTGGAGACCCGGGATCGAATCCCACGTCGCGCTCCCTGCATGGAGCCTGCTTCTCCCTCTACCTGTGTCTCTGCCTCTCTGTCTCTCTCTGTGTGACTATCATGAATAAATAAATAAAATCTTTAAAAAAAGTAAAAAAATAAAAAAAAATAAGCTGTTGAAAGCACATGACCTCTCAGAGAAAGGTTAATTTTAAGAATATACCTTATGATTTCTGAAATGCTTTATTTACTATTTTAATTTTATTTAAAATGACATTTGAAATATATTATCATTTTGGAAGAAATTAAAGGTTAAGTTTAACAGGTTGATTTGCTTTAGAATTACATTAGTCAACTAATGAAATGCTTTAAAAAATTTCTTTTTAGTGTTGTAGATTTATTTAGGAAAAAGGAGTATGATGCAGCAGTTAAGATCCAGAGCTGGTTTCGAGGATGTCAAGTTCGGGCATATATCAGGTATATGATTTTGTCATGGAAACGTCAGATATATCATAAAAATATACTCCTTAGAAAATGTAATTTATTTATGTAGGTGCTCATTGCAAATAATCTTTTATTTTACTTATAATGAAGTTAATAAATTATATGATGTTCTTTTTAAAGAAATAACTCTTCTGGTCTTTTCTTACATATCAAAAAACTAAATTATATCAACCATATCTCCAAGTTTAAAAAAATACTCAATATCATAAATACACTTGATGAGATTCTTTTTTTCAAATTCCGTAGGTTGTGACAAATGACTAGACTTTGTTTAGTGGTGACTTTGTTTAGTGGTGAATTCACTGACTGATAAGAAAGGAAAAAACAAAACAAAACAAAAAGGAAGTTATTGCAATCTTCTACAACATGTTGATAGAGCAGATGATACCAGGATGCTGCCATCTTGGTTATCAAGGGACTAAAACTGATCTCTTTATCTTAATTGTTCTTGCTTTTTCTTCAGTGCTTAAATTTTCCTTCAGTCTCTCACAATTCTGAGCATTGTGCTGGATAAGGTAGAGGAAGAAAATGCCTAGTACATAATCATTCAGATGGTGAACTGGGGATTATACTCTATAGTTCCTTCTGTTAGGTCGTAGGACTTCCAGATTCAAGTGCGAAGATGCGGTTTCTCTGTTGGCCCCTATACAAATGAGGAACATGGTGGCAACATGTCATTAGCTTGGATAGACTGGGAAATATAAGTGGAAAAGGCGGTGTTTCTTGACCTCAGGAAGTATTTCTAAGTACTTACAGTGACTCACATCACTAGTGCCTGGCTTATTTCTCAGTGTGTTCCTTTGACTTGTTTTATAATCTTAACATTCAGAGCTATTTCCAAGAATTAGTATTGAAGAGTATTTGAAATGTAAAGATGTTTAGTCATAAGCCCTGAATGAACACTGAGTATCTCTGCCCCTTTTGCTACTTCTAGAAATGATTAATTCTATTGTAGAATGATAGCTCTGCCCTTTAAAAGTATACAAAAATTTGGATTTGATTTTGAGTTTTTGTATTGTAGAAAGATACAGTCTAAGAAGAAACTTAAGCAATAATCTGATTCAAAGAAAGCATACTAATAAAAAATTTTTTTTCACCCAGGCATTTACACAGAGTAGCAACTACTATTCAAAAATGGTGGAGAAGTTACTTAGGGAGACAACAGTATCAAGTAGTTGTGAAGGTAAATATAAAACTTATGTATGCTAGCATTTGAATTATACAATATGCTATAACTTCCTAAAGTTGTATTTACATGTCTCTGCATAACATGATTCTCTCAAGTTCATATACTTTCTTATACTAATACTATATGTTCCTAATTAATATATGTCACTTGACATATATGTTTTTAAAATCCACCAAAAGGCAAGTTTATTCTTTTAATTCAAGTAGCTAAGTAAGCCCACTGTCATGTCTGCAATAACTTTAAAGTGCTTCTCATTAATCTCATTAGTTGTTAGCATGGATTTCCTGTCTAGAACACTAATCTCTTATATCATTGACATTTCAGGCTACTTAAAAAGTAATATTTAAATTTTGAAATAATTTCAGATGCACAGAAAAGTGGTAAAATATTGTATAAAGAATTCTCATATATTTTTCACTTGAGTGAAGAAATTTGCTTTATCATTTTCTCTCTTTCTTTCTTGGTATATTTTGTTTTTGTTCTTCCTCATATATTGTTATTTACAATCATTTAAGATAAGGTTGCAGAAGTGATGCTCTTTACCTCTAAGTTTTCAGTGGGTGGTTTCTACCATAACCATATTAAAATGATCAGTATCAGTTAAATAGTTTCTGTTTAATACTATAATCTGTAGACTCTATTCACATTTCTATTCACATTGTCCCAATACTGTCACTTATTATAAAAACATCTTTTCCAAGGTACACACCCCGATTTTACATTGTACTTAATTGTTATGTTTCTTTAGTCACCTTAAATATGTTTAGTCTGTGTTTACTTTTTATGACCTTGATATTTTTGAACAGTGTAAACTATTTTTTGAATTATTTCTTAATTTTGGTTTAATTATGTTTCTTTATTGTTAGATTGAGGTTATGCATTTTTTTCAGAAATACATCTTGATACATCATTTAGGAACATGATGTCAGTTTGTCCCATGACAGCGGGTGTTAACTTGGATAATTTAAAATGGTGTCACTCACACTGCAGATTTATTTTATTTTATGAGGGGATACTTTTTTTCAAGATTTTATTTATTTACTCATTAGAGAGAGAGAACATGAGTGGAGGGAAGAAGAGGGAGAGAATCTCTAATAGACTCTGCATTGAGCCCGAAGCCTGACACGGGGCTCAGTTTCATGACCCTGAGATCATGACCTGAGCCAAAACCAAGAGTCAGATGCCTAGCCAACAGAACCTTCAGGTACCCCATGAGGGGATTATTTCAAAACTGTATATATGTATGTATATATGAATATATGTATATATATGTATATACAAGAAGATAAATCTTTCTCATCAAGTTTTGTTATAGTAGGTTTAGCATTCAATGATGGCTTTAGCCAGAATCTATTGTATTTGTCAAATAGCAATTTTCTAACTCTGTCATTTCTTCTACATTTACTTGTTAGCATATCAGTATAATAAAAAGCTTTTTTTGTCCTATTTTTAAACATCATTTACATCAGTATGAACTCATGGATTCCTGTTTTATTCAATAATAAACTAGTATCACTAATTGGTTTGGTGTTCAAATTAATTTGGCCAGCAGAAGCTCCTTCAAACCAACTTTCAATAGAATCAAATTACTTAAATGGAATGATCAAAAAATTAAGTTTTTTTGTTTTGTTTTGTTTTGTTTTATGGAGTACCGAGTTATCTTTGGCCCCATTATCCATTCGTGGTTGGGGATCTATATCACTGTATAGACAAGACAATAAAGTGTGTGTATGCATGTGACATTTCATGAGTATTACTGACTTAACCTCCATTGCTGTAATTTCTACTCACAAGCCACTAGTCAAAGGTTATGAATGATTGAGACTTCTTTTTGATCAAATATGAGAGAGTATAAACATTTCAGTGATTATTGTCAAAGTATTCAAGTTGGGAATCTATATTTACTCTAATGATGCTGAAATTACTGGAAAAAATGTTCTTAAAAATTTATATAATGATCCATTCTAGGAAATTTGTTACTTTCGTGTTCTAACTAAATTTGATCAAAAAGAATATCACTCATCATAATCACTAAGTTATTCTCCAATTTTGGGTCTGATTATTTTTGGAATCATGGGGGAAAAAAGATGGAGATTTTTCTTATTTAGATAGGTGCTTGACAGTTTTTAAGTTTTTGCTATTATGTACACAGGATCTCACATAAGGATCTCAAATAACATAATTGGACCTTAATAAGTAATTATTGAATGAAATTAAAATAGCTGTTACTGATTGACTATTATGATTAAAATATTGTAGTAAACATTTTACATATTTTTTGAAAGGTTTTATTTATTCATGAGAGACACAGAAAGAGAGAGACAGAGACATAGGCAGAGGGAGAAGCAGGCTACCTGCGGGGAGCCTGATGGGAGGCTCAATCCCAGGACCCAGGATCATGCCCTTAGTCAAAGGCTCAACCACTGAGCCACCAGTCGTCCCAACATTTTACATACTTAATGTATATACCAACTGAAGTCTCAAACCAGTCCTTGAATATTTTCATCATTTTATAGATGAAGAATTTTAGTGTCAGCTGTGGTTACTTCCCCAAGGATATACTGTTAGTGATATGTGAAGAAAAGTTCAAACTCAGTTTGATATGGTTCCAAAACCCTTATTTCCTGAGCTGGTAGGCAGTTGAAGTTCAGTTCAGAAGATTTCCCTCCTTTGGGTTATACAGAGGTCTATGAATTCAGCTTAAGTAGTGCTGACATAGCAGAGATCCCCATCTTTGTGGAGCCTTCATTCAGAGAAGGTCCACTGTCCTAGCCCATGTATTTGATCTCTCAAGGTCCATCCTTTGAGAACTCTGTGGCTAGTGGGCCACGTAAAGGGAATTTTTGTTAGAGTCAATATCCCGATATCCCTAATGCTACCCTGTTTCCTCCACAGCTGCCACCAAGTTTATTCCTAGAGTTTAGCCACCTCTTAGAAGCAATAGGAATGCCAAATGTGGTATTTCCTTATTTTAAAATGCTAATGCCCAGCTCTTCCCCAAACATGTGGAATCTTTGCTACTTTATTTCTCTTTCTTTGCCCACAGCTCCCCTCTTAACTTTCCTTTTTCCATTTTAAGATAATTTCTTCAAGCTCAGGTTTTAGAAAAACAAAGCCTAGTAGGGGTGAACAGTCACATGTAAGCCATTTGAAGCAAGAACACATGAAAGGACCTACTACTTTCTTGGATTGAAGGGTGGGACATGAGTTAAAGATATTTTTAAGTCTACATTAATTATCCTGTCACACACAGTAGTACACACTGTCGCACACATAGTCTGTAGTAACTATGTTTAAATCATCATTTCCCAAATTTATTCTGCATAATTTTTTGGCCTGACAGTTCTGTAGAATAATAATAATGCCATATAGTACATGATTAAGTTATAAAATGAGTGATATAAGTTAGCGATTTTAAAAGTTCAGTAGCAGAACTCTTCCTTCACTAAAATTTTAGCAAAGTTTTTAGCCCTATATATGAAACAGGTGTAAGCATTGCAGCTGTTTTGTAAGTTGAAGAAACTCAACTACTTGGACTTTCTCTGCGGCCTCTATTGTCACTTGAGCTGCCACAGCATAATTTGAAAGCCAGTGATTTAATTTGCTCATCTGGGAAAGGATCACAGAAAATGATGATATTAATTGCCTATGGGAGAAGAAAACTAGGTACTTGAGGAATAAGCATAAGAGACTTTTTAGTTCCTTGGTGGCTCAGTCAGTTGGGTGTCTGCCTTCAGCTCAAGTCATGATCTCAGGGTCCTGGATGGAACTCCACATCAGGCTCCCTGCGCAGCAAAGTCTGTTTCTCCTTTTCCGTCTGCACCCCTCCACCCCCCATTAGGCACTCCTCTCAAATAAATAAGTAAAATCTTTTTTAAAAAAGAGACTTTTTTGGGTCACCTGGATGGCTCAGTGGTTGAGCATCTGTCTTTGGCTCAGGTCATGATCCCGGGGTCGTGGGGATCCAGTCCCGCATCAGGCTCCCCTCAGAGAACCTGCTTCTGTCTTTACCTCTCTGTCTCTCTCTCTCTCATGAATAAATAAAATCTTTAAAAAAATTAAAAAATAAAAATAGACTTTTTAATTATAAACTCTTTTATAGCTTTTGAATTTTAAACAGTATGAATGTATTATCTGTTAAATAAATTAATTAAAAAAGTAAAGTCAAATTAGAAGGGACTCTCCCACCAAACACATGGACAGATAATAAGTGCTTAGATGGGGAGTTAATGTTATCTCCAAAGATCAAAAAAAAAAAAAAAAAAAAGAGAGAGAGAGAAGAACTGACACTCAGAGGATCAGTAGGTGAAAGACTGGGGAGAGGGAAGGACATTACAATTAGGAACAGCATGAATGAGGTTTTGAAATTGGGAATGAGCATAGTGTGATGGGAGACAGGACAAATGTTGATCTGACTGGCACAGAGAGTTTGAGGAGTAGCAGATGGTTGGTCAGGAGTTGACTGTGATCTTTATAGTTTCCTACATTTTAAAAGGAATTTCTTGTTTAAAAACTTTTTATATCTATTATTTCATATTTTCTAGCAATAATCTGTCAAGTAGAAAGTGTACATATTATTTTAATTTTGTAGAGAGAGAAATGAGGTCTCAGGAAGATTCAGTGATTCGCCTTAAGTTCTTAGCTCCTAATCCATATAGACCAACATGCTAACTATTTATTAAAAATCTTCTCTGCGTGTCTTTTAGGTACCCCAAACCTGTTCCTTCTTATATATTCCTTTATTCATATACATGGTACAACCATTCAACCAGGAATCCAGTCATCCTAGACTCTCTACTATCTCCTTCTCCCTACCCTTTATCTGCTATCAGCCATCAAACACTTTCCATTTCCCCTCATGAAAGTCTCTTGACTTCAGTCTAAACATCATCATTTTACTCCTATGCCTATGGTACTTGCCATAGCGTGCAATATAAAGTATACACTTTTACATGACATGTCAGGGTTTTTCATAGTGTCTTGATTGCTTCTTATCTAACCTGACTTCTTGCTACACCTGTATAAAATATACTTTGGACACGTGAAATCATTTGCCATTGCCAAAATATGCAGTGTCCTACAGGATTTTTGCAAATGCACTTTACCTTACCTGGAATGCCCTTCCTCCTTCACTGTGACCTGACTCCCATTGGTCCAAATCCTACTTGATATCCCAGACTTAAACATTGACCTTACCTGATCTGAAGCTGAGTGTAGAATGGGGGGAGACTGCAGATGTCAGGTATGCTTCACTAGCTTTGTTCATGTAGGCCTTTGTACCACTGTGATACATTTGTTTATCTACATTTCTTATTTGACTGGGAGCTCCTGAATGGCAGTGACTGTTCAATTTACTATATCTCAAATATATCATATTAAATGTCACATAGAAAGCCTGCAGAAATTTTTGCTAATAAATTACATGATTCACAGGGATATATGTTGGAAGACTTTTGCTATGGTCAACATAACTGGTGATTGTATCAATATGTGCCAAAAATATTCACTATGCCCTTCTTCATAAAAAAATGATTTTTTCTCATCTTATTGATTTGGGATAAGCCATGTGTTGTGAACAGATGGGACATATGTGACACTCAAGATGAAGGTTTAGAAGTTTCTCTTTCCTCCTGGCATAAGAATGGCACACCTTAGTCTTGGGCTGTTGTTCCTTCATCCTTGGGGTTAAGATGAAGAGATGGAGAGCATAGATAGCTACAGGGAACCCTAGCTTACACATGTGAGTGAGAAACTTTTTATTTTGTAAGCTACTAAGATAACTGCATTTTTAGCTCAGCAAACCTGATTAATGGTTATAATGATAACAAAAGCATGCATGTTTATGAGAAATGTTCCGAATGGGGCATTCAGTGAAGCTTACAAAAAAAAAGATGTTTTGAGCTTTTTGAGTTTGTGATGATGTTAGGACACCTCCATGTGGTGGTATCTTGTAAGGCGATTTTGCAGAGTCTCTTCAGAGTGGCTGGCATATAATAATTAACACTCTTATGTTATGAAAAGATGAAAGTGAACTATTGAATGGAAGTTTAGTTTGAGAATCAGCTGGAGACAAAGATTTTAGAAACATCATTGCAAGATGACAGGATTTCCTACCTGATGAAAAAGAAAATATATATATATATATATATATATATATATATATATATATATATCTCAAGAGTAGAGCAGAGGTCCAAGAATTGAAGCTTGTGGAACACAATAGGTAGGATTTAGGCAGAGGAAAGGGAATTTTAGACAGATGATAGCTAGAAAAGCAGATATACAATATCACAGTAACTAGAGGAAAGAACTGCTACCAAATTTGGCATCTTCAACAGTCTCAGATGTGGCAAAGGTCACACAGAAAGTGAACTGTGAAAAGACAGATCCTAGGATCTCCTTAGATAGGTTCAGTAGTTTTAGATAGCCTCACAAAATTCTATTAACTAAATTATTTCTATCCAGGTTTTAAATATTTTAATAGTGAAACTAGCTGGCTTATCCAGTCCTAAAGGATCATGGGTTCTCCACTACAGTGCCTTCATTAACTCACAATAATCAATCATTTCCAGTTTTCTTTTGTGAATTGACTCTTGCTTCCTTGATGACTATTGTTTTTGCTTCTTTTTATTCTCAACCTCCATTTATGGCCTTTCTGCTGACTTCTAGGCTGCTGTGTCTGGCAACATAACCCAAATTTGTCCATCTTATGAATAATTAAATAATTAATTAATTAATGATTGATTTAGAGTTGTTGATTCACAACCTTGAAATTCTTTTCCTGTTACTGAAAATTGTTGGTTATCTGATATGTGTGCTCAGTGCACATGTGTTTCATACCTGCCAAGCTCTTTGCTCTAACTTTACCACAACTTGCTCTTCCTACTGGATACTCAAATGGGCCTACTGTTTTGGGAGATTTCTTGTTGTTGTTTTAAGATTTATTCATTTATTTTAGAGAGGCAGGGGGCTGGGAGAGGAGAATGAGAAGTGGGGAGGGGCAGAAGGTTGAGGGAGAGACAAATTTCAGCAGATTCCACACTCAGTGTGGAGCCCAAAGTGGGGCTTGATTCGATTCCAGAACCCTGAGTTAACAACCTGAGCCAAAACCAAGAGTCAAAAAAAAAAAAAAAAAAAAAAAAAGGCAAAACCAAGAGCCAGACACTCAACCAACTACGCCACCCAGACACCCCTGGACCTTTTTCTTTTCAACTGTATTGTGTTTTATGTGGCTTGTCCATACTGCTCTCTGCTTTATTTTATAAATGGTAAGGTGAAAATAGTCATTCTTAGGTGACAGTACCTGAAAAATACTGAAATATTTTTTTACTCATGTCATTTTGAGCACTAGCATTTTGTTATCTAAGTGAATTCATCACTATAATCTATAACAGGATAGCTGCATGCATCTTGTTATCCTTTTAAATTTCCTTTTCTTTTCTTATATTTTATCATTATGTAATTTACTTTCTGTTTAATATCAAATACACTGCTTTTTTAATCACAAGACTCTGAGAGCAGTAAAGTATAAACACTACCCTAATATACATGATTCATTCTATATGTATTATTATTAAAACATATATGTGTATATACATATAATTATATAATTATACTCCCAAACAGCTCAATGTCTTGTTTTCAAATGGAGATCATTCAGTGAATAACATTTGTATGGCAACCACATTAACAGAATTTAATTAAAGCTTTTTCCTTGAATGTGAATAGTCTATGGTAGAAATATTTCATTTACTAAGACACTTATTTAAAAAAAAAATTATTCTTCAGATTCTGAATAGTCTATATTGCTGAAAATCAAAGCTCACAATATTTATATAATGCTTATCATTTTATTACTTCTTAAGTTTTTGTATTAGATTAATATTTGAAAGAGTAACAATGAAAAGAAATTTTATTCACTTTAAGTGGAACAAAGGATGCCATCTATAAAATTTCTTTATATCTTGTTATGATAAATACCAGCAGGTTTTTTTAACGTACAGTAAAAATATATAAAATATTGGTTACTAACTTTAAAACCTATAAGATTGATATGGTTACTTCTATAGACATTTTTATTACTCTAAATTAGGTAAATAAAATTATCTCTTCGGTAGTTGAGAAAATGCCCAAGTCTTCTTATACATTTCTTTACAGGACTTCTAAATCAGTTATAAGTTAATAAGGCAACATTTATCACCCTTTAGCATCAGAGCAGAAAATTGAAATGTATTTTTTCCCTTTAGAGTCTTACAGTTTAGTTAAATACTAAAGGCTAGATACTAAAGATTCTGACATGCTAGTATTAATTTAAAATTATTAATATATGTTCATAATACATATGAAATGAATTTAGATTTGATTCTCTTGCTTTTAAAGATTACATTATTAATAACTGTAAGAAATAATAAAATTGGCTTTTAATTTTGTGTGTGTGGGGAAAAAAAGGGTCTTTTAAAAATCAGCTGTTGATAATGAACATATTCGTATCAGTTGCCAACAAACAAGGCAAAGCATATGCACAAAATACTCACGATTATTTGATAATAAATCATTTTAATGATTATACTCAAAATTATGAAATGAGGATAGCACTGATGTGGAAAATAACAAAGGCTCATGCTCATCAGATCTGTTATCCATATGTGCATGGCTTCTGAAGGTTCCATTGTCATCACTTTAATGCAAATATTTTCTTTGTACTGCCCAATCTAACAAAGCCAGCTGATTTGGTCGAGTTTATATAGATAGATGTGTTACTCAAAATCATTATGAATATATATTGCTTTAAGTGTTCTGTTTTTTGAGGAGCAAAGGAAGAAAGAGAAAGAGAGAGAGAAAAACCAAACAGCAGACTAAACTATAGAGAACAAACTGATGGTTACCAGAGAGGAGGTGGGTAGTGGGAAATAGGTGATGGGGATTCAAGAGTACCCTTAGTGTGGTGTAGAATTGTTAAATCACTATATTGTACCTTGAAATTGATAGAACACTGTATGTTAAGTATGCCAGAATTAAAATAAAGCATTTATTTATTTATTTTTTTTTTTAAAATAAAGCATTTAATGAAAAGTTTTTTTTTAAAGTGTGCTTTTGAAAATAATTGGCAATTTCCTCCTTGAAACTCATCTTTTTTTTTGTTTTCAACCTAAATAATCAATAATAAAGGAAATATTAAATCATTTATGGTGCATTCATGTAGCAAAATACCATGTAGCCATTGTATATAAAAATATGTGAAGAAGGAACTTAAAAATGGGGAATAAGAAATATCTGTATTAAATCTATCTCAATCAGATAGAAAAACTTTCAAGAGAAGTTAAACCACCAGGGTTTAGGAGAGAAATTTGCATTATGAGTTTAGACAAGAGGAGAAACATTTCTAGTTCATAAGTTCTGGAACATGGCTATGGTAATGGAAGGCTATAGGTCTTTGGGACTGAGAAAAGCAGCAGTTGTGGGATTTAGTGATTAAATATATCATCTACATGAATTTGAAAGGTTGCAGGATAATGGCAGGAGCTGTGATGAAGAGTTAGACCATTAGCTTGATGTCAAAATCTTTATAGCATATGATTGGAGCAAGTCAGGGATCGGACACCTGAAGTATGACAACACCAAAAGAGATAGAGAGTCTTAAATGTGGAAAGCTGGAGTTTCAAGAGTAAGGTTTCTTGTTCTTATGGTTTGTTGTTGTTGTCCTTTTCAAAGGAATACTTCTTACTAGTTTGAAATGGTTTGAAAACATGCTTTGGAACTAGAAGAATGCCAGTTTCTTCTGGTTGATAGTACTTGGAGTAGGAGAGAAAAGATAGTTTCTCCTATAAGTGTTTGCAAGAAAAATAGGAAAGATAAGGTTTGGAGAGACGGAAAAGAATGGTAAAACATTTCCAGGAAGGGGAACAATATGGACATGGAGGTGAAGAATAAAAATAGTAATTTGATCAGATTGAGCTTTAAAGGAATGGAGCGGTGAGAGATAATTGGGGAGAAAATTGGGATCTGATTTTGGTAAGCTTTGAATATCACTTGACCTCTAAGAGAGTGGTTCTCATTTATCCCCAACTATCATCCCATTATAACTCACCTGATAGGAAGAAAAAAGAAAGAAACAAATAAACTCAAAATATGAAACATGCCTCTATCAGTAATCATGGTCAATCCCACTGAATAGCAGCCCTGTCTAAAAGATTCACATGTATACAAACCACCCAGAAAATTATGTTTTTTAAAAAAATACATCCTCCAAGAAACATTTCAGAAGCCTTGTAAAAATCCAGGCAGTTGCTGTGGCAAAAGCCATACAGCTAACAAACGGTTGATTTAGTGTTCAAACGCTGTTTTTCATTTCCTGCCCTATCTATTGTAAGTGTGACATATCAATTCTGTTTATCCTTCTTTCTCTCTTTCTTCTCCCCTCCCTCTCTCTTTCCCTTTCTTTATTTATTCAACAAACATTTGGGGAAACATCTATAATTGACAATCATATTTTCATTACAGTGAAACTCATCATTTATGCTTGAATTTCAGTCCAGATTTTTAGTCTTAGTAAACTTAGTATTTTATGATAAAATGGGAAATGAATAAATAGAAAAATTTTAAGAATTTTGTCTGTTGAGAAATTACAATAGCTTGTCATTGTTGGATATACTATTAGTATTTAGTAGCTAGGATATGCTTTGTTTATCCAACTCCATGGAATAGAAAAAAAAACACATTTTGGGGACAGAATTCTAGCCAATAATATTAAGAACAAGAGCTTTTATATGATTTATATTAACTCCTCATGTAAGCAAAAAGACACATTAATAAAGCATCATTACTTAGAATGGGAATAAAAAGACTTAGCTGAAAGAAATTTTGTAAGATTTTAAAGTGTCTAGATGTGTCTCAAAAATAGCTTATGGAAATGAACAATTCATATTCACAAATGATTTTTTAGTGTTTTTAAAATCATAAAATTGGGATCCCTGGGTGGCGCAGCGGTTTGGCGCCTGCCTTTGGCCCAGGGCGCGATCCTGGAGACCCTGGATCGAATCCCACGTCGGGCTCCTGGTGCATGGAGCCTGCTTCTCCCTCTGCCTGTGTCTCTGCCTCTTTCTCTCTCTCTCTGTGACTATCATAAATAAATGAAAATTAAAAAAATAAAATAAAATCATAAAATGCACATACCGTAAAATATACCATATTAACCATTTTTAATTGTAGGATTATTCAGTGGTGTTAGGTACATTTACATTTTTATGCAACTATCAACACTACCTATCTCCAAAATTTCTCCTCCATCTCAAATGGAAACTCTACCCATTTAACAAAAGTTCCCTCTTTCCTCTAGTCCCTGGTAACTGCTATTCTTTCTATCACTGTGAATTGGACTATTTAAGATACCTCGTATAAGTGGGATCATGCAATATTTTTCACATAAGTATATTTTTGTTACTTTCCAAAACAAATTCAATATCAAATAGTGGTTCACTTGAGAATGATACACTGGAATCAAAGTGCTGTTCTACCTTTTAGCTGTAAAACTCAGAATCCGTTCACTTAAAAGCTAGGTCTCTCTCTTCTCCGTCTTCAGAATGAATTTTAACCTCTTACATTTTGGAATTTTACTGTTAAATTACATACTTTTAGCTACAAAATGTATAACAGTCCTTTTATAATCATCATCAACTGTGTCCCAAGCATCTTAAATATTTTATCTCATTTTAATCTTCACCCAAACTCCATGAAGTATGTACTGTTCCATTTTGTGAGCATGGAAGTCAAGACTGGCAGGTGTTAAGTAATTTGTTCCAAGCCACACAGCTGGTAAAAGCAACATCAGGACCTGTACTCAGATCTGTGGCTTGAAAGCTCACACTTGGTGCTGCTTACTGAATAGCAACATAATAAAGATAAGAAACACTGCCTCTTTCAGATCCCAAACTTTTTAGATAGGTAATTTTTAATATGTTTCTCCTGTATAAAGCCATTTAATTGTTGTATCTGCGTCAATATGACTTGAAGAAGTACGGTATTAAAGTAAATCTTTTAAATTCACCTCAAATGCCAAGAATTATGCCTTGCTTGCTATGACGAAGAAAGAATTTAGAATGAAGTAACGTCATTGTGTTCATTTGTAAATAACATATTGCAGCCAACTGTTTCTTAATTGCTCAGACTGTTGATAAATAATCCAGCCCTGCTGCTCTCTACAGACAATTTGCTTTGGATCAGACCAGGCAATTCAAACAATCCTAATTACAGTGAAGCCCTTTTATATGAATTTCTGCTTGTTGCAGGGAAGAAAACCCCTATGTAAAAGGTTAAGGCACTTACTTCTGATTTTTGCCTGAAACACAGCACCTATTACCTAAACTCAAGTTATATTAGTAGAGCGAATTTCAATTGAGTAAAAATGGATAAAGTAATATTTTGTATTAAAATGTATATTTCATTGCATTTACTCTTTATTGTACTGTCGTGGATTATGTTAATTTTATGTTTTTAATTAAAAGATATAACAGATGTCGAAACTTCATTTAAAGCAATATTTTCCTTGAAATAAGCTATGTTGCTAAGTGATTATGTAGTGTAACAGAGATTTGTATGTTAATAGACAAATGTGTCTATACTAGAAAGAAACTAAGACCTTAGGAAGTCTTCACTATATCAGGGGATTTGCTGTAACATGATATCATTGTATTTATGATTTTATGGTGTTAAAATGAATATTAAATGAAACAAAATTCCCAAGGATTACTCAGGAGGCAGCTAAGTACATAACATTTTGTACAGATGGTTGGAAGGCACAATTTTGCTCCATCACTGCATCCATATCCTTGAACGATTTCGACTGAAGACAGCATTTCTTTGAATTTTTCATTAAACCAGACGTCTTGAAATATGAATTCCTTTTATGTTTCTGTGAGTTTTGGCTAAAAGAACCCCAGTGAATAAATCATGCAATACTACGTGTCACCAGCACTTGTGAATATTTCTGCTTTGTTATTCTATTCTCAGTAGAGCACCATTGATTATCAAACTCAGCGGAGAGCATTTTATGATCATATATCTCCATTAGCTCCTAGTTTGACTACCATAGATTTTTCTGGTTAAGCCTGCATTATGTATTAGGAAGCCTATCTCTTCAATACAAAGTTTGATTTCATTTTTCTAAGCCTAGAACTCTTATTATGTATTATGTATAAAGATTCTTATCTTTTATATGTAAAAATAGGCTGCACTGTCTTTGTGTAACTGAACTATATGCCATCTTTTTTTTTTTTTTCTGATTCACAGTTAGCATCTTGTGCTATGAAGATGAATCTCTACAACGCAATGGCTGTCAGGGTAAATATTTCTTCACTTGTTAAACAAATGAAAAGTCAATTGTGCCCTGAATTCGCTTTTAATAAAATGAGCAAGCCAGAATAATGCAAATTTGATTGATATGCTAATGGTTAGAGAGAAAAGAGTACATAGTTAAAAAGTTAGTTCTACTAAATAATCTTGGCAGTATTAAAAATTAGAGTAAAATGTAAAACATGTAATTATCAGTGCTTATGTTTTAGAATGTTAAATATCTCTGAGCCATAACTAGACAAAAACCGTAAATATTAATGAAGCAATGTATTAGTTTCCATATGTCATATAGAATATTGTGATAAATAGATGAACATGGTTCTGGAATATAAGATGCCAGCCCAATACAAATCAATTAGAAATTATTCATATGATTTAGCAGTAATAAAGGCAGTTTCCACCTTAGAAGTTTTATTTCTATCATCTCTATGTTCATTTTTATGTGTTATTTTCCTAATGGAAAGCTGAGTCTAGTGATTATGGGGCTGGTTGGTTTCTGCACTGATTTTGGGAATGGGCACAATAAGATTATTTATCTTGTCTCAGACAGTATGATAATAGCTTAATTGTAGAGCTATCATAAATGGAGAAATTACTTTGGCGAATTTCATTAATGTTCTTAAAACTTATGTTGCCTTATATTCTCTTTCATTCATCTATTAGTTCTTACTTCCACTAATAATAGATTTCATTTTGGGTGAAGCAAGGTAGTAAAATACCTTCTGAAAGTCCTGTACTGAACTATGGCAGGTAAATCACATTATTTTGATTATTTATATTGCTTTGAGAAGGGTGCTTTTCACAGTTACGGGTGTGCATGGAGTCCCTATCCCAAGGAATGGTCTCCTTTTCTTTTCTTTTTTCTTTTCTTTTCTTTTCTTTTCTTTTCTTTTCTTTTCTTTTCTTTTCTTTTCTTTTCTTTTCTTTCTTTTCTTTTCTTTTCTTTTCTTTTTTCTTTTCTTTTTCTTTTCTTTTCTTTTCTTTTCTTTTTTTCTTTTCTTTTCTTTTCTTTTCTTTTCTTTTCTTTTCTTTTCTTTCCTTTCTTTTCTTTTCTTCTTTTCTTTTCTTTTTTCTTTCAGATTTTATGTATTTATTTGAGAGAGAGGAAGATAGAGCATGAGAGGGACAGAGGGACTGAGAAGCAGACTCCCCAGTGAACAGGGAGCTCTACTGGGGCTCCATCCAGACCCTGGAGAGCATGACCTGAGCCAAGGGCATATGCTTCCCTGACTGAGCCACCCAGGTGCCATTCTGCCCACCTTTCTGCTCTTCTGTGGTTTAGGAAAAATGCAAGAGGGAGAAATAGATCTTCTTACTTCTTTTCCTGAGCCAGAAGCAGATACTATAGCTGCAATGGGCTCTTTATTCTTGTTAAAAATATTGTAGTATAGGAAAACAATTTGGTTTTCTTTTTTTCAATGGGAATGCTTAAATCTGGGAATTTAGGAGATTTTGATTCTCTGTATAGTTCTTACAAAGACTTAACTTCTGAGCCTTCATCACTGTTAGATTCTTTCTTTTCTGCTTACTTTGTGTCAGGTATGTCTGCAAAGTAAAAAGCAGTAGATGACTGAATGTGAAGCACTTGATGTCCTAAGACTTAGATGTCTGCATAGATCACCAGGGGAGATACAGGCACAGAAGACAGGGTTAGAAAAAATGCATTCTATTGTTTGCTAGTTAGCCCCCAATCTCCGTCTTGAGTTCTGACCTGGCTTGAATCATGATTCTGTTTACCTAGATGAGGCATATCTAAGAAACCCACATCAATATAAGCTACTTGGAGGGCAGAGTTTTTGACTTATACCAACATCATACTAACAGCTGCATTTCCTACTAACATCACTGACCATCAACTTGTCTTTGATTAATGTTAGTGAACAATGTTAAACTTTACCTGAGTCCTGTGACCATGGAAAACAACAAATTAAAAAAATCCCCCCCCCCCAAAAAAAAACAATATCTCCCTACCTTTTGGGTTCTGAAAGGGCCTACTGAAAAAAAAAAAAAAATTGTCCTTCACCATAGGACTTGGATTAGAGGCACAGATATGAGATATGTCCCTTCTTTACCTATGTCAGATCAAGGACAGCACCCCCCTTCGCAAATTTCTGTTCTTTACCTCACAAATGATTAGCTCAGCTGCCTGTCCCCATCAAACAATTGGAAAAACATGTTTATTAACCAAACTGTGGTTAAAGTTCTCTCCTTCCCCTGGGTCTTTGAACTTTAGCCAGCATATAATCCTGCCACCCCCTGAGAATAGGCTGGCTTCCTGGTAAAACATTGTTTGGTCTACTATACAATTACGCCATCCTTTCATCCCACTTCCCCATATCAGATTCTTTCTAGCCTTGTTTACATCTTCCTAATAAAATAGATCTTATGGTCAAAGTGCTCTTCCTACTGCCATAGTCCACTTCATCTATTGTGATGGTCATTCACTCCCTCTCCCTTACAATAGTTCTTTCAAGTAAAGTCTCTCTTGCTATATCTGGATTTTCATTTGATACATTCCAGGAGAGAAGAGTAGAGGTGGGGATGCAGTGACCATTAAAGTGAGGCAGAAGAAGTCTTGAACTGATCCATGAAGCCGCACAGGACTTTCTGTGAGGCTATGTGGAGGATGTGAACACTACCATGAGAAATTTGTAATAAAAACACTTCTCTAATGAAGATGATCAGAGTCTGCCTTGAGAGGCTTGGATGAGTTGACTTGGTAATAGACTAGGTACTTAATTCATGTTCCTAACATGAGGAATGAGGCTTACTTGCATGGAGGCCAAAATGATTACCTAACAAAGATTAAATTTTAGCATTGGTTGATCACAGTGACCAGAACTGAATTTGTTTGTGAGGAGTGCATTTTTGCAAGATGGTACTCTGAAGATTTTGCTTTCTGCAGGAGTGAGTGGCTGAAGAGACCAGTATGTGGTCCATTTACCTTCATGTTGTGCACATTTGAAGATTGCTATCCTGGTGAGATACCACTAGCTGAAGTTTTACTTCTAATGTCTACACCTCTGTCTTTTTAGTTCCATCAGTTACCGAGTAACCTCGTTCAAAATAATTATCCCTTAAATACTTTAAATATGGGTGGCTGTGCGTGTCCAGGAGGAAGAATTTCTAAGAATGATAGTAACTACCAGAAATTAATATGGCCAATAATATTCAAACATATATCTGCACTCAAATCTTGAATAAGATTTTCACATACAATAGAAAAGAAAAACTTCTGTCTTAATTTGCCTTATATACTGAGCTGATTACAGATTATGTTTTACTATTGACTCCTAGCACAACAAATTCTCATCAGTTGTTAAAGAGGGTAGTGGAGCATTCCTGAAGAGAGGGATTTAAAAAATATATTTTTAGCCTATCCATTCCTATATAGATGTCACTTTTTTATAATAAAGAATAAATTATACATATATGATTTTTTAATGTAATAGGTATTCATATCCTGATTTGCTGCGTTTATTTTTTAAAGGGTCACCTTTTCTCTAAAGACTTTACGATCCCACTACCTATGTAGAATTGATCACTCTCTCTTTTTATGTCCTATTTTACCATCGACATACTTCTGTTATAGAACCTGTAACATTTTATTATCCTTACTAATTTACATGCCTGTATCTACCCCCCCACACACACACTGTAAGTCCCTTGGGGCCCAGATCCTATCCTCTTAATCTTTGTATCTACAGTTCTTGGCTTATAGTATCTAGTTAAATAAATTTCCCTGAATAAATCAGTGAACGTTGGGCCATTCTTTTCTAAACAAGGAATAAAAAAAAAAGTCATTTGTTTTAAATGCTTTTTAAGTCTCTCAGTGTCTTTGTTAGAAATGATTTAAACCTTTGCTGGGGGACCTTTCAGACTTTTTTGAGAATCTGATGAGGTTAATGTCGTATAGATAAACTGGATGTGGTAAGGTACTATTTGGTTAGTGCAATTCTCATGTGAATGGAAGATCTCATGAACTTTGGGACCTTGCTAAAATATCATAACATGGAAAGGTTTGAAGGAGGTTTGCTATGATATAAGCTGCTGTCAGAAACCACAGTATGCCTTTTCAAAATTCCCGTTACTGATAATGCTGCTAGGCCAGTGACAGTCAATTAATACAGCAATAAATTGCTCAATAAATTTTTATCTTAGCTCCTGGGGCCCTATTCCTCCTGTTTCTGTGTGTGACACTTTATTGCCTTTTTGGTCTTTAATTCAACTTTACTCCAGATTAGGAGTCTGCTTTTCTCCAGCATTTTAACTGTTCCATTGTGGATCTTGTCTAAATTTGGCCCCCAACTTTTTTTTTTAGTTCTCTCTTTTTGAACAGCTGTTAGTATCTTATACAAATGTCATGAACTGATTCAGTTGCTAAACTCATTTCTCTCCACATTCCACTTATACAATTGTCTGTCCTTTTACAGCCTGGCATAGAACTGACCCTCCATTTCTGATGCCAGTGAGCATCTAATTAAGCACTTGGGTGTCACCTCAGGTCCATCAAACACTGGGCTTAGCAACTCAGCTTCCTAATAACAGTACTATAAAGATCAAGGCAAAATTACTGTATGTATAGAAAACCCACTAAAAAAACATCCCCAGGTGGCAAAAAAGTATAGTTTAGTGGTATTGTTCATCTATCCGAGGGTCTATTACTTGTTCCTTTTCACCAGTACCTTGATCCATGATACTCATCATTTAGTATTTTCTCTAGCTTATGACTTTTGGTTACTGGCTGACCCCATCCAAGATGAAGCCTCTTCTGTGGAATAATATATATCATATACTTCTTCCATTTGTTGAAGGGAAGATCCCCCCCCACCCAAGAGACTGAATGTATATCCAGCCTCACCTTTGTCTTGGAAGCTCCTATTTCCCCAATAGAATGTTTCCAGATTTTCATACTTATTACACTAGTATGTGTGTGTGTGTGTGTGTGTGTGTGTGTGTATATATATATATATATATATATATATATTCAGCAATATATATATTGCTGACAGATATCTGAGCATACCTTGGTCAAACTGATGGCCAATGGGAGCTATATGTTTCTGAGGCCAGACAGGAAAAAGATTGCAATACCACATATTCCCAAATCTTAGTAAGTCAGAACCATTAGTAAATAATAGTAAGAGTTAGCAATTGTACAGCAGCTACTACCCTCCAGGCACCAGTCTAAGTATTTTAAATATTTTAACTCCTCTCTGTAATCCTCACAACGAACTCTCAGAGATAGGTATCATTATGATTCCAAATAGAAAGATGAGGAAATAGAATCACAGAAAGGTATCTTGCCCAAGGTCACACAGCTAGTAAGTGATAGTGTTAGAAATTGAATCCTTGTGGGTTGGAACCCACCGTTCCGTTACTTCTGACCACTTGTACTCTTGCTTTGACGGCCAGTCTTTTCCTTCTCTCAGGATCTGGATGAAAACAAATATGTAAACCCTGGACTGAGGGTAAATTTCCAGTGGAAATTTTATTATGCTCTGTTTTTCTTGGTACACTGAATTCCTGGTCCTCAAAATTCATGAGCATCTTGCTGCTAGTACATTTTACTAGGGAATTCCAAACTTAGTGACAGTAGGAGACCAAGTTGAGTGTCACATACTTCCCCTTGCAGGCAGAATTGGATAGCTAAGATGACAAACTCTCCTTGTAAAAGAAGGCTGTGGCCTTTACATGTTGCTTTTGCTAGCATCAAGATTTGACCTCCATCATCGCCTGAGGACTGATTTTCAACTACTAATCTCTCTATACATTAACACTTATAGTATACTGGTCTTCAGTAAACTAAACATAATGAGGATATATAATCTGTTACAGAGTTTGGAAGTTAACAAAAGTAAACTCTCTGCAAATTATATGCTCCTTATAGTCTTTGAAAAGCCTCCATTGGGTTATCTTCTACATCTTGAGGCCTCCTTTGCTTGTCTGTCCTAGGACAACTGGCACAATATCATGTTAATGCAAATTTAAGGAAGTGCTAATGTGTAGTGTCTGAGAGATCTCTTAAAACGTATGTTTCATTAGACTTTTTCATATTTCAAAACCTATGGGAAATGAAAACTGGAAATAATTTAAAGCTTACAAAGTTTTAAAAAAGCTATAGATATAATTGATTATTTCAAGAGAATTTTTTTTTTACCTTGGAAACCTGTACATATTACTGATCAGTCATATATACTTGTGTAATGATATTCTTCTGGAACCTAGAGTATTTTGGGTGATCCCCTATTGTTTCAGTTACTTTAAATGATTTGTCTTGAAATTAGTGTCGCAAAATATTTTAGTTCAGATAGAAATCTTCACTCTAAGAAAAGTAAAGACTATAATAACAAGAGGATCACTAGATTAAAGATCACTTAGAAACAACCAATTTGCAAAGTAACCATAACTTTATTGACTCTTTCTTCTTAGAGGTCTGGATCTATGAATACAAATTTTAATTTATAAACACTAATGTACCTTGAAACATCAAATAACCATTTTCTTGTTTCCCACTTTTGTCTGAAATATAAAAATATAAGAAATGATTATATGGTGGCTTTAATTAAAAAATAGTTGAATATGTGTCAGATATATAAAGATCCATTTCAGTCTTCTATTTATAATCTGGTTTTCATATTTGTAATACTATGAAGTAGGTACACTTAGAATAATGACTCCATGATTAGATGAATAGACTTATTAAATAGGAATTTATCAGGAATAATTCAAGAAATAGTTAAAGAAATAATTGAGGAAATAATATTGAAAGTCTCTTATATACTAGATATGATGCTAGGCTCTAGAAATACAAATTAAGACACAGTCCTATTCACTCAGAGGAAGCTATCCCAAAATGTCAGCCCAAGGAATAAGAGGAAAAGAACCGTATAGACCACCCCAAGCTTTTGCCTAATGATGGATGGATATTTAAATGTTCTATTACCATGCAAAGAATATCTTTTCTCCCCTCCTACCACTTCTCGTACCAATAACATTGTGAAATGATTAAGTAAATATGTAGTGAAAGGGAGTGTCAAGTCAGGTACTGAGTGGGGAAACAATATTGAAGAGAAGAAACTGCCTTTGGAATGATTATCCAGAATCTTCTATTAGTTAAAAATATCTAGCTAAGATTTCCATTCATAAATGTATGTTTTTGACATGATAATGCAGTGACATCTAGTATGAAATTTGAATACTACTGTTTTTTAAACACCTTTGAAAATTTAGTAAACTTACTTTTCTGTGCTTACTGTATAATTTAGAATGTTGAGCATTCTAATGATTAAGAGTATAGTAATGAGTAAGAATTCTACTAGTATGCTCTCAAATACATGCAGAGAATTGATACTATGTAGATTATCGTCAGTAATAGAAATTTTGTTTTCCATGTCTTCATTTAAATTTTAGGTGAGAAGACAATTTTTTTCTCTTCTGATAACATTAATGTTACTATGAATTTTGAGGAATAAAAGTAAATAATGGAGGGAAAATCTTTTCTATGAGCAGATGGCTTTGGTATATATCAAGGTTTTGCCATTTGTTTTAGTGCTTAAAATAAACATTATTTATAAGACCACTTACATTTTGATGTTACTTAATGAGGAATATGCATCATTGATTTGACTAGCTTAAGAGGTCATTTAGAACTTGCCCGTTAACAAGCTGTAATCTGCTGAGCACACAATGACTTTGTTTGAAATTATCTATTCAGAGCTGATCAATGACAATAATTGTTTTATACCAATCACTTCTGAAAGTTGCTAATTACTTTGAAGGACATGAATGCTAGTCGTTTTTTTTTTTTTTTTTTTTTGAAGTCATAACCCATTCACCTTGAAATTAAGAAGAAATGTTATGAAAAGTCATCTTGCCTCTTGAAAGAACTTTTTTTTTTTTTTTTTTTTAAATTAAAAGTTGATCTACTAGTACTGGGATACCAACAGGAAATTTAGGCAAAATTGAAGATGTCATTTGTTCTTGTAAGAGAAAGTATAGTAGACTGTCCACTGTACTCTATCTTAATTAGGGATTGGTTAAGCTGATTTTATAATATTAGAAAATGATATCTTTTAAATGAAAGAACAGATACACATACTTTTTCTTTTTATGTGTTACGTTCATAAGATGTTTTAGTGGAAAGAGTCTGGGCTTTTGAATAAGACAGAGATGAGTTTGTATCCTAATTTTGCCATTTATTCTTTTACTGGTTATGTGAACTTGATGAAATTACTTAATCTCAGTTTCTTCATTTTTAACATGGAGATCATGCCTCATGTACAAGGTTATCCTGAGAATTAAAGCAGTTAACGTAATACCTGGCGAATTCATGAACTCAGTAAATCTTAGATCCTTTACTTCAACTGGATGACAGCATCTTTACCTGGTCAAGCAATCAGTTTCTTTCTACTTTTACCACCCACCTCTATGAAAGCCATTTAAAGATTGATTGAGGGCAGCCCTGGTGGTGCAGCGGTTTAGTGCTGCCTGCAGCCCAGGGCGTGATCCTGGAGCCCCGGGATCAAGTCCCACATCAGACTCCCTGCATGGAGCCTGCTTCTCCCTCTGCCTGTGTCTCTTCCTTTCTTTCTTTCTCTCTCTCTCTCTCTCTCTCAATAAATAAAAACAAATAAAGATTGCTTGATTATCAATCAGGATTATTAATGTGGATAAACTTTAATTTATTACTTTAACTGTCACTTTCTTAGTATATGCTTTAATTCTCAATTCTGAATAAGAGGATTTGTCTTGGAAGGGCATTTCAGCCTGTGTTTGGGTAGATGTCTAGGGAGTTTGGATATTAGAAGATCCCCTGAGAACAGACCAATTGTAGACTCTCTGGAAAAGGTTAGTGCTGTTTTTAGTATTTGCCTGGTTTGAAGTGAGAGGAGACCCATGCCACTGGCTTTTTAAGGTATCCTTCCTCTTGGCATGGATTCAGTTTTACTTTTGTCCTTTCAGTCTTCTTTTCTCAGAATGGGCATACCAACCACCCTAGTGTGACCTAATGTAAATCAACATCTTTCCTTTTACCTTCTAGTACTCCAGCATGGATCTTTTATGTTCTCTGGAACATTTAATTTTATTTTATTTAAAATTTAATGATATTTTCATGTTATAAGTAGTTCCTACCTTAACACTATTTGATATCCTAACATTTTTCCATTCTTCCTGAGTCACTTTTATTGCTGATGATGGATTTTTCTGTCAGTACTTTTGTCTGAAAGTGTTCTTTTCTTTTATTGTATGACCGTCACATGCAGTAAAAGTATGGTGTAATATTTGAAGTCATCCCACCAGCTCTATGACTGAAGGCAAATTATTTAACCTCTCTAAGTATCAATGTGCTCTTCTAAAATGAGGCTAATAATAATCTCTACCTCAAAATGATACTGTAATGATTAAATTCCATGAGCCAGGAAAATATTCATTTATTTGCATGTATGATTTATATACATATACATATTCCAACTGATTATTATTTTTCATTAGGAAAGTGGTTTGTATCAATTCCTCATCTTTCTTTGTCAGCTGTAATACAATTTTGGCCAAATTGGAGGGAAATGGTTTCTAAAATGAGTATATAACTTTAGAAAAATTAACTTTTCTTATTTAATGAATTTCTAAGATAAGATCATGTGTAAAATATTTGGAAAGACATTTTATAACATTGTTATACTAGCTTGCTTTTCTACTTGGTGTTACTTTTTAGAATTATTCTCTCTGATTTAATTGTTCTTACAAGCTATTTTGCATATCTTCAGTTATTTTAGTCATTCTTATACTAGGAGGTTGACCAGAACAGTTCTTCAGGATTTTCACATTCTGTATCTCAGATTGTAAAATACCTTTTAAATGGTCATATTTTGAAACAGAAAAATACACAATATAATTAAAACATTTTTCCTGTTTATTCTTATAGATCAATCATTCAAGTTATAAAAAAATTTAGGCTCAACATATTTAGTTTAAAAAGCATAGGGTTTTGGGATAAAACTCAATAGACAAGCATAGAGTGTCTATATTAATCACCCTTTCCTATTGAAAAAAAGAAAGTTTAGAGTATGTGTGTGTTCCTAGCTTAGCTAACTGTGCAAAACACTGGAGGGACTTCATATCCATAAAGAGAATCAATCATAATATGTGAATAATTCAAAAATAATATAAACTGCCATAAAATTCTAGAGATTGAAGTTAAATCTTTATGTACAGTTAATATTTTCCCATTTTGTTTCTTATACTCCTTTAAAGAAGTTGTGTTTTTTTGTTTTCCACAAAAATAAGATCTAGGCATTATTTTGTTTTTGTTTTGAGTTTTTCTAATAGAGATTATATTAACAAAGATAAAACACAAAGAGATTGATTCTCATGATTACTAGAGCATAATAAAGCAGAAGTAGCCCACTTAGGTTTGTTCTCTGAGGCCTTCCTCCCATACTCCACCCCATTCTAAAAAAAAGTAGGCTCTTTAAACAGAAATGTTTGTTCACTGAAGGTGCCATTTCACTGGTCCCAATTCTATATTTTAATGGTTTAGAGAATGGGTTCTGAAGTCCTAATGTAATTCCTGGATCCATCACCAATGGCTATATAATTATGAGGAAATTTTATAACTTCTCTTTTTAGCAGTTTTTTGTCTATAGATAAGAATACTTCTCATAGAAGCATTCTAAAGATTGAATGCATAAATATAAGTAAAACTCTTCGAATAGTGCCTCACACATAATAAAAACAATAAATGTTACCTATTGTTACTGTTAAAAAAGTATGAAAATGTCATGATGAAGATTTAAGACAACATTTGTTTAAAGATTTTGAAACCACCAAAATTTAAAAGCCCATTTGAAAACTGATTTTAATCAGACCAAATACAATCTTAAAGCCAATGGTTTATGAAAACTAAAAAATCCGTTTGGTCAGGAAGTGAAAGTGGTAGAGATTGATAAAGCAGATTTTTAATTGTTCAGTAGGTAATTTCACATTTAGTGTTTATGAAAAATTATAATTTTTAAAAATATAATAACCTCTAAGTATGTTTTATCTTTATGATTTTTTGTAATAAATCTGAGTATACTCTACATTTATAGCTGTGTGTGTGTGTGTGTATATATATATATATATATATATACACACATATATATATATATAGGTGGGAAAGCTTAAGACTATTTGATGTGAGTTATCATTCATCATTACCTTAATTTTAAAGAACTGTTTATGTTTTCACTAAAAATGCTTACTGGCATATATTTTTATTTGCTTCAATAGATTCAGAGGCGATGGCGAGGCTATAGGATTCGGAAGTACTGCTTCAACTATTTTTATTTGAAGGAGTACCTGAGAGCTGTTTCAGAGACCAATGATGCAATTAGGTGAGTATTTCGCTAGTAACACTTTCAAAAAGGTTACTTAATAGATGTTGATCAATTCCATATTTAGAAATATTTTCAAGGACTCAGTATTACTTTAGGTAGAAATTGATAAGATAGACATATGATTCTATTCACCTTAAAATTATTCTTGTTTTATTTTTAAATATATTGTACTCTTGACTATAAATTAATTATGTGTTCAGTAGGCCTATCTGATTTTATGCAAAATAGTTTCAGTAGAATTATCTCATTTTGAGTTGGATTTATCTGTAAAATGATTCCATAGATAAAGATTTGAGTATGATAAGCCTCAGATGTATTTTGAGAAATACAATCAGTAGTAAGAACTTTCTCTTAAAGGAGAAAATATCATAGAACATAATTAAAATGGACTGTTTACTATCAACTTTTGCTTCTTTGAACACATAGAAAACACCTGGATTTAGATTATAGGATGATGTCTTTTGTAGATTTAGGCAAAGTTATTGTAACACTAATTCAGTCAACTTTACCAAAGAGCTATGTATTAAGTTTTTTTTTTTTTTTTTAATGAGCTCTGAGAACTCTAAGGATTTTTTTTTTAATATTATATTTATTTATTCATGAGAGACACAGAGAGAGAGGCAGAGACATAGAGGGAGAAGCAGGCTCCTCTTGGGAAGCCCAATGCAGGACTTAATCCCTGGACCAGGATCACACCCTGAGCCAAAGGCAGATGCTCAAACGCTGAACCACCCAGGCATCCCTGTATTAAGTTTTCATATAAATTCAAATATAGTTTATTTCCCTCCTGTAGTATGCCCCACTCTAATAAATATAAGTGACCATAGGCTTATAATATGTTTAGATAAAAAGGAAATAGTAACTAATAACAGTTACGACTTATGTAGTTTTAATTTTTCACATATTTTATTCTAAAGTTCTTTAAACTAGAGAGAACAATTGCACAATGAATTGTTAAAATAAGATTTTGCCTGAGACCCTAAAGTTATATATATTATAAGAAATATCTGAAAACAGGGATCCCTGGGTGGCGCAGTGGTTTAGCACCTGCCTTTGGCCCAGGGCGCGATCCTGGAGACCCGGGATCGAATCCCATGTCGGGCTCCTGGTGCATGGAGCCTGCTTCTCCCTCTGCCTATGTCTCTGCCTCTCTCTCTCTCTCTCTCTCTGTGTGACTATCATAAATTAAAAAAAAAAAAAAAAAAAAAATCTTAAAAAAAAAAATAATAAAAAAAAAGAAATATCTGAAAACTGATTTTTCTTTTAAATTTCTCACATATGCTGTGTGCATAAGAGGATCTGGTCTTTGAAGATTAATTTCAGGTATTTGTTGATATTGATTTCTTTGGAAACAGCAATAAAGATCTAGGAGGGTTGCAATAGGATTTGGTCCATTGGAGAAGTTGGATAAATCCCCAGGGGACTGCTATTTAATTTCTTCCTTAAGAAATCCAAAGTCCTAGAGATGGGCTGGCTGTCTACAAATGGCAGATGTGACACTGTCTGGAAGAAAGAGCTAGCAGCATATGCAAGAGAGGGAGTTTGCACAGGGCTAGGACTAATGTAGATAACTGAGGCACAAAAGTTGAAGATGTGCTTACTGGCAGGGCATTGTAGGGGCCAACCCTGCCCTTCTATGACTCCAGGAAGTCATCCTTAACTGGTATGCTGGGGTGGACTCTCTTGCTTCAGCCTAGTCCCATCACCCAATAGGAGAAGGTTCTCGAGATAAATATGTGAAAGGCTGGCTTTGAAAAGGCCTGTATCTTCTGGACAGGTATTTCTATTCATCCTTGTTTTTCTTCTGGTTTTACTGTGTGTATCTCTAGTTACTAGGCAATCCAGAGTAATAATGCTGACAATTTGCTTTAGCCTGATATTCTTTATCAGATAACAGACTAACTCTTTTTTTCTACCTTTCTTAGAGGTTTTTTTAAATAAAATATTTATTTATTTATTTGTTTGTTTGTTTATTTATTTATTTTGTTGAGAGAGAGAGTATGAGGTGGAGGGGCAGAAGAAGAGAGAGAAAAAAATTCAAGCTGACTCTGCACTGATGGAGCCCGATGCTGGTCTCCATCTCATGACCCAGAGATCAGACCTGTGCTGAAACCAAGAGTTGGTTCAACCACAGCGGAATGGACTGTGCACCCAGGCCCCCCTTCTTAGACTTTTTAAGCCAAATTGGAACCTGAATGCAGCAAATCGTTTTCCATTATCTCCTAAAATAATTATATATGATGTTTTTCCTTTTTGACCTATTGACATGTTATAGAACGTATTTTTATTAATAGATATATTAAATAGATATACAGGCACTGTGTACCATACTGATGTAATTTACATGACAAGGTGGGGTTCTCAAAGCCTCTCCCTTTGCAACCTGGTCTTCATTTTAGCCCAGGATGCCCTTGTGGGTGCACTCAGATGCCTCTTTTACCACCTTCTTGATATCTTTGTATTTGTACTCACCAGGCAGCAGGTTAAATCATGACTGACACTTGTAGGGTGGGGATGCAGAAGGCCATGCCAGTGAGTTTCCCATTTAATTCAAGAATTCTCTTACCCACAGGCTTGGTGAAGCTTATAGGGGCAGCTCCTTGGCTATCACACCACAGTTTCCCAGAGGGGCCATCCATGGTCTTCTGAGTGACAGTGATGGTATAGCTATGGTCCTGAGTTTCACAATGCTGTGGTTGACCTTGGCCT
Organism: Canis lupus baileyi; assembly: GCF_048164855.1. NCBI lineage: Eukaryota > Metazoa > Chordata > Mammalia > Carnivora > Canidae > Canis > Canis lupus. Next base: position 11,077,105 of record NC_132875.1, on the reverse strand, counting down.
GCAATTGGTGGTGCAGGAGGCATTGCTGACAATCATGAGGGAGTTGTCATATTTCTCATGGTTCATATCAATCACAAACATGGGGGCATCAGCAGAAAAGATGAGCCTTTTTGCTCTACCCTTTAAGCCCTAGCCATCTCCATAGTGGTGAAGACATCAGTGGACCCTACAATGTATTCAGCACCAACATCACCCCATTTGATGTTGGCAGGATCTCTCTCCTGGAAGATAGAGAGGGGCATTTTTCCACTGCCAAGAAGTTTCCCATTCTCAGCCTTGACTGTGCCATTGAATTTGCCATGGAACTGGTAGATCGTGTAGTTGATGTCAATAAAGAGATCATTGATGGCAACAATATACACTGTGCCACAGTTAAAAGCAGCCTTGGTGACCAGGCACCCAATATGACCAAATCTGTTTACTCTGACCTTCACCATTGTGTCTCGAGGACATAGCTGGCACTGCACAAGAAGATTGAGCTATCTGTTGAACTTGGAGGAGTAGAAGAAATAGACTAATATTAAAATCATCATTCTGTGTTAGGAATATCTCTAACTGAGCCATTATTATTCTTTTAATTTATTAGTAAATTATATCAGTATTTTATATAGGATATTTACATCCACTTTTATATACATGATTAGTTATAGTTTTCTTTCTTGTGTTGTAATTTACAGGTTGCTATCAATTTTTTGCTGTATTTATTAGATGAACTGAATAGATTATATGGCATGATAATCAGAAAGGAAAAATACTGCTCTGTTTTCTGTCTACTCAATACTTCTGGTCACCAAATGTGTGGGTTTTCCAAGCCAAGAAATCTCAGACATCAACTAGGTGTCCTGCAATTTAACTCAATTCTAAAACTACTTATCTGGTGATAGCATCATTTCCTACAGGTTAAGGGCTCAGTCCCACAAGACTGTCTTCATTCCCACCCCTGTCCAAACTGAAGTTATCAATCCCAAGTGACATGTCACCATTTTACCCACAACTTCTGTTCAACTTGTTTACAAATCAGAGATTCCTACAACCTCCTACCCAGGGTCAGTCGTTTCTGGAACTGCTCAAGAACTCAGAAAGACAGTTTATTTACTAGATTACTGGCTTATTACAAAATGATACAACTCAGAAACAGCCAGGTGGAAGAGATGCATAGTGCAAAAGATGGGGCAGGCAGTCCATCCTCAAGTATCAGCAATCCAGAAAAATTTCTGAATTCTCTAAGTTAAGAGACTTTTACGGAGGCTTCCTTAGGTGGGTATGATTGATTAAATATTTGACCACATTAGTGATTAACTCAATTTCCAGCCCCTCTCCATTCTGGCAGATGTTGGAGGTAGAGGGGTGGAGCTAAAATTTCCAACCTTCTAATCACATGATTGGGTCTCCTGGTAGCCATCCCCCATGCTCATTAGCATGCACAGTCATCTTATTAGCATGCAAAAAGACACCTCTTTGAAGAAATTTCTAGGAGTTTGAAATCAGGTGTTGTAAAAAGATTGTTGAGGAAGGGCAAAAGGTATACTCTGGGGGTGTTAGGAAGTCCCCTTGGCTCTGAGTATAGCCCTACAGATAACGTAATATATCTCTATGTATGTGAACTGGTTTAGCTTTTGTTGTTTGTCTTGATAGTAGTTGGCAGTTCTAGGACTGCTTATTGCTTTACACTCTCCTATTTCTTAGAGATCTATGCAAAGCTAGCATTCCTGTACATTTCTTCATTTTAGTCCTATGTCCCCTGCCATTTGTGGTGTAGTTCAGGAAATCTGCCACAGTTGAGTTTTGCTCTACAATATTATTCTGAGCAAGGAGGACATTGATATTTTTTTTTCCCCAAGTATGCCACCTAATTTTGCACCTGGCAGTCTCTCTCTAAAATCTGCATCTTCAGGTATCTTGTCTCTGTGACATCTCTAATCCTGCTTGAATTTTCACTACTCTTGCTAGCCCTTCTTCATATATATTACTCTTAAGGGTTTCTAATTTTACTGATGACAGAGTTTCCTTTTATTTTCTTATGACCTTTCTTATTTTATGGCAGTTTAAGAGAGGAAGGGGTGGGGATATATTTACTTCACCATCTCAAAATTGGAAAAATAAAATTAACTTCCTAATATAAGTCACCATTTGTTTTCTTTCTGTTACATAAAGTTTTACAAATGTAATGAAAGTATGCTACAGGGTACCATAGAAGAAGCACAGAAGAGGAACATCTTAGGCAAAAGTGATTGGTATTGATCAGAGTAGGAGTGGGAGCCTGGGAGTTAGGGACATTTCTCTGAGGCTGTGAAACTGAGCCCCGAAGATTGTGCAGAAATTAGAACATTAACACAGGAAATCTCACTGAGGTTGATGCATGGAAGATGATAGAAGGTTCCGTTAGAGATAGATCCAGACAGTTTAGCAGGAACCATATCAAAACAGGGCATTTTAGAGCATATTAAAGAGTTTAGATGCTATTCTAAGAACATTGAAGTAGACTTCCTTTTTTTTTTTTTTAAGATATTACTTATTTATTCATGAGAGACACACAGAGAGAGAGAGAGAGAGAGAGAGAGAGAGAGGCAGAGACACAGGCAGAGGGAGAAGCAGGCTCTATGCAGGGAGCCCGATGCAGGACTCGACTCCAGGACTCCAGGATCACTCCCTGAGCTAAGGCAGTCACTAAACTGCTGAGCCACCCAGGGATCCCCAGATTTTCCTTTTAAGAAGAGGAGTGGCATGATTACATTTGTGTTATGGCATGCATGTTTGATTTATTTTTCATATTTAAATAGTCTGGTGAGTATTAAAAGCATCATTGGGGTCATTAATTTTACTGAGATAGTGTTTTCCTTCTCATAGAAGAATATTTGTATAGTTTATTTCTTCACATTTCTTTATTCTATTTTTCATTGAAGATCATTGGAATCAGGATTCTAGTTATCTTTTCTCACATAACAAATTACACTCGAAGCAGCTTAAAACAATACACACTTAATAGCTCATCACTTTGTAAGCCAGGAATCTGGGAGGGATTCCATGCCTAGACTAAGGTCTCTCATGAGGTTGCAGTCAGCCTGTCAGCCAGAGCTGTAGTCTCATATGAAAGCTCAACTGGGGGGAAGATCCTCATTCATGCCAGCCTCCATTATTCTGGCTGTTGCTCTTAAGTCCCTTGGTTTCTTGCCAAATAGGCTTTCCTGTAGGGCAACTCTCTGCTGGAAATTAGCAAGTGAACAAGGGGGACAGAAAAAAAACATGAGGATGGAAGCCACATTCTTTTGATAAACTAATGTCAGAAGTGACATTTCATCACTTTTTGCTGTATTCTGTTCTTTTGAAGCAAGAGACTGAATCCATCCCACACTTAGGGGATTATGCAAAGGATGAATACCATAGTGGGAGTTATTGGAAGCCGTCTTATAGAATGCTTTCCATACTCTATGACTTGCGTATAGAATTTGTTCAATAAACATGTTGATTTTCAGCATTTTGCCTTGGAAAAATGTTACTGTACATTGTACTGTACATTGACTTATGGCAGAATTTTTGGTGATATCTTTTCAAGATTATATTTCAGACTTTAATATTGTATCAAAATAGTTTTGATGTATCCTGACTATTTATACCAGCAAGGATTAAAATGTATAGTTTCTGGATTTCAAAGAGAAAATAAAAGGTCTAGTGCATTCTTCATCTTTGAACGGGGTAAAATAATTTACAGAACAAAAAGTAGTAAGATATATTCTACATCAGAATATATTTGATTTGAATTATGTAGGATACCAGACAACATTAGGCTTAACTTTAATTTATATGCTCTTTTATTAATAGAAATAGTTTATTTATTACATAGTTAATAGTGAAAAAAATATGTATAAGTATACAAGAATATATTTTTGTAACCAAATGTGGACCTATCACAAAGATAAATGGAATTGATTAATTTGAAGCTGAGTTTGCACTTGGTAGACATGTTGCTTTATAATATGTAGCCTGATATGCAAAAACTGCCCCAGGTTATGAATAAGAAAATTACATAATGAAATTAAAAATTAGCTAGAGAGTTACAGATTGCTAGCATTAATAAAACATTATTAGCTTGAAGTGCAGAAAATGGACTTTTTTGACAGAAATTTAAGCTAGAAGTAATATATTCCTTCAAATTTAATGCTTCAGTATAGTTTTTGATTGTTAATACAACATTAGTGCTGTTTTGAATATAAATTTGTCATTCATCAAAGTGAATCCAAGTTTTTCAGCATGTTGATTTTGTATAACATGATTTGACTAGAAAGATTTTTATGGATAATATTCTTTACCTATATTTTCGTATATCACTAGAGTTTTTTTAAAGGATATATTTGTTTTGTTTTTCTTGTAACAGCTTTATTGAGGTATAATTCATATACCATATGGTTCATCCATTTAAAGTTCACTACTCTATTGTGGTTAGTATATTCACAAAGTTGTGTAACCATCACCACAATCAATTTAAAACATTTTTATTATCTTAAAAAGAAATCCTATGTCCTTTAGCAATGACCCACCCTCATTCTTCCCAACCCTGATCAGCCATTGGCAACCACTCATCTATTTTTTATCTCTATAGACTTATCTATTGTGCACATTTCATATAAGATGAATCTTACCAATGTGTTTTTTTGCAACTGATGTTAAGCCTGGTGTTTTCAAGGTTCATTGATGTTGTAGTATATAACAGTACTGCATTCCTTTTTCTTTCTAATTAATATTTCATTCTATGGAAAACCACATATTATTTATCCATTTATCATTTGATATACATTTGAGGGGTTTCTACTTTTGGACTATTATGATTAATGATGGTATGAGCATTTATATACAAGTTTTTGCACGGACATAGGTTTCTATTTCTCTTGAGTACCTCATGAAAGCTTGAAGCTAACAAGTTTAAGACATAAATAGCTAGAAACATTGACTTTGGAATCAGATTGATGTGGACTAGTCATGCTTATGTCACTTTCTAGTTGTGTAAACTTGAACAAGTTACTTAATCTTATAGAAATTAGGTTTTTTTCATCTGCACATTGGAGCAGCAGTATTTATTTTGCAGAATACTTGTGAGGCACGCAGTACATCAAGCACTGGGCATATAATTGAGTCTCAACCAGTAACAGCTATTATTATCAAGGACAAGGAAAAAAAGAGCTAATATTTATAAACATACCTCCCTATGATGTTATAAAAATAACATTCAATTTTATGTGAGGCTGTCTTTAATTCAAAGTAAACAAACATAAAATTTCATGAATTAGCTTGTGTATTTTAAAAGAATTTATAGAAACATTAATTGCTGAGTACAGTCTAAATCATCAGTATTTTTATGACATTAAACCATGGCTAAAAATTTTCTTTCAGAGAACTGGAAGGAAAAGTAAAGAATGGAGCCCAGTAAAAAGTTGGAAAAATATAATAATGAATACATAAATATATTTTTTTTAAAAATTGGAATTATTTTACATCTTTATTTATTTTAATATGCCATATATTTTATATGGCATATATTATATATATAATCATAAGCAGTGGGAGGAGCAGTGGGAGAGGGAGAGAAGGCATCCTAAGCAGACTTTAGGCCCAGCATGAGCCCAATGTGGGGCTCAATCTCATGACCCTGAGATTGAGCCTGGTGTTGGGGTCCACACTCAGCAAAGTCTGCTTGTTCTTCTCCCCCTGTTCTTCCCCTGGGCTCTCTCTCTCTCTTTCATAAATAAAGAAAACATCTTAAAAAATGAAAAGGAACATATGTTGACTAATACGTACATATTATTATATATTACACCTATTACTAAATGTTTATAATAGATGAAAGAATTGCTTTGTCATATCCCTACTATGTTCCTAGTGGTGACCATTTTTTTCTTTCAGCTATTTTTTTACACCAAATGTTTCTAAACTATATGTTTATCTGATACTGTCTGATTTTACATCTTCAATCTTTTAATTACTTTCACATAATATGGTAGATGAGGGTTTAACTTAACAGTTTTCCCATCTCCACTTCCATATATTTTCAGAGAAATTAGTATCAGTGTTTACATTATCGTGATTATAGAAGCAGAGTTCCTTACAAAGACAATTACTAAAGGATGAATATATTTACCATATTCCATTTTTAAAATAAATGTCTATTTTCCTTATTTTTTTCTTCCTGCCCTATATGAAAATTATATCTGTCATTGGTTGTTTTCCAGGTATTCTATATTACCAGGAAACCTAGTAAGCCTCCTTTTCCTCTGGAGCCTGTCCTCTTTGGCCTTTCTATCATCCTGCTCCAAACAGACTACATTTGCTTTAGATATGATGCAGATTTCTTGAGGAGATATCTCTTAACTTGCCTCCTCTTAGGGCGAACTCAGTTTTGTAGATCTGTGTTGTCTTTTTATGATTTATTTTCTCATTTTTCTGGAGCAACTGCTATAATAATGGGCATGGAAGGAAATTTTGGGAGTCTTTACTTCTTTAAATATCTCTTATTCTATCCTTAAGCTTGGTTAGTAGCTTGGCTGGTAAAACATCCTAGGTTGCAGATCATTTGTCCTCAGAGTTTTGAAGATAGCTATTTCTGTTTCCTTTGAAAAAGATATATTTTTTTTTCAGCATGTGTTAGTTCAAGTCCACCAGGAAGCAAATACTAAGATGGAATTAGATGTAAAAGAAGTTTAATGGGGGGGTGGGTAGAAGCAGAAAAATTGGGGAAAACCTTTAGTCCACAATGTAAGCCTGACACCTATGAAAAGAAAAAGAGAAAGAAGGAAGACTGAGAAGAGATTGGGACTGCAGTGCATTTTTAAGAAAGGCTGATGGCTGATCTCAAGCCAGTTATCCTTTGGAGGGGTCTGCTGACTTGCCAGTAATAAGTACCTCCAATCCCCATTCTCAATCACTGGCTCAGGGAGATGTGACATTGATCTGATCATGTTGGTGGATTCAGTGGTACAGTTTTAAATTTTTTTTTTAAATTTTTTTTTTAATTTTTATTTATTTATGATAGTCACAGAGAGAGAGAGGCGCAGAGACACAGGCAGAGGGAGAAGCAGGCTCCATGCACTGGGAACCCGATGTGGGATTCGATCCCGGGTCTCCAGGATCGTGCCCTGGGCCAAAGGCAGGCGCCAAACCGCTGCACCACCCAGGGATCCCAGTGGTACAGTTTTATGGGCATTACAGATTGTTTTGAATTTTTCCCCTGGAACTTTTGAAATTTCTCAGAATTACTACTTTTATGAGTATTTTGTCCTGAAAAATCAATGGATCCTTTAGTTCTAAGATATTTTCTTATATTATTTATGAGATAATTTCTTCACTCCTGTTTTATTCTATTATTTTTTCTTGTGGTTATTAGTTGGATGTTGGACCTCCAGAAGTAATGTGCTAAGTGTCTCAAACCTTTCTGCCCCCGCTCCCTTCACCTTGGGACTTTGTCCTTTCATTCTATATTTTTAAAAGACTTCCTTCCGACCCTACTAAAATTTTGACTTTAGCAATAATTTTTAACTTGCATTAAATATTTAAACTATTTGGATCTTTTCTTCTCTCATATCATCCCATTCTTATTTTATTAATAAAGTATATCGTATTTCTCTAGAAGTACTAGAGCAGTTAGGATCTTGATAGGAAACAATTCATTTCAGGATTTATTTTTCAAATAAAGGGAGTTAAAGGATGATTCAGAGGTATGTGCAGAGTTAAGGGTGCAGCAAAGGATGTTTTGGCATTCAGAGACAGGCAACAGTGAGATGTTGCTACTGCCAGGGTCAAAGAGTTACAGTAAAGAAATTCCATTAATGGTTATAGTAAGAGCCAAGGAGAAGTTTACAACCTCTACCCTGGCCATTGACCTATACTTGTAGAGGAATGCAGCTATTGTCAGAGGTGTGTGACACTAAAAGGGAGAGGGAAATGAGGTAAAAAAATACCTCAAATTTCTTCCTCCTGAACTTCAGTCTTCTGTTAGATTAAGTCTAGCTGAAAACTCACCAAAATGTTACAATTTGTAGGGTTTAGTCTTTTTGGTCTAAAAAGCGCAGGGCACAGAAGTGCATAAAATGAAATGGGGTGTGGCAAATGAAAAATAATCAGCATAGGTAATAGCAGAAATTTAGAGTTTAAGTTTTATTCATTCAGTTCTGAGATTCCTCAAAGATGTTTTTTGTTTTTCTTCAGAGTAACCTTTTTCATTTTCCTCTTTTAAATTTATTTATTTATTTATTTATTTATTTATTTATTTATTTATTTATTTATGACACACATGGAGAGAGAGAGAGAGGCAGACACAGGCAGAGGGAGAAGCAGGCCCCATGCAGGGAGCCTGATGTGAGACTAGAGCCCCGGACTCCAGGATCACACCCTGAGCCGAAGGCAGATGCTCAACCACTGAGCCATCCAGGCATCCCTCATTTCCCTTTTATACTAGAATCTATCCTCACACAACTAGTGTGTGTGTTCATTTATACATGAGTGTGAAAAATCGAAGCACCAAATTCTTTTTTTTTAAGATTTTATTTATTTATTCATGAGGGGGGGGTGGGCAGGCAGAGACAGAGGCAGCGGGAGAAGCAGGCTCCATGCAGGGAGCCTAATGTGGGACTTGATCCTGGGACTCCAGGTGCTTTTAAGGTGATTAATTGGGGTGCTGACTTCTTTTGCTAGAGGATGCCCAAGTGCCAGTATGTAAAGGTCTTTCTTTTAGGCTTTTTAGTTTCTCCAAAGAAACTTCTGTTGCTCTACTGAAGGAGTAGATGCTTTTGCTGCCACTGGGTGAAGGGTAAGAGAAGATTTCTTGTGCCTACACCCACAAGTTACTATAATCTAAGTCCTGTTTCTTCAGAGAGCACAACCTTGATCCCTCACCTAAGAGATTGAAACCTGAATGCTGGCATTCCCTGCAGGTGTGTGCTGAAGAAACAAAAGGGTGTGGCTCTTGTAGATGTATAGCTTTTGGTTAAAGTGCTACATCATAGTAGAACTGAGCTGGGATTCTATATCTTAAATGACATCAAGAGTAGTGCCTTTTCTAGTATCTTACTTTTTGTGTATGCAGAAATAATGAAATAATAGAAAGACCTTAGGAAGTTAAAGTTCCTCAGTTGGATTACATTTGATGCATAAATTCTAGATGTCACTATTTGTGGTGAACATTGACAAAAAAAAAATCCGCATCCAGCAGAAATGCTGGATGTGAAGAAATCATGAAGAGTTGGTCAAGATTGGAAGACAGAAGCCTAAAGCAAGGCATGCCATCTGTCTTCAAATTTCAATGAACCACCATGTACTACATTTATAAAAAGGGAAAAAATTAGGGAAAATGGTAAGTTTTAGTTCAATATGAAAATATATTTCCAGTAATAGGCTGACTTGTGAGATATAAAATGTCTGAAAGAAGGATTCATCTACAATGCCTGGACTTGTGTAGAAAGGATTTCTGAATTTGATGGCAAACTAGATGATTTCCAATTTCCCTTTAAATCTGAGATCATGGGCAGCCCCAGTGGCTCAGCAGTTTAGTGCCGCCTTCAGCCCAGGGCGTGATCCTGGAGACCCGAAATCGAGTCCCATGTCAGGCTCCCTACATGGAGCCTGCTTCTCCCTCTGCCTGTGTCTCTGTCTCTGTCTCTCTCTCTCTGTCTCTCATGAATAAATAAATAAAATCTTTAAAAAAAATACATCTGAGATCACTTTTTTAACATGATAATATGTTTAAAAGACACAAATCTATATATTTATTTACCTCAGAACTCAAAGCACTTTGAATTCCATAAAAGTGCTAGGAGAATTTAAATGAGACTAATCTATGGCATAAGGGATTCATGGTAAAGTATATGGTACAAATTACAAAGTTAAAAATTCTCTATGTCTATTATGAAATTTTAAAAATGTTTTTAATACTAAATATATTATTGAAATATATACTCCTGAAAGATAAAGACTCCCTTACATTCCCATAGATGGAAAAACGTTGTCACAGGTGGCAATACCTCCTTAAATACTATATTAGTCTTTCATAATTTTGGAGAATGACTAATGGATTTATCATTAGTAGGACCATTAGTCTAATTTTAGTATGAGTTTTTAGATTCATCAACATGCTTGCCAAAATACCAAATCAGAGAAGTAACGGCTATTAAAATGCTTGTTTTGACTTTTCATAATCTGAATAGTGCTGATAAAATAACACATGTAGGAGAACAGCCTCCAGTTCTGTCAAGATCCCTGTGCAGCTCTGCCATATTGAACATGGGCTGTGTGCCTGGTTTTGTTGGTTATTCCGGAATCTATTGATCCATACCCACAATTTGGCATATTAAAAACTGACTTTCTCTTTTTTGCCTATTGCTCTTATTTATTTGTGAACAACTTCCAGTTGAACTATGAGAAATTCTTAGTTTCTAAAGTTCACAATTCCTTTCTCTCTTGTATTTCCTGTTAAACTATCAGTGTTTGTTCCCAATGAAGATGGTCACCATCCAGAACTCACAGTTAACAGCTTGCTGTTTCAAAATATTTATATCAATATTTGTGTTAAATGCTGTCTTTGTAGTCTGCTAATTTGCATTTGTTTTCAAGGATAAAGCAAAAAAAAATGTTGAGTGATTTTTATGAATATTCATCTAGTTTCTAGGAAACTCAATTCAAAAGACTTGAACATAATCTCTCATTCTTATAATGGTTATCTGGGGCCCTCAGTATGACCACCACTATAGCCTTTAAGTAATCTTTCTCTGGTATAAAATCATACAGAGTCAACAAAGGCATTAGGCTAATGACAAACTGAAGATCATTGAGATCACTTAACATTGCGTATCAGGGAAACACAGTACTAAATACATTTTTAGTTCTCTGAGTTGAAGACTTAACACATTAAACTATCTAGGAAGCACATTTCCAATTGTGCTTTAATTAACAAAGAAATATAAACATGAAGGAAATTAGCATGTCTTCTCAGACTGGTAAGATATGCAGCCCTCAAAATCAAAGCAGAAACTACTAGAGTGGTGTTGGTTTCACCTTCCTTGTGCTGTCACTGATGGATTCTTCAGAACTCTCACTAACTTCATTCTTAAAGTCAGGGTTAATAAGGGAAAATACTAATATAAACAATAAGATCTGGAATATATCTAGTATATAAGTATTGGGCACATGCTTGATAATAACTTCTTTTGACATATGCACAATGTACACAAAAACATCATAACTGAGTAGTTGCTTAAATCATATAAAACATAAAAGAAATATTTAATTTCAAACTCATCAAAAATTTCAGCCTGTTGGTATAGCATGTCTATGTGTTTTTGGTAAATAATGGTAAGAGAAAGATCAGTCTGGTTTGTCGTAATTGTAAATGTCATAATTATCAAGCTAAAAGTTTAATTTATATGGACAAATTTAGACATTGTAAGCAATGAAGAACTTGATAAATAGACTAATCACAGTAAATTGTATTTACCAAGCATCTGTTGTGGGCATGGTGTTTTCTATGTTATCTATCCACACAAAACTCCTTTGGGGATATATATTATCATATTTTAAAGATGAAAAACTAAATCTGAAGGTTTAAGTAACTTGAGTCACACAACTAAGAAGTAGTAGATCTGGAGATTTGAACTCAGTGATTTTTTTAGAAATCAAAACAGCCTCTTTGTACTTATGAATTATTGCAAATTGTATCAGTCATATTTCTTTTTTAAAAAAGGTTTTATTTATTTATTCATGAGAGACACAGAGAGAGGCAGAGACATGGGCAGAGGGAGAAGCAGGCTTCTCACAGGGAGCCTGATGCGGGACTCGATCCTCGGACTGGAACCATGCCCTGAGCCAAAGGCAGAGGCTCAACCACTGAGCCACCCAGGCATCCCTGTATCAGTCATATTTCAACCATGGCATATACCATCAGTAGGCTCACCATTACAAGCCACTTATAAATGAATTGCCTTCTCAGCTGCTGGGGCTAGAAAACGAAAAACTTACTTTCTTAGACTTCTTTGCAGTGGAGGTACCATATGACTTGGTTATGCCCAATGAAATAAAGTGTTAAAAGTAGTAAAACTGAACAGGAATTTGACTATTGGAGGCAGTTTCATGTCAGATTAAAAAAACATTATTATGTGGTGTTAGGTATTTTTTCAGATCCCATCTGTTTTACCACATGATATAAATTGTTAACAATTGAGGCTTTACTGAGCATTAATTGAAATTGTATGTAGATTTCACAATATTGGTGTATGCTGCTTCCTCCTTGCCTTTTTTTTTTTTTTTTTAAGATTTTATGTGTTTATTCATGAGAGACACAGAGAGAGGCAGAGACATAGGCAGAGGAAGAATCAGGCTTCCCTCAGGGAGTCCAATGTGGGACTCAGTCCCGCAACTCCAGGATCACACCCTGAGCAGAAAGCAGATGCTCAACCACCGAGCCACCCAGGCATCCCCTCCTTGCCACTTCCAGCCAGTTTCTGTGCAGAATAGATGAACGTCGACTGGACATAGCTAATCTGCAAGCAGAGATGGAAGGTAGTACTGCTTTGCTAAGGGAACGGCTCTCTGTGTATAGTGTGTGTTTTTTGAGAGTCTTACAATTAGGAACTTTATGGTATTGTAAAACCCAACTGGTTCTGTACCTCAAAGTGATGTGTTTATTAGCAGTGACTATGAAGTTTAGGGCCTTAGCTGGAGATAACCACGAGGCCTTGGTAGGTATGTAAGCCCAAGACAAATTTCAGAATCAAGATACTTTCTTGTCTGATAATGACTAAGTTAGTTCAGAACCACCATCCTCAGAGTGACATCTAAGCATCAAAGAACTATCAACATACTAAATAATTTACTAGCCAAAATAAAAAGAAGATGAGAATCCAGAGACATAAGTCTACAATCAAAGCTGCTTTTGCTTTGAGGGCATCAATAATTTCTTTTTTTTTTATTTCTTCTTTGCATGACTTTAAAAATAGTCACCCATATTTCTTTTGATATTGTAGGGTTTCTTTTGTAATTTTTGGTATTGAATCCAATGGAATCTATTTAATATAAGGAATAAATTTAAAATTCATTTTAAGATTTTTTTAAATGGGTAACAAGTTATTGCAATAGTATTTATTAAATAATTCAGTTATCTCTAACACAGGAAGATATCATCATCACATACTAAGTTCTCACACATGCTCAGATATATCTCTTGACTATCGATGCCGTCTGATTTCTCTCTCTTTCTTTATAATCCTGGATAGTATTACATGGCTCAAGTACCTATAAATTACTTTTGTTTTTCAGAAGATGCTATGGCTACTTTTGCTTAATTTTCATCCACCTAAATTATCAAGCATTTTGGTATGTTTCAAAAAATATCAAATTGTAAATTTAAATCAATTTAAATTAGAATTGGCAAAAATTGGCCAAAAAAAAATTGGCAAAAATTATACATTCGTAATTCAAGTCATTCCGTCAAGGAATTCAGTATATATCTCTTAATTTATGTGGCTGTTTTTTAAATGTTCATTAGTAAAATTTTATTATTTTCTTAATAGAAGGTCTGCTTTTTTGGTTTATCTGTCTTTTTCCCCCTTTGTTCCTTTGTTTTATTTCTTAAATTCTACATCTGAGTGAAATCATACGGTAATTTGTCTTTCTCTGACTGGCTTACTTCACTTAGTGTAATGGTCTCTAACTCTATCCATGTCATTGCAAATGGCAAGATTTCATTCTTTTCTGTGGCTGAATAATATTTCAGTGTGTGTGTGTGTGTGTGTGTTTGTGTGTGTGTGTGTGTGTGTGACATCTTTTTTATTCACTTATCTGTTGATGGACGCTTAGACTGCTTCCATAATTTGGCTATTGTAAATAATGCTGCTTTAAACATAGGATTCATATATCCTTTAAAATTAGTGTTTTTGTATTCTTTGGGTAAATACCTAGTACTGCAATTACTGGATCATAAGGTAGTTCCATTTTTAATTTTGGGGGGAACCTCCTTACCATCTCCCACAGTGGCTGTGCCAGTTTGCATTCCCACCAGCAGTGCAAAAGAGTTCCTTTTTCTCCACATCCTTGTCAACACTTGTTATTTATTGCGTTTTTTATTTTAGCTATTCTGACATGTGTAAGGTGATATATCATTGGGGTTTTGATTTGCATTTTTCTGATGATGAGTGATGTTGAGCATCTTCTCATGTGCCTGTTGGCCATCTGAATATCTTTATTGGAGAAATGGCTGTTCATGTCCTCTGCCCTTTTTAATCAGGTTATTATTGTTGTTTGTTTTGCTTTTTTCTTGGTATTTTATAAGTTTTATATATTTTAGATACTAACCCTGTATCAGATATTTGTAATATCTTCTCCCATTCTGTAGGTTGCTTCTTAGTTTTTGTTGGTTGTTTTCTTTATTGTGCAGAAGCTTTTTATTTTGATGTAGTCCCAATAATTTATTTTTATTTCCCTTGCCTCAGGAAACGTATCTAGAAATATGTTGCTATGGCCAATGTCAGAGAAATTACTGCCTGTGCTCCCTTGTAGGATTTTTATGGTTTCAGGTCTCATGTTTAGGTCTTGAATCCATTTTGAGGTTTTTTATGTATAAGGTTAGTTTGCTTATTTGAGATTTTTCACTTCTTGAAGTAGACCTCTATTGTTATAAACTTCCCTCTTAGAACTGCTTTTGCTGCATCCTCTGTATTTTAGACCATTGTGTTTTCATTTTTTCTCCATGTAATTTTTTATTCTTTGATTTCTTGGATGACCCACTCATTGATTAGTAGCATGTTATTTAAGCTCCATATCTGTTTGCTCTTTCCAGACTTTTTCTGATGGTCGATTTCTAGTTTTACAGTGTTTTAATCAGAAATGATGCATGGTATGACTTCAATGTTTTTGAATTTGTTGAAATTTGTTTTGTGGCCTGATATGTGACTGTTCTAAAGAATGTTCTGTGTGCACTTGAAAAGAACCTGTATTCTGCTGTATTGGGATGGAAAGTTCTGAATATATCTGTTAAATCCACCTGGCACAGTGTATCATTTGATGCAGCTCTTTCCTTGTTGATTTTCTGTTTGGATAATCTGTCCATCAATGTAAGTGGAGTGTTAAAGTCCCCTACTATTGTTGTATTACTATGGATTAGTTCCTTTATGTTTGTCATTAACTGTTTTAAGTATTTGGGTGTGCATATGTTCAGTGCCTAAATATTTATAACTATTATATCATTTTGATAGAACGTCCACTTTGTTATTATATAGTGTCATTCTTTATGTCTTACTATAGTCTTTATTTTAAAGTCTATTTTGTCCAATATAAATATTGCTACCCAGGCTTTCCTTCAACATCCATTTGCATGGTAAGTTTTTCTCTATCTCCTCACTTTTGATCTGCATGTGTCATTAGGTCTGAAATGAGTGTCTTTTATGCAGCATACAGATGCATCTTTTTTTTTTTTTTTTTAATGCATTCCATTACCCATGTCTTTTGATTTGAGTTTTTGGTCCATTTACATTCAGCATAATTATGATAGGTATGTGTTTTAATCTATTTTATTTCTTATTTTGTGCTTATTCTTGTAGTTCCTCTCTGATCCTTTCTTTTCTTGCTCTTCTTTCATGGTTTTCTGGCTTTAGTGATATACTTGGTTTTCTTTTTGTTGTTTGCATATCTATTATTGATTTTTGATTACCATTAAGTTTGTATATAACATATTCTGCATATTGCTGTCTATAGTAAATTGATGGTTGCTTAAGTTTGAACCCATCCTTTTCTCATCTTCCCAACATTTTGTAGGTATATGGTATCATACTTAACCTCCCTTTATTTTTTAGTTTCTCGACTTATTTTTATAAATATACATACTTTTTCTGCTTTTAAACTTCCTACTCTTCTTACTCTTTCTTATGGCAATTCCTTTCCACTCAGAATCCTTTGACATCTGTATAGGGCTGGTTTAGTGGCCATGAGCTCCTTTATCTTTTGTTTGTTTGGGAAACTCTTTATTTCTCTTTTTAATCTGAATGATAGCCTTGATGGACATAGTATTCTTGGCTATAGATTTTTTTTTTTCTTTTCAGCACTTTGAATAGGTCATGCAACTCTCTTCTGGCCTGCAAAGTTTCTGCTGAAAAACCTCTGATAGCCTTATGGGGTTTCCCTTGTATATAACTGTCTTCTTTTCTCTTAATGCTTTTAAATTTATTTCTATATCACTTTTTTTTTTTTTATTTTAGTAATTATGTGTCTTGCTGTGGACCTTCTTAGGCTGATTTTGTTGGGAGATCTCAGTGACTCCTGGATCTGGATATCTGTTTCCTTCCCTAATTTAGGGATGTTTTCAGCTATTATTTCTTCAAATAAATTTTTTGCCCCCTTTTCCTTCTTCTGAGAGCTCTATAATGCAAATATTATTATGCTTAATAGAGTCACTGAGTTCCCAAAGTCTATTCTCATTTTGCATAATTTGTTTCTCTCTCACCTCAGCTTGATTACTTTCCATAATGCTGACCTCCAGGTCACTAATTCATTCTCTGCTTCTCTAGCCTGCTATTTATTCCATCTACTGCATTTTAATTTCATTTATTGTGTTCTACATCTCTGATTGGTTCTTTATTTACCTTTTGTTAAGGGTCTCACTTATGTCGTCCCTTCTTTTTCCAAGTCCAGTGACTGTCTTTCTGACCATTACTTAAAATCTATCAGGCAAATTACTTATATCTGTTTCAGTTAGGTCTCTTCCTGTGATTTTGTCCTGTTATTTCATTTGGGACATATTCCTCTATCTTCTCATTTTGTCTGACTCTCTGTCTACTTAGAAAGTCAGCTATATCTCCTACTCTTGAAAGTAATAGCCTGAATAAGAGGTCCTCTAGTGTCCTGCAGTGCAGTATCTCATGTTCACCAAAATCTGGTACTTTGAGGTGTCTCCTATGTATGTTGTGTGTGTCCTGTGTCCTGCTGCTGTGTCCTGTCTGCTTTTCCTTCAGTTCAGTAGTCTGCAGTGGTGCTGTCTGCCTGTAGTAGACAGTGTTTGATTCCCAGCCTGGGTAGGATGTGCAGCTTTAACAAGGTGCCCACTGGTCCACTTGCAAAGTGAGACCTGCCACTGCAGCTGCCACCTGACTGGGCCACTTGGATGGCTCTGCAAAGTGCACATGGGTAGAATTCACAATTTTAACAAGGTGCATAAGTCTGTGGGGCCTGCTGCTGGACTCACCAGGACCAAAGTCCTGCAAAGCATATGGATCAGGAGATATGGTGTTGGCAAAGTCTGTGGTGGTCTTCTGGGAGAGGAGACCTCCAGCACTGGGACAGAGGAAGGCCTTTCTGGAAGGGATGGGTTCCTGAAGCCCAGGGTTGTGGAACTTGGTATAAGCAAGTTAGATAGTGAATATATTTGCTGTGCTTGTTCAGTCAGGTGGCCTTGTGTTTATGGTGGGTGATGGGGGAGAGAAATGGTTCCTGCAAGCTCCTTTGTTCATGGTGGAATTCCCCTGGGAGCCTTGCCTTTGCCCAGATAGGCTTTAGTAAATAACTCCCCTTCCTGTATGCCCCAGGTGTTTTTCAAACTGCTGATTCTAGGCTGAACCAGGGGGCTGTGTGTTGTGCTATCTCATTAAGGCTGGAGACTAAGCTCCCAACGGCATCCAGCTCTCCCAGAACCCAGCCTGCTGATTTTTAATATTCCAGGCTTTAAGTCCCAATAATTATAAGAACTCACAAAATTTGACCCCTCTTGCTTTCAAAGCCAATTTTTATGGGAATTGTCTTCTTCATGTAGGCTACCCATCATGATAGGGTGTTTCTCTCCCCTTTCTAGGCTCGTGGCTTCCTCCTTCCCACAGTGACTTGGTTCAGCTTCCCACTACATCTCTGTTCTTTCTACCCTCTTTGATATGGCCTCTTCTCTATCTTTAGTTATAGAATTTGTTTTGCCAGCCTTCAGGTCATCTTCTGGGTTATTTACTCTGATATGAGTGTTACCTATCCATATCTGTGGGACAATGTGAGCTTATGGTCCTCGTATTTATTTTTTTTAAGATTTTATTTATTTATTCATGAGAGATACACACAGAGAGAGGCAGAGACACATGCAGAGGGAGAAGGAGGCTCCATGCAGGGAGTCTTACATGGGACTCAATCCCGGATCTCCAGGATTGAGTCATGCCCTGGACTGAAGGCAGCACTAAACCACTGAGCCACCCAGGCTGCCCTATGGTCCTCTTATTCCACTATCTTTCCAGCCTATTATTATTTTTACATATAGGAAAGCAATTATGTTTTGAACAGAGTAATTCTATACTTTACTGAAATTCCTACTTAGGTCTCAGAATTCTTATACTTTTTTTAATGCCTCAGCTAAGTATTGATGATTTGTTTTCCCATTCAGTCATTCAACAATCTGATGAAAGGTAGAGAGTAAGCTGGAGCAATGGGAAGCTGTGTTCTTGACACTTCTTCCCAAGTTCTGATTGGCCTCCTGTCATTGTGGATATTGAGTTCATGAAACAAGATCAATGTGAAGTTCTATTGCTCATAGACTCTTTTCTTCTCTGAGTTTATTTTATTCAGCAGCTCTCAGGCTACTTTTCCTCATTCTCCTCCAGCCCAGATTTGCCATCTGGTCTCAACTCAGTCAGAAGCTCTGATTAACAAAAAAAGAAATGACTTGGCTGCAATTTCTTTCCTTTAGTCCTGCATCTGGTTATTCCTATCTTTATCCCTCTTGGTTGGAGCTCTTACTAGATTCTTTAAACTTGTTCAGTTATTTCCCACATACCATCCTGACTTTGTGATTAAGGAAAATGCCCTGTATTTGTGGTTTAAATTTGATTGAATATGAATTTAAGTAAATATTCTTCATTCATTCCATTCCTACTTACTTTCTTGAGTTTATGATGGTGTTTGTGACTGTTCCTTGTTTTTGCCTATATTTTTGTTTCCTCTTATTCATTTAGTTGATTTTGGGAACAGATTGTAGGCAAAAGAACATATGCACTCTCCTCCTAGAAGTCCATACATAATTATTTTAATAAGCACTATTATTTTATGCTTTCCCTAAATGAAGTATCATTTCTTAACTTTTTAAAATCTTACCCTCTCTTCAAGGTGTGGAACCTAAGTTGTTTTACACTTATAAGACTTTTTTTTTTTGAGATTATTTATAAATATGGCTCTTTTCTTATTTAAAGCAGTTTTATTTTGACCCTTGATTATAGTATTTTTTCATTAAGATATGGAAGTTTTATCTTGATAATACAAATGAAAATTTTCCTATCTCTTATTGTTGTTCTTGACAAAGGGTACTCACTAAAAAATATTTGTCTATAAGTAAATGTATGAATGCATAAATTGTTTGAAGATGGGGTCACATTTTCTTAGTACATAAATGTTTGTTAATTAAGTTAAATATTATAAATTTAGCGGAGCCAAATTAGATTTTTCAATAGTGGTAAAATCTGATTCTTTTAAAATATATAATATATAATACCTCCTTTATATATTTGTTTCGTGTTTTACAATAAGTGTATAATTAAACAAACATTTACAGTAGGATTGTGATACTATGTAAAAGGTCAGTTCACACATTTTATAATCTTTGAATCTGTATGATGTAGATGAAAGAGGAAGTGTAAAGTCTTAGCAGACCTCAATGTGAACTTACCATTGAAAACCCGAGGCATCAATTTTTTTATTCAGATGGAGATATTGCCACTCAAACACATTATCAATCACTAACATGTATTGAGCACTTATTGTATACCAAGTATTGTGCTAAGCCCTTTATTCTCATTATCTCCTTCAATTTACACAACAAACCTATGAGGTCAGGATTATTAGTCTACAATTCAAATAGAAACATTTTAGTTTTGTTTCATTATGTCTAGGACCTCCCTCTCAGTGGTATTTTTCATAGGATCCTTATCTGGCGTGGAAATATTTGTATAGTTGTTTGATAAAGAATGAATAGTGACCTTAAAATAAAGCTAAGCATAGAATATAGATGAGGAACTACTGCATCATTAGTTATTTGGTAAAATTAAATGAAACTCATTCAGAGTCATATTAAGAGTAATTTCTGTATTGTATTCACTTTCTTTAATAAAGCCCATCCATTTACTTTTTGAAAGATACTTTATTGTAAAGCTAGTCAATAAAACCATTTATTTTTACTAAACATACTATTTTAAGTCAATGAAAAGAGTGGTAAATTTTTCTATTTTTATTATATGAGAGATATTTGAATCATAAAAACTGGCTGTTTGGTAGATTCATTTGGTAGGTAAACTGTCAGGTAGCCTCCATAAATGGCTTGTCATGTTATTTCACTTATTTTTATTATTTGAATTCAAATTAACTTCACAGTTTCACAATTTATCTATTGTGAATCTGAACTAAGTAGGACAGAAGAAAAGGTGCAGTTCCATTAAGCTCTAACATATCATTGGCTGTCAGGTAAGCCTTGTTATGCTGTCCATCCTCATTTAACTATCCCACAAGATCTCTTAATGAAGTTAAGCCCCAAGTTCACTCCAATAATTCTGTGGCAAGAGTTTGTGCAATGTAACAATTCATCACTTGTCAGGAAGGCACTTTTAGTTTATACATTTAATAAGGGCATCCTCTAGCTTGGTTAATTAGAAGTGAACAGTTTGCATATTTACTAAATGCAGAGTGTCATTGCCACCACGGCCTATTGCCTACATGAATTATTTCTCTATCTGCAATAAACAGCTGGGTAATTATTACTGCCATAATCAGATAAATTCCCTCTGTAAGGCTTTTCTTACATGGCAATTCTTTGAACTCATCCAAAGCTGAACAAAATTTATGAACTCCAGCAGCTAGGCCACTTTTTCATACTATGGTGTCCCTGTTCACTATTTCAAGGACATAAGTAGAGAACCATTTATATTGTATAAATAAGGAGAATAAATATGATTACCTAAAGATAACATTTCAATAAACCTCATTTTAAAAGTATGATATTCTGATCTCAGCCAACTAAATGATAGTGGTTTGGCTTTATCTAATTGTATCTAGATTACGGGCTCTTTTAGTAAAGAATAACCTGTGATGTAAAGAAAACAACATTTTCCTTTTCAAGAACCAAATTAATCTGAAATGTTAGCTGTACATATGACTTTTTCTCTGTAGAATCATTTTATATGTAAAACTGCAGAAGGTATAGCAATTAACTTGGTAGAATTTGGATAATAACACACTAGAGTATATAAAATACAATGCATATTCTTTGCTTTAGAAACAGTCTGTTACTTATTCATAATTAGTAATTAATGACATAATCCATACAATCACTTTACAGTATGGAATGATATCTACTGTTTGAACACAATCTTTCCACGTATTTTTAACGGGAATGTGTTACTTTTAACATATTGCTATTGCAAAAAATTTTCAAAGCCAAGTGTATAAAAAAAATCCTCATTCCTGAAATAGAATTAATAAAAGGAAAAAGCTTATCGCATTGGACATAATTTTTATATGTATGTATTTAAATTTTTTTCAAATTTAATTCTTTACACAATGAATTTTAGGCAGTTTACAAAAAGTTACGTAAAAGAAAGAAGGACCACAATAAAGGAAAATACAGAATGATAACTATATTGGTGTGACTGATCAAGAAATGTGGTTAATTAAGTATGTTCCATTGTGAAAATGTAAAAATTACTGCATATGCCAAGAAACACCTTTTTCTAGCCCCGATCTAAATTAATTTTGCATACGAATTTTCAGTAGGATATAACTAGTAATGTAATAGACAGTGACAGTGACTTTAGTAACTTTTAATTTTAAACAGGAAAAAAAAAAGCTATCTGAATTTCAAGTCTCTCTTTTTTATGGTGATAGTAAAAAAAAAAAAAAAAAAAAAAAAGCCAGAGTATAGCATTAAGTTGTTACTCATTTGAAAGCAAGGAACTAAAATATGTTAGTTTGTGAATTTAGTCGTGTGGCTGTCCAACTTTAAGGAATGGTTGAATTGAAAGTTCTTATGTCTCACTTAGCTGATCTTTTGATATAAGATGGATGGAAGAAAGTTCCTTTTTTCTCCTTTTTAATTCGGGGATAAAGACTGGTAAAGTTATTGTTAATATTGTTGGTTGAGAATGAAGGTATAGAGTGGAAATCAGATTCAGATACTTGATATATTTGTGTACAAAATTTTTCAGTCAATACTTGAGGATATGTTTAAATTATTGTGAAAATGTATTGAGAAAATGTAGTTGTTGCTAAAAAATTATTTATAATTCTATCCAGTAGGCTATTGGGCCTTCATATTATCGGGTTATTTAAAGCATAAGGCAACTGATGATCATTCTTTTTCTCTAATCTCTCTCACAACTTAGATTTTGTCACACCACTTTCTCCTGGTTTCCTTTCTACTTTTCTAATGGTTTCTTCTTTGTTTATTTGTGTACTCATCTTTATTTGCCTGATCTTAAATATTAATGTTTTCTCTTTAATGCATTTGCTTTTTCACTGTCTGTGCCCTGGACAGTCTTTTCCACTTCTGGGACTTTAGCTAACACTTGTATTGTGATGATCCATAAATCTGGATACTCTCCTGCCCAGCATTTTCTTCTGACTTCTTAGACTGATTATAAGACAATTGGCCAATAAATAGTATTCTAAAACCCATTAGATAATTTTCTGAAATGATATGTGATATACTACTACATGTGGTACTAATTTAAAATATATTGACATCATCCTATTGTATATTATTGTTTTACAATAGCATCCTGATTTATTTAGAGATGTGCCTGGATTGAATGTTAAATGGATTGTATGCAAAAGCAGCAGCAATTATTTTTGTTTTAAAATGAAGTTAACACATTTTAAATGAGTGGCAATGTGTGATTTTTGAGTGAACACAAAGTAAATAAGAGCTTGCAACTTTTTATATGAAATAGAAATTTAGCTACCTCAACTCTAAACTCTATCGCAAATAAAGTGTCGCTAGCTTGATCCTCATCCTCTACAGCTGAATCACTGTGAAGATATACAATGGAGAGAAAATATGATGTGCCTTGATCTACCTTTATGCAGGAAGCCCCCATGCTGTGTCTCAAAGTCACCATCTGTAAAGTCATTTCATTTCACAATGAAGAACAGGAACCTTGTTAATAATACCTGCCCCTTACCAACCTCAGTGGAATGTTGTGAAGTTGAATTAATGTCTGTGAAGCACTTAGAGCTCCTGAAAATAATACACTATGTAAATATATTTTATCATTATACCCACTGTTGTACTTAGCACAATGTCACTCTCAATTATTTGGCATAGTATATATTATATGAAATTTTACTTCCTTTTACAGAAACTATCCAGAATAGTGAAAAGAAAATAATTTTACAGTGAAATATGTGCATATTTTTAGGAAGAATAGTACACAAAAAAGTTCTATTCAACTAAGTGTATTCAAAGGAACCAGAAGAAGAAAAAAATTGATTTTCATGAATGATCTTTGAATGGAGTCTTATTGCTTTTTAAAATCATGCAAAGTAGGCAAATGAAATAATGGAGCAATTGGATGATCCCTTTTTATGATCAGAGTGAAGTCATGGAATTGTAATTTTATAACATTGACCATTATCTTCTTTTTAACTTTTTTCATTCGCAAAATATCTAGTCTATAGAGTACAAATTTGCTAGCATTACCCTTAGGGAGCCCATTTACCCTAGGTCAGGAAACCCTTTTTCTAGTCTCAAGTGCATTTCCTTCATTTTGCTGTTGATGGAACACGTCCACCAAAGATAGCTGAAGTTTCCTGTGAATACTCCAGGCTCATTTCCTTACCGTACTCCTCTATCCCAGCTTTTTGGTTCAGCAACCAGTGCTGCCACCTATAACAAGCCTCTTCTAATGTCTCTGAATTTAAGCACTGCTTCTATATTTCTTCATATTCTGTCTGTAGTCTAGTTGGTTATCTGTTGTTTTATTATGAAAGCTGCTTGAAGGCAGGGATTGGCTTTTACACATCTTTATTTCTTTTCATATCTTAAACATATTTGGGCCTGCCTGACTGAATAAACAGGTGAATGTTCATGTTCTTCATGATACGAATTTTTAAAGTAGCTTAGGCATTTTGAAGAGAAGTTAATCTATGCCGCAACAAAGGATTTTCAAGAGTAGCTAAAAATATTTTTTGAGAGGACTCTTCTGAATGTTTTCAGACTGTTAAAGCCTCACCTGCAGTTTTCAGAGTAAGGCATGAGGCTCAGGAGCAACCTGAGTGCTTGAATATTGACGACGGTGTGCTACACAGTCCTTAATTTTAAACTGTATTTTTCCGTCATAAACTGCTGCCCTAATGAAATTTGCAAGGCCTGTCCAACAATTCCAGGCCCTGGGTAACCAGGTAGACAAAATAACCGGTTTAAATGGTTTGAGTGACTTAAAGGGAAGCTTTTGTTTCTAATGCAAATGTCTTGGATATTTTTCTGGCTTCCAGATAATCTATTCGAAGGTTTTATCAGTCCCCGAATTGTTAAAGTCCAAACACATCATTGGCTTTATCTGTGGTTAATAGTTTTTCTTATCACATACAATAAATTTAACTAAAATACTTTTAGGTCATAATATACCATAGCAGGAAGTAAAGCTTTTCAGCTTTTTTTTTTTTTCTTTTTTTTTTTAAAGGCTTCTTGCACATCACTGGCTTCATTTCCCATCAAACCAGAGTGAAGCCTCTGGAGAATTGTTTGAATCCATTTCCTTAGAATTATTTTTTCTTAAAGACAGCACAGATGATGGCATTGTGTTTTTATTTGAGAGATTATATAATATTATTACCAGTTCCTCTGAAAATTTGGGCACTTGTGCTTTTAAAACAATCTCCATATTTTTTTAACTTTCCTGTCACAATTATGATTTCTATGAAAATACTGTAATGTACATATCATATCTCCTTTGTAGTACTTCTCAGTGCTTTAACTTATATAGTGATGCTCATATTAAAATTATTAACTGAATATGATGCGTCTCTTTAGGATGTTGTACTAGTGAGTTGGAGTGAATCATCTTAATTCCTCAACAGAGTTGATAATTTTCATTGCTGCAGGCTAGCACTTCTCAAACTTGAGCAGGCAAGAAATTGCCTCAGGGTCCCTCCCCCTAGGATTTCCGAATTGGTCTGGGGTGGAGCCTGACATTGTGCATTTCCAACACTTCCCAAGTGAAACTGATGCTGTTTTCTAGATACCACACTCCAAAAACCACTTTATAGGCCAAGAGCCAGAATCCTGGTTCTTCCACACTTCCCAAGAGAGGCTTTCTCAAGGTAGCTTCTTCCTTCTTCTAATTAAACTATCAAAAATGATAAAATGTACTACTAGTCAGCTGAGAAATAGTTCAAAATGATGGTAGCACCTAATTTATACCAGATATTAGACCAAATACTTTGGGAGGGACACATCAATGAATAAACTTTAATTCTGACCTTCAGGACCTCAGCACTTGGTTGGGAAGTACAGGAAAGTCATGTATGCATGCAGCTATAATATTGTAGAATGTAACAAATATATGAAAGAGAGGATTATGAGAGTGAGAACAGCTAGAGAATAATCATGGTTGAAGTTATGAAACCTTTTTTAGAGAAAAGGATGGACATTTTTATTTTGGGGTTCTGGACTTACAAAGACAAGAAGATAAAAACTATAAAGATTTTTTGTTTAAGTACTGTATTTTGAACTGAGTAAGAAAATCAAACGGAATGGCAAAATATACTTGACTCTTGAATAATGTGGGAGTTAGGGACACTGACCCCCTGTGCAGTTGAAAATACACATATAAGTTTTGACTCCCCCTAAACTTAACTACCAATACCCAGCTGTTGACTGGAAGCCTTACCAATAAGCATATTTGCATGGTATGTGTATATATTCTGTATTCTTATAATGAAGTAAGGTAGGGAAAAGAAAATGTTACTTTTTTAAAGATTTATTTCAGAGAGAGTATGAGGGGAGGGACAGAAGAAAAGGGAGAGAGAAAGGGAGCGAGAAACCCAAGCAGACTCCCCACTGAGCTCGGAGCTGAATGTGGAATCAATCCCACGATCCCTGAGATCAGATGTGAGCCAAAATCGAGAATCTAACACTCAGCTGATTGTGCCACCATGCACCCCGAAAAGAAAATGTTATTAAAATTGTAAGGAGGGAAAAGTATTTATTAAAAACAATCTGCATACAAGTGGACCTATGTTGTTCAAGAATCAGCTGTATGGGATTTGGGCAAAATGTGTGATAGGAGTATAGTATTGTGCATAAAGCCATAAATTTTGGTGTGAAACCTATATTCAGGTTCTAACTCTCACCTTCTAGTTTGGGGGTTTGGTCAGAAATTTAACCTCTGTGATTCTTCATTTCTTAATCTATAAAATGGGAGTGATAATATTTACCTCACTGGATTGTGAAAGGATTAAAAGTGGTAATGTGTATGTTTTAACCAGGAACTTCTTGGAAATGAAATGTAAGTGTAGGATTAAACTGATAATACTGTATTTATTAAGCTGATGATACTTTATTAAACTGATAATATTTCATCCTCACTGCCCTGAGTATTAGTATAAAGAAAAAAAAAGGGAGTGAAGCATCAAAGATTGAAGCAGACTCTGAATGCAATGATTTGGTGCAGGACTGTATTGGGGAGCATGTGAAGAATAACACCTGTAAAGTGGCGGAGAAATTGAACCACATCAGAAGTCTCAGCCCGTCTCAGGAAGCTTAGGATTTGGATGGGTCTTTTTTTTTTTTTTTTAATATTTTATTTATTTATTCATGAGAGACACAGAGAGAGGCAGAGACACAGGCAGAGGGAGAAGCAGGCTTTCTGTGGAGAGCCCAGTGCAGGACTCAATCCCAGGAACCTGGGATCACGGCCTGAACCAAAGGCAGACGCTCAACCACTGAGCCACCCCGGTACCCCTGGATAGGTCTTTAGAGTGGACCCAAAGTGAGGAAGGCTCTGGGTCTGTACATTCCCTCAGTCACCAGCCACTGGATGCAGGCTGGAGAGAGAGAGTGACAAAACCTGAGACCGGGCAGCTGATTTTCTCCGGTGGCATACAGCTATAAACTGTCTACTGCCAGTACTCATGCATTGATCCTGTAAGGAGGAATGTGATACCATGAGCTCCTGCAGCCCTGGCCACCACTTCGTCTAGGGTCCCATAGTGACTCAACAAGGTATAGCAGGTACACGCTGCATTATCCATTAACCAATGCACAGGTTTGCTAGGAGAACTCTCAGCAGTGCACAGAAGACAGAAAAAAGGGAAATTTATTTGCATAGCTCTCTTCCATGTCCTGTTTCCCACCAGTCAAGGTTTACCCCATGCCTCTGTGCCTCTTAGAAAAACCAAATTCCATGGTTTGCTTCATGATTTCACCTAAAAATTGCACACTGATCAGGAGAGAGAAAAGAAGAGATCACTGAGGGAATCTGAGACAGTATAAAAGATTGGTATCCAGTTGAGTTGATAAAGCAAGTAGCCTAGAACATAGCTTAGAGTGAAAATTCAATATATGGTAAACACCCATGTAGTGCCTTCCTGTGTGCCAGCCCCCCTCTGAATACTTTACGTAGATTAATATATTTGTTCCTCACAATAGCTTGACGAAGAAAACTCTATACTATTTACATTTTATAGATGAGGATGTTGAGACTTAGATATCAAACAGTAGTGCAGAGCACAGCAGAGAGTTTATAATCAGGTGTCATTTCATAGTTTATGCTGTGAACCCATTCACTGTATTGCTTCCATGTGGCTATTATTATTTTTATTATTCCTATCATAATTAAAATATGTAAATATTTTATCATTGTAAATATATTCAAATATTTAAGACTTTATAAAAGTTTCAGTAATTTTTACCTTTATTTTTAAACTAATCTCACCAAATACATTTTATATATATGAAACTTGATACAGGAAGTCCTAGGACCTACCCAAGTTTCGTTAGGTATACAATAGAAAACAGGACCATAAAATAAAAGAAAATGTATGTGGTTAATTCAATAAAAAATATCTTCTGCATAGTATTTCTTATATCAGGATGACTACAGCCTGCAATTAGAGAATCTGTAAATCTAAGGATTCTAATTCCATTTCTACTATTAACTGATTTGTTATTCAGAGTACGTCATTTCATCTCATTATGTGTTACCATATTTGTAAAATAGTGTAATTAGTAGCATCCCTTCCATATATGTCATAGGATTGTTTTTTAAGGATAGAAATAAGACAATATATCTGCCTGAAATGAAAAAAAATTTATGAAAACAACCTGGAATTATTTGAGAAAAAGTTTAAGTGTTTTAAAAGCACTGCATTAGAAAAAAAATCCCTGGATAAAAAAAATCAATAATTTTTATAATTTTATAAAAAAAACCTAGTTAGAATAGTTTTCACCCTTTAATCCTTAATGGGATCATAATTTTTTATTACATCCTTTACACTGAGACATATCTTCATTGCTATTGATGTAACAAAAACTTGTATATCAGGATAACAATTTATTCAGCTCTTCCTACTTGGTCATTAAACAAAGACTATTTGACATGAGTATAACTGTGGTGTTCAATATATCTGTACAGTCTCAAGTATGGCAATAAATCAGGAACATAAGATTGATTTTTTTCAAAAATTGTATAAATTTATTAAATTAATTACTTTTATGTTTTGAGATTCGTTTTTCTAATGTTTTGTCAAATTTCTTGGATTTATTTTTAGGGCTTCTCAGTTCCTTCTGGGTTTATAGTGCACTTTATTCATATACTGGAAGCTGACATTCTTTTACATATCTCTCAGTTTTAGCTTTCCTTGTCAAGCTCCCTAGGTACACACTGTTTTTATTTTACATTTCCATATCCAGAAGATGGACTGTTTTTATGACATCAAATAATTTACACTTCTGATTTTTGCATCCAAGTCCTATTACTTCTTTGCACCTTACCTGTGCATGTGTGTGTTTAATTATATTGGGTACTTTTTTCTTATGTAAGATCTCTTCTTATTCATTAAATCATTTATAGATACAAACTTCTTTGTAGATTTTTTTTTTTATTTTTGTGATTGCTTGGAAAATTACTGTGCTTATCTTTAGAATGACATAAAATTGCATACATGCATATCTGAGTAATTATCCTTGTAGAGGCAGTTCATCGGTTCTTTTAAATTATCTTAAAGACTTATAAGAGGAATTATCGAAGAAATATTTGTACATAAGATTAAAAGGGAAGATGAAAATTAATAGTATATTTAGTTTTTTAATATAACCTGTGATTGTTATTTTTCCTGGTAAAAATTCTCATTTATTCATATGTAACTGCCTTGAAATTTGTACCTTAAGGACAAAGAAAGGTCACCAGTCCTTCTAACTCCTGGTTCTTTGTCAAAAATGGACACAGTTAATGAGGTTTGTTTGGTACAGAACAAATTCTCAGACACAGATAGAGATCCTTTCAATGGAAACAAATTTGTTTGGCTTTACCAGGTTACTTAGCGATTAATAATAGCCTTGAGATGCAGGTCAGAAAGGTCATTGTACCAGCTTGCCAACACAATCTAAACGTGCAGCTAGCCCAGCTCTGTGGGCGCAGAAGCCCCCAAAATACTATGCATAAAGTAAAACAGGCTATTTTCTGACTCCTTTTTTCATATTAATAAGCAATTTTCAAGAGAAGGGTGGCAAAATGAGGGCCATGCCACTCCAAGTAATTCATTTATTTTGCAATTTAATCTTATGTTGAAAAAAATTGCTCTGCTGCAATAGCATAGCATGGTGATTTTTAAACGTCAGTGTGTTTCATAAGTAACCTTGTATGAAGTATTGTATTAGTAGCCTTTAACAGAAAATCACAACAAAAATATTTCTAGACATGAAAGTAGAAATGAGAATCTCTTTTTTTTTTTTTTTTTTTTTGAATCTTTCCATCTCCTTTTCCTTGATATCTTTATGGTAAATGCTCAGATGACTTAAAATTTTACTTAAAGAACTGGACACTAGGTTACATATATATCATTAAAGAAGAATAACAATAATTTCAAAACATTATTTTAACATGAATAGTAAATGTGTTCTGTGAAAAATAAAAGATTTTTTTCTATATTTGATAATTTCTTCTATTTATCAGGCATTTTTCACATAGTGTATTTTAAAAATTTATTTTTTGTTTAAATGTCTTAGATACACACTCATAAATGATGCAATTTTCATGACTTCAGTGAAATTTATTCACACCTAGAAAGCCAGGAACTTATTCACCTAGTTTAGCTTTCTTTAAAATTATCTATATAATTGAATAAAATCTTGCAAGTGCAAGATAATATATGTAATCATGTTGGTATTTTTTAAAGTGTTAACTGAAATAAACTTACATTAAGTATATATATATACTTATATATATACTTCATTAAGTGTATATATATATACTTATATATACTTCATTAAGTATACTTATATATACTTCATTAAGTATACATATATATACTTCTTTGATTATATATATATATATATATATATATATATATACCCATCCCACTTTCAAAATTAGCCCATTAGTTAGTATACAGAATAAATGATCAGAGATTTGTTAATACAAAATCAAAATTTAAAGGAAATTAGTAGCTCAGCCGTTTTCTTGGGACATTTAGGTATGTCCAAAATAGCTCATCTTCAACCAAAGAAAATGGTAATGGAGTTGTTCACTTACTTTGCACTTGATATATTTCCTCAGCTGTTGAATTAATTAGAATAGGTAGATATTTGATTTAAAATCTTTAGCCACCGAAAAATCACTTAAATGCTTTTTAAAGATTGCAAAGATTCAGTGGAATGTGCAGGTAAGATCGATTACACCGCTGATTTTGATGGATGTGGATGATGGTAGCCCCTCAAAAACTTACTTGATTATCATCAGTGGAAGAGTGAAAATGTTAGCAGATTTTTAGTATCATAAATAACGGCTGATTGTTTTGATGCAGGGAGGCACTCGAGGAGTTTGCAGAGATGAAAGAAAGAGAAGAGAAGAAGGCCGACCTCGAAAGGGAGGAGAAGAAAAGAGATTACCAAGCCCGAAAGATGCATTACCTCCTCAGCACGAAGCAGGTTGGTCTACCTGCCCCTGACAGCTCCCGTAAACCACTTGGGCCCCCAGCCTGACAAAGATAAAGTAGCAGGCTGAATGGGACATGACTTGTTGAAAAGATATCACAAAGACACTACTTCGAGTTCAATTCCGTGCTTGTGTGTAGGTGCATGCAGACACCATGACTCGTCTGTGACAGCAGCTTCATAGAGGCAGGCGCCTTGACGCTGGCAGAAAGGTGCAAGTCAGCAGGGTGATCTGCCTCTGTGATAACACAACACGAAGGCCGCAACCTCGCTTTTCAAACCCGTTCTGAGTGGCTTACTGCTTTGCGAATTGATCAAGAACTCAGAAGTTACTAAACTGAGGTCACTTTCCTGTTTTATTTGAGATTAAAACCTTTCCTGCACCCTTTCTAAATTTCGATGCCCGTTTTCCAGTAAAGCTTTGAACAAAACTGCTTCAGTGATTACATCCTCATATTGAGATACAAATGTGGAATTTGGAGTCTTTAGAATTCTTTTCTTCTAAAAGGTAAAATTTTAGGGCCTCGGATCTTGTCATAGTTGCTAAAAAAAAAAAAAAAAAAAAAAAGTACATCGTTGTTTAGAATATTCTGCTCCCAGAGAAATATGGTTATTTCTTGGGCC
Source organism: Canis lupus baileyi (assembly GCF_048164855.1). Taxonomy (NCBI): domain Eukaryota; kingdom Metazoa; phylum Chordata; class Mammalia; order Carnivora; family Canidae; genus Canis; species Canis lupus. The sequence goes on along the minus strand of NC_132875.1, from coordinate 11,045,352 downwards.
CAGGTTTGGTACAGAACAGGCCCAGGGCGTGATCCTGGAGACCCGGGATCAAGTCCGACGTCCGGCTCCCTGTATGGAGTTGCTTCTCCCTCTCCCTGTGTTTCTGCCTCTCTCTCTCTATCTCTCTCTGTGTCTCTCATGAATAAATAAATAAAATCTTAAAAAAAAAAAACGAACAAACAAAAAAAATATGACTTTGGGGGTCGAGGTAGTTTTGTTAATTGCGCTTCAGGCAGGAAACTAGCAATTTGTGAGTTTCTGTTCTTTTTCATCCACTTTCAAATCCAGTCTTCTAGTTCCAGCCAGAGCCACTAGTTCAAATGTCTCAGACATAGGCAAGTCCAGTCCATTGTGGAGGGTGGTGGAGGGTGTTAGCTGAGACTGAATGTCATGCTTAAAGGCATCCAGATTCAAAAAAATTAAATACTGGACTGGCCTTGTACATTTGGAACAGAAGCCTATACTTCTAGCTTTTATTTGGTTGTATAATTAACAATACTCTTGATAATGATGACTATCTTAATATTTACTTAGATTTGTAGAGCTATTTGTTATCTCCATTTAACAGGTAAGAAAACTGAAACTCAGAGAAAATTAGGGGAGTAATATATATAGACACAAAACTAGTAGTAATAGGTCTGGTACTCAAACTGAGATTTTTAGATTCTAAATACTTAGGGAGTAAAGATAATAATAATAAAAAAGTCGAGGTATTTTAAGCCTTGATTGTAAATCCATAGCAATGTGAAAATTTTATCTGTATAGTTGGTGGGCTACATTTTTTTAAAGGTAAAAATCACAAATTAAGAATTTTTTTAACTTCAGTTATTAGTAATTTCAATTTAGATGAAATAAGGGAGGCATAAATGTATCCTTTATGCCTTTATGCCTGATATATCCTTTATCACATTTAGAGAATTCTAATTACTGGGTAGAGTTGTTTATTTTGATAACTCTGAACCCCTTTTTTGCTTTGAATCTTTCTTAATCTGAGGTCAACTTCTGCTGCTTATACTTAACGATAGGTAGTGTATATCAAAAATCATTTTTTAAATGGCGAAATCAGACTTAATGAAAACATTTGTTCATTCTCTTTTTTTCCACATTAGAAAGTCTATAAAGAGTTGTTATACTAATAAAAACAATGCAATAGCAAATATCCATGGAATACTCACCATGTGCCACAGAGTATCATAGATACTTTATATGCATTATTTCTTTATTTTGATTTCATTTCAGTTTTAAATTTAAACGCCTGGTTTAACAAATTTCCAAAAACTTGACCATGTGACTTGACTCCTGGACCTTAACGAATTTATAATAATACCAGTGTTTTAGTTATGTTTGTGCTAACAAATACAAACTGTTAATGCCCTAGCCCATTTTCCTTCTTGTTTATACCTTGCAGACTGCTGTTAATATCCATGCATATAAACATTAGTTTAGTGATCCCTTGTCTCTGGAAATCCTTGGTATCCAATAGAACGGTTGTTTTTGCGGCAGTGTGGTACAACAGAAAGAGTATGGTCATTGACATCAGACCGAGCTAAGTTGGCATCCAAGCTCTCTGGACCACTTAGGGTAAAATATCAGGAGATTACCTGGAATTGTCTGTTTCACTCTACAATTTGAAAGAATGTTCTAAGGATTGGATGTAATACATTTAAAATACTACCTGGCCCTTAGAGAGCATTCAGTAAATGATAACAATTGTATTATTAGAATTTAACCTGTCACGGATAGACAAAGATTCTACAATTTCATTTTCTTCTGTTTTTCTTAGTCGTTGGAAGCATTTATTTTCTCATTTCTTTTCTTTGCTTTCCTTTAATTATTAATCAAAATTAGTTAGAAATATTTATAATTATCTTTTCCCAATATTCCCCTCCCCCATTTTACATCAGGTCTCACAGACCTGAGGGCAACAGAGGGGAAATGATGTTTTTAAATCCTCTTCCTTGGACAGGAATATTATTAAAATATTAGAGATTTTCATTTGGATCTGGCAAGTCGGTATGTTTTGTCATAGTTATCTTCATATTTGACCACAAGTAACTGGAGATAAAATGGCAACCCTTTGAACTTATGCAGACACTTTTATTCCCAAAGCAAACTTTTTTTTTTTTTGGTAACGAAATAGAATAGTGGTATCATCTTAGTCTCATCTGTTGACTTTTGTCAGGGGATTAGTTGTACTAATGGGATGATACTAGAAATTTCAAATGTCTTATAACTACCAGATTTTCTTCACTTAGCTTTAAATCAGTATTTTTCATTATGATATAAAAAGTGGCGAATATTAAACTGATATTACAAGTAGCGATTATAAACCATTTTCCCCATGTGAAAGTATGTAATATTCACCTTAACCTAAACAAAGATATGCAATAACATTAATAAATAACTTGAATATAAATCTTAACTTTAAAAAAATAAAATAAAATAAAATAAAATTCATCAATTATTCCAATAACATATTTTTGAGTACTGACAATCTATCTGATACTGAAACAGGACTAGGACATATAAATGAATATATAAGGTCCTTAACCACCAGAACCATTCACTCTGATTTCAGTCTATGCCAATCAAATATTTTTACTAGAGAGAAATTTGACACCTTTCAATTACAATTCATATAGGTAGTTTGATTGAAATTAACAGCCATTTATTTTTATGATTTAGCTGATTCCATTTATCATTTTATTTTCACAAAAACCTTTACTTTCCCTAACCTAAGGAAGACTCAGAAAATGAAAAACACATGTTTCAATTTGATTATTATTACCGATTTTCTCAGCATGACTTGGCTATTGGGGAGAAATTAAGTTGCAGATTTTAAAACATTCCTGAGATGTTTACAGATTAATTTCATTGCTTGTTTTAAGAGTTTTGATTTCAAATGATAGTAAATATACATTTAAGAACAAAATAAAAGCCAGATATGAATTGTTTTTAAAGGCTTGTGTCAATTTTAACTCTCAAATTGTTCAGTTGTTTGAAAATTTACTGAGTAAATATTCAAGTGTAAATAATTGTTATAAGAAGTACATCAGGATAGGAAAAGTTTTGCTGACATATGTAAAGAGAATAATGCTAATAGCCTTTTTAGAGCTATTTTATTGGTGATTTCAATAATTTAGGAGTGATTTATAGTGATATATAATGATAGTTTGTAGAATACTAATTTTCATATTAAATTTTCATAGATCTAATATAGCTTCACTTATATGAGTAGAAATAAAACATTAATTCAGACAAAGAATACTTTTAAAAAGGTAAGGAATTTTCTAAGCCACAATTATATTGTGAATTCCTATATAGATAATAAACTAAGGTATGTGTCACTTAATGTATTAATAATTTTAGCACTATTATGCTGATATACTGACATACTGATAACCTAATTTCAAAGTCAGTGTTAGTACAAATCTAATATATATCTTAAAATAGTTCTAAAATCTATTCCTGATTTTTACTGATGTTAAGTATCTCATCTTTATGCAAGCAAATATGTTAGCATTAATAGATATTACACAAGTAAATAACTAATGTTGCAATGAGTGAATTAATAGACCCCTCAGGGTTTTATTAATTAAAAAGTTCAAGTCATATTAAAGCACCTTTTGTATATGTTTATTTCAATCAGAAAGCTGAACATGGTAACTTATTTGCATAAATAATCAATCACCATTTACTAGTAGTAATAAGGTTAATTTGTTGCTACAGACATAATAGGATTAGTCAATTATATTTCCCAGAAAATACTATTTGTTATGCACCCCATCACCTGTAAAACAGGATTGGGTTTAGCACCCTTATTAAATGAACACATCAAAAAATCTTTGTCCCTGTAAAAGTTTTATGAAAAGAAAGCTAATTTTAGTTGATTTGAATAAGTAAAATGCAAACATTGCTTCCATTTGTAAATTTAATTTATCTTTCTGCAAAGATTGATTATTTAATAAAGTTATTTATTTTGATTCAGTAACCAGTCAAACTAAATCTAACACATATAGGACATATTTCCTTTGAAGAAAATCTCATTTGCAGATTTGTTTTATTTCAAATAAACTGACTTTCATTCCCGTCCTTGTTCTTGGGTAATAAATTATGTTGTCTGCTCCACCTACTGGTAGATACATGCAAAAGGCCTATTGTTGGACTCATTAGAAGACATTGCCTCTAAAATGTTGCCAGAATTTTTACAGATCCTCCTAGAGAACAGCAGAGTTACAGGTACAAATGTAAGATTCAAAATCCACATCATAAATAATGTTTAGAAATATAGCTTATTATATAGAATTATATACATTGTTTCCTGATCAGTGAAAATTATAACCCTGTTTTTTATTTCAATGTATTAATAAAAAAGGGTAGATACAAAATATATTCATAACCAAGTATATTACAAGTATGTGTATTTTATTTAATAACAATGGCTTTTGATAATTCATACATATTCAAGTTAAAAACTAAAATGAAAAATTATAAATTTAATTAAAATTTGTACACATTTTTTGGAAATAATTTTCATGTCATTATTTATATAATAAGTTTTTGATGTTTTTTTCTTTAATGGATAGTTTTTATATGGACACTGAGGTAATGCTTTTCAGCTATTTAAGATTCTTTAAAAAGACCCCATACTCCAATTAATATTAATAAAATGTTATCTTTAATTATTGTATTTTTTGAGAGAAATAAATGGTTTCAGCAACTTTCTTTTCAAGGTTATAGCAAAACATGTATATGCAGAAGGAAAGTAGCTTAATTTAAAAAGAAAGTAACATAATAAAAATAACTGATACCCTTGATACAGATACCATAGCGATGTGAATAGCATGTTTATAAGACAAATTTCAGGTAAGGTGAAAAAATTGTAAATTAATAAATATAGTAAGTCTTCTGAAGATTCTCTGTTGTTCATGGGATAAAATCCAAAGTTTTCAGCTTACACATTTGAAGTCCTCCAGACTAACTCTACCTTGCCTATCTAGCCTTATCTTCCTTATCTCAGGGTGAGCATCCAGATACAGTCTGATTTTATACCCTAGAAACATTCATCACAAGGGTCTCTTTATATGAGATTGGTGACTTTAATATAGCTTTGTGAAAATTAATAACTGTGAATAGGTTATTATAGGAGGAGAGGAGAGAGCCCTGAGGCAATGCCTGGAGTATGAAGACCAAAATGGGCATAAGATTGGTAATGAAGGGAGCCAGAGATGCTAAGGTATATTATGACTCTATGGAATATCTGGGAAGAAAGTAGATCTTATAAGGCACTATAAAGAAAATTAGAAGGCCATATAAGAAAAACTTGGCAATTTTGTCAATTTGCTTAGCATCCCTGCTATTAGGTATTCCTAGTTAACTATGTCACTCTAGATTCCTCTTATTTCTTTCCTACGTCTCACGGCATTCTCAACAATGAATTCTTTTTTTTTTTTTTCAACAATGAATTCTTAATTCTTACATTATCTGCTCCCTGGTTATGGCACATTTCTTTAGGTTGGAAAGGTCTGGCAGTAAAACAGAATTATAGAAGTAGGGAGTGGGAGTAGATCATAAGTCTTACATGAAGGATGTTATATTTGTTTGATGTTATATTTGTTTTTGCCAACTTCCCAGTAGTTTGTGTGTTGCCATGGAGAAAAATATAAAAATAGGAACTCACACTAACAGAGGACAGGACCCCTCATAGGAATATACTACAGAGGCATGGGATCTTTAGAGATTACCTTTCTAGCTCTTTCTGTTAACAGATTAAAGAAAGCAGGTATGGAAGTTGAAGCAACTTGCTCAAGGTTATATAACTAGTTGATTTAAACTCTGTGCTGTTGGGCATCCTCAGTACAATGCAGGCACAGTGAAAATTTGAGTCAGTGGTCTACACTGGTGGGCTACACATGATTCACCTAAATAAACTCTGAAAGGGACTTTATCCTAGTTTATGGGTATCCTTGAAAACACTAACATTCCGAGTAAGTACTGCTCCTTGAGTAACCTTCAATTCATTGAGTTACCTTTCTCTGAAATGTTTTAGTACTTAAAAGGAACATTGATTTGAATAAGTTTGTGGAGGAATAGAAAAACTAGGGCCTGCGTATAAAAGAGTGAATGAAGCAAGAGAGAACGAACAAAATGTAGATTTCTGTGGTGCCTTTCTGTGAATAGCTCAAAGCACTTTTATTACATTTATCCCCACAATATTCTTTAAAGTAGCAATTATCTTTCTGGTGATCGAAATGCTATTGTTTGGTACTCATTTTTCCTCTGGACACTTGGCAGATTTATTCTTTCCAGAAGGCTATGTAGTGAATAAAGATCTGACCTACGATCTTTGGATCCATAGTTTAAGAGGCAGGTCCTCAAGTTTGGTCATTGGCTATTGGTCCCAAGTGAACTGTCCACATCACAAAACCATCACATAATTTGTTACTATTGGCATTCTCTGTTCAGAAAAGGCCAAGGACTAAACTAGTGTGGCGAATGAATTAGCTATTAACTTTTACATTTTATTTCCTCCCTCTTTAACATTATAGTTTTTATTATCCTGTAATATATGAAAGAGATAAAATTATTGTCCATTGTCAGTACTCTTTGAAGAGATAAAGTGAAGTGGTTAAAAAAGAAGTCTTGTGTTCCCAAATAAGTCCCTTCCCTACCCTTCTTCTTGCCATCATTTATCCACCGTGCATCTAAGAAATGGAGGCAAAAATACTGATGGAAGCAAAAATAAAATAAAAATTAATTTACAGAGAGACCACTCAGGTAGAAAAGTGCCTTAGCTACTTTTCTTATATATATTTTCTTATTCAGCATACTACATTTTAAATGTTATTTTAAAAATTGTTCTTTAGCTAAACACACTGTAAACCTCTCCTGTGCATGTGACCAGGGCAGATTCATGTGTTTTGGGGCCTGACACTTATACAATATGAGGATCTACCTTCATGAAGAAACTGTACAAAGTTGAAAATACAGGAAGATGAATATGTTTTTCTAATGAACAAAAAACTTTAAGCACGTTTCAAATGTTAACATTTGAGAACACCACAACTCAAAATCTAAATATAACAGTAGTTTTATTGACTGCTTGATACCTCTATAGTATTTGTTCATCATATTTTGGTTTCATACTCTTTGATCACCTCTTTCTTCAACAATAATTTTGTTATATTTTCTAGAGTGAAAAGAGAAAGTCCTTTTTGTAGGAACATTGATCTAAATTTTTCATTAATATAAGAAAGTTAAATGATGCATTTCTTTTTGCTTATGCTGCATTATTGAGTATGTTTTTGAAAGGAAATATATTCTGTTTTGTATAGGAAATGAGAAAGTATCAAATTCTCCATTTGAGAAAACCCCACTTCTCTTCCACTAGCCATATACTTCTGGGCCAGTTTAGGATGTTTGTATTACAAGACAGCCTCTTGTCCTGCACCTTTATTTGTGATGCCTGGTGGGTCTACCCACTGGGTTCAGGAATATTACTGAAAGTTATTCCTACATTGTGATTACTAAACAATTTTAAGTATACTTGGAAGTAACTGGAAAAAAGGTCTATAAATATATCCAATCAAACCTAAATCAAATATATACTCACCTTAGCTTTTTCCTAGCTTGGTCTCCAAAATGCCCATAGCCACTCTTGTGCCAACCAACCCAAGTATGATAGAGGGTAAGTCAGAGTTTGAGAGGCAGTGGAATTAACTCATGTCTTACTTTCACAAGTTTTACAGAAAAACATAATCATGTGAACACATTGTCAGGGTCCCTCCTTGTGTTATGAAAAGAGCCTGTGAAATTTAGGGCCCCGGAGATTAAGTTGAATCAATTTCACTGTTACTTCACCTCTTGTTATACTATATTTTTACATTGTGTTAACATTGCTCAAAGAAGTTTTAACTTTTATTAACTTTTAATTTATTTTAAATTAATTCAATTTTATATGAATAGTCATCTGCATATCAGATATGAAATCTAACATTCAGACCTTTGACACTTAGTCCTATCTATAAAATTGAGGCACCTGATTTTCTTTTTTCTTTTTTTTTTTTTTAATTTTATTTATTCATGAGAGACACACAGAGAGAGAGAGAGAGAGAGAGAGAGAGAGGCAGAGACCCGGCAGAGGGAGAAGCAGACTCCATGCAGGGAGCCCGATGTGGGACTTCATCCCGGGTCTCCAGGATCACACCCTGGGCCGAAAGCAGGCGCCAAACCACTGAGCCACCCAGGCTGCCCCAGGCACCTGATTTTCTTTAGTTTTCTATTCTGTTTTATTTTTGGACATCAAAATCAGGGTCTATTATTTCCATCCAGTAAAATTTTAATTGGTTAGGTATGGGATGGAGAGAGTTCTTATTAGGTATCACAGGTATTAAACAATAACCTATATATATAACCTATGTATGTTTTATCTGTGCATATGTGTATATACATATATACAAATACACAAATATAGCCTTGTATGAAATTTCAAATACAGCTTTAATAGAAAATTCAAAAGTCGGAAAACAATTAGAAAAAATATAACGAAAATAGTTTCCATTTTCTACCTTAAAGTTCCATGTGTCTTGACTTACCTCTAGCATGCCATATTTTAAATTGTATTGTATGTGGACACTTAATACAAGGTAATTGACGGTTAACTGGTATATTCTATTTCTATTGGTATTTATAAAATTAATGTTATTGGTATGTTAATTGTAATCATTTTTTTCAACTTCTTCATTGATTAGAGAAGACTGAGTTTCTGGTGGTTCTTTTTCTATCCCTAATTATAATACAATGAAATCTAAAACTTAGAAATTCAAGGAAGTTATACCATTGCTCTAAATAGATCTGATGAAATAGTTGGGACTATCATAGTTTCATAGATTTGAAGATCTATTCCTACTATTATTATGACTACTTTTCTAATTTTAAGACACTTCCGAAATATTTTAGGATGAGACCAGTTAGACATTAGATACTGTTATAAATGGATAAATAATGAAGAGGTAGAGATGGTCAGTCAGCTCATGGTTTATCTTAGCTCTTCAGCAAGTCCAGAAGAATAACTTTATGTAGATAAGCTCTGCTCACTCCATGTTCTTGATATTTAATTCACTCTTTTGTATTGGAAAATGTTAGAATTACTTCAACTGAATAGCTAGTAGCCAAATTTTAAAATCTCAATCTTTGGATTAATCTATCTTCTTTCTTTATTTCTTCTTCTTCCTTTAATCTTCTTTATATCTCCTTCCCCAGCCCTTGTGCCCTACAGTCAAAAACATTATTCCTTCTTATTAAAACTAGGGACACAGGGAGAGAGTTTATACTTTCAAATGTTATCTTAGAATGATCTCTTAACTAAGTCAGTGATCAAGGTACTCAAACATTGACTAACATAGCTTATTTGATCGTTTAGGTCACTACTAAGGACATGAGTATTTCTTTTTTTTTTTTTTTTAAGATTTTTATTTATTTATTCATGAGAGACACAAAGAGAAAGAGAGACAGAGACACAGGCAGAGGGAGAAGCAGGCTCCATGCAGGGAGCCCCACATGGGACTCGATCCTGGGTCTCCAGGATCACACCCTGGACCGAAGGCGGCGCTAAACTGCTGAGCCACCTGGGCTGCCCAAGCCATGAGTATTTCTTAACTTTTGAGTGTAAATTATGATATAGTCCAACACTATAGAAATTGTCTATGACCTTGAGATTTTATGCAGTATAAGGTAGGCAAATATTTTAAAAGACATAGAAGGTTTGTACAATATTTTATATGTGTATTACAGTCACAAAAGAAACATAAGCAAAGAAGAAGTGCAATTGTTTATTTAAAAATAAATATTAAAAATTAGTTTCAGAGCACCTGGGGTCACTCAGTTGGTTAATCGTCTCACTCTTGATCTCAGCTCAGGTCTTGATCTCAGGATTGTAAGTTTGGCCCCGCATTCGGAGCCATGCTAGGCGTGGAGCCTACTTAGAAAAAAAAAAAGTTTCATTTTGGTGTGAGAAACAGGACTTTAAATATTTTAGTATAAAGTGGCAGGTTTTCTGCTAAATAGTCTTGTCAGTTGATATTTCTATTTCTAGCTATATATCTTTTGACAATTGGAGGTATTTTACCCAAGAAATTTTTTTTATTTTACCTATAAATATCACAGAAGACAGTAAAATAAAAGATGAGAAAATGGAAGGAAGGTATGAACAAAGGAGAATAGAGACAGAATTTGTCTTTAATGTTAATCTCTTAATATCTCTTGGGCCTAAAATAAATTGCAGGGCTCAGTAGCTGTTGCTAATAGTAAAAGGAAAGTCTTGTCAAAAGGATATGATTGTTCTTAGTTTAGACAAAAGTTACATTTTCAAAGTGCTTATATAGTGTAAAATGTTCCGGTATAGTTTTTTAGTCCTTTTAATGAGTTGAATTTACAAGTTTTTCTCTTAAGTTTATTCAGCTTTATTTTCCATCTCCTTTTAAATTAATACATGTATATATCTGTATATAATTTCAGTATTAATATATCTTTGAAATTGTGAATCATTAAGATAATTTTGTTTCACTCTTATTTATTGTTTATGCTTATGCTGTATATGCATGCATTAAATTATGGTCATTTGAATTAGTCTTAAATTCACATCATTATGATTGTTTATTTTACCTGGTTTATCCATAGCAAAATATATGATATATATATTATCCATGGTAAAATATATAAATATTTATGGGAAGCTTGGGTGGCTCAGCAGTTTAGCACCGCCTTCAGCCTAGGGTATAATCCTGGAGACCCGGGATCGAGTCCTGCATTGGGCTTCCTGCATGGAGTCTGCTTCTTCCTCTGCCTGTGTCTCTGCCTCTCTCTCTCTTTCTCTCTCTCTCTCTCTCTCTCTCTCTGTCTCTCATGAATAAATAAATAAAATCTTTAAAAAATAAATATTTATATACCCATGCCAAAATCAACTTGTCTGTTGACAATTATCTGAATGCTAAAATTGTGGTTCAGCCTTCCCTGATCTTGCTAGGCATGGTTGTTGCTTTTTTTTTCCTCCATGTCTTTTTTTTTTAAGATTTTATTTATTTATTCATGAAAGACACAGAGTAAGAAGCAGAGACACAGGCAGAGGGAGAAGCAGGCTCCCTGCAGGTAACCGAATTCAAGACTCAATCCCAGGACCTCAGGATCACACTCTGAGCCAAAGGTAGACACTCAACCACTGAGCCACCCAGACATCCCTCCTCCATTTCTTTATACAATTTTTACCATTGGTATTATGATTATATCTACTTCTCTTTAACATAGGTGAGTTCATAAAGGAGAGCAACCATGTCACTTTAATATCCCCAATTTCTAATATCAAAGTCATATTTCTAATGCATGTCCTACTTAGGATTTATACTACTTTCATATTCAGAACAAGAAAAGCAGCTTTTATTTCAGCCCCAATTATTCACTATTTCTTCTCTGAATTAAATATAAAATATAAATAAAACAATCATTTTGACAGATGTAATAATTTTTAGTAACTGACACCTGTATTTGGTGAAATATATTCTGTATGATTTTTAAAGGGGCAAATCTTATATTCAAAGAAAAGGCAAAGGGGAAGCTAACATGTTTTTTTAATCCTTTAATGTCCCAGATTAAAACAAATTACATAACTAGATAGTTTGAATATGAAATTCAAACTAAGATCTGGCTATCTTCAAAACCATGCTTTGGTTTCTTTAAGGTATGGCTTAAAGAGGGCTGAGAAAGGTCCTAGCTCCACATTATTTTCCTGGAGAATGGTTGAAATCATATCTTTAAATTTCTATTTATTTAAAGATAATTACTAGATAATATATTCAGCATTATTAGCTTTTGATGTTTTCTGTGTGAATTAGCTTATCAGTTCCTTTAAGCATCAGGGGGTGGGAGGCATAAGTCTAAGATGCAGGGCCCTCTCACAGGAAGGCAAGCAAGCCCTCATGGGCACTTCTGGATAGCTTTCGGGCAATGTGTTTGTCTTCTTGGAAAAAGCCATGAACAGAGGAAGAAGGGTGAGTACTTATATTATCTATTAAGTATTTTCATCTTGAGGCACATGGGTGGCTCAGTCATTTGAATGTCTTATCTTGATTTCGTCTCAGGTCAAGATCTTGGGATCATGAGATTGGGCCCTGAGTGGGACTCCATGCTCAGGGAGGAGTCTGCTTGAGATTGTCTCTCTCTCTCTCCCTCTCCCCCCTCCCCCCACCCCACCCCAAATAAATCAATCAATCTTTTAAAAAGCATTTTCATTTTTGAGGTATCAGCTGAAAATCTGAAACCCACAGACATCCTATTCAACACATTGGATACACATTGTTTTGTAATTCTGTGATTTGAGATGAAGAAATATCTATAAGAATATAATGTTTTTGTCATTCTCTCTTGCTCTAACTAGTAATGTGTAAAGGTGAGGGTCAGTGAAGTTAAAGGAGTTAAAGAACTATGAGGCTAAACTGTAGAGATGGGCTACCTACCTATACATGAAATCGCCCAGATGTTATCCTAGAGCACATAGTAGAAAGGAAGACTGAACTAAGTGCCAAAGGGTATCATGAATATGGGTAAATGACCAGCGAGTCTGTGTATGATAATCACAAGGAGCGACAAAGGTTGCATATTTAGATTGCAAGAAGATGGAGGAGTACTGGTTTGAGAATGACATTCAGTAACTAAGAAAATGCTAATCTCTCTTTAGTCACTGTGATACAGGGAGTACTAAAATGCTTTGTTCAGTAGATCTGCAAGGGAAGTGGTTCTAGAGGTGAAGGAAGCTTCAGTTATATAAAATAAATAAATAAGCAAATAAATAAGTAGAGAATATATTTATTGAAAAGTTTTGGGGCAAAGAAAAGTTGTTTAGCTTAGATGGTAGGGGCGTTCCACAGGGCAAGGTTGAAAGGATTATAGGCCAGGGATCAGAAGTATTGAGGAAAGGAGCAGTGTAGTTGAGGACAGGTGTACTAGACAATATAAAAGAGAGCTGGGATTAATTTGGCAGACAATTATTTGGGCATGAGCAATTTGACAAAAAAAGCAAATAGATAAATAGTTCTTTAATCCAATCATCTCTTATTGGTAGAGAAATTTAAGTTGCTGTGTCTATTCTTTATTTTCATTTGCATAATATATATACTGAAAGTCAATTAATGGATTAAAAAGTACAAGAGAGGGATTATTTTCTCATATTTTTGAAATGAGGAATGAAATGAAAAAAAAAAAAAAAAAAAAAAAGCTCACATAAAAACTTGTGAAATAGCCAGACCGGGTGGTTCAGCGGTTTGGCGCCGCCTTCGATCCCGGGCATGATTCTGGCGACCCTGGATCGAGTCCGAGTCCCACATCAGGCTCCCTGCATGGAGCCTGCTTCTCCCTCTGTGTGTGTCTCTGTCTCTGTCTCTGTCTCTGTCTCTCTCTCTCTCTGTCTCTCATGAGTAAATAAATAAAGTCTTTTTAAAAAAAAATCTTTAAAACTTGTGAAATACGTAGTAGTATACTGAAAAAGCCAGAGACAAGACTATTATTCATTTTAGGTCAGATCAGTTTTTTTCTGATCAAAATATTATGTTGGCCAACTTTCTTCAATTAAATTACATTCCTTCTAATTATGTTTGTGGCCAAATTGTGTTACCACTAGAGTGACTTACATTTGAGTTGAGATAAAAGATAATAGGGTTGTGAAACATAGTGGCATTTTCTGGGCTTCCTACCACCAAGGAGGTTAAAACAAAATTAAGAAAGCAAAAGATAACCTAAATAAGATAAAATAAAACTTTATTGAAGGATAACACCAAAAAGTACAAAAATACTAAAGACTCTGCTCAATTATCACCAAGTGGCAGGTATAATCTGTACCTAATAGGTACTAATTAATAATTTTCATACAGGAAGCCACAGGTCTACAGAACAAGACTGTGTGAAAGCACAGTAGTCTAAAAACGAGGTGGTCTTTGAGATCTGGTCACAAGATTGCAGCCAACCAGATTAAAGCAGCAGAGCATTTCCCCATGAGGCAGTCAATCCTATACTTTGATAAAACATAAAATGGCTTCCTCCTGTTTGCTTAAGAAATCTTTCTTCAAAGACTCTTGGGAAATCAGTTTCTTGCAGGGCCCCGGATAACATTGGGAATAAAGTTTGACAAGTGCTCCATTCTGTTGGTACATTTTCTTTAACAAAAGAAAATTTTCAATTCTGTTGCCTGTTTCTGAGATGCTAAGTGTTTTTCTTTGAACAATTAATTGTCTTGAGAGTCATCTTTGAACCCCAAACCATGAAATCATTTTCAAATTAAATCATCTGTGGAAGAACTGAGCAAGAGAAAATAGTAGGTTTCCAGTGGGGGAGAGGGGTGGTATATAATGGAAGATTTGGGGTGGGTGATGGTCATAAAAACATGCCTTACTATTTTCTTAGATCATTCAGACTTCATTAGTATGTATAATAAGCCAGCACAGAATGTGTAGAAATTGTGTGTTAGAGGCATCGCAATAGGGAGTTGTTAGATCAATGTGAAACTAACTGGGTGTCCAATCTCACTGCTCTATTCAGAATAACTCTTGCTAAGGTCACCCAGGAATCTCCTAACTATAAATCCACAGGATTCCGGGAGATTTGCACATTGCTCATCAAACTTGTGGTGTTGGAACTTCCTTTGGCCTTGGTGACACAATGGTCAGCCTTTTCTTCTATTATTTGGTCATTTCTTCTCAGTCTTCTTCAATATTTATTCAATAGTGCTCAGTGTGTGTCTTTACTGTGATATTATATAGGACTATTTATAGTTCTTTAATATCAAAGTTCTTTAAGGTTTCTGTTCCTTTGAACATCTTCCTGTTTTCTGGGAACACCCTCACTCACCATACACACCAGATAACATCCCTTCTCTTCTTTCATATTGTCCAACTACCAGCCATCCTAACCCCACAGAATGGTCTGTTCTCAGTATGGGTATATATACCAATGCTCATTTATAAAGAAATAATTACTTATAAGCTGTCAACAATATAACTCAAATGGAAAATCAGGAATCCAGGCCAAATCTGGAGAGAGTGCCAAGGTAGCAGATAGAGGAGGGGGGTAGGTAAATCAAGCTGTATTGGGGGGAGTGGTAGGGGGGTTGCTAAGTGTTAGGGAAAGGAACAGGCCTAGAAAGATTTCCTAAGAACATAAGCAACTTTCATCCAGTCCTTGTAGGGATCAGAAGAATAGTGACTTGACATTTACAGAGAAAAAGATACAGGAAAGGTTTAGTGGGGAAGATTTCCCAAAGTCTTTTACGTGGAATCTTCTCTCAGATACTCTTTCAAAATACAATATAGTTAAAGGGAAACCTTGACTGAGGGGGAGAAATGTTCTCTGGGTCCCAAGATTCTCTGACTCATCATAATATTGCTATATTTTAGAAGACTCGAATCAGTCTCCACTTCTTTTTCTTTCCTCACATTCAGTGAATTATGATGTGATTTGTGCCACAAGAACACAATTTGCTTCTGTGGAGGTCACCTGTCACCTTCTAATTACCATGCCAGTTGTGCATTCTTTGTCCTCATGCTGTTCCACCTTTCCTGAGCTTCTGACACTGCTGACCTCTTTCATGAAACCATCTTCTCCCTTGTGTGCTGCCTCTCCTCCCTCACTGTTTGCTCTTTTGAGTGTCCTTCATGGGCTTCTCTTCTCCCACTTATTTTTTTATATGTACACACTCCTAAGACTGTTCCCCTGAATTCCCTACATGCTATCCTTCCGTGACCCCATCCATTTTCAGACCTTCTGCTATTTTTATTCAGAAAACACTCCAGTCGTTAACTGTGACCGCTTTCCCAAGTTCCAGACCTACTATATTACAACTATACACTGGACCTTTCAACCTGGAATTTTGGGAAGCTCAATTCTAACTCCAAAACAGGTAGTAATATTCCTGCATAACTGCTCCTCTTTTTACCTTCTCTGCTGGGGTTCTAAGCCCAAGGTTTTTTTTTGTTTTGTTTTGTTTGTTTGTTTTTTTGTTTTTTTAAGCCCAAGTTTTTCTGTAAGTCCACATTCTCTATGTTCTTCAGATTCTGTTTCTATAGAATGCTCCCTGTCCATGTCATTCTTCTTTTTCCACTGTTCTTTCTTCTTACCTTTCAGTAAGCAGTCTTCACCTCCTTTACAGACTTTGGGTTTATATCACTTATTCACATAAGCATAGATTGATTGTCTATTCTGAGCCAGGTATTGAGATATGCACTGTTCCATGTTTTTTCACCTCTCTGGTATAGATTCCCAGGAATGGAATTGTTGTGTTATATACTAAGCAAGTGCTTAACTATTTTTATAGGCTTTTAAAAATTTGAGCAATTTTGGGTTCATAACAAATTTGGCAAGGGTGTTGCCATATATTTTTTACATCCATATATCATTATTACGCAAAGTTTGTAGTTTACATTAGGGTTCACTCTGAGCGTCTTGTCTTGCTTGCATGGTTTTTGAGGAAGAGTTAGACGAAATTCTTATCTTCGCTCCTCTAAAGGTAAGGTGTTTGTCACCTCAGCCTCTCACAGGATATTCTTATCTTTGATTCTTTGACGTTTGAATATGATATGCCTCTGTATATGCTTGTGTGTTTTTTGTTATTTATTTTACCTGGTGTTCTCTGGGCTTCCTGGATATATGGTTTGGTTTGGTGTCCAATATTAATTTGGGAGAAATCTTCAGTCATTATTACTTCAAAAATGTCTTCTGTTCCTTTCTCTCTTCCTTCTTCTGGGTGTTCCCATTATGAGTATATATACCTTTTGTAGTTGTCCTGCCTTTCTTGGGTATTCTGTTATATATTTTTAACATTTATGTATTTTTATTTGAGAAAGAGAGATAGAGCGCAGCCCGGGTGGCTCAGCAGTTTAGCGCCTGCCTTCAGCCCAGGGCTTGATCCCGGGGTCCTGGGATCAAGTCGCACGTCAGGCTTCCTGCATGGAGCCTGCTTCTTCCTCTGCCTGTGTCTCTGCCTCTCTCTCTCTGCCTCTCATGAATAAAGAAATGAAATCTTAGAAAAAAAAAAAAAAGAGATAGAGAACTAGAATGGAAGGGGCAAAGGGAGAGGAAGACAGAATTTCAAGCAGACTACATGCTGAGTGCAGAGCCTAACTTGGGGCTCGATCCCACACTGTAAGATCAAGACCTGAGCCAAAAACCTAGATTTGGGTGTTTAACCGACTGTACCACCCAGGCACCCCTATTCTATTTTTATCAGATGTTTTTTTCTTTGCCTTTCCATTTTGGAAGTTTCTATTCTCTGAAGAACATTCAGAGGTTCTTTAATCAGCCACGTCCTGTCTACAAATAAATCCATCAAAAGCAATCTTTATTTCTATTATCATGTTTTTGATTCCCTCACATTTCTTTTTATTTCTTAGAAATTCCATGTCTCTGTTTTCATTGCCTACCTGTTCTTGCCTGCTGTCTACTTTATCCACTAGATCCCTTAACATATTAGTCATAGTTGTTTTAAATTTCTGTTTTGATAATTGCAATGTGCCTGCCATATCTGAGTCTGGTTCTGACGTTTGTTCTGTCTCTTTGAATTGTGGTTTTCACCTGTGTTTTCATGGAGTTGTTTCTGTAGGCTTTGTGCCCGAGTAGGGCCTGCTTCAGACTTCTTCCTGAGTTTACCTTCTAAAGCAGAATATGAAAATCAATAGATTCCTATTTTATGCAGATTAAAGTATAATTTGCAGCCTTCTAGAGTTTGGCCCCAATTTATCTTTATAAGCTCATCTCTGACAATAGCCTCATGTTTAAACTGACCAATGTAATATTCACTGAACAACTGTGTTTTCCTACAAATATATTTGTCTTTATCTTTACCCTTCTCCTAGCCTGGAATGCCTTTCTTCTCTTTTTATTGCCAAAATTCTATAGCTACCTTCAGAAGAAAGTCGGATACCTTTTCCACAGAGTTTTTAAAAGATGTATATACCTTTACTGCAGCCTCTGTTGTAAACCTCCTTTATAATAATAATTAGTGGTTATTTCCTGCAGGCTGGTTATGTTATTGTCAGTCACAAAATCACTCTCCTAACTTCCCCTCCCCAACCACTGAGAATGGCTTGGTAGAAGTGATCACTTTTTATTCGTCTGTACCCACCTTAGATCCAGTAAAGTGTTTCTAAGTTAGTAGATGCTTGAGTTGAATTACTATGATTGATTGAATTGAATTACTATATAGATGATAGTATTTTATTTAAATTTCATTGTTTTAAATCATATTTAATGAAATGTTTTAAACCATATTTAATGAAAATATTTTAAGATATGATAATAATGACTGGGATATCAAAATGATTTGTAAAAATCATTTGTTAAACTAAAGAACCCAGCTGCCTCTGAGATCTCCATTTAACATGACCCCACTATATACTTTGACTCAAAACGTTTAAAAAATTCAATTTCTTAACTGAGGTAACAGAAAAGCATGTGTAGTTGGTAATAGTTTTTTTTTTTTTCCTTTTTAAGTCTTGCTTTATATAGATAAGTTTTATACCAAATAGTTTCCTTGTGAATCCCAAATGTTTGCATGAAATTCTTATTCCTTCTGGGGTACTATATCTGAGGGTTAACATGACTGTTGTCTGAAATGCATGTGGAAGCATAACTGCTGTAGTGAGAAATGACCATGTTTCCTTTTAGTTCTCAGCAAGAGTAATTGAATGTAGAATATCTTACTAAACACTGGACTGTGACAGTGTGTTAACACTCTGACTATCTCCTAACAGCAGGGCAATTATTTGCTGAGTGGGATTTTTATAAATCCCCTGGCACTAGTATGTCCTGATAATTATGATGAAGTGTGTTGGTCAGTGTTGATTCAGCAGAACCTACCCTCACAAATACTTCATTCACAGTTCTCTGGCCCACTTTGACTTTCCTCGTTAGTAGAGTTCTTTACTGCTCTTCTGTGCTGACTTAGTGTCTAATTTTAAAAATAATTTTGATTAGAGCTTAGATCCTGAACATACTTTAATCAGCACTCCCCATTCCTTAAAACTGTGTATCTCTCCCAGTATTCACAAATTCTGAATCCTGGTGCAAGAAAATACTTTCTGATTTTGTTCCTTTGTGTGGCAATCAGCAACTCCTGTTTGCTGTGTTATTGTCATTTGCAAAGGTAAAACTTGAACTCTCCCACCTATCCCATGTACTTTCTAGTTCTTCATTCCTGAGTGAGCCATTACTTTCAAATTATGAGAGATTATTTTTTCTCATATGGTAAAATATGAAATTCAAAGACTAACCATTGTCCTTTGGGAATTACAGGTGTACAAAATCATGTTTTAAATTCTTTCTATTTTATGGCAACTTGTTTTAAAAGTAAGCCTCAATAACAAAGAGAAGAGGGGAGAATTAGAATATAGCTTCCCCCAGGCAGTTACAAAATGAAGGTCTGTGTCTGAGTGGAAAATTCACCCTGAAAAACAATCATAAAAACATTCTCCCTGAAATAAAACAGTAGATGCTCCAGATCCACCATCCATTTGTTTTGAAACCAATTGCGTTTGTAAAATACTTTCCCGTACAATACTTATAAGTCTAAAGAATAAAACCTGAGAAGAAAAGAGCAACTGATAGATTGTTAGAAATATGGAATGGTTCAAAATATTAATGTAATGCTAAGGGTGACTGGGTAACAAATGGTACATTTGCTCGTTGCTCAACCTGACATAATTAATATTCCAGGTCATGCTTAAGTTCCCATGATGGAAAGTCTGAAGGGGGGAATTCAAGAAAAATATATATCTATTATATAACTCATTGCCTTTTTTTTTTTTTTCTCCTTTTGACGAGTCAGAATCATAGCCTTTAAAAAAAATCAGTGCTTTCACACCTCATTTGCCGTATTCACCACTGGGCCACCAGTCAGCAGCCCAGCCTGATGCAAGGAGGTCAGTAAGAAGCTATTAGCAGAGTCCTCTCCCGAGATTTCTTGGGTCTTATTGAGTTGAATGTTAGCATGACAGTACTGCAAATAACTCAGTTGTAGGCTTTTTTTTTTTTTTAAACAGTTAGCACAGATTTCCCCATAGTGTTGGTCACTCTAGAAAATTATTGCAGAAAATGAAGTCCCAAAAGCTAGCTTGGCAGTAGCCCTTCTAAGTTGTGAAAAATGTGAAAACTGAAAAATATGTCATGGTCCCTTAGGATTAACTTTGTCTTTTGTGACTCATAGTAATATTTTTAAAAATCGACAACAAACCATTATTCACAAGTGGCTTACAAATTATGAAATGTAGCAATTGAGACAATAGTAAGTTAAGGTGGTTTTATTTACTTAAAGAAGCAATAGTAAATGCATTCTATATCAATATAAATAAGTAGGGTATTTGCTTGCAGTAGGGATGAAGGGAGGGCTGGACTGTTTTCATTGACGCTAAGTTAGCAAATGTATTAAATTAATTTCTAAAATAACTGACACCTTGAAGATTTTAAATGATACATTTTAAATTCAATTAAAATATATTTTCTACCTATATTTGATTTAAATTGCAAAGAGAATACACATGAGGAGGTCTCCATATAGGTTGCAAAATATAATTTAAGAAAGCTATCATGTCTACTGATCTATTTGCATTTCCCATCTAGCCTATGTATACATGTGCATGCAAATGTGGAAGGAGACCAAAGAAGATTTCTAATGGGGTAAAGTTAATGGCTGGTAGCACTTATTCAAGTAGATAGATATTTTTAACTGATAAATTATAATCTAGTTAAATTATATGTATTTTACTATTTTAATCTGCAAGATTGTGGAAATGATTAACAGACTTAAGTCAGCTAGATCATCACTAAATAGAATGGCATTCTCTTATCTTTTTCATAGACTATGGAGATTTTGTTTTATTTATGTCAAAATAGTCTTTTGATGTAATACTTATTGGTTTTCTTCTCATTACAGTTGATAGATTTTCATTAGAGAAATTTGCCCTAAAAATTGTCTTAAAAATTATCACCCACTTAAAAATTATACTAGAAACTATTTTAAATATATGCGTCCATACTGTCTTTTATTAACATCATTTAAACTGTTTATAAATCTACCTTGTTTGATATTTAGTATAATAGTAAAAGAGTGTTAGCATGACATTAAATATGGCTTATACAATTGCCTGTAATGTTTCAGCACCTTTTTTTTTTGTATAAATTATATAGGGAAAAATAACCCAAAGAAAACCTAGTTCACAATTTTTTTTTAAGATATCTAAGTATATTTACATTGGCTTTGTTTAATCTAGTAAAATTCAGCTTTAACACAGGAACAGTTGAGTTGGAGGTGAGTCAAATGGGTCTTTGATAATTTAGTTCTAGATCACAGTGTGTTTGAAAGCACAGCAAAACTGATACATTAAGAAAGATAAGAAGAAAGATAAGAAGGGTATAATCTATAATTCTTTGAAAGAAGTTGGTAAGATTTTGAAATAAACCTCCAACATTTTACTGAGATCTTGATGTGGCTTTGGAAAACAAGAGTAAAATAGAGGCTTCACAGGCCCTTCTGCTGAGTACATTGTTTTTGAGTATCTATTTTGTGCTGAGTTCTCACAAGGCCAAGCAGATACAAAATACCTAAAACAGAGGCCCTGTACTTCAGCTGCTTGTGACAGAGTTGTTCCCAGGCTATTACTGTAGCATTAGGGATAGGACACTGAATCTACCTCCATTGGTATTAGATAAAGGTTAAT
The DNA here is from genome assembly GCF_048164855.1 of Canis lupus baileyi. Classification (NCBI taxonomy): domain Eukaryota; kingdom Metazoa; phylum Chordata; class Mammalia; order Carnivora; family Canidae; genus Canis; species Canis lupus. The sequence continues at coordinate 11,023,606 of NC_132875.1, read as the reverse complement.
ACTTAGTTGAAAAATTAGGCTGGAAATATAAAATATTCTAAGGTAGTTTTTCAAAGACAACAATCTTAAGTAATCATAATACTTTGGAACTACTGATTCTATCAATAAATATAGTGACCAGAAAAATTTATGCATATAATAAGAGAATCACATTTTAGAAAAAATATGTGGGTTTAATGGATACATTCTTTACATTAGTACAGAGTTTCTAAACAGAAACCAAATAAGTCATACTATCCTTTAAAATATAACTTCTCTGGGGCTCTGGGTATTCAGTCAGTGAATGGTCAGCTATTAACTCAGGTCATGATCCTACGGTCCTGGGATGGAGCCCCACTTAGGCTCCCTGCTCAGTGGGAAGTCTGCTACTCCTTCTCCTTCTCCCCCTCACAAATAAATACATTTTAAAATCTTTTTAAAAAGCAAAAAATAAAAATTTTTCCTTATAACTAACGGATTTGTAAATATCAAGAGTCTCAAAATATGGTTCTATGCCATTTGTGTCTAAATACCATTGAATTTTCAGAAAATGAGTATCTGCTAAACTTGAATTTAACATTTGTTATACATACATCTGTTGAACCTCTGTTGCATAACAGGTGCTGTGCTAACAGAGTTGACCTTTGATACAGTGTGTGACAAGATCAATGACAGAACACTAAGGGTAATATGACGCTACAGAAATACAGCACCTAATATAAAATACCAGTTTGATTATTATTTTAAAGTAAAGAACTTGAAATAGCTGCTATTAAATGCATAATCATTAAAACAATCAAGTATTTATTGAGTGCATATTTTGTGCCTGAAACTGGTTCAAGCATCACATATTTGAGTTTGTGTGAGTGAATGTGTGAGTTACAGGTGTGATTAAATATACATATACATAGTTAATGGGTAGAAGACAGAAAGAATGACTTAAGGCCCTTCTGTTATTTTTTCTTAAATACAGATATATACAATATGCCATATATGCCAGGTAGAAGCTATAGCTCAGTGGGTTTTTAACATCTTTAGTCTTTAACTATGAATAATTCTGTAATTGTTGGTCTGGAGTGTAGACAAAGTGAGTATTTTATAATCTTAGATGAATCTAGCCAGCCTCCAGGTAAGAACTAGAGTTCTACTTAAAAATACTCCTTAAACATATGAAAATTTTTATGATACAACTTCATCTTCCTTTTATTTCATATGAAAGCTAAGGATAAAAATTATGTTCTTTTTCTTTAGATTCCAGGTATATACAATTCGCCGTTCAGAAAAGATCCTGATCCATGGGAGCTGAGGTTACAAAAAGCAAAGCCTTTAACATGCCACAGGCCCAAAGTTAAGCAGAAGCGCTACATCAGCCTTAGCAGTTGGCTGGCTTGTACGAGTGCCCGTTCCTTTCCTCGTTCGGAAATTCTCCCACCCATTGATAGGAAACGATGTCAGGTACTCATTGATTATATTCTCGCTTTTTTTAAAGAAAAGGTTATTGTTGTTTCATCTTTGTGACAAGAAAAGAGTAATTTTTTATGGAATTGAATTGTAAATAATAAATACAAAGTGTTTTAAAATATATATGGGGGAAGTAATCAAATAATTCTATGGTACTGAATTTTATTTCAAATAACACATAAGATTTTTGGCTAGGATCTAGCCTTTTTCTTTAAAAACATTGTTATAATGGTACTTGTTACAATGTGTTGCTAGAAAAATAGGACATATTATCAACTTTAACTTCTCATCTGATGATTCATATATTTATATATAATTGTAAGTGTAATTTAAAAGTATAAGTTGAGAGAATTATAGAGGATCCAAAACAATGCAAAACTCAGGCAGAGACAAAACGAAAAAACAAAAAACAAAAAACCCTCTTCCCTGTAGATTGCTTTAGAGCTAGATTGACAAATGGCTTCCTAAGGTGGAGTGGGATGTGTTTGTTGGGTGATGATGGTCACTGTCCTGAAAGCCCCAGAGAGGAACAGTCCTATCATCCCCATCCATACTTAATCTGGAATAGACAACTGCCACCAGGGCTCATGAACCTACATTTGGGTTGATTTTGGTTCACATAGCCAGATTCTCAGAACTCCCACCTAGTAGTTCCCTAGGCTTTCCTCTGTATATCTTTGGTTATGTAATAAATGACTTCAAAACTTGATGGCTTAAACCAACACATGTTTCTTATCTCACAGTTTCTGTGGGTCAGTGCTGTAGTTACAGCTTAGGTAAGTGCCTCTAACTCAAGATCTGGCATGAAGTTGCAGTCAAGGTGCCAGGCAAGGCTGTGATTTCATGTTAAAATTGAGCTGTAGCGAAGAGCAAGAGGAAGAGAAGATCCTCTCCTGAGGTCATTCATATGGTTGCTTATTTTTATACCTCAGCCTCTCCTCTCATTGGCCTCTCTATAGAGCTGCCCCACTGGCTGCTGGCTTCCCTCAGGGGAGAGATCTACCAGAGAGAGAGTTCTCAAAACAGAAGCCGTAGCCTTTTTATGACCTTATGTCACAAGTGACCTCCCATTACTTCTACCATATTTTATTTTTTAGAAGTGAATAAGTCCAGTCCACACAAGGACTTGAATCCCAGAAAGTGGAATCATTGGAGGCCATCCTAGAGATGGCTTCTCACACCCCCAGCTATTTCATCAACTTGCAAGAAGACAACCTCTCTATGCCATAAAGTAATTTCCCACCTTGCTGTAATTATTTGTAATGTTATAAAGTCACTTTCTCTAAGTGGGTCTTTTATTCCCTTTATTTGTGCATTTTTTTGCTCTCTTAAAGCTACTAACTTTATAACTGATACTATTTTTTTTAAATACTATTAACTGATGTCTTATACTCTTATTATAGATAGATGTGTAAAAAAAAGAAAATCTATCCAAAAAAACATAGAAGCTGAAAGTGCTCCCTCTTTCTGAAATAAAGTGTCAGGGAGGGGAGAGTTGAGCAAGGGGACAAAAAAGAGATAATTGGAAAAATTTCAGTTTATTTTGGGACATATCTACAGAGTGTTTTCACTATTCTTTTCAAAATGTAGGTTATGCCAATATTCTAATAAAGGCACTTAAATAGTAACTAAATTTTTACCATTTGAATTATGCATATTACTATTTCAGTTGATGCAAGAAATGATTTTACATGATACCATCAGAATAAGCAATTCAATTTACTATTCTATAAAGAAGATAATTCTAGTATCTCCATTGCTTGTGTATTAAGTGTCCAATGATTGCTAATCATTGTATATTTGAATATTTAATAATCCATATTTTATGCTAGGGTCAATGAGATGGCTCTTTGTAATACATAGAATTCATAGAGTAATTCTGAATGCAACTTCTTAGGAAATGGGAAAAATGATATGGTATTGATAAGATACAGGCATATAAATATTTCTGAGTTGGAAACACTCTAGAAGTCATCCGAACCAAACTGCTACACTGTATAATCTCAGTGTTAACTGTATACATTTAATATGATTTTATGTGTTTTATAATACTGATATTTCATATTAACTTTACTGCTTTGCTTTTTTATACTTTTATAATATGGCTTATTTTATACTAGTTTGTATTCACTCTTCATCTCTATTAATGTATTTTTCTCAATACAGCTCTTTTAGTACTTTACCTATCTTCCCTCCCATAGCATTCTATTTATACATGTATGTATTCAGTATTTACAGAATGCATGTGAAAGATATAATATACTCCTATAACTATATATAAGATATATGTGAATAATATATGTGGAAATTTTTATATTTATATAATATATATGTAAAAATGGCTATATATTTACATGGAAGATGTATGCATAAGTATTTATATAATAAATATAGTAATTAAATAAATATATAAATACATGTGGGGAAAAAAGATATATGTGAGGTGTTTTCCAACACCAACAACTAATTCTCTGATTCTCTGAATACCATTTGGTGTCCAACAATTCAAGCCAGTTCTAACACCAACTACTAGGAGTTTATGCAGACTCTGTAGCTTAAGGGCTCAACCCCACAAAACTGTTTTTCACTTCACACATCAGTAGCAATTTCTGGGTCTCCTGTACTTCTTACCGAACTGGCTATAAATTGAGGAGTCCCATGACCCCATCCTAAGGTTTGATAATTTGCTAGAACAGTTCACAGAAGTAGGGAAGACATTTTATTTACATTTACTGCGTCATTACAAGGGATGCAAATAAACATCCCAGGTGAAGAAGAACACAGAGTGCAGTCTGAAAGGTCCAAGGTGCACAGGCTTCTCTTCCTGTGGAGTTAGGCTGCGCCACTCTCCCAGCATATAGATGTGTGCACTAGTTGAGAAGCTCATCAAATCTCCTTGTGTAAGAGTTTTATAAAGCTCAGTCTTGAACTCCATTACCTTTCCCTGGAGATCAGAAGTGGGACTGGAAATGTCAACCTTCTAATTCTTTGGTCTTTCTGGTGACCAGTTTCATCAAGAGGTTACTAGGGGCCCAACCTAAATTACCTCATTAGCATAATTTCAGGTGTAACCTTGTTATCAATAACAAAGGCATCCCATCACTCAGGAAATTCCAAGCATTTTAGGAGCTCTCTATGCCAGAAATCAGTGACAAAAGCCATAAGATATGTATTTCTTATTATACCACAATAGTATATATATGAAGACACAAAGAAAACATATATATATATTCATATAACGATATATATGTTTATATATAGAATATACATGTATATGGAAATTTATATATGTATATGTGTATACATATGCACATATTTGCATATATATACATACATGTGTGTATACATACACATACACACTCATAAATGGCCTTTGTCTAGCCTACCACAAAGTAATGATCCTTGCTAATTTTCTTTTCCTTTTCTACTCCCTTCTTTCTTCCTTTTTCTCTCTTCCCTTTATTCATTTTCTCTTTCCTGATTTCCCTGTCTCCTTCATTCCTATCCCTGGTCTTCCTCTCTCCACTCCATACCATTTTCTCTTCTCTTTCTTTCTTTCCTTCTTTTTCTTCCCTTCCTTCCCATTCTTCCTCAGCCCGTCATTTCATCCCACCTTGTCTCTCAGCTTCCTTTGGTTTCTTGCCTCACTTCCTTTCCGTCTTTCTTTTCTTCTTTCCATTCTTTTTTTCACAGAATGGGATTTTTAATGTTGTGGTTTTATTGAACTGAACCATATTTCCTCTATATTACTTGATAATATTAAAGGTACATACATCATTAGGGAGATTTAAGGTTATATATGCTATACTCCAGATGGTAATATTTATACTCTGATGGTCTGTCTGTACTTGGGAGGTATATTTCTTAAATGTATGAGAAAATCCTGGGAATTTAAAACATAATTTCATTATTATTTAAGCTTTGAGAAAAATTTTAAAATGCAAGATGACTATAAAGTAACATGGTTATTAAAAATATAGAATAACATATGAGGTACTTGGGTGTCTCAGCAGTTGAGCATCTGCTTTTGGCTCAGGTTGTGATCGCGGGGTCCTGGGATCGAGTCTCTCATTGGGCTCCCCTCAGGGAGCCTGCTTCTCCCACTGCCTATGTCTCTGCCTCTCTCTCTGTGTCTCTCATGAATAAATAAATAAAATCTTTGAAAAAATATAGAACATAAATATATTTGACTCTCGTAATTGGGATTTGGTTGGACAAAGTCAAACTTTGGAAAACGATAAGTGTCAAAGAAGACTTATAGATTCAAGTTGAGTCTGGGCACTATAGGGATTAATATCTGGAAATGAGTACACTTAGTGGATAATGAAGTTTGAAACTGTGTCCAAAATCACAAAAGCCCCATGTCACTACAGGTATGATCAGTATAAGTGATCACTTGAGATCTAAAAGGCAGTCCTATCAACAGAAATGCAAATTTACAGAAATTTTGGCATAGATGAAGCTTGACAGGAAATGTCATTTGCTAATTAGGGAGAAGTTCTGTTGAGCTCAGAGGCAAGACACTTGTCTAAGTGCCTAAGATATAAATGTATGGACCGGACACTGAGAGATATAGAGAGATGGATGTGATTATAAGAGAATTAGGGTCACAAAGATTATACTGAATCCACCAAGAGGACTGGGTCTATTTTTATTCTAAATTTTTCTGCTTGAATAGGGCTTCACCTTTTCATTTCCTGGTCTCTTCAGAAATAGTAAGTTCCAGAACAAGTAATGGGGTAAGTCTACAAATGGATATGTGTTATTTTGATACACCAACAAAGAAGGTAGGGCTTGGGCACTTAGAAGACCAAGTGAGTGGTCTTGTGAATGCTGGTCCCTTCGGAGTCCTAGCCTTGTGGATTTTCTCATGTATTTGATGCTGCTATTGTTCAAAACCTTTTCCAAACTTCTCTTGAAACCAATAATGAAAATAAAGCCAGGGGTATCATTTGTGAATGTTTAGTATGTTCTCAGTACAAAGCTAAAAGTGTTATTACATTGTCTTATGTATCTTAAGAGCACTTTTGTGAGATAGTTATTATTCTATCTTATGTATAAGGAAAAAAGGTCTAAAGAAGTAATTTCCCCCTGATAACACAACTATGCATTAATTTTAAACCATAGAATTTCTCAAAGTAAAACATTAAAAATCTGTAAAAAAAAAAAAATATCCCCATTCGATTTCTTAATAGTGAACCTGGAATCATGTTACTGTATCTTTAAAAAGTAAAGTTCCAATAAAAATCCATTAACTACTTTCAAATATAGCAATCCTCCTGTCCAGCTGTGAAAAGTACTAGATGATACTTATTTGCCATTTGTGTTATTTACGGTCCATGACTTTTATGGTAACTGGTTCCTATTATTGGTTTCTATTAATGTAAAACATAAGTGAACATAAATGAGGCGTGAATCATTTCTTTTTATTAGCCCCACAGTCTTCACTCAGTGCTTGCAGTAACTCCAGCTGTGTCTTGTTAGTGATAACCTATTTAAAGAAGAGATCTTAAAGGATAAGGAATATGATTAGGAATCTTTGTCCATCTTATATCACTTCTGTCCTGTACAACAGTAGTGGTGAAAAAAGAAAGCAGTATGTAATTAATGACATAGCAAAATCTGGAGCCACCTTTGATTTGTATTGTGTTTAATATGATACTAATTACACAACCAGTGGATTCTAGTAATTAGTATAAGTAACTACTAATTTAAAGGTATGATATGTTATAAAGCACTTTTCACTGTTGCAGTTTATGGACTTTGTATTTGTGTCATTAGATGGTTGCTATTGTATCAGAGTTATTATGTAATAGAACTTAGAATTTTAAGTAAAGAACACTTAAATTAATTAAAATTATGGTCCTCTGTTTTGGAGGGTCACCAGTTATATATGAGGTGCGGCATTCACTTAAAAGCTTTATTTTAATGAAAAAAACACTTGCTATCCTATTTCAATTGATAGGAAGTCTTTTTGAAAGCAAGGCTCAGAATCTTTTCTAATATTTTTATTTTTATTTTTTTAAGATTTTATTTATTTATTCATAGAGACACAGAGAGAGAGAGAGAGAGAGAGAGAGAGAGGCAGAGACACAGGCAGAGGTAGAAGCAGGCTCCATGCAGGGAGCCCAATGTGGGACTCGATCCAGGATCTCCAGGATCACGCCCTGGGCTGCAGGCGGCGCTAAACCGCTGCGCCACCGGGGCTGCCCTCTAATATTTTTATTTACTAAAAAAGGGAGAAAAATTTTTTTCAGTTATCAGAAGAAACATGTTTCTTTTTTAATTAGAAAACAAAGCAACACAACTATAAATTTAACAGTTTTAGCATGAAAAGTCTTTTGATGTAAGTAGGCAAAATTCTGGCTAATTTAAAATATTTTAATATAATCACTTCACTGTGGCAACATTTCTTGAAGACGATATTTGATGTAATTTCTAATTCAGAGAACAGCTTGTTCTTTAAAAGCAATTTGGTAAACGAGGTATACTTTGTAGATGTTTAGCACTCTTAGTCATCAATAATATGACAAAAAAATCTTCCACAATTAAAGATTTCCTCATTCTTTCTTGTCAGGGGCCATTCCGTGACATCACTGAAGTATTGGAACAGCGCTACAAGCCTTTGGAGCCAACGTTGCGAGTGGCAGAACCAATCGATGAGTTAAAGGTGGCCAGAGAGGAGCTCCGAAGACAGGAATGGATGCGCAATGTAAATGACAATATGTGAGTTCTTAGCATAAAAAAATTAGCTGTAGCCTGTTTGGTGCCATAATGACTTAATATTTTGTTTTTCCTGATGTTGTAGAGAATCTTCTATTCGTGAGAAAAGGTAGTGCCACCCTTGACCTATTCAAAAGCAACCATTTTTCAATATGCAAATATGCCATTTACTTATGTATATATTTTTATATATATTATGCACATATATAAATATATATACATATATATGCACATTTATATGTATAAATAGATGTACATTTATCTTATATATACATTCATATGTAATATATATTATATTTAACATTTAGTTTCAAATTAATTAAATGGTAATATTCACTTAATTTAATATTAATACTAAATTTAACATTAATATTTAATTTAAAATTAATATTGAATAAATATTGTATTAATATATAAGCTATGATATTATGTAATATGTAAATGTAGTATGTCCATATTATATAAAGGCATATATAAACATTTATAAATCTGTATATATATGTGTGTGTGTTAAATATATAACTACTCAAAGAAAAAGAAAAGAATGAATGGCATTTTGAGGGCATAAGTGACTATATCTATGCATCTGTGAAAATAATTACCTTAATTATCTGGTAAAAGCCTGTGATACTTCTAAAATAAGATCCAACAGAACAAAACCATTTCCCTTAATGTGGACTAAATTTAATTTGGAAACATTGATATACATTTAATAAATCAGGTGCAGTGAAAGAGGTTAGCGTCTTTACTACTGAGGAAGATGACTGAAAAAGGAAGATCTAATAGCATATGCAATTTAAAATTATTTTATTAGCCTCACTAATTTGGGTCTCAATTCATACATCTTTCTCCAAATTACTTCCTTTCTCTTAAGTCATTTGTCATCAATATAGTCGTATGTAATTTATAAATAGACCATTTAAAATCTAGAATGGCTTTTTAAAAATTTTTATTATTGTCCTATCATATCCTGTAATTATCTTTGTATTGTGCCAATAATAATTCTTTAATATTATGTATATTCTAAATAATAAGATAATTATATTATTCTAATATAAATTATAATTATGTGAGAATTATAATATAAAATATAAATTATTGTATAAGCCAACATATAAACTATTTTTACATAATATAATATATACTAGCCATCATAGTATAAGTGTTACATAATATAATTCAAAAATACATTGCAAAGTATGTTTTATTATGTAAAGAAACTAGAATTACCTCTCATCCAACACAGTGTATTTTGGATCATTTTATCAATCAGGAAGGATATATAATGTGCCTTATTTTAATAATCCATTTATTTTTTTTAAAGATTTCATTTATTTATTCATGAGAGACACAGAAAAAGAGAGAAGCAGAGACACATGCAGGGAGCCTCATGTGGGACTCCATCCTGGGACTCCAGGATCACGCCCTGGGCCAAAGGCAGGCGCTAAACCACTGAGCCACCCAGGGATCCCCCTAATCATCCATTTTTGAAGAGTCTTTTCAAAACTAAAAATTTTCACACAAACTCAGATGACAGATAAAATTGGCATGCATCTCAAGTAATTTTTATAAATTTTTTACATTATACCAATTACTTGATGTGAAATAATTAGCTACAGAGTATTCCATTGCTTCTTTCAGTACATGACAGTAACCCAACGTATGATGAATAAGAAAACAAATAGTGTTTATTTCCAGTTGGTTTAGGGGAGCTAAATTTGTTTTATGAAAGAGATTATAGATTAATGCTGCTCAGATTTAGCAAAATATGCAATTTAGTGATGAATATCTGAAGAGTTTTCAATGATGCAAAGGTTTATGAAATAATAAGGCTAATTCCTCAAATAATTGGCCACATTGATATTTCTACAGAAATCGCTATGTATCAAAGATACTGAAGTATCCTTTCTCAGTATTTTCCTTGATAAGCCTAGAAGGATGAATTATCAATATTGTCCCTAAAGAAAGATGTTCCATTTGTACTTTCCATGGAATACTTGTAAATATATTCAATCTATGTGGGTACCACGCTGATAACCCTTTACCCTGAAGCTTTCAGATTGAAAAGTGCTTCCAGGATTATCAACCAATCAGGAACAAATCCAGTTGGAATACTCAAATTACTTAAAGGTTTGAATCAACCTTTTTTTTTTTTTTTTTTTTAGCAAAGGGTCTTAGCAACTAGCCTATAGATAATTACTTTTTTTTTTTTTTTGAGAATTGAAACAGTGATATATTGTAGATTCTTCTAAAACCATTTTAGTTTTCTTTTTTTTTTTTTTTTAAAGATTTTATTTATTTATTCATGAGAGACACACAGAGAGAAAGAGGCAAAGACACAGGCAGAGGGAGAAGCAGGCTCCATGCAAGGAGCCCGACATGGGACTCCATCCCGGGTCTCCAGGATCATGCCCTGGGCTGGAGGCAGCACTAAACCGCTGAGCCACCGGGCTGTCCCCATTTTAGCTTTCATATACTGTATGGAATAATTGTATCTTGTGAGGCAAAAGAAGTGTTAGAAATTTAGGTTCTATAACTTTACTGATAATAATTCTGTATAGAAATTATGAAAAACAATATTCCTTTACCATAGAGATGCATAATTTTTGAATGCAGACAGTCCTATCTATTATGTTGAAGCCCAATCTTACTTCAGTATGGCCTCATCTTACTACATCTGCAACGGTCCTCTTGCCAAATAAAGTCACATTCTTTATGTTCTTTAAAATAAGCAAGAGAGTGGGATCATATTTTATACATTGAGTATTGATTACTAGAGCTTTGTTCTTTTTCTTAAAGAAACTCATTCCAGTTTCCACTTTTTCTTAAAGAAAATTATTTTCCTTATTCATCTATCTTTATGAAACCAGGAAATTAAATAAGCAATTAGTAAATAATTGCTGAGTAACCTTTATGTGAGAAATCACTCTCAACTAGATATTGTGAAAAATATAGAGAGGCACTTATTGATTCAACAAATGCTTGCATGTCTGGAATAGTTCTGGGCTCTTGAAATGTAGCAGTGAATAGAAGAGACAAACTCTCTGCTCTCATGAACTTCTATGCTTCTAGCTTTAAACCAAACCAGAAAACCTAATGAAGTTCTGAGTAAGAATTGGCATAGATAAGCACTTGAAAATCATCAAGTGTATATTAAAGACAGTAAGTGTCATGATTTATTTATTTATTTATTTATTTATTTATTTATTTATTTATTTTTTATGTAGCATTTGCTGTGATCTCTGTTGTTCTGGGAAGGTGGTTCTTCAAAGAAAAGGAACTGAATTGGTTCTGTGAAAGGTGGTTTAGATTTGATAAAGAAAAGAGAGAAGCAGATTGACAGTATAGAAAAAAAAAAAAAAATGGGATCCCTGGGTGGTGCAGCGGTTTGGCGCCTGCCTTTGGCCCAGGGCGCGATCCTGGAGACCCAGGATCGAGTCCCACGTCGGGCTCCCTGCATGGAGCCTGCTTCTCCCTCTGCCTGTGTCTCTGCCTCTCTCTCTCTCTCTCTCTCTCTGTGACTATCATAAATAAATAAAAATTAAAAAAGAAAAAGAAAAAAAAACGACAGTGAAAAAAGTTCACAAAACCATAAAAGTTCACAGAAACAATGAAAAAGACCACACTAATTTTCATGTGGGAAGCAATAGAAAGAAAAAGCGGATAAGGCTTCAAGGCCGAGGATAGAAGGGTTTATCTGTAAATAATGAAGAATTATTTAAGGTTTTTTTTTTTTTTTTTTTAAACAAAAAATGTGGGACGCCTGGGGGCCTCAGCGGTTGAGCGTCTGCCTTTGGCTCAGAGCATGATCCCGGGGTCCTGGGATCGAGTCCTCATGGGGCTCCCTGCATGGAGCTTGCCTCTCCCTCTGCCTGTATCTCTGCCTCTCTCTGTCTCTCTGTCTCTCTCTCTCTCTCTCTCTCTCTGTCTCTCATGCAATAAATAAATAAAATCTTTAAAAAATATATAAACATTCTAAATACAGAGAATATAATTATGCAGACTAGAACTGGATTCAAAATAAAATGGATTTAAGATCTTGCAGTAGAAGTCAGTGCCGGTCTATGTTCTGGGAGGCAAAATAACGTGCTCCTCCCCCACCCCAGAGTCTACAACCTAATATCAGGAACCTGTGAATATATTGTTACCTTCTATGATGAAGAGGACTTTGCTGATACGATTAAGAATATAAAAATGGAGGAAATTCTCCTAGATGATTTGGATGGGCTCAATGTAATCATTGAGGGTCCTTAAAAGTGGAGGAGGGAGGCAGAAAGAGATTGAAGACATGGAAGGTGGGAGTGATGTGACCTTGGGAAAGACAATTAAGGTTGGCTGTCTTTGAGGACAGAGTAGGGGCCACAACTGAGGAATACTATCAGCTTTCAGAAGCTGGGAGATGTAAAGAAATGAATTCTCCCATAGAATCTCCAGAAGCAATGCAGCCCTGCTAACACCCTAATTTTAGCCCAGTGAGACCCATTTCAGACTTCTGACCTCCAGAACCTTAAGATAATAAATTTGTATTCTTTAAGCCACTAAGTTTATGGCGGTATTATTAGAAGCAATAGAAAACTGATACAACTCATTCTTCAAATTGAGATACTACCTTGCTAGATCAGACTTTGGTGTTTAATTATAAATTTGAGCTAAACTTGAGGGAAATTTTTGGATTCCAAAGAATTTCAGATTCTTCTATAGGTTTAAGGTATTGACACTCAGAGTATTAAAAAAATATATGAATGTGGCTTGAGCCTCCCTATGAAGAGAAGTTCGTGATTGGATCATAGTATAGGATATTATATCTTAAACTTGTATAGGCATTCATAAGAACCTAGGAGTGGCTCTCATAAGAACTCAGGTCTTAGGAACCTCAATAGCTGTTTCTACATCTTTTTGAAAAATAAAAGGTGTTAATTTTCTGATAGTTGTTGTAGGGGAGACACAACTTTCCCTCTACCTTCTTAGGGTCTTCAGCTGGGCCTAAGAAGTAAATTGACATAAGACAGATTAACAATTAATTAACAGATTAATTACAGATTAATAAATGTAAGTTATTATGTGACACAGGAGCCCCATAAAGCAGTGAACACCCACTAAGTGGCAAGTCTTAAGTGTGTATACATTAGCTTGAACAATGAGAAACGACTATAGAAAAATAAAATGTGTGAGGAGTCCAAAGGAAGATAAAAGCTATTTAACAAGGTCTTTTTGTACAAAATTCTCTTAGTCTCGACTCCTCATCTCTGATGATAAGAATGTTTCTTTCCTCCTGGTATAGGAAAGTCAGCTGTCATATGGGTGTGTTATTGCCTGATTTTAGGGGAAAAAAAGGGGGGAGTTCAGATCACTTTTCTTGTACTTATTCTTTTTAAGTGCCTTTAGCTCAAAATAATCCTTTGCCAAAGTAGCATTATTTGAGATGGCATGTTCTGTCTCCTTCTGTTATTCAGATCAGGTGAAATGAGAGATGTCGGATACAGATTTAGTCACAAAGCAGAACAAGGGACCCCATTTCTTGAGCTTTGCCATTTGCTGGCACTTAGTGAAAAACTTTTAGTAACAATGAATATTATGTATCTGCCTTCATTCCCTCAAATTTGCAACCTAGGTTAGATGGAAAGCTTGGTAAGTAGATTAGTCATTTTTAAACCTTTTAAATATTGTTTCTAATGAAGTATCAATATCATTGTATAGTCAGTTACCGTTGGAAAAATGTTAAGGGAAAGGTTAAGAAACTAGATCTTAATAGTTTTTAAACAGGGCATTTTAAAAATGTATGTAGAGATGAGATCCTATTATATATATATCACGAAAGAATAGTGATAGAGAAATTTAACACATCTCAAAACTTTTTTGACTTTTGGGATTTTCACACACTTTAGACCTTTATAATTTGCATATTTTCTGAACTGTTATTGTATTATGATAAATAGGGATTATCATATATTTTCAGATAATGTTTTCTTAACAATTCAACTTTTATTTGTAACTCTTCCATTTATTTTAATTACTAGCACAGTGTGTAACATTTATTAATCAGCAGAGCCTTTTTAAGTTAAAATACTAAATTAGCTAACCCCATTAACACAGAATACTCCAAACAAGCAGTAATAGGAGAGGTAGTTACTGTGCAAATCGTATTAAACATGCGGGTGCTCTAGGGCACAGTTAAGCATGATTACCCTCTTTTGATCCAGTATTCCTCTGCCTCTCCCAGCTAATTTCCAGTGGAAATTTACAAAGTGCTGCCTTCATTTTTCCAGCTTAATTTTTCTAATGAAGTTCTGGTACTTTATAACACTGGAGATATAGATAATAAGCCTGTTTATAATTAAGAAGTTCTAGAATTTGTCTACAAAAGAGTCCTTTATTACTTTGGCTGTGCAGTGAGGACTGTGCTCTTGTTTTGCTCACTGTTTCCCTGAAAAAAATATATATATATTTTTAAATAAATGACCACAGAATACTAGATTCTGTTTCTACAGACATCTAAGGCTGAAGAAGTTTAAGATTTATAACATCAACATAATGGTGATAATTTGGAATACTTTTGGTGATATCCTGAGAATACTACATACACTTTTGGTGTATGTAATTGAACAAGTCACAGAAAGACACTTGCAATCTTTTTAGTTAGATATTATCATATTCTATACACTCTTCCTACTACAATGCCTTAACATATGCTAGGTAAAAGTTTGCCAATTGACTTTAGGTCAATTTATGAAGTATATGGAATTTATTTTTTGAAAGAAGTATACTCATTTTGTGCTATACTCAACATTCTTATATTGGTATATATGGTATTAGTTTATACATCCCAGATTTTCCTGTTTCAATTTAGAGTTTAAAAGTGTGTTGAGGTCAGAAGAAACTTGAAGCCTGAACAGAAGTTTGCCAGACAGAACAAGTAGAGTGGCCAGAGGAGGTTACCTGGATAAAGCCATCTCTTGTTAAAAAACGCATAACTTATGAGAGTTTCAGCTTACCTTCTGCGGTATCTGGTGAAGCTCAGCTCATGGCTTTGCTACCCAAGGAAATGTGGAAAGTATAGGGGGAGCGAGAGTGTAAAGGGCCATGTGAACCATGATAAGGTATTTGGACTTTGTCATATAAAAGGCAGTACAAAACAAGCACTGTGTTTTAATCACTGGAGTAAAGGAGTCAGATAGATTAAAAATATCACTCTACTTGCTCTGGCCATGGTTAAGATCTAGGACTCCGTGGTGATGAAGAATGTGTAGGGAACTATTACCATAATCCAAATCAGAGATAAAGAGGATTTGCAGTAGAACAAGTATGTTGGTAGTAGAGGGGAAGAAAAATGTTGATAGACAGCTTTGTAGGTAGAATCCTATAAACCCTAAAAAACCTAGTAAAAACTCAATTTAGGGAACAGTCTGATAGGGTGTGGATGGTGTGGACAAGAGCACAGATATATTTAAAATCACTGTCTTAGAGCTTTTCTTAGCTGCAAAGGACAAAGATCCTTTCAAGATAACTGAAAAAGTTAAGGATGTGTTTGAAAAGATATAGCAAGGAATCTTGCTATATCTAAAAGAAACTGACTAAAGACCTTGGAGGCTCCAGGGGCATGGTTTCTGTCTCTAGTAGCATGTCTACTTTTCTTTGCATTTCTGCCTTTTATCTTCTTTCTGCTGACTAGCTTTATCTGCTGGTAGTTTTTTTTTTTTTTTCTTTTCATAAATGTTCAGCTTGCACTTATTGTGACCATTCCAGGCCTGATTCCAGCTCTAGAACCCACAGCTAATTCTATTTTTCAATTAAAATTACTGAAAAGGAATCTGTTTTGTTCAATTTATATAGTCAGACTAGCCCACATAAGTTGTAGGATTAGAACACAGTAAATAATAAATATGTGTTAAAATAATGGATATGTTAAACTAGCATGTTAATAAAACATAAATAAAGCTAACTTAGAAACATAAAATATAACATATATAATATATAAATAAACCACAGTTGTGATCTAGGGGAGGATGTGTTACATTATATCAAATACAGTGTTTTAGGAATAGGGCCATGAACAAATAAATATTTCTTCAGATTGAGGAGTGCCAAGCAGGGAGTCCTTTAGTGCCTTGACCTGATGGCTTCTGGCAGAGTTGACTGGCTAGATGGTGATGACCTTACTTGATTAAGAAAAAAATACAGACATACCTCAGAAGTATTACAAGCAATAACGTAAATATTGCAATAATGTGCAAGTCAGATGAATTTTTGGTTACCCATTGCATACGAAAGTTATGTTGATACTGTAAGTAGTCTATTGCAACAGCAGTATGTCTAAAAATGTGCATACTTTAATTTAAAAATACTTTATTATTATATGTAAGTGATGAATCCCTAAATTCTACTCCTAAAGCCAATATTACACTATATTTTAACTAAGTAGGATTTAGAAAAAAAAATTGAGACAAACAAATAAAAACTCTAAGGGTTCTAAAAATATAAACAGATAAGGATATTTAATAAAGCATTCTTTTCTAACAAAAACTATAAAAAAATAAAAATACTTTATTAGTAAAAAATGCCAGCTATCATCTGAGTTTTCAGCAAGATGTAATCTTTTTTGCTGGCTACACAGGGTTTTGCCTCAGTGTTAGTGGCTGCTGACTCATCCAGGCAGGTACCGAAGGTTGGGGTGGCTCTGGCAGTTTCTTAAGATGAATGAAATTCGCCATATCAATTACCTCTGCCTTTTGGGAACGATTTCTCTGTAGCATATGATGCTGTTTGATAGAACTTTACCTGCAGTAGAACTTCTTGCAAGATTGAAGTTAATCCTCTCAAACTCTGCTACTGCTTTATCAACTAAGTTTCTAAATCCTTTGTTGTCATTTCAACAGTCTTCACAGCATCTTTACCAGGAGTAAAGTATCCCTGTATTATCAAGAAACCACTTTCTTTTGCTCATCTGTAGGAAGCAACTCCTCAAGTTTGATCACAAGATTGCACAGTTCAGTCACACCTTCAGATTCCACTTGTAATTCTAGCTTTCTTGCTATTTCTACTACATCGGTAGGTACTTTTGAAATCTCTGTTGAAATCTTGAGTCCCTCAAAGTCATCCATGAAGTTTGGAATCAGCTTCTTCCAAACTCCTATTAATGTTGATATTTTGACCTCTTCCCATGAATCATGAATGTTCTTAATGGCATCTAGAATGTGAATCCTTTCCAGAAGCTTTTCAGTTTATTTTGCCCACATCTGTTAGAGGACTCACTATCTATGGCAGCTATAGCCTTACAAAATATATTTCTTAAATAATAACACTTAAAAGTCAAAATTACTCATTGATCCATGGGCTGCAGAATGGATGTTGTGTTAGCAGGCATGAAAACAACATTAGTCTTGTACATCTCCATTAGAACTCTTGGGTGACCAGGTATATTGTCAGGGAGTGGTCATTTTTTGAAAGGAATCTTTTTTTCTGAACAGTAGGTCATAACGTTGGCCTTAATGTTGTGAACAGATGTGCTGTTCAGGTTTTGTTCTTTCATTTACAGAATATAGACAGAGTAGATTTAGCATAATTCTTAAGGGCCCTGGGATTTTTGGAATGGTAAATGAGCACGGTTTCAATTTAAAGTCACCAGTTGCATCAGCCCTGAACAAAAAAAGTAAGCCTGTCCTTTGAAGCTTTGAAGCCAGGCATCAATTTCTCTCTACTGTAAGTCTTAAATGGCATCTTCTTTCATTAGAAGGCTATTTCATTTACATTTAAAACCTGTTTTTTAGGGATCCCTGGGTGGCGCAGCGGTTTGGCGCCTGCCTTTGGCCCAGGGCGCGATCCTGGAGACCCGGGATCGAATCCCACGTCGGGCTCCCGGTGCATGGAGCCTGCTTCTCCCTCTGCCTATGTCTCTGCCTCTCTCTCTCTCTCTGTATGACTATCATAAATTAAAAAAAAAAAAAATTAAAAAAAAAAAAAACCTGTTTTTTAGTGTAGCCATCTTCATTAATTATCATATCTAGATCTTTTGGATAACTTGCTGTAGCTTCCATGTTAGCACTTGCTTCTTCATCTTATACCTTTATATTGTGGAAATGGCTTCTTTCCATAACCTGACTAACCAGCCTCTGTTAGATTGTTAGATTCAGACTCTTTTTCTGCAGCTTCCTCACCTCACTTTGCCTTCACAGAATTAAATAGAGTTAGGACCTTGCTCTGGATCAGGCTTTGGGTTGAGGGAGTGCAGTGGCTGGTTTGATATTCTATCCAGACCATCCAAATTTTCTTCCTATCAGCAATAAGACTGTTTCATTTCTTTATCATTTGTGTGTTCACTGGAGTAGCACTTTTAATTTCCTTCAAGGACTTTTCCTTTGCCTTCAGAACTTAACTGTCTGTTTGGAGCAAGAGGCCTAGCTTTTGACACACCTTTTTTCTTTTTTCTTTTTTTTTTCTTTTTTTTGACACACCTTCCTCATTAAGCATTATCATTTCTAGCTTGTGATTTAAAGTAAGAGACGTGTAACTCTCTTTCACTTGAATACTTAGATGCCATTGTAGGGTCATTAATTGGTCTAATTGCAATAATTTTGTGTCTTAGGGAAGGGGAGGCCTGAGGAGAGGGAGAGAGGAAGGAACACCAGCTTGGCAGAGCAGTCATAATGCATGGAACATTTATTGAGTTTCCTGTCTTATATGGGCATAGTTCATGGTGCCCCAAAGCAATTACAATAGTTATATCAAAGACCACTGATCACAGATCACTGTAACAAATATAATAATGAAAAACTTTGCAGTATTATGATAATTAAGTGTTACAGAGATATAAAATGAGCAAATGCTGTTAGAAAAATGGCGCTTGTTAGACTTGCTCAAAACAAGGTTGCCACAAACCTTTAATTTGTAAAAAGCACAATATCTGAAAAGATCAATAAAGCAAAGCTTAATAAAATGAAGGATGTCTGTATAAGATGAATTACAGGTTTGATAGGATGGAGGTTTTGGATATAGGTTTAATTTGGGGGCAGCTCTGTTTCAGATGCCTATTGTGCACCTAGATAGATATTTCTAGTAAGCATTTGAAAATATGGTCTTGAGTTAAAGAAAAATGTTGTATATAGCCATAAGATTTAGAAATCATCACTCTAAAGGAAATAGTTAAAAGTTGAAAGTTTCTTCCAAGTCAAGAAATTGAGAAAGCAAGGAAGAGAACCAGGAGACACTGTGCAGATGTAAAGAAAAGAGAATTCACTGCAAGGACTGGATAAAGAGCATGATGCAGCAGTCAAGTAAAGTAAGAACTAAATGTATTGGATTTGGCCATTGGGAAGTCATTCATTGATACCTTTGCTCTCTTCTAACATCAGCCTGTTCTTATTTCTCCCATATTCTTCAGGATATTAAACTTGTCAAATTCTTTGCCAAACTTCAGGCGTATGTCTAAAATTTTACTCTTACTCATGGTGATATATGCCTATATGTATATACATCTCTTTCTATATTTATATATGTGTGTATATATGCATATAGTGTACACGTTAAAATATCCAGATATTTAAATTTAGATAATATTTACTAAATCTCTACTGTAAGTAGAGAAATTTTAATATGAAATTAAAATTTTAAAATTAATTTTGAAATTTGAAAATAGACATTTAAAGTATTAAAATGATGCCAATATCATATATGTGTCCCTGCCATATATATGTGTCACTACTTTTCTAGAATTTTATTTTAATATTCCACTTTAGAATTATGCTGAAAATTAGCATCAAATTAAGACACTATATATTGTAGAATCTGTATTCTTTTGCTTTTAAATACATTTTGGAACATCTTTGGTATAGTCACAATTTCTTAAGGATAACTGATAGTGATTTGTATTTCATCCATAAGTCTGCTCAGTAACTTGAGATACAATATATTTTGTTTAGAGACCTTGCATTGAAAGTGCTAGATTCGGGAATCCTTTGGTGGCTTGGTGGTTTAGTGCCTGCCTTTGGCCCAAGGTGTGATCCTGGAGTCCTGGGATCAAGTTCCACATCAGGCTCCCTGCATGGAGCCTGCTTCTCCCTCTGCCTATGTCTCTGCCTGTCTCTCTCTTCTGTGTCATTCATGAATAAATAAATAAATAAATAAAATCTTAAAAAAAAAAAAGAAAATGCTAGATGCTCACATGTAGATTTTAAATCAGAGGTTGCAAAAGAGTAGCTTCTGAGTTGCATACAGTCTCCAAGTGATTATATTTGGATCCTACAATTTTGTAAAAATTAAATTAGTTGAAAAGTAATATAAAAATGGTAATTAAATCTTTTGAAAATCCATATTTTCCAGCTTATATTCAAAACCAGATGATATAGAAAACAGTGGGTCCACACTCTGAGATGGTAGTAATTAAAGTTTACATTCTTAGTTCTTACATCTGACTCATTAGTGTTACCTGTGTGGCCCTTCTAGTTATAAATACTGGAGACCCTTGTTCTAGAATGGTAAGCTCCTCAAGAACAGAGCCCATGACTTATGCAGTACACTGGGCACAATGCTCGACAAATGGTAGGTGTTAATTTTTTTTTAACATATCTAGATTGAGCTTGAGCTAAGACTCATTTGTTTTGTCCTAATCTATCTGATCACCAAAATTATTCTCAATGAAAGAAAAATCAAGCAAAAGAAAATGAGTTCAATTATGATTTCTCTTTGATATTTATTAATATTACCTTATTAATCCCAGGAATAGGTGAGCCTACACTTCTCTCTTTCTTTCTTTTTTTCTTTTTTAAGATTTTATTTATTTATTCATGAGAGACACACAGAGAGGGGAGACATACCCAGAGGGAGAAACAAGCTTCCCACAGGAAACCTGATGTGGGACTTGATCCCAGGATCCCAGGATCACGACCTGAGCCAAAGGCAGATGCTCAGCCACTGAGCCACCCAGATGCCCCCCTTTGTCTGACTTTCAAAAGCATTTCCCAAACTGTGTCTTTTAAAACACTGTTCTGGGGATCCCTGGGTGGTGCAGCGGTTTGGCGCCTGCCTTTGGCCCAGGGCGCGATCCTGGAGCCCCGGGATCGAATCCCACGTCGGGCTCCCGGTGCATGGAGCCTGCTTCTCCCTCTGCCTGTGTCTCTGCCTCTCTCTCTCTCTGTGTGTGACTATCATAAATAAATAAAGAAAAAAAATATTAAAACACTGTTCTGGAAAATGTTAATGAGTTTTTTGTCAAATAAATTTGGGAAAAGTTATATTTAAAACAGTTAAACTGGTTTTTGTGTATGTGTGTGTGGCATTTACAGGCCTTCTCAGTCTTAAATATACTTTTATTTAGTGCGAACTTCAAAGAAGGAATGTATGATATACAGTGTTTTGCAAACTTATTCTCTAATTCATTCAACAAATATTATTGCATGCCTAATATGTGCCAGGCACTATATTAGGCACTGGAGACAGAGCAATAAACAAGATAGACAGAGATCTCCCAGCTTTGTAGATCTAATAATGTAGTTGGTCGTGAAATTTCCTCATCCATAGACCATAATTTGGAATATGCTACTCTGGATTATTACTCAGCAAAGAATATTTGATTTTCCTTAATGATTTTTTTAAGTTTCAGCTTATTTTTTTCCTAGACCTTCTTAACAATAATTTGTACAACTGTTTTCCACAGCCTTATTTTCCTTCTTAATTATATGTTCTTTTTTAATTAAGTTTTTCATTTTAATTCCAGTATAGTTAACATGCATAATTATATGTTCTTTATATCAATTATACAAGTCCTTAAAATATCTTGAGTTCATCCTTTTTAGCTATTTTGGCATCTTTGTTAGTTTAAAGCATCTGATATAAATGGCCCAAAAGAAGAGCCTGTGTGAATGTTACTTAGCTAGAACATTTAAATTTAGTATCTTTTAGCAGAGATACTAAATTTTTTCAAGGTTTTCACAATTAACTAGAGAAAAGTTAAGTCTACAAAACATATGTCAGAAAGTTGTTGCATGGCTGTAATGAAATTACTGAGTCAGCATGCCTTGACGATGATGATGATGGTGATGATGATGATGATAATAATAATAATAATAATAATAATAATAATAATAAATCCAGGAATTCTATTTTTCTTAACCTAAGAAAAATGTAAGTATACAGGCAAAATATGTCTTCCCATTTAAATTTAGAAGCTCGCAATATAAGCTTACTGTCTAGTTGAACAGATAGTCTTGCCATTTGCGTTCCTTAAATATTTCATTTCTGTCTCCACCCTGGGGGAGAGACCTGTGCTATTGTTATTACTGCTTAAATAGTTTAGGAGTTTTAAATTTCTGCTACGAATTCCAGTCTAAGTATAAAATACTTTGTGTGTTAAACACTTAGAGCTTTGGTTACATTAAAATCTCAACGAAAGCTGTCTTCATAAATGAAGTCCATCTAATTCCTATCCCAGTCTGTTGCTCATTTCATTAACATCTTTTCAGCCAAAATTCTAGTAGACTAAAACATCCTAATAGTCCTAAAACAAACATAGTCTATGTTTTAAGGTCTTTCTATTGATATTAATAAGTTACACATTAGGTTTATCTGGAAACTTGTATTTTCCATACCAACAGTGAAAATACTTTATTTCTCATTTTGAACATAGTAAAAAAGAGACATACTTGCTAAAGTTATTCTAAAATTTAGATTATTCTGTGTTTAAAGGAAAAATATTCAGCTTTTTATGGCCTTTTTATGAATCAGACCTTAGTCAATTAACCTGATTAGTGTTTTAGTAGAACTAAAATTATTCAATATTGAGACATAATCGACAAATAGCACTGGGTAAGTTTAAAATGTACAGCATAATGATTTCACTTACAAATATTGCAAAATTATATGCATTCATTTGTTCATTATATTAATTCAATATTCATTATTAAGTATACACACTACAAATCTAAAACATATCTCAAAATATAATTGACAAAAATAATTTGCATATTTCCAATTACGTGGTTTTTCAAAGGCTTTATCTTTTTTTTTTAATTGCTCTGATTGGTTAAGGAGAACTGAGTCATCTGATAGTGAGACCAGAAATGAACTGGTTATAACTCAGCCCTCAAAACATTAAATTTACTGTTTTCTATGTTATAATAATGATTATAATATTAAAGTCTAACAGAATCATTTTCAAGCAGGTGTACTTTTAAGATAACATGAAAATTTTTTTTTGATTGGTTTATTAGATTAAATCAATTTGCTTGATTCATGTTTAATCTTTCAATTCTTTCATCATCTCTTTCCAAACTTTTACACTGAGGTGTCTTTGCTTGTCAAATTAAGTTTTGTAGACTAGAGACAATTCCCTCTGGAATTAAAGGAAATGTCTTCCCTTAATTAGCCCATAGTGGATTTTTTTTCTCTCCTATTTTACTTCCTTTGCCAGCAACTAAATAATTTAATATTTTGAACATTACAAAGCTCCATATCCTTGCTCCTTTTTGGGGGAAGTATCTTAGATACAAGACTTTTAAGCAAAGATCCTGGGATGAATTCTATCTAGCACTCACTCTTGTGTCCCCATCACGGAGTGTCTGTCTTTCCAGTGTTGTTAATGATTGGGAGGGGCTGCTCATAAACTAAGATCTGTGTAATGCGGCTTATGGTCTTTTGAGCATATTCTGTACTTCTGCTACAAAAAACAAACCCACACAAAACAAACAAATAAACAAAAAACTTTATAGCAACCATTATTGCTATAAGAAAAAAATAATTGCCATGATTCCCACTCTGAGTTGTATATAAGATAAAACTGATTATTGATTTTCTGAGAGATTCTTTTTTAAAAAGATTTTATTTATTTATTCATGAGAGACAGAGAGCAAGAGACAGGCAGAGACATAGGCAGAGGGAGAAGCAGGCTCCATGCAGGGAGCCCGATGTGGGACCCGATCCCAGGACCTCAGGATCACACCCTGAGCCACAGGCAGACGCTCAACCGCTGAGCCACCCAGGCATCCCTCTGAAAATTCTTTGGTCATTTGTATTCTCTCAGTAGTGCCTGGTCAAGAAACAGTATTATCTTAGAGACACTCTTAATAAAGTTAGAGGTAAACTACTGCTTGCACATATGAAGTTCAGTTTCTCAAATATTAAGACAGTAAAACTCATAATACCTTATTTTTTATGCCGTTGTCTCATTACTTTACATTTTCTCATCTATAAAGTATAGGAGGTTTTAAAAATTTTTGAAGACTAAATTATAACCAATCAGACGATGGGAAAGTCTTTTTGTTTCCTTTTCCTACATAAAAGAAGTGGATGTATTGATAGTCACTTATTATATAAGAGTCCTGTGTTAGTTTTATAATTCATAAGAAAAAATTTTTTTAGTAAAAGGTAGAAATGTCAGACATGTCTTGGTAGCAAAGGATCACAAGGCATCCAATTTAGCAACATAGTTTAGAGAGAGCTATGCAGTAATCGGCCACCTTTCCTTGATCCCCAGCATTTATTAGCATTTGTAATGACATAGTCAGGTCTGCCTCTCAGGGAGAGGATCAGCTTAGAGCCCAAATGATGAGTCTACTTTTGGTGGTAGTATTTGTGAGGAAAGGATGAAGTAACTGGGACAGTATTTCCTACAGATGTGAAGTATGATAAAACTGTTGAAGCTTAGCCTGTTCCAATAGGAGCCAAAATGCACCCTGTGAAAAGCATTCTTTCCATTTTCCAACCAAATTACCTCACACTTATAAGACACCCCCCCCCCAATGTGTGTTCCAGGTTCTTACTTCTGAGTATCTACTCATACGAGCCCCTGACTTGCATGCTCTTCTTCATTTCCATGTATGTCCAATGACATCTGACCCATTTTTGTTAAAGCTCAGGTTAGATATTGTCTTGCTCTGGTTTACTATTTCTCTTGCCTCTGGCCTAAGCAAAAAACTTATTTGCATTCTTTTGCGTAGCCCCCTGGAAAATTTATTATGGTCTAGAACCAAATTCCTAACTTGGAATAGTGTTCTTTTATCCTGAATAAAGCGTCCTTTTATCCAGCCTTGGGGTTAATGCATATATTTTACTAGGAGCTGTTTAACAGAGAGAGGGCTGATCTAGGGCATGTTTGGTGTTTGAGACCTGTAGGCATGTATCTTGGTATCTATAAATGTTATCACTGTGTCCATTTTAGATGATATACCTAGCTAGAATCCATTGTAACTTGCATAACTACCCTCCTGAGCAGTCAAAATTTATGTAAATGTAAATATAAAGACAAATGTTTTATAATGTATAAAGATCTATAATATGTAACTATACATATTCTCCTTATTTACCGCAGATTCATCTGCACCATAGGACTCTACACGATCTACTTTGTTTCCTTTATAAAGAACCCAATTTCTAGCTGTGTTGAAACCCTACCAGTTCCTTCAGCATTCTTTTTTTTATGCTCTAACTCACCTCTATATCTTTGTATATATTATTTCTTTTGTCTAAAGTAGGCTTTACCAGCTCTTACCTTGACTACTTGTTTTTCAGCTCTACCTACACAGTCTGAAAAGATAACTTTTCTATGTCCCATCTCCCAGCTCCTTGCCAATAACTCCCTAAAATATATGCATATTAAGAACACATACATGTATCTAAACATGAACCTTCCTCTGTGTCTTAGTAGCCTCTTGTGCAAACATCTATCACAAAATTTAACCCTTTGTACTGTGTTGTCTCATCCCCCCCCCCCGCACTAGAAGGTGAATTCTCTGTAGGTATAATTAATAATAATTAGGATAATTCCTAATTAGGATAATTCCATCATCCTATCTCAGTATTTTTTAAAAGGCTCAGTATAGAAAGGCATTTCATTATTTTTTTAATGAATGAATATTATTAAGACAGTACAGAAATCACTGTGGACTGGAGTGGGATAATGAGGCTGTCTAGGAAAACTGGGTTTTTACCTGGATTTTGAAAGATGAGTCATGTATGGATCAGCATATCAGTAAGAAAGGAGTACAAACAAAGGCAGAGGAATGATGGAAAGATGGAGAGAAAGAAAGACAGGACTATAGCATCAGTAGAATGGCAGATAGGGGGTGCTTGCAGAGTGAACAGATCACGTACATTCTAAGAAGCCTGACAGCTGGGCTTGGATCAGTAGGCAAGAGGATAATTTGTAGATTTCAATTAATTGGTAGTGAAATAAATGGGTTGGAGGAAAACCTAAAATAGTGGCAATAGTTGGACTATAAGAAAAGGGGAAATTGGGGCACCTGGGTAGCTCAGTCAGGTAAGCGTTTGCTTTCAGCTCAGGTCAGGATCCCAGGGTCCTAAAACCAAGTACTGCATTGGGCTCCTTGCTCAGCAGGGAGTCTGTTTCTCCCACTGCCCTTCTCCTCTGCTCGTACTCTCTCTCTCTCAAATAAATAAATAAATAAATAAATAAATAAATAAATAAATAAATAAAATCTTTAAAAAGAGGGAGGGATATAAAGGAGTTATAAGAGAAAAAAGTATAATTCATTAGTCCTTTTATTTGGAAAATAAAATTAAGTATATTAATACTCAAAGTAGAAAGACTGTATTTGCAGTGGACCCATTTTCCCTGAAGCTAATTGAATTTAATTTTTCTTTCTGAGACCTCTAGCAGTTCTTCCCTAACTGCCCACACATTCAGGTAATGATGTGATCACTATATCTCTACATTATATTTTAGAATTTCTTTCAGATCTGAATCTTTGATGAGATCATAAAATAATAGGCTAACCCATATCTTCATTAATGTGGCATCAGGCTAATTGAAAATAAATCACTACAAGTATGAGGTAAATCTGAATATGTATTTAAAACTGGTAAAAGAAACCATTTTAGAAAGTAGTTGGTATTTATCTAAAAGTTTGATTACAAACTAAATTGATTTTTTAGGGTGTTCATCTATTTATATTTTTATAGAGCATACCCTGTTTGAGAATTAAGTAATTTCTTCCTAACTTGAAATTAGTATTTGAAAATTAGTTATAAGACATCTAATTATTTTAAATATATATTCCTATATATGTACATATGTGCATATACTTAAGAATACACATACATGTTACTTCAGTGAAAGATTATGGCTGAATGAAAGTAAAATTAACTCATGGACAGGAAAATACTTAGTCTTTCAGCCTTGTCTTCTCAGCCATCCATTCCCTTGAGAAAGCAAATTTTGTTCAGACACAAAAGAAAAATGTACTATTAAAATGCAATTCAGAAGTGATAAAAACTGTAAGTGTAGCAGCCGGCTCACAGTACCCTCTTTGTATACTCAGGGACATTGGGGCCACATTAATTTTTGTGTGTGTGATGTCCATCCCATGTGCAAATTAGCACTGGAAGGGCCATAATCTGTCTTATATGAGAGCTCTTTTCCCAAGAGCATGTATAATAATACATGCTTGTGTAATTTTGTGTAATTCAAAGCTCTCTGTACTGTTTATTTGATTTTATATTTTAAATAGTATTAGAGAATGTTTTCTTAGGAAAAATATTAAGGGATTTATTAATAAACATTGAAAGGAAAAAACATGAAAAGGAATCATGAAGTATAAAATTAAAATAATGCTACTTTCCTTTATTATTTTTTAAACAAATTTATGAGTATAATGGAAAAGAATCAAATTTTCAGCTGAAGTGAGATATAAAAAAAAACCTTCCTTGTCTTAATTAGGTGAGATAATATCTGAGAAAATACTGACATATGCTTATAGATCAATATATCTTTTGAACCTCAACTTTGTTTTTTCAGAGCCTGAATTTCAGAATATTATTCTCAGCAGAATATTTCATTTCACTACATATTATATATATTTTTTTTTTCATTTCCCAGATCTTTTTCACTAGTTTCTTTTATTTAAAATGCATCTAGCTCCAACATCATTGGTGCCATAGCCTCTTTGATTATATTAATTAAGATTTTTTGATATTTACTCCTATTTCCTTCATTAAATCTCTTTCCTCCAGATTATCTTCTATTTTGGGATATGTGTCTTTCTCTCATGTTGGTACTTTTCCCAACTGATAATCCATTTTTAGATTTATATTAAAGGAGAACTCTAGAAATCAGACTGGAATGTATTTGTATGCGAGAGTGGCTTTGTGACTGATCAACTTTTAATTAAGAATTCTTCAAATGTTGATATTCAAAGTTGTTTTCTGGGCATTCCTAGTATCTTTTGAGAAGATTCATTCATCTGAACTAAGTATTTAAGCTCACATAGATAAGAGCAAAAGAAAAGTTCAGTGAATAAACATTGATTTAAAAATCCATATATCTCAGGACACCTGTGTGGCTCAGTGGTTAAGCACCTGCCTTGGGCCTAGGCGTGATCCTTGAGTCCCAGGATCAAGTCCCACATCGGCTTCTTGCATGGGCCTTGCTTCTCCCTCTGCCTATGTCTCTGTCTCTCCCTCTCTGTGTGTCTCATGAATGAATGAATGAATGAATGAATAAATAAATAAATAAACTTTATTCACACAAAAATTGTATTACAATCTTAGATGTTCCATGGGTTTCAAAATTTTGATCCTTTATGTTGATCAGGATAACACATTAAAATAATAATGCTGATGCAAATGATAATGATGAACATGACAACAAGCTACTTTTACATTTACTTCTACTTTTAGCTCCCCCATTATTTATTGGACACTTGCTCTTTTAGCCTCCATGTTAAGCTTTACATATACTAAATTATCCATTCCTTACAACCATCCCATATGGAAGTAAAATCTCATAGAGGTCAAGTAACTTCCGTGAGGGAACAGTGGTAGCAAGAGCAAAGCTAAGATGAGAATATTGGTCTGGTTAGCTCAAAAGCCCCGTTATTTATAACCCCTACCAAAAATGCCTTCACTATTTGGATTAGTTAAAGAATGAAACTGAACCACTATCTTAACACATACACAAAAATTAACTCAAAATGGATTAAAGACTTGAAACCATAAAGCTCTTAGAAGAAAATCATAGGCAGTAAGCTCCTTGTCATTAACTTAGTGATTATTTTTTTTGGATTTGACACCAGAAGCAAAAGCAAGAAAAGCAAAAATAAACAAGTGGGACCACATCAAAATGAAAAGCTGCACAGCAAGAGGAACCATCAACAAAATGAAAAATCAACCTACTGAATGGGAGACAATATTTGCAAATCATATATTTGATAAGGGGTTAATATTTAAAGTATGTAAAGCACTCATACAATTCAATAACAAAAAAAAGTTTAATTTTAAAATGAACAGAGGAATTAAATAGACATTAAAAAAAAAGACATACAGATGGCCAACAGGTATATGAATAGATGTTTCAACATCACTAATCATCAGGGAAATGCAAATTAAAACCACAATGAGGCATCACCTTACACCTGTCAGAATAGCTGGTATCAGAAAGAAATAACAAGTGTTGGCAAGGATATGGACAAAAGGAGACCCTTGTGCACTGTTGGTGGGAATGTAGATTGGTGCAGCCACTGTGGAAAACATTATGGAGGTTCCTCAAAAAATTAAAACTAGAACTACCATATGATTCAGCAGTTCCTCTTATATATATTTATTTGAAGAAACAAAAACACTAACTTAGAAAAATATATGCACCCCCGTGTTCATTGCAACATTATTTACAACAGCCAAGATATGGAAGCAAACTGCATGTCCATCAGTAGATGAATAGATAAAGGAAATGTGTTATATACAGTGGAATATAATTCAGCCATAAACAAAAATGAGATCTTGTCATTTGCAACAGCATGGATTGACCTTGGAGGTATTATGCTAAATGAAATAAAGTCAGACAAAGACAAATACCATAAGATCTGACTTATATGTGGAATCTTTAAAACAAAATGTTGGTAAATACAGAGAACAGATTGGTGGTTGCCAGAGATGTGGAGTAGTGGGTGGGTGAAATGGGTGAAGGGAGTCAAAAGGTACAAAATTCCAGTTATAAAATAAGTGAGTTATGTGGACTAATATGGAGACTATAATTTATAATACTGTATTGCATATTTCAAAGTTGCTAAGAGAATAAATCTTAAAAACTCCTCATCACAAGAAAACAAGGTAGCTATGTATGGGATGGATGTGAAATAGACTTGCAATGATCATTTCATAATATATACAAATACTAAATTATGTTGTACACCTGAAACTAGCATAACTAATATAATCTTGTATGTCCATAATACCTTAATAAAAAAAAGAAAAAAATATTTGAAGAAAGCCCATTTCAATGAAAATTTCCTACACGGGCCTCCTTTTCATTTTTGGGTACCATTTTAAAATTAAGAACATTTTTATTTACACAAATTTTGCATTATTTTGCTTCATTAATTAATGAATTTATTCTTTAAAATTTTCCATATTTCCAAAATATTTGAAACTTATAAATATTCTATGTAAAAGGTATCTCCATTTGCTGAATAAGAAATGAAGATTCATAAAAGTAACAGAGATAGTGTCAGGTTGAACTGGAATCCAGGTCTTGTGACTCCAAGCTATGTTTTATTTTTCACTATGCTTTACTATTTCTCTAAATTCTAATGTTTTTAATGAAATGTCTGCATAAATAAAATTAACATCACTTAAATGTTCCTTTAGGTTTTTGCCATTTTCGTCCCATCATAAAAATAAAAAGTACATCCCATTAATGCATTCATCAAGCAAGTATGGCCCCAACTCTTATGGAAGTCAACATTTTAGAGATGAAAATCCTAGGAAGTGGATCTGTGACAAGGTAAGATAATGCAACATTAAAAAGATGATGTTCCTTTTTAAAGGCTAAAAATATGCACGATTACAATAAATATGAATATTCTCATTACAGTTAATACCATCATGGTTATAAAATTATTTATAGCTATTTTATGTAAAGATGGCACTGCTGATCTGTGGCAGTAAGAGATTTATATTTTTGTTTTTTAGTGTTACATGTTTTTGTATGTAATGGCTCAGCTGCTCTATGTTCTGTGGCATGCATCATGGCTTTGCCAAAGCCAATCAGGATCAAAACTTGAATCTATGGTCACAGAATAGTCAGCCTTTCAGACATAGAAATCAGTGCTTGATTACTTTCTCTCAATCTGTGTGTATGTGGATGGATAGATAAGTAAATAAGTAGGTAGGTAGATAGGAATACATAGAGATATATGTGATATGTATATATTTGATATAGAAAAGAAAAAACAAATATTTATTAACTGATTCTAGAGTTGTATTTGTTAGTATTTAGATAAAATTTTCTGATTAGGGAAAACACCAAGATGTCTTACACAATAGGAGGTAAAAGGAAAGTTCTTACCATGTGTGTAGCCTATTATCTAACAGAAACTGTAACTTATTTATAAAAATAATTACATAGAGGGATGCCTGGGTGTCTCAGGGGTTGTGTCTGCTTTCGGCTCAGGTTGTGGTCCTGGGGTCCTGGGATCTACTGCCTCATCGGGCTCTGGGCATGGAAGCCTGCTTCTCCCTCTGCCTATGTCTCTCCCTCTCTCTTTCTCTCTGTGTCTCATGAATGAATAAATAAAATCCTAAAAAAAAAAAAAGAAAAAGAATTACATAGATAAAATGAAGTTGTAAGTGGCTTTCTAAAAGGTAATTAAAGCCACTGAGTTTCATAGAGTATATCAGACACATTGGTTCTATTAATAATCTGTCAGTGAGGATTTACTCATTTATACACAGCCTCCTTCCAGAAGAATTTAAGACACTTTACTAAAATCAAATACAATAAAGGTTATATTTTAGAAATAAAAATAGATGAAATGATCTTAGATGAGAACAGTGTCTATGCTCACAAAATAAAGGAAACCATTACTGCAGTGGGAAGGGACAGGAATTTCAGCTTGTGTATGGCAAAGATGAAGAGGAAACACAAGTTGCAGACATATCCTCATTACTCAAGAGGAAGACACATGTTAGACCCTTAAGAAAAAATGAGTTCTTTCTTTATTTTACCAAACTCTAAGATAAAGTCTTTTTTTTAGGACATTGTAAATATGGGATTACCAAGGATAAGTCACTGGGGAGTAACAAGGATACTTTAGAAAGTGCCTAATTTTCTTTTCCACCTGCAAGGTCCTCTTTCTTAAAAAACTATCTAAAATACTAAATAATAATTCCACATCATAAGGAATATGTGCAGTGAGTGTACTGATTGGCAAACCAAAATACTGGTGATGATGTTATTCTTGTCATTTGTTTTTACCTAATATGCAACAATTCAGAAGATAGGCTAAATACATTTTCCAACTATTTAATTTCATATTTTGAATGTGCATAACATGATCCACATCTCATTTGCTATTTGACATAAAAATTTTTTTGCCCTCTCACTATTTTATTTAATTCAAGGAAGTATTCATTTCTTTAAATATAAATGACTTACATGACATTAAGGACATTAAGCTACTTCAGAGTAAATAAGATCCTTGTGCAAATGTTTCTTTCCTAAAATAATACAGTACCTTCTGGTTTTATATGACATATTCACCTCATATACTGACATATTTTGGCATATACATCTATCTTAGAGAAGTAAGCAACTTCATGGAAATATAGAGACTTTGGGATACTCACTAAAGAGAAAAATTGTTTATTTCATTCTTTTGAGAAATCATCATGTGCCTCCACATACTTTTAGAAAGTATACATATTTAAAGTTAACCATAAATAGTTGTTCTTGTAGACCCTGAAAAATAAGAGAGAAGAGTATAGGGATTCTTTAAATCCTAATAAATCATTAATCCACTAAACCCTACATAAAAGCATGTAGAAAAATACTAAATGCAAATGGAAATTCCTTTTTCCCTGCTTCTCTCCATTCATTATTTCTTCATACTTTCTGATCTCTTCAAATAACCATATTAAGTCAACAAATCATCCTTCTGTGTGGCTAATGTAATCTGCACAATGTAGAGGTAGCCATTTTATTGTTTATATTTTAAATCTTACAACTATTAGACATAATTTATATTTTGATTTGATGTGAAGTGATTTGGGTGAGAATTGGGTTCAATAAATTGCTAAAAGCAGGCTTCTTTTTCTTTATATTTATAAGACTTAGTTTCTTGATTACAAGGTTGGAGGCCACAATTTATTCATTATTAGTTGAGTAAGAACAGTTTTAGGGAGGCTAGAGTTATTAAGGTCAAAATATTGAAGAAGGAAAGGCTGACCTGGTTTTATGCCTCCTCTGGGGCAAGATGGGCTGTTTACAAACATTTAAATATACATAACATTTACTGAAAGCAATAAATTGATTTCAGCCAAGAAATAGCTCAATTAAATATAGTTGGCTCCTGTTTTCCACCTTTCCCGTCATGTTTTAAGATTATCTACGTGGAGAATTTTCTTTTCTTCTGTCATCTATAAACACAGAGGTTATAATTTTCAGGTCATTTGTTATACAGTGTTAAAGGGTATCAGTTGAGAGAAAATCAAATGTTAGATAATCTTTCTCTAACCACATTCACATTAAATTAAATATCAAATATTATTTAATATTTTTGTTTTATTTTTAATGCTATTGATCCAAAGAACACTATACAAAGACATCAGAAAGTCAACAAAGGGAGAGCAAACAGTAATTTTTTCTTCATGCTATGAAAATTAATAATGAAAAACAACATATCATTTTTCTTAAAAGCATAGAAATCAGTAATAAAAAGTGTAATAAAACATATATAACTTACATTTCTTTTTTATGTAATTAGTGATGATAACTTAAGTTGAATATTTTTTTTAAAAACTTTATTTAAATTCAATTTAGGTAACATAATCTGTACTATTATTA
Source organism: Canis lupus baileyi (assembly GCF_048164855.1). Taxonomy (NCBI): domain Eukaryota; kingdom Metazoa; phylum Chordata; class Mammalia; order Carnivora; family Canidae; genus Canis; species Canis lupus. Next base: position 10,989,663 of record NC_132875.1, on the reverse strand, counting down.
GTTTCTGGTGTAGAATTTAGTGATTTATCAGTGCTCATTACATCAAGTGCCCTCCTTAATGCCCATCACCCAGTTACCCCGTGCCCCCACCCACCTCCTCTCCAGCAACCCTCAGTTTGTTTCCTAGAGTTAAGAGTCTCTTATGGTTTTCCTCCCTGTCCATTTTCATCTTATTTCTCCTTCCCTTCCTTACTCACATTTCTTTAATCTGTTTGTAAAATGCCCCAAGTTTTTAGATTCTGGGCCTGTGCCTTAACTGGTAAAACTTTATCAGTTCAGGTAGATAATGTGTATTTATAAATTCTTTATTGTGCTGATATCAATATTTAAAATAGAAGTGAATTTCAATAAGGAGTATACACCAGTCAGTCACTATTAATTTAATCTATTTGGGTAGATTTAAACAAGTTGGACAATACAAAAACTCAGTATACTAAAAACATTCTTTTGGTTGTCAAAACATTCACATATGTTCATATTTACTGAAGCAGAAATAATAGTCTAAGGCCTTTATCTGAATTGGAATGAGTTCTCATATGCATTTTAGATGACTGATTTTAATGGAACTATTTCATGTTTTCCCACGTTAGCAGAATTCAGGAAGAGACTTTTAAGATGGTTCATGTTGATAGAGCCTTTCTTCATATGTCTTATTGTAAGTGAATTACAACAGTAGGGCAGCCCTTTTTTGTTATTTTCACATGCATTTTAGTCCTAAACAGGATTTCATAAGCTACAAAGCATAAAAATATCTAGTACTCCAAAGAATTAATTTAGAGAACCTAAGCATATTGCACAGAACATAAAGTTGACCTTTACCGTCTACGGCTTTTGGAATGGAGTGGGATGTGGAACACATCATAGATTTAATGTGGCACATCGCTGTCTGCAGAAGCTTGGGTGGGACTGGGACTGCTTGCCCATGGCACCCGGTGATTGAATCTGCTGTCACCAGCATCCTGATAATAATGAACATTCAGCTTAACGACCGTGATTATGATTATCATAATTGATGTGCAAGTGCAGTGTGTGGGGATCATTACAGCTGAACTGTACAGCAGAGAAACATGCCTCAGTTATGGATAATTTTACTTTTATGCATTGATTGGGATAAAATATGCCTTTCTATTTAAACAGACCGGCTTCATATAATTTTAAGAATCTTTCTGTACATGTTGATTGATGATTATGCACTTGCTGAAAAACAGCCCCTTACAGTTGTTTGTTTTGTGTTGTTTCGTTTCATTAGTAAATGTAAACAATTAAATAATTAGGTGTAATTGAGGGAAAATATTTTGCTTATGAGGATGGCCTTCAATAATCAAGTATTCAGTTTAAGTGTTGGGGTTTTTTTTCTCTTTCTCTCTCACAATACACCGGGGACTGAAATTCTTCAATTTTTTTTTTTTCTATGATTACCCTTGTATCAATCTTCTTGAGGTCACTGGGCTTCAGGAAAAATAATAAGTTTAAATAATTTTTATTATAGATCTATAGATGCATTTGCATATGCATGTATTTATACTCTGTTATGCATTTTAGAAAAATGAAACCCAATATTATTGGAACCAAATATTATTTATCAAAGTAATAGTTACCCTATAGAATAATGTTAAGATATATATATTTACACGACCTCTGCTTTTTAACCACTACCTTCTTTCTTATAGATTTATTATATCATAATTTTCAGTTATACTTTTACAAAAGATTCTTGATTTGAATTAACTTGTGAATGAAAATAATATGCACAATGATATATCCAAGATTTTCAGTAGATTAGATCTGACCATATTAGTCTATGATTATTAACCTAAGGGCTTCATTTGCATTTGAGTCTAAAATATCACATTTGAGTGATGAACAAACATAATGGAACACATTTTCATAAAGCCTGGTAAGCCTTTTTTTAAAAAAAAACTTTTATTTTGTAACTGCAATAAGGCTGAGATTGAGAGATCTCTCCATCAGATTATTAATAACTGTAGAGCTCTAAAGAGACTATGGCAAACATTTCCTTCTGAGATTTGTTTAAGATTTACATTACCCCAGGTAAGGTGCATGCCCTAGATGTGCAGCTGTACAGTGTAGTAAAGGACAGAATCTTTGTTTGAGAGCCAGGGGTTTTATAGCTTGTCTATAAAATTCTCCTATTGAAAGTTTTTGGCTCTAGTGCGATTCTTGAACTTTATTAAGAGTTCCTCTTTTAGTTTGTCTATAACAATTCAACATATGCCGATCTTTTCTGCATAATTACTAATCTAGTATAACAAGAATTAAATTCTTCATCTGAAGAAATCTTGGAATATGTTATCTGTACTTCCCTGCAATTAAACTCTTTAATTAAAAAAAAAAAAACTTTAAATGTCTCAATTAGTTTTGTTATTGTTGTTGTTGGAAACTGGGTTAACATAATATTGAAAATTGTAGTCTTCTAGACCTTTTACCCTCATCTCTAGGTATAGGATCATAGTTTTAATTTCTTTCTGTGACTTCCTGGTGATGTCTTTATGTAACCTGGCAAAAGAGAAGGTTAACAAGAATCAAGAGCCCCAAAATGACTAGAATTAAAGCTAGTGAATGTTTTCAATACCTTAGAAAGAGGCTGACTTTGATCTTAGGGAATCATGGACATGTCTGAAGCATTATATGAACATGAGAGTTAGCATTAACAGTGTTTATTCAAGTGTCATTCTGGCTATGTCTGCAGGTTTGGCATGGAGAAATCAGAGGAATATTTGTAAGTCCTTCTAGGTGGGTCCCTATCAAACCACATTAAACAATAATATTTGAGCATTTGTACCACAGAACATTCTTACACCTACATCTTTGCCCTAATGAATTCCCAAAAGTGAAAATTATTTTAAGATTTATTTATTTATTTTGGAGAGAGAGAGAGTCCACATGTGGAGCAGAAGGAGAAGGAGAGAATCTTAAGCAGACTCCTCACTGAGCATGGAGCCCTACATGGGCCAGGACCCTGAGATCATGACCTGAGCCAGAATCAAGAGTCAGACGCTCAACTGGTTGAGCCACCCCAGGCATCCCAAAGATGAAATTTCTGCGTCAAGGCTGTGATGATTGATTTTATATGTCAGTTTGATTAGACAATAGTACCATTATTTAATCAAACAGTAATCTAGGTGATGCTGTGGTTAACATCTACAATAAAGTTGACTGTAAGCAAAGGAGATTACCCTCAATAATGTAGGCTTCAGTCAGTTGAAAGCTTTATGAGCAAAAATTGAGGTTTCCTGAAAAATAAATCCTCCTTTAAGACTGTATTAACTCCTGCCTAAATATTTAGTCTGCCAGGTTACCCTGCAGATTTTGGACTTGCCTGTCTCTATAATTGCATAGGCCAATTCTTTAAAAAAAAAAAAAAAAAAAAACTCTATCATTCATCTATCTATCTATCTATCTATCTATCTATCTATCTATCTATCATCTATCATTAGTTCTCTCTCTGGAGAAGAGTGACTGATATAGAGGGCTAGCACATTTGTTTTCTAATATTTTGAGTTTTTCCAGGTTTATAGAGATATAATTGATCTATAATATTGTTTTAGTTTGAGGTGTACAACATAATGATTTGATATACATATACTTTATTAAATGATTACCAAATACATCTGTCTGCTTATAATTACCTATCTGTGTGTATGTGTGTGGTGAGAACATTTAAAATACACTCTCTTGGAATGCATGGGTGGCTCAGTAGTTGAGCACCTGCCCCTGGTTCAGGATCGAGTCCCACATCAGGCTTCCTGCCTGGAGCCTGCTTTTCCCTCTGCCTACATCTCTGCCTTTCTCTCTCTGTGTCTTTCATGAAGAAGTAAATTATATATATATATATATATATATATATATATATATATATATATATATTATATATAAATACACTCTCTTACTGTTAGTTCTCTGGGAATTTTTCATCTTATAACTGAAAAATTTTTCCCTTTGACCAATATCTCTTCATCCCCCACCTCTAGTCCCTGTTCACTAATCTACTGTTTCTGTGAATTCAACTAGTTTATATTTCATATATAAGTGAAGTCGTATAATATTTGTTTTTGCTTATTTCACTTAGTATATTGCCCTCAGAGTTCATTCCTATTGTCTCAAATAGCAGAATTTCCTTTCTTATTTCTGAATAACATTTTATGAGTGTCTGTGTGTATCACATTATCACATTTTCTTTATCCATTCATCCATCAGTGGACACTTTGATTATTTCTTAGTCTTTTTTTTTTTTAAATTTTATTTATTCATGAGAGACACAGAGAGAAAGAGAGGCAGAGACACAGTCAGAGGGAGGAGCAGTCTCCATGCAGGGAGCCTGACGCGGGACTCGATCACAGGCAAATGATGCTGTGAAGTTAAAGAAGATAAGGACTGAGAAAGCCCCCTAGATTTACCAGAATCAGTCATTGGTTACTTAGCAAGAGCTGATTCAATGACAATATGGGGAACTAAGCCTGGATGGAGTAGCTTGAAGAGGGAATAAAAAAAATGGGGGGGGGGGCGGTGGAAGTGAGGGGAAGGGAAAGATCGATCAAGTGTAGATAGTAATTTGAATAAATTTAGCTAGAAAGGGAGAAGAGAGATTGATAGGGCAATGGCTATAGGGAGATATATAGTGAAGTATCTTTTTTTAAAAAAATGGGAGAGGGATCCCTGGGTGGCGCAGCGGTTTGGCGCCTGCCTTTGGCCCAGGGCGCGATCCTGGAGACCCGGGATCGAATCCCACATCGGGCTCCTGGTGCATGGAGCCTGCTTCTCCCTCTGCCTGTGTCTCTGCCTCTCTCTCTCTCTCTCTCTCTCTGTGTGTGTGTGTGACTATCATAAATAATAAATAAAAATTTTAAAAAAATGGAAGAAGTCTAGCATGAATAAATTTTACTGTGCTATATGGATATTATTATTTAACCAATTTCCTATGATTTAATATTAATTTGTCTTCTAAATTAGTCTTTTTGTATTTTCATATTTGGAAGCAATGTTGAGGACCAGCGCTCCTGTAGCCCAGCCTTTGCCTACAAATATGTTTAAAGCAGTTGTTCTCTACCAGAGGTGATTTTGCAATTTGGGCAGTGTATAAACACGTTTTCATCTACCACAAGTGGGTAGAAGTGGGTGGAGGTGGGTGCGACAGGCATCTAGAGGCACCCACCTCGAGGCTATGGATTGCTAAATTTCCTATAATGCACAAAACAGCTCCCCACAAAGAATTATTTACCTAAAATGTCAGTAGTGCCTCTTGGGTTTAAAAAGTATGCATGTTTTTAAGACTTTTGATTCATCTTCCTAAATGTCTAACAGAAAGAGTAAACTAATTTACATGTCCAACTGGCAATTTATGTGAATTTCTACTTCCCTATAAAGATTTATTTATTTGATATAGAGAAAGCACAGATGTTTGCATGCATGGAGGTGGAGGAGGGGGCAGAGGGAAAGGGAGAGAAAGAACCTCAAGTAGGTGGCCTACTGAGCGAGAAGCCAGTTTTATCAAAACTATTTTTTATGTCTCTTTTCAGTAGTATGTGCCCTGTTAATCCATGGGATTTCTATTCTCATTTTTTTATATATATATAAAAAGAGGTTCTACTTGATTCTTTTTCAAGTAAGCCTGGTCAGTTCTGATACTGTCTTGTTCATTTTTCATTCTTTTAATTCTCTTTTAAAAAATAATTCTTTGGTATCTATCAATCAGCCCAAAGGTTTTTTCCATTATCTAATTCTGAAGTTTGATATTCAGTCAACTCTAATTCATGATGGATTTTTTTTATTTACAGATTTCTTTTTCACTATATTTAAATTTTTGTTTAACATTGTTTATTATTTTAAGTCTTTAGCTTGTGAGTTTTTGTTCTCTGGAACTTTATGTAGGGGAATTCTTTGATCCCTGATTTAAGGTGCATTTCTTCAGAAAAGGTTTTGTTTATTTCTGCCAAGAGCTTAATGGACAAACTAAATTTTGGTTTGCTATACAAACCTCTATGAGGACAAGTTCATTGTTAGGCACTCTCAGGAAAGACTTTTTGTTTTTTGCTCCACTCAACCCAGAGCCAAGGATGAGACAGCAACATGTGTCAAAGTCTCCCTTATAAGGTCTTTTTCTAGTTCGCCTACTAAGAATGTTATTTTTCAGGAGTGCTAGTTTCATACAGAGGTCTCCAGTATAACTCCCACACTCTGCTGTAGCCCAGTTACCAATTTTTTGACTATTATGCCCAGACACTAAGACTATAAATAATACATATCTTGGGACAAACACTGACTGTAGTCCTCAGTGAATTTACTTTTTTTTTTTTTTTTTTTGTGGTCAATTCTGTCCTCTTCCAAAGAATCCCCTTATTTTTTTCCAGGTCATCTGTGCATTGAAAAGATCTCAAAATCTTTTATCCAGAAATTTTAAGTGAGAGAAAGCTTCTTGAATTTCTAGTTTGCTGTATTGCCAGAAATTAAAGTACTGACTCTTTCTTATTTCAAATGTTGGAATAATTTTTGCTAGGTAACAGATTGTCTATTAATTTTGTGCAGTTATTTTAGAGGGAAATGTTTATTCCCTAAGATATGCTTGTAAAGTTTTTCTAAATATTATATGATCACTTATTTCTTTTGCTATCATTAATATACTATAAAATGATTTGAAATTTATTCTTGTGTAAGGATGATTCAGTTTTACATTTTTTTTTTACAAATAACTCTTGAGATTCCTTAATACCACTTATTTTGTTGTTTCTTATGGTTAGTGATTCTATTTTTATTCTTAACTTCATTTAGTCTCTATTTTATTTACTTTGATATTTTTATAGATTTTTTTATCATCTTATATTAACTCTTTTATTGTATGCACCACACTTACAGATTTATATATTGTATATTTTAAAAAATTTATCTTAAGTATGTGTCAAGGATATACAGAATATCAGAATATCATTTATAAATATAACAGTACAATGAACTCTCCACCTAACTTAGAGAAAAAATATTCCTATTATTTTGAAGTCTTATGTAGCACTCTCAATGATTCTATCCTTTCTGTTGCTAACTAGAGTTATCTACTATCCTGAATTTTTAATAATGTCTTTGCTTTTATCTATACTTTTATTACATATATTTATATTCCTAAGCAATAGTTAGTTTCACATAATTAGGCACTTTACATAAATGTCTTTTTATAAGTGTGTAAATTATACTGTGTGTTTTTTTTAACAACTTGCTATGCAAGATACCGTGTGTAGCTGCATTTTATTTTCACTGATATAAAGTATTTCACACATGAATTTGCCACAATTTATCCATTTTACTGGAGATGAATGTGGGATTTTTTTCACTATTTTGCTCTAATAAACTATGCTGATCTGAATGGTACCTTGGTTCTTTTACATATCTCCTGATTCCTATATGAGAGAAAGGAATTACTGATTGTAGGATATGTGCATACTTAAAGTTGTTCATAAAAACATACTTTTCCAAATGTTTTACAGATTTAATGTACAGCAGGGTTATTCAGTATTCCTGCCAAAATGTATTATCGTTAACTGTAACATTTTTTTGCCAGTATCAGATAGGTGTAACATTGCAGTTTTAATTCACATTTTCTTGATTTTAATGAAGTTGTGCTTTCTTCTCTAAGAGCATGCTATGTCTCTCAATAAAAATTATAGTTCTTTTCACATAGATTCTTCACATTAGTTACTAGGTTTATTCCTAAACAAATTATGTTTTGTTGTTATTGTGAAGAAATTCTTTTCTCATTCATTTTCTAGCTTGTTCTTGTTGTATAGACATTTTTGTTGTCCATATGTGTTTTTGTTACTGTATTAGTTTATTCAGGTTGCCATAAAGTACCACAAATGGGGTGGCTTAAACAGCAGATACTTTTTCTCACAGTTCTGGAAGCTGGAAGAACCAAGATCAAGGTATTATCTGGGCTGGTTTCTGGTGAGGAGTCTAGCTTATAGACAACTGCCTTCTTGCTGCCATGTCCTCACGTAACCTCTTCTCTGGACATGCATAGAAAAAGAGAGCGAGATTGAGAGAAAGAGAAATATATCTCTTCCTCTTCTGTGATACCAATCCTATTGATTACTTCCTGGACTCAGAATCTCTTGTTTCAAATTACTACTTTAGTGCATAATTTTAAGCAAGTTATTTGAATTCTTTGTGTCTCAGTTTCCTCATCTGTGGAAAGGGAAAATATTTTACCTTACAGTTTGCTTTTATGACAGAATTAGTGAATTGTATAAGTGATTTGGACTCCCCAGCATGGTAAACACCATACCTTTTAGTTATTGTTGTGTATATATACACATTTTGTTATCTTTTCCTATTCTATTTTTGTTTCTTTTCCTATTCTATTTTTCTATTAGTATCTTTTGATCACTAATGCTCTAATGATATCCTAAGTCTCTAATGCTCTCTATGTCATTTAAAAATTCTCCATCATTAGCCCCATTTTCATGTGTTAACATTATAAAAGCTATTTAGAAAGTAATAATAAAATAACATTAATCCATTGAGTCCTAGATGATTAAAAGATTAATTTGCCTGTATTAACATAAGTTTATTTTCCTACTATATGTATTTCATATTTTACTATTACAAAAACTAAGTACTGCAATGTAAATATATTAGACATCTAACTTGTGCTACTCCTAAGACAAGTATGTGAAAGCTTGCTATCAAGCTGAATTTTAATTTGTAGATAACATTTCCTATCCTTATGTATCTTCAGTTGGTTTTTATATCAGAATATAAAAAGAACTTTAAAAATCATTTTTGGGGGATCCCTGGGTGGCGCAGCGGTTTAGCGCCTGCCTTTGGCCCAGGGCGCGATCCTGGAGACCCGGGATCGAATCCCACGTCAGGCTCCCGGTGCATGGAGCCTGCTTCTCCCTCTGCCTGTGTCTCTGCCTCTGTCTCTCTCTCTCTCTCTCTCTCTGTGACTATCATAAGTAAAAAAAAAATCATTTTTGGTAAATTTCCAAGTTGATACTTAATATCATTTTTAACTCTTACAAAAAAGAAAAGGAACCAGCAGTAATACAGACCATAAAAATAAAGGACAAGTCAAACACTTATTTCGATTTTATGTTACCTTATTGTTTCATATCACTTTATGTAATGTACAGACAAGCTCAGAACTCCACCTATGTGTTTCATAAACTGGGCTTCCTACTTGAGAATTCATTTAAAGAAATTGTGAAAATTATTGTCAATTTTTTAACATACTTAACTCAGTATTTTCCAGATTATGCCTAAATCGGATATATTTTCTCCCAAAAATATTATTGAGTTATTTAACTAAATATTCGTATTTTAAATGATACTGGAAGCCTTACTATCCGACTGATTTTGAGAATTCTACAGTTAGTAACTTTATACTAGTGGGATTATACTAGTGGCTTATTGAAAATAGGGTCATTAACTCTAGGTTAATCTACAAGCTATTTTTTAGGTGGCTGTTATAAGGTTATCAACTCTTAGGGAAAACAATCTGCTAGCATGCTCAAAGGTTAACAAAAGTGAAAGATCAGATAACTAAAAAGTGATAACTTGATAGTCTGGATAGCAACTAACTTTAAGGGTATTGATTAAATAATATTCAGGTACAAAAACAGTGAAAATATTTCACGCTGTTGGCTAGAAAGATACAAATGTTGACCTTACTTTCTTATTAAATCTATTCCAAGAGCTATTTACAAAGGTTTTGCTCACAATTGGAATATTTAGTAAAATCTAATTTTCTTCCTTTGTAATTCCTCAGTTGGAAAATGTGGTCCCTTGATGATGATCTAAGGCTTTGAAGAATAAATGGATTTCAAAGAGAAAATTAGATGGTACTTATTCTGCTGTCTAACTAGCAATGCATTGTCATTTGTCTGTTGTATTATAAATGTCTCGCTTTCCCTACCTTCTTCATTTAATCATGTAACTTGCCTGTAAGCAGCATTAGAGAAAAAGTTGCTGTGTTACTCCTTCAACTGTTGTCTTTTGTCTTTGCTTATCGCAGAGACAGCTCACACGTATGCCCAAGCAGAATACTCCATGTACTCCCTGACCTCTGGTGTCTTCTGAATCTCTTCCACCCACACCTTCAGTTGTGCCAAATCCTAGGGAAATATACTAGTGTCCTCCATCTACTTCCTTCAGAAGGTTTTTCCTAACTGCACCCCTCTCCCAAATTAAGTAATGTAGTAGTGTAGTAGTTTAAAAATTAAACCTAATGTAAAAACCACATTCTAGTCCAAAATTAAATCTTCTCATCATAAATAAGATATCATTTCTGTGCATTTATCCTGTATTTTATTATACATTTTTTCAGAGTATTTTTTTGTTAATGCATCTAATTATTTGTCATTAGAAGGCTGGCATGTCTGTCCAACATTCTTTGCAGGTTACCAGCCTGGTGCCATATATCAGGATGATATTTATTGTAACAATAATGAAGAGCAAATAGCATTTGCCATATACTTTTTTCCTTCACTTTTATGTCATACTTACATTAAGAAAATTACTTCCACTTTATTTGTCAACATTTTCAGTAGAAATTCTTATATTGCTAGCACCTATAAACCATTAAAAAAAAAGCTAAAGTATTTTCTTCAAAATACTATTTTTAAAAGAAATACATGGAATTTAAAACCATCCTGTTTAATCTGAAGCTTTGCTTATTTTATCTCTATGACTTTTGAAACATGCATATTGTTTTTCTAATTGAATTCAGAAATCATCTGTCATTTTAGTTTTGACATGTAATATACATAAATAATGTCCAAAGGATGGAAGCAATCTAATTTGCAAGTATTAATATACTTTCTAATTCTAATAGCATTAATTGGGGAGTTATAAAATACTATATATAAAGTGTGTATTTTGTTTTTTAAGTATTTCTTCATATTTATGACTAGCATTACCTAAATATCAAGGTACAGTGAAAATTCTAAAAATATATCAGAAAAAAAGATGACAGAATAGCATATTAGATATACTCACAGGTAACATATATACTTTTTCTTTTTACCCCAAAATATTACTGATAAAATTTCCTTGCTTTAACTTTTAACTCTCATCTTACTTATCTATAATAGACATAAATGCTTACAATAAAAAAGGATCTCAAGTTGCATGAATCTGTCAGATTGGGAGATTTTCAGGTATCAAATGTTAAGTATTGGTATTCTATGAAGAAATTCAACTCAGAATGTAGTTGCCATATTAGTATAAAGTTATGGCTTAGTAGCATTAAAATACTCAATGGTAGCTTTAAGGTTGATTTTTGATAACATGGTCACATAAAAATAAAGTTCACTTTCAAGAAAATTTCTTTCCCCTGTGAAGTACAATATGACTTATAGTACAACCTCAGTAAATTCTACTATTCTAAAGCCACAAAGGGTATTTTTTAATGTTATAAAATTTTAGTATAAATAATCATTATTATTGTTGTTATACGTCATGACCTCATAGTCAATAACAGTGTACTTAGTTTTATTTTTTTAATTTTTTTTAAGATTTTATTTATTTATTCATTGGGACGCCTGGGTGGCTCAGCGGTTTGGCACCTGCCTTCAGCCCAGGATGTGATCCTGGAGACCTGGGATCAAGTCCTGCGTTGGGCTCCCTGCATGGAGCCTCCTTCTCTCTCTGCCTCTGTCTCTGCCTCTCTCTGTGTGTCTCTCATGAATACATGAATAAAATCTTAAAAAAAAAAAGATTTTAATAAAAGATTAAAATCTTAAAAAAAAAAGATTTTATTCATGTATTCATGAGAGACACAGAGAGGGAGGGAGAGAGAGGAAGAGACACAGACAGAGAGAGAAGCAGGCTTCATGCTGGGAGCCAGATGTGGGACTCCATCCTGGGACTCCAGGATCATGCCCTGGGCCAAAGGCAGGCGCCAAACCGCTGAGGCACCCAGTGATCCCCCTTAGTTTTATTTTTAATTGATTTTTTATTGAAGTATAGTTAGCACATAGTGTTACATTAGTTTCAGGTGTACAATATAATGACTCAACAGTTCTGCACATTGCTCATTGCACATCAGAATAAGTGTACTCTTAATCCCCTTTATCTATTTCACCCATCCCCTCAGCCCCTCCCCCTCTGGCAACCAGCAGTTTATTCTCTGTATTTAAGCAGTCCGTTTTTGATTTGTATCCTTTTCCTCTTTGTTCATTTGTTTTGCTTCTTAAATTCCACCTATAAAATGATATGGTATTTGTCTCTGTCTAATTTATTTCACTTACTGTTATACCCTCCAGGTCCATCCATGTTGTTACAAGTGGCAAGATCTCTTTTCCTTTCTCATGACTAATATTCCATTGTGTATATGTGCAGGGACACATGGGTTGCTTCCATATCTTGATTATTGTAAATACTGCTACAATGAACATAGAGTTGCATATCTTCTTGAATTAGTGTTATGTTTTCTTTAGGTAAATACCCAGTAGTGGAATTATTACTGGATCGTATGGTAATTCTGTTTTTAATTTTTTGAGTAGTCTCCATACTATTTTCCACAGGTGACTGCACCAATTTGTATTCCCATCAACAGTGCATGAGGGTCCCTTTTTCTCCACAACCTCGCCAACACTTGTTATTTCTTTCTTTTTTTTTAATTTTTTATTTATTTATGATAGTCACAGAGAGAGAGAGAGAGAGAGAGAGAGGCAGAGATATAGGAGAGGGAGAAGCAGGCTCCATGCACCGTTAGCCCGACGTGGGATTCGATCCCGGGTCTCCAGGATCGCGCCCTGGGCCAAAGGCAGGCGCTAAACCGCTGCGCCACCCAGGGATCCCTGTTATCTCTTATCTTTTTGTTTCTAGCTATTCTGACAAGTATAAGGTGATGTATCTCATAGTGGTTTGGGTTTGCATTTCCCTGATGATGAGTGATGTTGAGCATCTTTTCCTGTGTCTGTTGGCCATTTGTATGTCTTCTTGGTTTTCTTTTTAAATATCATAGTCAAAAAGCTTATTATCTCCAGAGCATGTTGCCTGAAGTATGTTGCTCCATATACTCAGAGTTCGTCTGTCTTTGCCCCACTAAGCTCACAAATCCTTTCCTGTACAGCCATGAACACACATCCATGTACGGGAAAGGCATCACTGGGTGTAGAGGAAAGGAGAAGAAACTGGACAACCAACTTTCTCATATTGAAACATATATAAAAGTGATATTCTATGCTATGATTATTTTCTCATTGGAAGTGTAATTGTTAAGTATACTTCCATTACAAGCATGTGTTACCTGGTGGTGGATTTGGACTTCAGTACATGAGAGCTGTCCAATTACGTAGACTCACTAGATCACTAATATAGCTCAAGTCACTAGCTTCCTTCCACTTAACCATATTTCTCTTTGTAGGATATCATTTTACCTACCTCATTTCTTCTACTTATTTTAAGTAGGAAGTTTGATTTAAAAGCAGGCAAAGTGGGTTTTCAGTTTAAATCAGGAGATGGCTATTTTCTTCAGAAATAATGTTAATAATTTGATTTTTTTTTTGATATCTGACTCTTTAGATACATGATTGAAGCTGTGGGCCTTCTGTCTAAAACCAAAGTATGAATATACAAAAGCGTACAAAATTTGTATGCTGTCAATTTAATGTTATTGGAAACTAATTTCCTTCACCAAATAAATAAAAAAAAAGTAGTTTTTTTTTAGTATTTGTTTACAATTATTACTCTCAAATGTCTCTTTATAAACGTGTGGAAATGAATCCAAATTTTGCAAGTAAAGAAATGAAATTGTATAGAAGTAAATTTTAATGAAAACACTACCATGGTTTCACTTGAATAAAAAGTTGAGGGGGCACCTGAGTGGCTCAGTGGTTGAGCATCTGCCTTCGGCTCAGGTCGTGATCCCAGGTCCTGGGATCAGGTTCTGCATTAGGCTCCTTGCAGGGAGCCTGCTTCTCCCTCTGCCTATGTCTCTGCCTCTCTCTCTGTGTCTCTCATGAATAAATAAATAAAACCTTTAAAAGAATTAAAATAAAGTTGAAAGGTTGAGGTAGCCTTTTAATATGGCAGCGCACTTCTCTTTGGCATTAATTTGATTTTAATGTTCTAATGACAACGAATGCTAAAAATAATAACTTAACTAGGTATGTAGTGTCAAATGGAATCAGAACTCCAATAACTCCCTTTAAGGTTGAGTAAAGGGATAAAATAATTTTTCAAGAAATCTCGAGATGGAACTATCATTTCATTTCTTTTGTCCACAAAGCTTTGAGGTTATGTGTTTGGGAGTTGGTATTATTATGGAGTCTTGACAACTGAAAGTTATGAATCCATGTATCTATGTTAGGGACATTGAAGCAAAAGCGAATTCAAACAGACATTTGTGATATTCCTAGGTGTTCAGAGATTTCTGCCTACAGAAATAAACAAATTATCATTTTCCACTTCAGCTTGCAAAAGCATTTCCTCCAGAATTAGAGAGTTGGCATAATTATCTTCCTCTAGTCTTATTTTACAGAGTGAAAACTTTCTCCAAAGAATTCATGACTTTTCAGCCCCATGTATAATATGGCTATAGTGCATTGAAGAAGAAGAATAAAATTATCTAAATGATCCAATTCCTTATCATATGTTCTGACCATGACTTCCTATTTCTTACAAGTCTTTTTAAACCTCTACTTAAAGTTGAATCCTTATCTTCAAGACTTTCATCTCATATTCTGCTATCTTCTTATAAAAATTCCCTGTAAAGTCTGTGGCTCTAAAGTTGACTACAGAAATATATATTCTGGATTCAGAATATTCAGGATTCAGAATTTGGGAGCAGTATCTTTGGCAGTAATTCATGCTGATGTAGAAAGAGTTGATCAAGATGGTATGTGGAACTGGTTTTTCATCAGACCGTAAAACCAGATGGTTTCACAAAGATTGCAGATACTGTACCTAGTCATTAAATTTGAAGAGTTTCCTTCCAACCACAGTTATGCTCAACAATAGAACTATTAGTCGTTTTGAAGACAGTAAGAATCTATGTAGTTTCCAAGAGGGACTCACAAAATAGCATTTTTTTTCGATCACGATGTTAGTAGGAATATACCAGACCAAATCCATAAGTTGGTTACTCTCAGATACTGAAGCAAAGTGTTGGTTCTATCATTTACCCTATGACCTGTTAGAACATATCAACTATTTGGAAGAAAATAAAGTAGTTCTTCTATAGTATTCGTTTGTTCTAAGTTACAAATCAACTTCAACATTTATTTCTTATGCCTCATGATTTCTTCCCTGTGATATGTGTCTTCTTCCATTCGCATTATGAGAGGTTTTCAGACACAAAGTCTTTGGAATAGGGCAAATCATAGTTTGGTTTATTTCTAACCCTTTCAAATCAACCCACTTATTATGACAAAAAAGCCACATTCTATGAAGTATTTTCATAAAGGGCAAAAGTGCTCTAGCTCTATTTACTTCATCTTTTTAATTGCAAATCTTCACTACTGAAGAAGTTTTTCAACTTGTGTGTTATTTTATAATCTATGTCTCAAGATGCACTTTGTGTGTAACATTAAGATGAATGATTCAACACAACTTTGAATATTATGTATGAACTATAAAAGTTACTTTGGGTATATCCCCCACTGCTTAAAAATTAAATCAAGGATAAATAGTAGAGATATATAATTGTGGAAGTAAAATCTTCCCCATACTGCACTACCCAAACAGAAATGATCTATATAATGTCTTTTGAATAGCAAATGGCTTAGCATTCTCCATTGAGATTAGTTTCTATATGCCTTTGTATGGCTGCTTAGAGCTTCTAAATTTAGATATCTTGATTCTGAACATGTTTCCTGAGATTTTAGGAAAAAGCAATTTGATGAAAAGATTAAAAAAAAACCAACAATGTGGCTAATTTAGCCACACATTTACCAGATAACTGTGGTAATATGGCCAGCTAATTATGTATATACTATAGGCATGATAATATTATTTACTAACCATGCTTCACAAATACTAAACAATCAGAATGGACAATAATCCCAGAGCTCCTTGCTGGGATATATGGTAACTGTTTAACTGCTGGATTGTGAGGAATGATGGAAATGATGCTTGGGTTTGCAGCTATTTATTGATAGTAATGGTAAATGTGTTAATGACAGATAGGACTATACCAAAGCATACTAGCTCTGAATACAATGTGGATTTCCCTGTAACCATTCATTCCTGCCCAAGGAACGGGCACTATCTTTCTGGCCTTGTGTGTAGCTATATCCAGTGTCAGTGGTATGCATGGCCTGTTGATTTCTCGTCTTACATGATCTTAACTGATTGTTATGATTCTCATAATCTATTTGGATTTCATCAGTGTCCATTTATTAAGACAGAGGATTTTTACTCATCATTGTAAAAAGGTGATTTAACTGCTATTGCATATGTTTGTGTATGTAACTCCATAGAACCCCAGAATTGTTCTGTTTACTAAGTATCAGAAAAACTAGTTTTTGGGAAAGAAGTTCTACATTCTCTAAATTTGTGTTGTTTGGTGTGATACCTCTGTAGCTATTGAGCTCTTCTAATGTGGATAGTCTGAACTGAGATGTACTATTACGTGCAGAATATGCACTGGATTTCAAAGGTGTAGTATAAAAAACAGATAAGTAACATATTCATGTTTTCAGGTTAATGACATGCTACGTTGACAATGTTTTTAGACATATTGGGTAAAAACATCTTATTACCATACGATTAATTTGACCTATTCCTTGTTACCATTTCTAATATGGCTACTAAAAAATTTGCATTACTTATTTGGTCCACATTATATTTCTGTTAGTACTGCTCCATACTACATATTTGCCCAACTGTTTGGGATAACAAAGACTTGATCTTAATTGAACCTATGGAAAATTTCCCTCTGGATTTTCAGATAACCGTTTTTCTCTGACGTTGTTGCGTTTTTTATTTTAAAACTTTCTCACTACAATGTAGTGGATTTGAAAATACCACTGGTTTCTTTGATTATGTTTGCTGCTTCCCTAATACCTCATTAAACTATTCCTTTCCATTTATTGTTGGTCATAGAAATAAGTTTTTTTTAAAAAAGGTATGTAAAGTGGACATTTTTGGTTTAAAAATAACTCTCCTAACTCAAATAATTAAATAACAGCAACTCCAGGGGAATTAAAAATTAAAGCTTTGGTGAAATTTTTAGTAACACTATCTATAAGTATTATACCATCAATTTTGGATCAGCCCTGGTAGTGGCCAAAGGACTAAAAGAAATCCCTTTTGTTCTAAGGAAACTACAGAGGATTTTCCTTCCTACCGTCCCTTTTGATTAGACTTCATGAATTTACATTGTGGGAAATCAGAGTATATTCCCTTAATCTAGGGATAAGATTATAGTGCTATCTTTGTAAACATAGTTAAATAGCTTTATAGGTTGGCTTAAACTTTTATATCATAGAACATTTATAAACATACTTGAAAGTTGCTACTGTACAATCATAGAAATATATGAAATCACTCATTTGCTGATCTTTAAAGGGGAAGCTATAACTTGAGGCAAAATGCATTAAGCAAACTTCTCAATATGTTAGAGACCGTTTTAAAATTCTGATATAAATAAATAGGTGTGAGGCTTGGTCCCAGAAAACAGGAAGAAAAATCAATCAAAAATAGCCTGGATATTAAAACCGACTTTGTGCACTAATGTGAAGCTGCTTGATTGAGTAGTGCAGTGTCAACCATGTCTTTCTTCTAATGCTAAAAGTAATGCACATAGACAGAGTGACAATCACAGCACAGGCTCCCATCAGCAATAATTAATCTTTTAGTTAACAGAGACTAGAAAAGCCTCTCATCAGCCTCTTCTGAAGTCTGAGGGACCCTGTTTTTTGATGTTTGCATTCTGAGGAAAATTGTCCCCACCAGTTCTAACAAATTGAAACACCAGGCTAATTATGGCAGCTAATGAAGTGTGTGGAATGGTCACAGCTTGTCGTGAAACTGTTCCTTCAGCTTGGATTAGAGTTTCATCAATCACTTTTTTAAACTGATCCAGAATTGCTTCTGCCCGGTGCTTGGCATTTTTAATGCTGTTTCTGTAATTGGTTTTTTCCCTAAAGCTTAGACTGTTTTTTGAAATATTACAGTCTCGGGACAGGACTTGCAAACTCTAGTTTATAAAAAAAAATTTATTATTAGTGATATCAGCTGATCAAGTGGTAGAAAGCTAATAAAAGACCACCAAAATAAAATTTGATATACTGTTTCAATCCTGCTAAAGGTAGCAATAAAGCATATCCATGTATTTCATTTTTTTTCAAATGTATGTATAATATATAGGAGAATCATAGTTGGTAGTTAGGTGACTAAAATCCCGGGAAGAGTTTCTGTGAAATTAATACATAGATGGTAGCTTATTGTTAAGGAAGGATAGCTCTCCCTTTATCATACAATGCCATTTTATAAAATGTCTACATTTTGCTTTGAGCCAAACATTTTAAAGCATTAAGACCGAAGATCTATATATTCCCACTTAAATCACTGCATAAACCTGGAGTTCAACTACTTAAAGGTTTTTATCTTCTCTACAAAAGGGAGAGTGAGTCATTTTACAGGCATGTCTACAATTTCTACTAACAATTAAATCTCATTTTTAATGTTGATTCATCACTAGCAACTATTTAGTGCCCACTAGGTGTGAGGTACTGCCTTGATTGGTAGGACAATTCAATAAAATACATATGAAATTCTACTTGCAAGGGTTATGTCCTTTAAAATGGAAAACAAGAAGAAAGAAAGAAAAGAAACCACTTTTGGATGTTGTCTCTAATTGCTCTTTCCTTTGAAGCTTGGCTATATGAGCAGCAAAGGTTCTCCATGTTTCAATTCTTCCCTTTTTATTGATAAAATTGCCGTAGTATATAGACATGCATTAAGGAAGAGCTTTGGGTGTATTATCACTTTTAATCTCTGGAACTAACCTAGATATTTCTATCACTATCATTTCTTCTCAGTAGATTACAAATTAAGAATAAGTAACGCTAACGATTGCCAAAGTCTGAGCTATTAACCATGACACTATACTCTGAGAAGAGCTTTGACTACATTTGATATATTTTGATATTTATTTTCTCACAAAGGATCATACAAAATTCTTAGTTATGAAAAATTTTACATGTATCTATATATATACATACAGTACATAGGTACATAAAATACAGCAAAATATATTGGTTAAAGCTCAATGGTGGGTACATGATATAATTTATAGTTAAAATATACGTAAAAGATATCATACTTTACATTGTTTTTTGTTTTGTTCTGTTTTTACTTTTAAACAATAGACATTTATTTCTCACAGTTCTGGATGCTACAAGTCTAAAATCAAGGCTCCAGTATGGTTGCCTTCTGGTGAGGGCCATCTGCCTGGTTCATAGCTGGTGCCTTCTTGCTGTACACTCATGTTTTGGAAGGGGCTGGGGACCTCTGTGGAGTCTTTTTTTTCTTTATATATTCTTTTCAAGCTATTTTTCCCAATTCTGACTTTATATTCAATGATTTTGCTAAGTTCATGAATAGTAATAACTTATCTGTAGATTTTTTCCACATGTAAACATGTTTCTTGTAAAATAAAATTTTATTTCTTCTTAATCATTTCTGATGTCAAGTGAATACTTGTACTATTTTTTCAATAATCATGATGCTTGGGGATCCCTGGGTGGCGCAGCGGTTTGGCGCCTGCCTTTGGCCCAGGGCGCGATCCTGGAGACCCGGGATCGAATCCCATGTCAGGATCCCGGTGCATGGAGCCTGCTTCTCTCTCTGCCTGTGTCTCTGCCTCTCTCTCTCTCTCTCTCTGTGACTATCATAAATAAATAAAAATTAAAAAAAAATAATCATGATGCTTTATCATACTTTATCATATTAAAAGACCTTTTGTTTCTAAGAGGTGACTATCTTTAAAATCGTAATAGATATTAAACTTTATCATAGGTGTCTTCTACATCTATAAGATGATCATGTGATTTCTTTATTCTATTATTGCAGTCATTTACATTGTTTGATTTTTTTTTTTTAATGTTAACCCGATCTTTTATTCCTGGCATAAACTCAACTTGATCTTGAGATGTTATCATTTTTATGTGTTACTGCATTCAATTTGCTAATACTTAAGTTTGTGAAATAGATTTGTCTCTACTTCTTCTTATAAAGACTTTGTCAGGTTTCAGTGTCAGAATTATGCTGGCCTCAAAAACATATTTGGGTAGCGTTCCCTCTATATCTATTCCTTAAAGAATTTGTGTAAAATTGTGTTATTTCTTCCTTAAATATTTGGGAGAATTTACTAGTGAACCCACTGGATTTGGGGGTGTTCTTTCTGGGTAGGTTTTTATTTATTCAATGCTTATAATTTATATAGGACAATTCGCATTTGTATTTCTTATCATGTCTAATGGGTTGTGTTTTTTCAGTTTGACCTGTTAATCTAAATTTTCATGTTTCCTGACAAAGGCTGTTCATGATCTCCTTTATTGTATACTTAATGCCTGTGGCATATATAGTGATGTCCCCTGTTTCATTCATGATATTGATAAATGTTTTATTATCTTGCTAAGGACTCAATATCATCAGTCTATTCATACAATTCTCAGTTGAGTGGTTATTTTCTATTTATTAATACATGCTCTTTACTTTTTTCTTCCTTCACCTTTTTTGGGTTTAATTTGCTTTTCTTTTTTGTTACTTCTTGAGATAGATAATTAAATAATTCATTTTCAGTCTTTCTGTCTACTATGTGCTTATAAGGCTATAAATTTCAAAACATGGGTTTAGTGACATTTCACAAGGCTTCACCATAAATCTTAAAATGTTTTCTATTTTAAATCATGTTTTGGTTAGAAGTATATTATTGGATTTTCTATTGTTTAGAGATTTCCAAGTTCTATTTTTATTAATTTACTAGTTTAATTCTTCTGTGGTCTAAGAACAAACTCTGTGATTTTAATCTCCTGAAATTTATTCAGAGTTGATTTATGGCCCAGGATCTGGTCATTTTGGTAAATATTCCAAATACATTAAAAATGAATATATTTTCTGCAGTTTTGGGGTACAAAATTTACCGATCTCTTGAAATTTGTTAAAAATGTTCCAATCTTCTACATTTATGTTTTTTGTTTGAGATCATGTTAATATTACTGATCCTTCTCCTGAGATACTAAAATGAATCACTTCTTTGATGTATGACTTAAAAAAATAAGGCTTTATTTAAAGGAGGGCATGGACAGTATATTTTCTGAAGCCTTAAATATCTATAACAAAGAGTTTGTTGTCCCTTCATATAAGGCTTCCCCTTCTATACCATGGGTCAGCAAACTCTCTCTTAAAGGGCCAGATAGTAAATATTTTAGGCTTTGAGTGTGACATGGCCTATATTACCCTACTCAAGTCAGCCATTATAGCACCAAAGCAATCATAGACAAAACATAAAAGGATCAGCATGACTGTGTTCCAGTGAAACGTTATTTAAAAATTAGGCAGTCAGATGGCTTGGACCTGTGGGCCACAGTTTACTAATCCTTGTTCTATACTAACAAAACCTCTGATTTCTGTACTAGTGGAACCTGGGTACCGGGCTGCCTGAAATAAAAACTGAATTTATCAGCCACCTTTTAAAGCTAGTATAATCCTTTATGCTGTAAAGTGGAATGTAAGCAAAACTGTGGGTTCAACTCCCAAGAATTATTTATCAGAATTTTTCCCTACATAAATAATTCTTATGGTGTATAACACGGTTAAAAGCAGTACTCTCACTAAAAGAACTGTACAAGCTAGTAACAGTCTGACACAGTGCCATAGATGCTGGTAAGAGTCATAAGCTTCCTATGTCAGAGACTATTCCTCAGAGTAAAAACAGTAGGAGTTTAGTTGTACTAAGTTCCCTAAGCAATGTCAAATGTCATAAGGGGATACAGAGAGCCAGGTATTCCCTGGCCTGCGTATGCAAATGTACCTTAAGAGGATAACCCCAAATATAGGAAATCCATTACTTTTATAGGAAGAAATAAGAAAGCCGGCTCTGTCCAGTGGGAAACCAGGTGCTTTGTAGGACTTTGTTGCTAGTTGCATAAACAGTACCAAGAAGTGACCCTTATTCCAACTGAAAGAATGATCAAAACTTTGTGACTTTGACACATTCAGCAAGATGCATGGGAACTCAAGAGCCCCATAGTAGGCAGGCTCCCATCATCTTCTTAAAGAAAAATAAATGTCATTCTCCTCATTTCTTCCTTCTGGATGTCTAGAACAGGGGATTTGATAGCTAGAGATTGATTGACATCTTCAATCATTGTAATCCTTGAATCAGTACAGGCCACAAAAAAGTAGAGCAATAATATGAAAAATCCTGGGTCCCTTATCCTGTACAGTATCACACCAACCATGGACTTTTGTGTAAAAGAGAAATAGACACTTTTCTCTTAAATTGCCATTAATTTGGGCTTTCTATCAGTTGGGGTTGATTCTAATCCCAATTAATACAATGTCTAAGAGTACTTTTCTGCTGCTCTCATATGTAACTGATAACTGGAATATGTATAAAGTACTGGGCTCAAAACGTTTTCCTCTTAACTTTATAGCTACCACTTTGTGACTTTCTATCAGTTGCTATTCTGAAAGAAATATTTCAGCTGACTTGATTTTGTATGTTTGTTGGGGGGTTGCTGATTTTTTAAATTATTTTCTTTATCCTAAAATATAACCCTTACCATCCATTCAACTTTGAAATTCACTCCATAGTGAATTTTAGTTCTGCTATTATGATCTTTGCTTATTTCACTGAATATCTCTGAACTTGTTTTTATGGGCTCCGTTTTATAGAATCCATAGTTTTAGAAGCTGATTGAAGTTGGCAAATATTCTCAAACACTTAAATTTTCTTCAGGTTCCCGGAAATGATGACTTTCAGATGTCTGCTTTCATCCAAGTCTTTAACATGTGAATTGATTTTTCTTCCATGGGCCCTTATCATTTTTTTCCTCTTATCCTTTTCCTATCTGAAGACCACTAGACACATTCACTGGTTTACTAACACAGAGAGCCCATGGATTTGGGTCTTTTATCTCTTTAGATCAAGACCTCGTTCCAGCCTCCAGTTGGAAGGCAACCCAATTCACTCGCCCTTATTTCATAGTCTTCCAGCACTAATAATTGGTGGAAGAGATGAAAATTTATACTTCTAACCTGGTCCTGCCTCTTATATGCAACTCTTCTGTACATGGCTCAGGGGCCTTATATATAGTCAGTCTCTGTAGAACCTGTGTAAAGCCCAGCCCACACATGGTTTCTACAGTGCTGTAAGTTTATGTTTTCCACTCGTTATCCTAAAAATATCTTGGAGAGATAGAAAAATTTTTTTGAAAAAAAAAAATGCCCCTAAAGAAACCCAACTTTAAAACTTGTGATGAGGACATAAGTAAGGAGAAGACCCAGAACAATTTACTTATACTGAGAATTAGATCTGTTACTTGAAAGTGTCAAAAAACTTACTGGTATAACTGTCTGAGAACCATATTGTTTGTTGGAGATAATTCTTTGATGACTTTTTCAGCTCCACTTGTGGAGACATAGACATTACTAGTTGTTTGATATTTTCCCCCCACATCCTGAGCCAATTCTTTTATGTGTTATTGATGACAGAGATGGACAACATTTTTCCTAGGACTCTAAATATAATATTTCATGCAGAGGAAATTCCTCCTGTAGACCAATTAACTAACCCCCATGGTAGATA
The DNA here is from genome assembly GCF_048164855.1 of Canis lupus baileyi. Lineage (NCBI taxonomy): Eukaryota > Metazoa > Chordata > Mammalia > Carnivora > Canidae > Canis > Canis lupus. The sequence goes on along the minus strand of NC_132875.1, from coordinate 10,965,890 downwards.
ACTTTATGGGACATCATGAAGTTAATATCCATTATATCACATTAACTGTTCTGAAAATTTGGATAGTCTCTAACCATAGTTGTAGAGCAGACAAAACCAATTGAAATACTCTGCCATTAATTTCCAGGCTCTTGGAAACTAATGGGTTTCTAGAAATATCATTAATGATGACTAAGACCTATATCATGATCTATATTAGCTAAACATCTGTCCACATAAGAAATATATACAAGTGTTATGCATTAATATCCTCAACTACATTGCTAAATAATGTTTGCATAAAATCTAAATTCATAATTATTTCAGTCTACCATATTTATATTATGTTCATGTTAGAGCTTTAATGTAGCTTTTCAACATGAAACAATTCTTATACTTTTCCTTTCTTTTCTTCAGTAAAGTGAATATATACCTGTCAAAATGTTACTTAATAAAGTGTAGAATATTCTGGTTCTTATTTGTTAAAAAGACCCTATGAATTATCTCTGAAAGATTTTGATTTGTTTGGGACACTTTTAACCTATCAAGTTTACTTGAGAGGTGTTTTCTACGAATAATTCACATTTTTTTTTCGAATAATTCACATTATCCTTCAAGTTGCTTGTGGCTACAAGATATCATAATACCCCAGTAAACTATTTGGCCTGTTCACATCAGTGCCAAATCTGGACTACTTAGAACTTAATGTTATGTATGCTTGCTACTTGTTTTATTTTTTCTTATATTGAATCTGCTTTATGCTTCTTATAAAAAGGGTCTTATTAAGTAGAATAATAATTTAAGCAAATTATATGAGTGGTTAACCTACCTAACAGTTCAGAATTTCTTGTTTGTAAATATCAACTTCATATAATTTATTTACTAAGAATATAACTTCTATTAGTGGTTTATTTTCAAAACAATTTTTAAAAAGCTGTCAACTAATTAGCATGTTATTGTATATTGGCCACAGTGAGACATAACTTATTTTTTACTTTCTTTCTGATAAGTTCTTATTTGCAGAACCAAAGAGATATGTCAATACAGTACATACATAGTTGTATTCAACTTTATCCAAAAGAATTTTTCTATGTTGTGTGACTATGCCAACCAGAGTTTCAAGAAGCTATAATTATTTAAATTTTTCCTTTTTATATCCTCTCCATATTTAAATAATTTTTGTATTGTTCAAAAATAATAATGAAATAATATATTGAATATTAAGATTAACTTTTTATATGTATCATAAGTTCTTAATTTTGACAGTCTTTTATTTATAAAGCTTAAATACATTACAAGTTATATATAAATGTTCTGCAATGAATTGTGCTTTGAATGGCAACAGCAAATAAATATTCCTTAGTATTTTGAATATCAAAGTATTTTACCTACACATGTTTTTAGTTCAGACTCAGTAAAGTTCAAGGGCATCCAAGTATGAAATAGCTTATGAGGAAATTCACATTGCTTTCTTAATTTGATTTAGTTGGAGAAAAGGACACTAGTTCAGAAAATAGAACATCTTTAATAATTTTGGTTTAAATATAGACATTAATTGTTGTACATAGACTAGTAAATGTGTATATAATTTTCCAAAAGTTTATAAATGGAGTTGGCATTATAAAATACATTAATTCCTTTTGACTGTCTTATCTGTATCTTAATATTATATAGACTTGCTTATGGGAAGCATTGTTAAAATGGTCAGAAAGGAAAATATGGCCTTAAAAAATAGCATATGGAAAACCATACATTTAGGTAGTTAGCATAAATGTATCTTATATAAATGATTTAAAAAGTAGGACATCAATTACTGAGAAGAATGTAGTTGGTAAGTAATTATCCAAATAGAGAAAGGAAATTTAATTCTAAGAATAGTAAACTCTTTGGTGCACTAAAATTATTTACTTTGTTTACATCAAATAAAACATAAAAATAGTAAAAGTAAAGTAAATATGTTCAAGACTTAGCATGTGAAGAGGCATACTCCTGACCCATTCCTCCTCCACCCTTCATGTCCAGTCTTCCTTCCCAGAAACCATCACTTTCAATTATTTTATCTTCTACCTAAAACAATGTACTGTCTCTTAGTTTATCAGTTTTAGATGTTAGCTATTAACTTTCAGCTATGAAAGATATGAATTTATCTCTTTTATACCATCCTCTCCATGTTTTCTTGAAATAACTCTGAGTAAAAAATACTGACTTTCTGTATTTTTTTAAACTATGGAAATATTGTTTCTTACTAAGCCAAGAAGTGCCCAATGATGATTTTTCGTTCTTGTATAGCTTTCTATATTCCCTGGAATTAATAATTGCATTATCCTCATTTGCTTGATTTTCTTCACACTTCTCGTCAAGTTTCCCTGTACTCTATAACAGACTTTCAGTATAATTGTTATTTCTGAAAATTCCATCCCACATGTAATTGACACTGATTAGATATAGAATTTTAAGTTGAAAGTTCTCTCTACTCTTTTTTAAACCACTGGTACATGTCACTTTGTTCAGGGTAATTTTCTTGCATTCTTTCCTAATTCTTTCCTACTTGCTTTCTGAGATTCTTTTTACTAGAGTTCCTATAGTAAGAGATCAAATTCTCTACGTTGATCATCAAGTTGTTGTTGTTTTTAAAAAATCTTCTTTCTCCTATTTCCATTTCATTGTCCCTTTGTTTTACTTCCTGGGAACATTTGTTGGTGTTAAATTCCAGTTTTTCTATCAGACTTTTTTTCTGCTTCTGTATTATTAATTCAGTAAATCTCTTTCTTTTATTTTTTTAATAGGAGCCTATACTTGCTTAATGGATGCAATATATATTTTAATGTCTCTTAGAATATTTTAGATTTTAATAATACTTTGTTCTGCTTCTTGCATTGTTTCAAAGTCATCTATTTTTTTTTTTTTTTTTTTTTTTTTTGCTTATTTATAGCTATCTCTGCCTTTTAGGTTGGATGTTTCTCAAACATTTGTTAATCTTTGGCTGTTCATTATATGTAAAAATGAGATACTGAAATGCCAGTTGAATTCTATATGTGCCTGAGTAAGGCTTATTTGTTTTATTTCCCCTCAGAAAACAGACCTTCTAAACCTGGGGAAGAAAAGGAGGGACATTCCTGGGGAACATTTGGGGAGGGAGCTTAGAAGTGTTCCTTACAGAGACTTTCAGCCAAACCCTGTGCCTTACTTTTGTCTTCTGAGATAGCTGAAGATTCCCATGCCTCAGAGTTGTGGGTTTGGAAGGAAGAATAGGATGGAATTTCATTGGTATTCCCATTTCCAGACACAAAGGTATCTCTGTTGTCTGTTCCCTTTAGGGCTGGTACCACTCTTCATCTGTTTCTCAATATAAATTATAACTTGAGGTCACTGCCATCTCCCAGTTTCATTAAAGATTTAGTTTTGTAGATGTTTATAAATTCTCCAGGTTTGAGGTCAGATTTCTAAGAGGAATAAGACAGGGCAAGAAATTTATTGCTCTGCCATCTTGAAACTGGAAGTCTTCTAAATGAGTAATTTTGAAGTACAGGTATATACAAAGTTTTATAGAAAGGCTTTTGTAATGATAGTGTTATTTCCCAAAATATAACACCCAGAACATTTTATTCATACCAGTAGGTTTCATTTAAAGTATATTTGAATGTAACCGATGGAGGATATGAAGATAAAAAGTCTGGATCCTACCCCCAGGAACCTTATCATCTAGTGTGGGACATGAAACACGTGTGGGAATTATTGTGATACCAACCAGAAAACATAACCAGGGCAGTGAGAGTGAGAAGGGTATAATTATACACCACAGGCATGCAGGGAGATCTAACTTACATCTGGAGAGAGAAGGATTTCCAGGAGGAGGTAGCCTTTTTGCATGGGACTTCATGTTTGGGTAGGATATGCACCTAGTGAGAGCTTAATAAATATTTTCTGAATATAATTAATGCTCTTCAACTTTGGTGATTTGACATTTTCCTTTCTACTTCTGTTAATGGTAAATATTCTTTTCTTCAGTGCAGTATATCAACTGCAATCAGCTTCACTTATTCTTGTCTTAGTTTCCCTGAGAGGAATTAACAAAAATGTTTTTATAGAGAAAATGCACTATTCAATGACAGTTATTGATATAGCCTATAATTACAAAAAAAAAAACCTTCCTGTGAGAATTCCATTATATTAATGATGCGTGTATATTATTAAGAATTATAAACATTGAGTAATAAAGCTTCAAGTTCACATGTTCCCAGATGTTATTTTGGGGCTTCTAGATTAGCAATTTTTCAAAAACATAAGCAGTAATTAGAAATCTTTCATAATTTCTTTCAGAAGCAGCACTTGATTTTAATTCTTTCATTTAAAAAAAAAACTTGTAAGAAAAAAATGATGTCAGAACTATTGACATTTTTATAACTTGACAAAAATTAAGCATAATTAAAATGAAATATTTGTTGCACAAATTAAACTGCAATTAATATGTTTTCTGCCACTGCTTGAAGGGTAAGATTAAAATGGTGTTGTTAGCAGACTCCCTGCTGTGAGACTAATTTCTTGATTTTTATACCACACATTATCACAGACATTCTCACAGTAAAAGAGTAAACCAACAAGTAAAAAACATTGTTTGATGAAAGTGGTATACAGAAGGAGATAGATTGCCTTTTATGAAGACAAGACAATATTACTTTTATTTTAAAATCCAATGACTAGTTGATTCCAAGGGTAAGATTTGTACTTTTAAAGCCATTAAAATAAGTAGGAAATTGCCCTTCATTTTAGTTAGCTATGCCTTTTAAATTAGCCAGTTTATTGTTTCAGGGGTGTTTGCATTTTCAGGAGGTAATTAGAAAATGAACAAGATATGTTATGCAGAGGCCTCCCCTCCAGCTAACCAAGAAATAATAATAAACCCCATCACACAAACTCAGATGTGAACAATTTCAAGGAAAGTGGAAGAAAAATGCATCTATTACTTCTGTAGGAGGATCACTTTTTCTCATTGGAGCCCACAGTGGAAAAGAAAAACAAAAGAAAACAAAACCTAACATTGACCAAAATCAGTTATTGTTATAAAAAAAAAAAAATCTCCAGCTGCCACTTACCCAGATAATGCATCAAGTATTATTTCTATGTGAATATTTTTCTGGCTAATTACTTTTTGACATTAGACACCATTTGTGGTTGAATGAAAGGAAGAGAAGTAACTATTATTAATAGTCCCCTTTATTTCTCCGAATGTCTCTCTTGGGCAGTGCTGCTTAAGGGATGTAAATGCACCAGTGGGAATTGGAAGTTATGGGCTAGGGTCCATTCACTGGCTGAACTGTTGCACTGCTCTTCCTGAAGAGCCGGAAAAATATCAACGTGTGTTGCGTGAGGATAGCATTAAGCCATGGCAGTGCCCATTGAAGAAGTGATGAATGGAGCTCTGCTCATATACACAAGGCCACGGTACCCCTTTCTCACTGCATATAGAGAAAAGGCAATGAAAAAGATATGTTAGCAAGGCGTCCATTCTAGCTAGGCAAGAAATAGTAATAAATCGCATCACAAAAATTTGCTTGATGCTTACATACATTCCGCACTGCTAAAGCCAAATATACAAATGGGTTTCAGATGTCAGAAAATTTTGCCCTCCAAAATCTAGCAGCAGATAAATCAATCATTTTAGTAGCTTAGTGGATTTTTGTTACTTGAAATGACACTAATGTTGTCACGACCACATGATATGAAGTTGCAAGGCCTTTCATTCCATCGGCCCTTCTCGCTGCCCTGTTTCATTTTCCTTCATACCACTTATTATCTGACTGATTTATTTGCTTACAGTCTCTCTGTAGTTACTAAAAATTTAAGTTTCATGAAGACAGGCATTTTTGCCTTCTTCATTGCTGTATCCTCACAGTCTAGAGCCGTGCTTGGCCTAAGTAGTCATATAACTTTTTTTTTTTTTTAAAGAATGAGGGAATAAATGAATGAAACCAATTATTTAAAAAAGAGCAGAAAAATTAAAGATGATAACTCTTGATGATCATATGAAGATCTAGGTTTAGTAGAAAGTTATGAGAATTCTGCTCATTAGAAGCTTCATTTGTACTTTATTTTTTTTTTAAGATTTTATTTATTTATTAATGAGAGACACACACACACACAGAGAGAGAGAGAGAGAGAGAGGCAGAGACACAGGCAGAGGGAAAAGCAGGCTCCATGTAGGGAGCCCGACGTGGGACTCGATCCCAGGTCTCCAGGATCACACCCTGGGCTGAAGGCAGCGCTAAACCGCTGGGCCACCTGGGCTGCCCTTGTACTTTATTTTTAATCTCAGAGAAATTATACTGAAATGAAAACCTTCTCATAAAACTAGAATGTCAGGATATAACTGATATGTAGTTAGTGTTCATAGAAAGTTATTTACAACCCACTCTGTAAAGAATAGTAAGCAATACTATGAATCCCTTAGCTCATAGTTTTGTGTTCTCATTCATTCATTTGTTCGTTCAACATAACTTGTGCCCTAGGAGGCATGGCATCTCTCGTATTCTGAAGAATGTATAAGTCCACACAACAGTGAGTGCATCATGATATAGCATGACTGTGCAACAGGCATACAGCGGATTCTTTTATTTGAGGTGGTCATGATCTATAAGGTCAGTGTGAACAGAGTCAGTGAATACCGAACCATTGCTCCTAAGGAGAATACAGGGTTAGATTACTGAGAGCCTGTGGTCAACATTTTTGTCAACTAATGACATTGTTTTTATGTGTGTTTCTGTTTAAACTTATTATTTATTTATTTTAAAAATTTTATTTATTTGAGAGAGAGAGAGAGTGAGAGCATGAGAGGGGAGAACTTCAGAGGGAATGGGGAGCCTGATGTGGAGCTCAATCCTGGGCCTCTGGAATCATGACCTGAGGTTAAGGCAGCCCCTTAACGGACTGAGCCACTCAGCAAACCCTGTTTAAACTTATTTAATATATATTGTTTCATTAACATCTGACTCCTGGCTAATAGCACTATAATTCCTGTCCAAATGCAGATTATCTGACAAACATCTTTTGCCCACAAGGAATAGAGTGGCCTTTTTGCACTTAGGAACACTTAGACAGCAGTGCAGCACTGGGCATTTTAAACAGTAAAGTCACCAACAGCAAGCAAAGAAAGATAAAAGAGGTGGCAGTAAAATTAGAACACAGGGGATACTTGTTTATAGTGTGAGAGCTGAAATGAGAAAGCAGACCTCAGCTGGGATGTGTGCATCCAGGGACTCAACTCTGCCACTCTGCTTAGATCTGTGAATGAGTGTGAAAGCACCATGAGTATTGATTTGGGGATTACAGATGAATTTTAGTAAATTTACAACTAAGGAATCTGAATGGTGAGGATCAATGGTTAGTGTTCTTATAAAGCTGTCATCCTTGAACACATTGCTATAGGGTATTTACTAGTGAATCTGGGCAGTATCACCTTTGCAAAACAGTATCACAATGAGAAGTCCTATATTTCCGTTTAACCACAATTTATTGAGTCCTGCTGGGTCAGGCACTGTAATGGTGTTGGCAGTGGTAATACAAGACAAATACACGCTCCTGTTCATTTAAAGTTTGTTTGTTTGTTTGTTTGTTTGTTTGTTTATTCATGAGAGTCACAGAGAGAGGCAGAGACATAGGCAGAGGGAGAAGCAGGCTCCCTGTGGGGAGCCCAATGTGGGACTCGATCCCAGGACCCCAGGATCATGACCTGAGCCAAAGGCAGACACTCAAACACTCAGCCACTCAGGTGCCCCCCTCCTGTTCATTTACCATAGAGCTCATAGATGAATGTCTACTACTCACTTTTTCTCTGCTTTATTTTCCCTTCTTTTCTTCTCTCCTCTCTCTCTCTCTTTCTCATTTTCTCTCCTTCTCTTTGCCTTCCTGTTTCTCTGTCTCTTCTCCAAATATGTTTAGACCCAGATTACTGAAGATACTGAGAGGCCTGGGTATAGCATCTACTATCTGGAAGAAGGAACATTCCAGAGTGTGGAGTGGACTTTAGGAGGACCCTCTTGATGATGGAGAACAGGATACACACAGTTTCCATCTCTTCTTGGCTTTTAGATTCACAAGGTTGAATGAGAGGATAAGGAAGTGCTATTTCAGAAGGCTCAAACTTTAAGCAGTTTTGTGGTTTACCCAAGGCCATGTCTGTTTATTATCATTCAGTCACTCTTTCAGCCAAATATCATTTACCACACCCCTACCATACACTGTGCTCAACCTTGGGAACACAACTTGAACACAGTGTGACCAGTCTTAGCAGTTATTTCCCCTCTTAAGAATTGTCTTTACCAGACTGTGTAAGGGCATTCAGTTACTTTCGTACTAAGAAACATGCAGTATTTAGGAATGTCACAATCCTGGTTTCAGTTGTTATTCCCCACTCTTTTTTTTTTTTAAGTTCATTTATTTATTAGAGAGAGACTGTGCAGTAGGGAAGGCAGAGGGAAAGAAAAGAGAATCCCAGACACATTCCATGCAGAGCACAGAGCCTACACAGGGCTCAATCTCACAACCATGAGATGACCACCTGAACTGGAACCAAGAGTTGGACCCTCAGCCAGCTGCATCCCCCAGGTGCCCCTGTAAGTGGTTTTCCTAAAGCCATTCCAATAGCATCTCTGAACACTTTGGCAGCACATTTTCCAGTATACTAACCCGGTGCAAGCCCCAACTTTCCCTTTAGTGCTAGTTTCATATAGCATTCCCTTTATTTAAAATGGACTGTCTTTGTATATGAAAATAATGTTCCTGGAACCTCATCCTGGTATCATTAGCTTTGTTACCAAACCAACTAAAAGGCTATAGATCATTCTAATTACAGCACTGTATCTAGTTGGATGTTCCATTTCAGTGGCTTTTATATAGATGACATTTTTACTGTTTTTATTTGAAATTAAACAGATAATATGTACACATTACTATACGTACACATATAATAATATGTGTACATTTTATATGTACACATATATTTCTATATCTAGATCTATTCTGTCTGATAAATCTTTGTACCCTGTATCTCTTTTATTATGGCCATAATACATATATACCATAATACAGTGAACTGGTCAAACAAGAAATTCCATTATTTATCCTTCACTTTACATGTCTGACCTGCCATTTCCCACCTGTGCATTTATAACCAAGGCTATAAAGATGGAGGAGGACCATGAACTAAATAAAAGAAAACAGATAAAACTATTAAAACTACGGCAGATAAACCTGTTAAGAAGAAGAAAGATCTATGAAAATGGGAAAAGAGTCAATAGAAACTCAAATATATAATATTAGATTTCAAATGTACCCTCACTGAAATAAAAGCAATGTGTACACCAAAGTCAAATATAAATGACCTTTGAATAAGCAACTATTTAGGATTATTCATCCACAACTATTCCCTCCACCCATCCCCTCCTCCCATCTCAATAAAAATATCTAAGAATTTCTTAGTTTGAAAATAGCTAACACTTAGGAAGTCCTTGCTATATGCAAGGACTGTCTTAAGTGCTTTATACATATGGACTCTTGCAATCATTGTAATGACTGTATGAGTAGAGTGTTATTATTTTTGTTATTTCATCTCTTTCAAATGAGGAAACAAGAATTGCAGAGGTTAAATCAGTTGTCCAGGATCACAGAGCTCTTAAGAATACAGCTGGATTTCAAATCCAGGCAGCTTGGCTCCAAAGCAGTACTGCCTCAGAACAGAAGTCATAAGTAAATTTTCAAACCACTGTTGTGAACACCATCAGTGACACGCTAAGCATAATGTACTATACATATGAACTTGGTTTCCTTTCCACGTTCAGACTGACGATGCACCGTGAACTCAGGATCAGCTAAAAATGGTTTCTTTGGGAACGTAGACAAATGGTTTCATTGAAGGAGTAACATGATAAATCCTAAAGCTGTGGGATTCAGAACACATAATAGAGAACGCTTTAGGATATTTTCCTGAAAACACAGAGTAACCAGGGAGAAGACAGTAACTCCCACAACCTATAACCATATTCTTTTTTTGTCAAAACTGTAGAAATGCTCATGCCATCACAACATCTTCCACATGTAGGAGAACAGAGTTTGGATGTGCAGGAATAATGCCAGGCTATCTTTTAAACCTGCCTATGAACTCTTGTTTGAAGACTATAGAAAATCCCAAGTGCAAACTAGACTTAACTGTGGTCTCTTTCGGGAAGTATTTTCAGTTAAAATAGTATTTAGTATTCAGCTAAAAGTTATCATCATCCTCTTTTTTTTTTTTTTTTTTTTAGCTCTAAGAGAAAAATCTTCACAATGCTTCAGAGCTGAATATTTTTTAAAAATATGTTAAGCTGAACAGTATATGCATCACCTTTGATTTCTGTCTGTCCTTCCAGTCTCCGAGGTTGTGTTTGCTGTGGTGTATCGGCACTGTCCTGCTTACCAAAACTGAAACCGGTTGTTGAAGTACTCAGTTGTGGGTATCTGGTGAAAAACCTTAAATAACTAGATAAATAGCCCAGCTGCCAACCTAAAGTAATCTTACACTTAGGGGTGAGTGGCCCAGGAAATTTGCTCTTTGTCATTTTGACTTGGTTTGAAAATGGACCTGGGCTGCATTCCAGCTCAAAGAACCGTTCACTTCCAAAGACTCCTAAATTGTCCCAAGGAGCTCATTTTAGCAGTGGATTATTTGTGTTTGGCTGGGCATCCTAATAGCAAAAGCTGTCTGCTTTGGCAAGCAGAGGCTATGGCAGGATTTAGAATTACTGTCCCCAGTGTTTTTCTTGATGAGGTTATTTTTCAGAAAAGCAATCCCCCACCCTCTATCTAAAAAGTGACACTGTGTGAGTGTTGTACAGGTGGTTTTCTTGAACTCATAAAGAGCTTCCCATGAAAGGGTGGCCTGTTTTATGTATCAACGGCAAATTTTAAACCAATGAGAACCAGTGCCGGATTTTGTCCAAAACCAAAGCTGTCTTAGTGGCATATTCCTCTTTTCCTATACCAGAGATAACAGTTACTGGTTAAGAAGAATTTGAGGCCAACTAAGAATTTGGAGTTTTAAATTAATAAGAGTGATAAAGAGTTTTTAAAAAAAATTTCTTTTAGGGGATAGAGAGACCCGAAGAGTCAATGCCTATTTATCTACATAACTGTAAATGCCTGTTGTCTGACTCTCCTAGTAGCCTGTGAGGTCTCCTGGGAAGACACACTGAGATTTGGTTCCCATTAGTTGGAAGCTGACTAGCATAGTAATTGTACACTCTAGATGCTCAAATGTTAGTGGAAGGCACAGGTGAGACTAACACAGGATCAAGTCACGCTTCATTGTATTAGCGGAGTCCAAAATTAAGTACACAAGAAGATCCACAGGAATGAGGGAAGAACATGTTAGAAATTTATATCTTATAAATATAAATATTTTATATAAATATTTTAATAACCATATATTAATAAATATATAGCATATTTTATAGATTAATTTTATGTATTTATATATGAATTATATGCATGATTTAATATATTGATAATATATAAATATAAATATAAACTCTATTTATATTTAGTTTTACCTCATTTGTTTACCTGTTTAACATGACGTTTTACCATCACAATATTATCCATGTGCTCAAAATATTTTTACTGTTCGGGGATAGGATCAAAATCCTTTGAGTCCCACTTCACTGCATTATTGCTCCATATTAGTCTCTCATAGGTGCCAATGGAATTTATTTAATTTGATTTTTAAAGAATATGATAGGTAGAATATGAATAGACTTTTGCCACTGAAGAAAAAGGGAAGAAAAATATTAGTGCTAAGTGCCAGATGTTTTATCTGGGTAATCCTCACAACGACCCTGCGAGGCCAGTATCTCCATTTTATAGATGATGAAGCAGAATGAATTAGGAAGTGCTTCATGTGCTATTATTTTCTGGAATAATTTAAACAGAATTGGTATCATTTCTTCTTTATCTGGTGGAATTCATCAGTGAAATCATCTGGGCCTGTTTCGGAAGATTATCAATTATTGGTTCAATTTTTTAAATAGATAGGCCTATTCAGATTTTCTGTTTCTCCTTGTGTGAGTTTTAGTAGATTGTGTCTTTCAAGGAATTGGTCCATTTCACCTAAGTTATCAAATTTGTGATTACGGAGTTCTTCATCATGTTCCTTTATCATCCTTTTAATGTCTTTCAACTCTGATATTAGTAATTTGTATCTTCTTTCTTTTTTCTTAACCTTGTTAGTTATTTATCAATTTTACTGATCTTTAAAAAAAAAACTGGCTTTTGGTTTTGCTGATTTATCTCTATCCATTTCTTGTATTCAATTTCACTGATTTCTGCTCTGATTTTATTTTCTTCTCACTTGATTTAATTTCTTCTTTCTCCAGTTTCCTAAAGTGGAAACTTATATTAGTGGTTTTAGATATTTCTTCATTTCTGCCCTATGCATTCAATGCTATCAGTTTCCCTCTCTGCACTCCTTTTGTTGCATCCCACAATTTGGTAAGTTGTATTTTAATTTTCATCTAGTTTGAAGTACTTTTTTATTTATCTTGATGCTTCTTCTTTGACCCTACCTGTGTTTAGAGGTATGTGTTTAGCCTCCAAATATTTGGGGATTTTTCAGCTATCTTTATGTTACTGATTTCTAATTTAATTACATTGTGATATAAGAGTATATGTTTGTATGACATTTGTTCTTTTGACTTTATTGAGGTATATTTTATGGCCCTGAATGTGGTCTGTCTTGGTGAATGTTTCGTGTGAGCTTGAGAAGAATGTGTGGGCTATTGTGGTCTATAAATGTCAGTTAGGGTTAATTGACAGCTGTTCTTTTCATTTGTGTACTTACTGATTTCCTGCCTGCCGGATCTGTCAGTTACTTAGAAAGGGGTGTTGAGATCTCTAACTCCTACAGCCACTGTTTCTCATTGCAGTTCTATTAGTTTGGCTTCATGTATTTTGCTGCTCTGGAGCTACACACATACACATTAAGGATGGTTATGTCTTCTTTGAGAACTGACCCCTTTATTGTGCAACACCCATCTTTATCCCTGATGATTTCTTTTCTCTGAAGTCTGTTTTGTCTGACATTAATATAGTTACTCCAACCTTATTTTAATTAATGTTAGCGTGGTATATCTTCTCCCTCCCTTTACTTTTATTTGTTTTTAATTTTTAAAATTTCTTTATTTTTTTTAAATTTTTAAATTCAATTTGCCAACATATAGTATAACACCCAGTGTTCATCTCATCATGTGCCTCCTTTACGCCCATCATGCACTTACTGCCCCCTCCCAGCTTCTGCAACTGTTTGTTTCCCGGAGTTTGGAGTCTTTCATGGTTTGTCATCCTCTCTAATTTTTCCCCACTTACTTTCCCCCCCTTCCCTTATGGTCTCTTTCACTATTTCTTACATTCCACATGTGAGTGAAACCATATGATAATTGTCTTTCTCCGGTTGACTTATTTCACTTAGCATAATACCCTCCAGCTCCATCCATGTTGAAGTAAATGATAGATATTTATCCTTTCTGATGGCTGAGTAATATTCCATTGTATATATAGACCACATCGTCTTTATCCATTCATCTGTTGAAGGACAGATTGGCTCCTTCCACAATTTGGCTATTATGGACATTACTGCTATGAACATTGGGGTGCAGGTGTCCCAGTGTTTCACTAGATCTGTATCTTGCAGTAGTGCAATTGCTACATCATAGGGTAGCTCAATTTTTAACTTCTTGAGGAACCTCCACACTGTTTGCCATTTCCATTTTCGTCAGTTTGATCAAATGCTTCTGGACAGCTCTTCAGAATATGAGAGTGTTTTACAAGAAAGATGTAAAGATGATTTGGAAAGGTTGGAAAGTGAGGCCTTTGGAAGAAAAGCACTCTGTGTCTAAAGAAGAACCTAGGGGGTCAGTTGAATATGTCTCCAAGCACATGAAGAGCAGGTCCACCTCTAACAGTTATAGAGCACAAGGTCAGAGCAATGGAAGCCACATGTCATATGATGGATTGAAAAGTTACAAATCAGAGCACCTGAGTGGCTCAGTGGTTGAGTGTCTGCCTTTGGCTCAGGGCATGATCCCGGAGTCCTGGAATTGAGTCCCACATCAAACTCCCCACAGGGAGCCTGCTTCTCCCTCTGCCTATGTCTCTGCCTCTCTCTGTGTGCCTCTCATAAATAAATAAATAAAATCTTAAAAAAAAAAAAGTTGCAAATCAACTTAACTGTTAAATATGTCCTGTCACCCTACCATAATAAAAATACTTTTATTATAACAATATCAAGAACTATGAAATGAAGACTGAAAGTTGGCAAGGTATTAGAGACAACATAATTTAATAATTGTTCCCATGACCAAGTTATCTGTTGGTGAGTCTATGATATTTGGGTGAGTAATAAAATAAAGACACGCATAAGTAATGCATAATTATATATTCCATATAATTTACTTTCTTGCATTTATTTCAGCAGGATCATGAATTATATTTTTCTTTTTTAAGTTTTTATTTAATTATATTTTTAGAATCAAGATTTTTTATTTAATTATTATTACATTACCAGTAACAATATAAACTGAATTTTGAAGGAAAATATAAATCAATTTAAAACATATGCAGTTTGAATACATTTTTAGCAAGTGCACGTTAAAGTAAATGTAAAAAACAAAATTTAAACTTATTTACATGTTTTAAAAATGAGTTATTTTAAATACTCAGAATTATCTACTATATCAAAATGAGGAATAAGTATAAATATCAAAAGTTTAAACTAAGATAGTTTAAATAAAATTCACCTTTTAATTTACTTTTCCAAAAATTAAATTGTTGTTTGTATTTATAAAACAAACTATTCACAGTTCTAAATTCTGACTTTATCAAGTGCCTACATAAAAAATCACTGCTATGTTTCACACGTATGCCTAAATTTCATATTCAAATTTGAGTAATTTGAATTATTAACTATTGCAAAGTGCCCCTGCCATGTCAAGGTCAACTCTCATAAATACTATATCAATTCCTGAGTACCTCCAGAATCACAATTTGAACTAAAATAAGGCAAGAGTATGGATGTTCAGCATCACAGAAAAATAATACCTCATTATAGGAAGTTCTATTGCATTTATGGTATCCAAGAGGAAGAATTTTATTCAAATTAATTAATTTTTTATCGAAGCATTTTTGCCACTTACATTCTTTCCCTACTTGAAAGCAGCATCTGTTACAGGGTAACTGTCCTTCATGTCACTTGGGCTTAGCCACTTTTGTTTCACTAACACTGAGCAACAGATGTGGAGTTCTCCCTGGGGCATTCGTCTTAAAAGCAGATATTTATAAGAGCTCTGCTGTATCAGAGTAAAGAGCCAGATCCCTGGTAACAGACATACTTGCATGTTCTTCAGTACATTTATGTTTTGTGTGTTTGTAATGTATGAACTTCTCTAATGAGGTGGGCTGATTGGTGGAGATCCTTCTTTCCAAGGTTTTCTTAAGTGAACAAACAAAACAACAAACAAAAACTGTCACAAATCATCTCCGTTAAGGATTGGCCTCCTTTACAAGGAAAGACATGCTTTTATATGGTCTGGCCATTTATTAACAATATTCACTGCTTATTTAATGCTTTACATCATTAATTTATTTGCCTTTGTAACATGCATGAAGAGCATTCATTTCTATCCTCAATCAAATGTTGCTTCTCTGGTTACTGAGTAAAAGAATGATTGTTTCTCTCTAAACTCCTATAGCCTTCTTTTGTATCAGTGCTGTGGTACTTACCACAGTCTGCCCTCTATTTACAAGTATTTGGATACATCACCTTTCCAGTTTCATTCATTCAGTCAAGAAATATTTATTTTTTACAAAACAAAGTATCTACTCCCATGAAACTTATAATCCCATGTGGGACACAAAATAAATAAATATGTGATATCAAGGAGCGGTAATTAAGAAATAGAGGTCAGTTGAGGTGATAGAAAGTTTCAGGAGTGCTATTTTATATATGCAGGTAGTCTGAAAGGGCCTCTTTGAACAGAGATGGGATAAAAGGAGGGAATGAGTCAAGGAAATAACTGGAGATAAAGCTAAGTGGAGGCATCTGTAAGTATAAGGACTATGAGAAAATGTGTTCAGTAAACAGAAGTGTTGCTAAGAAAGATTAAATGAAGGGAAATGTAGAGGAAAATAGGTCACATCAGAAAAGGACCCAAAAGCACAACTATAGGATTATAGGTCAAGGTAAAAAATTTAGATTGTGAGTTCCTTTATGACAGGTGACTGCATCTGGCTTTTGCATTGCTCAAAGGTTTTTAATAGTACCACCCATAGCTATGGCAAGCTATGTTTAAAGAAAGCTCGGTACTTCTGGCTTTCAACTGATAAAAATTAACTGCTAATTTTGTCTTATTTGAGGATATAATGGGAAACTTGAAGTACAGTTAAATATCTATCTAGAATTTAATATAATATAAATTATAATAAAATAATAGTAATAATACAAAGTCATTAAGATCTCTGTGGTAATCTTTGATTGTTTTCTTCCCAGGATTTCCAAACTGTACTACCATCATTTGATCTCTTCTCAAAATATGGAAAATCATATTCAAAAGCTGGACAAATTATATAAAGGTATGCATTTTGCTAAGAAGCACTTCAGAAAGTATATTAAAAACATTTAAAAAATCAAGTGAGATTGACTTTAACTTTCAAGCATTTTTAAAACCATGATATAATATTTATATATAATAAAACTCCCATTTTTTCATTCTAATTTAATGGTTTTTTAACATTCAAAAATCATGGATTTTATTTTTCAAATCTCTTCTCCAAAACAGACTCAAAATACATTAAGAAATAGAGGGGTACCTGGTGACTTAGTGGTTGAGTATCTGCCTTTGGCTCAGGTTGTGATCCGGGTCCCTGGGGTGGAGTCCTGCATCTGGTTCCCCGCAGGGATCCTGTTTCTCCCTCTGCCTATGTCTCTGCTGCTCTCTCTGTGTCTCTCATGAATAAATAAATAAAATCTTTTTTAAAAAAATGCATTAAGAAATAGAATTGACAAAAATCTGAAGTCGTCTTTAAATTAACTAATACAATAAATAAATAGTTTTACACAATGCAATGAAAAAATATTGATAGTGTCCAAAAGCTAAAATAGTTTAAATATTTTAGTATGTATGTTACTTGAAGTACAAGTTGTCTCTAGGAGATTCCAAATAAATAGTGTCTAGGATCTCTGATTATCGAAGTTTACAGTATAGAGAAGGACAGAGATACCCACATAAACTTCAAGATCACAAAATAAGCTCTCAGTGAAAACCATTTAATTGCTGAGGAGCTTTAGAATAGGAACTGATTAAAATCAAATTAAGACTAATAGGTCTTCTGGCACTTTCAGCCAAATGTGAAGGAGATTCCAGATGAAGACAGCAAAGCTCACTCTAGTTGAAGGAATGAGGCAGGAATGAGAAATCATGCTGAGTGGAATTCCCCAGGTAACGTGTCAACCTCAAGAAGCAAAGGAAAGCACCTATCTGTTGGAAGGAGCACAGCATAGATACAGGCAACTTCTGTTCTGTAGATTTAGTGTTAGTGTCACTTCTCCCCCACTTACAGCTTTAGATGCTTCAACTCAGAAATTAGTATGTTGGGATCCCTGGGTGGCGCAGCAGTTTGGCGCCTGCCTTTGGCCCAGGGCGTGATCCTGGAGACCCGGGATCGAATCCCATATCAGGCTCCCGATGCATGGAGCCTGCTTCTCCCTCTGCCTGTGTCTCTGCCTCTCTCTCTCTCTCTCTCTGACTATCATAAGTAAATAAATAAAAATTAAAAAAAAAGAAAAAAAAAAAACCTTTAAAAAAAAAAGAAATTAGTATGTTAAATATAAATAGTAGTATCTACCTCTTAACTACTCCAAAGGAATATAGGAAGGGAAATATGAAATACTTCGAGTGAATAGAAAAACATAGTGTCAAGTAGAATTGCTATTTCAAAGGTTTATAAAGTACCATTACATATCGGGGCATTTCCCTAGTATTTGTGACTCACAATAGAGGAAATAACATCTTTCATATTTGTGTCTGACTTCAGATGTTAGTTCAAAGATACAGCCTATTCATAATGGTGAGAGCTTGAAAACAACATGGATACTCAGCATATGCTGAGTTAAATAAATAAGACGTAAATACAACACCATGAAGACATTAAAAGTGTTAACATAGATCTTTACCCTAAATTTGAAAAAAAAAAAAAATGCCTGTATTTCTAAGAAAAGGTAAGATTCAAAAGAACTGGTGTAGTCTGATTCCTTAAAAAAAAAAAAAAAAAAAAAAGTGTGTGTGTATGGAGGGGGTGTCTGGGTGGCTCAGATGGTTAAGCATCTGCCTTTGGCTGAGGTCATGATCCCAGGGTCCTGGGATCCAGCCCCACATTGCATCGGGGCTCTCTGCTCAGCAGGAAGCCTGCTTCTCCCTCTGCCTCTCCCCTCCACTTGTACGTTCTTTCTCTCTCAAATGAATAAATTAAATCTTTTGTAAAAAAGTGTGTGAATGTGCGTGTGTACACACACATATATAATATATATGTATGCATAAAAACACACTTGCATGCATTTATTTGTATATTGCAGGTATATATATACATTCTTCAGGCAAAATGTTAATGATGGTTATCTCTAGATAGTGAGATGATTGCCTTTTTGAGTGATACTTCTTTTATAGTCTCATTTTATAAAATTTTTATCTAATCAGACAAAAGCAAAGTGTTAAAACACTCCAGTAGGGACTAGTTGCTCTTCTCTGCCAATTACAAAAACATCTTGACTTTATTTTATTCAATCATAATAATTTAGAGACAATTATCTCTTTTTTCTGAAGACAAAATAATTACTTGCTAAATTATTTATAAAGAAGACAAGGATGAGTAACAAATGTTTCACATTACTTTTAATTAAAAAGAGTGCACAATGCACAGATATGTGACAGAAATATGTGATAGAAATTTATAAAAAATTTTGCGAACGCTTCTCTTGGAGTTTTAACTATTTTGTAAATTGAAAATATTCTCAAAATGTCCTCTCCTCTTCTTGGAAAGGAAATTAATGTCTAGTGTTTAATTTTGGTAAGTGAAGGGTAGCCGCCTTAGCTGAGGCTCTCCTATTAAGATTTAATTTCACCAAATACAACAGAGTGCTTCTATTCTTTGTAAAGAAGGCCAAGACGGGGACACTTACACCAAAGTGTTGAATAAAGATGCCATAGTAATTTTTTGAGCTATCTATTTGATTGCTTCAGCTTCAAGATAGTTCATCACTTCACTCTAATTCACCCTACATTGCCTCTTACACTCACACTGCGTTTTCCCATCAGTCCGATTAGCATAGCGATGCCTTCACCAGATTAATCTTTCTTTCCTTAGAGTGTCTGCATTTCGGATAAACAGAGCCTACACTACCCATTTTGATTAATATACTAAGATTTCCGCCACTGAAACTGCTGAGAGTGAATTAGATTTTAAACACACACATATTTTAAAATCTACTCTCTGTCTAGAATGTGACTCCTTTTCATTTCCTTAATTTTTCTTTGTAACTGGTCATTTTTGTGACCTTTGATAGTTTCCTAAAGCAGGTTGGTTGAAATCAGATTATACTATATTGCATCAAGAGTATGGATTGCTTGGCCGTCTTTTTAGCTACATTCATGTTTCCAGGCAGAAGACTCTCTTTAAGGATTTAAGTGAAGAAATCATAACAAAATGAGGTGAAATCATTGGTCTGGCATCAATGTGAGTTTTCTTGCTTTATGTGCTCCTCAAGCTTTTCACATTCCTCTTTGTAATGGGCCTTGGTCTAGGCTCTTTCCGCTAAAATGTGATTCAATTTTGAAACCAGATGAGTTACGTTTTAATTAAATTATGCATGAAAACCAATGTATTTCCCCCCCCCCTTATAGGAATTTGGCATATAAATGACTTACATAGCTGAGAAAAAAAGTTAAAATGGAAAATAAGTTTGGTTATCACCTGAATTAAGGAACAGCCAAAAAATTCTATTGTTTTTTTCCAGAAGAAATAAGATTTTAGCAACTGTGTAAGGAAAATGAAGGTGTATGAGGAGAAAGTAATAATCAGGCATATAAGCTATATATATGCCTGTTGGAGGGTAATTTTTTAATTTGACAAGAGGAATGATTAAGTCTTGTCATTCAGCTTGACACCATGTGAATTTATAACCCTTTCCAATTTAGTCATAATGAATTGGCAAAAAAAAACAAAATGAAACGAAACCCAATATTCCTTTAGTATCTTTTTTTTGGCCTGATGGTCCTTTGAATAAAGATGATAGAACAACCCACTTGCCTCTAGGAAAACATTCTGCTGTGTTTCTCCATGACTGAGGCAAGTGGGCTGAGCATTCTGTATTTAGATAGATTGGTATGCACAGTCAGCATTGGCTGCCAGTATCTGCAGCAGTGTAGACAGAGATTAGAGAATCGGATGATTCCAGCAGAGCTAGACATGAGTCAAATCACGGCATAGCCTCCCCAGACTTTTAACTGAGCTAACTCTAAGGGAGGAAGATTTAAATAGAGATTTTGAGAACTCGTGTTACTGGGTTCTTTTCTTCTTTCATTGTACTCTTTGTTTTTAGAAAATAAGACCAAATGTAAAAATGAGTTTAAAGTGTGAGTGTGGAATAGAAGACCCCCACTGCCTGAAATCCTGGATTCTACTTCTGTAGCACAAGTCTCTTAACCTCTGAAGTGTGTGTGTGTGTGTGTGTGTCTTTCTCTCTCTCTTCCTCCCATCCCTTCTTTCTCTCTCATTTGTCCATAGGAGAAATAGGAAGCATCTTTGGTTCATTCAAAAATTCTATAGTCTAAAAGTAAAATTTAAATGAGTACCCTACAGAAAATACACTTAAACCATACTTCTTACAGTGATTCAATAAACTGTAATATTTTGCATCCAACCACTCATAAACTAATTACAGTGTGGATCTATGTGCACATAGTATGTGGATAGTGAGTCTTTTACTTCTAAGAATGTCTGTCACGACCACAGCCCCTGGTGACCAAAAGTGCCATAAATGGTTCCACTGAAGTGGCCATATTCTGACCCCATCTACCTAGTCACAACCAATGAGACCAGTGTTGGGTACTCAAGTTAAGGGCAGCCAACAGGTAAGTGTGAATGATGAATGGTTGGAAGTATGAATGGCATGAAGTGGTTTGGTGGGAGAACTCTTGCCTAAGGAAAATAGGGACCAATTAGAACCCCCTCAGGACATGAACTTGCAACATACAGACATACACACCTGTGAGTGTGGTACCAGAAACATAGGCTCCCTCAAATAGAGAAGACATTTGCAGGTCTTGCTGCAAAGAGAGTGAAAAGGTAATCTGGCCATTAGGGTTGTACCTAGTACATTGTGTTCACTTAGTAAGTAATTTCTGAATGAAAAGCAAGTGTCTGACCAATTAAATTGTGGAATTTTAGAGTATGTCTTCTAACCCATTGAATCTTTCATAGCAATTAGCAGTCTATGAGGTATTTTGTAGGTGCTGGAGAATATTTGTTGACTTCAACACAAACTCTAAAGATGGTAGGCTGGTGTTGGAAAGAGTCTGAACATTACCCACTTCAAAGCTACTGTGGCAAGTCTTATGATTCCGTCCATAACTTTGCCTTTGTCCATATGATAGTTTAAGCTAGGATTTTAAAACTTTAATGTAATAAGGCATTATGCAAGGAATTATGATTTGTGAAGTTTTATAGGAAATAGGTTCACTTTTTTTTTCTTTTGGTTCACTTTTAAAACATCTTCAGTGTTACTTTTTAAAAAACAGTTAACATTCATTTAGTGCCAAATTTGGTGAATATGGTGGGAGTTATAGTAAGTCTGAGTTTGCAGAACATTCAAATAAGTAATAAAAGCAAATGCTTTTCTTAATAAGATAGCATTCATTGCAAGGAGAAATTTGCTGACATTTGAGGATGGGGAATAGAAATAGAATAGGAAAATATGTTATCAGGTATTATACAAAATAATGGAAAATGATAAAGAATTATTCTATGTTGTAAAGTGTAAAAAGTTGAATAGTAGTAGCTAGATTCAGAACAGAGCAGAGTTCTTTGAAACATGCATGAAGTCTATCCCAGATAACAGAATGGATAATTCAACTATCAAACTCCATTTACCCTGGAAACAATTAATGAAAATAAAAATAAAAATGACATTACTGGGAGGGGGAGTGTATAACCTGGTCTCTTGTTATGATGGTTCCTAACTCCACGAAGCTTC
The DNA here is from genome assembly GCF_048164855.1 of Canis lupus baileyi. NCBI lineage: Eukaryota > Metazoa > Chordata > Mammalia > Carnivora > Canidae > Canis > Canis lupus. The sequence continues at coordinate 10,943,587 of NC_132875.1, read as the reverse complement.
TTTCTCTCTTCCTTGATTATTATTATCTTTTTTAAATAGGATATATTACTTTATAGTAATGGAATCGATGATTCCTGGTTTTCTATAATAATCTTAGGAGACTAGAATCTTATTCTAATGCTGCTGCCAATGCTCACAATGTTTTGGAACTCATTCCTTTCAAATAGCCTTCATCATTGGTTTATAAGGTATTACAAAGTCTCAGTGCTCCAAAGTTACTGTTCCTGGAAATTCGGAAACAAAAGTAATTGTAAGGGCATCTGACTTCTCTCTCTTTCCTCCTCCTTCCCATTCCTCTTCATCCCCTCCCTCCTCCTCTTCCTCTTTTTCCTATTCATCTTCAAAGTTATATCAGTACACCCAAGAAAAATAATTCTAGCTCTCAACAGATGTTTGGGAACTGCTAAGTATTTCATTGTTCAAAATGTTGGTTTTATCTTCTTCACTGATACCCAAGCTCTTGAATGCTTCAGGAGCCCTTAGCCAATCTTTGTAATGTTGATTCTTCACTACCACCTCTCAGCAAACACACACACTCAAGCTCCTGATAACTACAGAGGTTTCCAGAGGAGTCCAGAAATGCCTTTGTGTTGAGTAGAGATTAAGACTGAGTTATGGAATCTTACTAGAGAATATAACTGAGGAAAGCAATCTGTTTCATCTAGAAAACTGCTTAGCTCCATCAACTTCTATAAAATCTCCTTCCTACATTCCCAATATGAGCCAACTCAAGAAAGTTAGTGAGACATAGTGTCTGACCAAAACTAAGTGATAACTTGATCACCTATCATATTTACCGAACTCCGTTCTGAATGAATGTTCATTCACCTCCATTAAAAACGTTAAGAGCACTGTGGATGTTTGAAGGAATATATCTAGAGAACATTCAGAGTTGGATCTCCAGTTCTTCTGAAATCAAAATACTAATCAACTTTCTTATAGTTAATCAGGTAGATGTCTTTCTCTCCTCCCCCCACCCATCTCTAATTTCTCTGAGGGCTAATAACTGTCTCTCATGATAAATGCCCTCTAACATCTCGTAGAGCACCTGGCACAGAGTAAAATATCTGTTGGATAGATGTTGTTAAGGAAGTTCCAAAAATCTTTCAAGGAATAGCTGTAAAATAGCAAAGAGCTTCCTAAAATAATGCCTATAATGATACACCATTGCTCATTTGAATGCATACTTTGTGGAATGTTATTTTTAAACTGTCTCATTTGTAGTTACATTGTATATGATTTTGCATACACATTTGGATATACACTAAGTTGGTTGATCCTAGGTCAAGTTATGATTGCTGCTTGGGTAAAGTGTTCCTTCTGGGAAATAATCATTCATATCTGTAAATTAGTAATTATCCTTAATTATACAATATAGTATTATAGTTGTAAAGTCAAGATTGCACTTTTATCTGAGAGAAATCGTGAATCTTTCTTACTGATTGTATGTATCCCCTTTTTATTCTGGTCCCTCACATTTATAGCCTATTTCTCACATCCACACAGTATCCATTTAGGCACTAATTTTAGCTTCAATCACAATTTGTTTCTCTTTGCCCTCATGTTCTCTTCCAGTTTACTTTTTTCCCCATCATCAAATAGCTCAAAACGTTTTAGGAACAAAGTGAGATATTAATAAAATCACCAAATTATAGGTGGAACTTGTCTAAGATCATAGTGATACCTAAAAGCAGCCGAATTGCTAAGCCAGTAGAGCTCATTTGGTCCAAGTTCTGGTTTATAAAAAACTATAGCATAAGGGCACCTGCTGGCCTCAGAAGAGCATGTGGCTCTTGACCTCCAGGTGGTGAGTTCGAGCCCCACGTTGGTAAAGAGAATACTTAAATAATATTTTTTAAAAGGCATCAGAATAAAATTTTGTTTAAAAATGAATGAGCGAATGAACATCGTTTGAGTTGGTCTGTATTCCATGAATTAAATTCTAATTAGCATCTCTCTTTAAGCTCCTCTAAAACCACAACTCATCACATCTGTGTTACAGCTTTAATGATAAACTTTCTAACTCTTCTGCAGTAAATGAACTCTTCTTTCATTTACCACTGCTGATGAAAGATTCTAATGAGAGAAATGGCATTAATTTAGACTGATAATGTAACTGATTATTTGTTGTAGCCTACAAAAAGTGCACAATGCCAAAACACTTATCTGGTCTCTCATTTTATAATTCAAAATGTTTTCCTGCAAGAATGGAATGAAATCCCAACTTGGCCTGTGGCTTATGCTTGGATTACTCCTTTTGGAACTCAGCTGTCCCCAGCAGGCTCCTTCACAGGGCATAGTAGGGTGTTGCTAAGTACTCTTCCATGTCTTAACACTTCAACTCATTGATGAGGAAATCACCTTGCTGCTGGTGCCAGCAGATACAGTCATTTATCAGTACATTGAGTTTAGTGTATAGTTCTCAGACTCATATTTATGATTGTGAAATGCAGCTCATTAGCACACTGTGGCATTAAGCAGTCCTTGCCTCAAAGTCAGGTGTCTGTACATTAAGGAATCTTGATATTAAGAAATGACAAGGGGCACTTGGATGGCTCAGTGGTTGAGCATCTGCCTTTGGCTCAGGTCATGATCACTGGGGTCCTGGGATGGAGCCCTGCATCAGGCTCCCTGAAGGGAGCCTGCTTCTCCCTCTACCTATGTCTCTGCCTCTCCCTGTGTGTCTCTCAGAAATAAATAAATTAAAAATCTTAAAAAAAAAAAAAGAAAGAAAGAAATGATGAAACTGTGTACACTGTTTGGAATTAATCGCTGAGGCAAATAGAAGGGAAACATACAGTGTGTGTTTAATGTTGAGAAGTTAATTTGCTGCCTTATATGGAGATCGTCAGACCTTACAAACAACAAGTGAAACCCAGGCTCTTATTATGAAATGTAATAATGATTATTTCCTAGGCTCTCATTGTTCCATAGTTAGCCTATTTTCCAGCTTGAACATAGTCTGTGCTACTTAATATATCTAAAGCATTTATATTTAATTCCAAACTACAACTACCTGACAAAAATTAATTTTCACGCCTCTCAATGTGAAAATAAACCAATTGTATGAAAGATAGATAAAAATAATTTTTAAAAATATAATCCTTCCTACATACTTCCTATTATAAACCACTGACATCACCAACAGGGAGAAGGGAATACATAGGACAAGATCATTTTTAGACCCTAAACAGTTTACTCATTCATTTGAAACCTGGGTATTTATGCAATAAACATAAAGGTTCTACTATAGCACCTTTTATTTTTGAGTGTTACTTTATTACAAGTCATATGAGTACAGAAATGTTTTAGTGTACAGAGGGTGAAACTGCTTCCCTCAAAAGAGTTACATTCAGTTGACGTGAAGAATCTGAGGAGTGACTAAAAGTAAAAAAAAGAAAAAATTATTTAGTATATATTTTTTTTTAATTTGCTACATGCCTAAAATGTGAGAAAGTATGATTAACATGGGGCAGGAATAATTAAGAATAATTTCTTGGAGGAGACAAGAGTTAAGACATATAATAGCAAGGACTTTGGGTGATTATGATGTGTCAAAGTAGTTCATCAATTGTAACAAATGTGCCACACTCCTGAGGGATGCTGATAATGGGGGAGGCTGCGCTTGTACGAAGGCAAGGGATATAGGGGATATTTATGTACCTTCCTCTCAATTTTGCTGTGAACCTAAAACTACTCTTTAAAACAAAGGCTTTTATCTTTTAAAAAAATGGCAATACCAAAATTTTGTGTAACTAAAATCATCCAATAAATTGGTAGGAATATAAGTTTATAGAATCTTCATTAAACTGTTTGTATATAGCCATTAGAACTTCACATATACATATTCTGTGACCTAGAAGTTCCCTTCCTAGATATATACCTAAAAGAAATGTGTACATATGTTCACCAACAAAAATGTATGAAATATCCATAGCCCTCTTTCTCACAGCAATAAAGCAGAAATAACCGAAGTGCCTATCTGCTGATGAGTGGATAAACAAAATGTGATACATCCATACAATGGAATATAATTGGCAATGAAAAGGAATGATGCACTGATACATGCCACCACATGGCTAAAACTCAAAAACATTATGCTTAGTTAAATAAGCCAGTCACAAAGGCCACATATGGTATTGGTTCTATTTTTATGAAAGGTCCAGAATGGGCAAGTGATGGAATTTTCTATAGTTAGGTTATGTTGATGGATGAACAGCTCGGTAAATATACCTAAATCACTGAATTGTACTGTTTAAAAAAAAAATGCAGTGAGATACTTGTACATTCTCATTATGATAGGTAAAATTTTTAAAAGAGTGGCAACAAGATATGGCACTACTGTAACTCTCATCCAGTAAATTGGTAGAAGCATAAATTGTTATGTTATGGTGGAAAAACTTTCTGGCTATAGACACAAAAACTTAACATGTATATGTCCTGTAACCCAGTTGTTCTTCTCCTATGTCTAATAGATGTGTGTATATGCTCATTAAATAAAAAAAATACAAGAACGTTAATGGGAGCACCATTTTTAACAGCCGTGAAAAATTGGAAACAACCCAAATGGCTGCCAGTAGAAGAAATGATAATAAATTGTGGCATAATCGATTCATGGTGCATAGACTACAACGAAAATTAACTCTCCTCCTCCTCTCAATAACATAGAAGAGCTTCATAAATATGTTGTTTACAAGCCATCAGACATACAACATACATTGAAATATATCAGTGCATTCCTTTAAAGTGGGAAAAATAGACAATCTCTGGTGTTTGGGGATGAAGCCATACTGACAGTAAGGAACTCAAGGAGCCTTCTGTGCATGTAGGTGCTGGTCGTGTTCTACTTCTTGATTTAGGTTATAGATAGACTTGTTTTATTTGTGAGAATTCAGTGAGCTGTGTTTTTTTTTTTTTAATGAATTGTGAACCTTCCTGTATGTAGATTTTACTTCATTTCAAGTCAGACCAGTAAGAGTATAAGGGGATAGAGGACAAACAAAAACAAAAGCCCTGGAGGGTACCCATTCTCTGAGGATGACAGCCACTGCTCAGCTCCATCTGGTTTTGCCTAAGAGAAGGCAGGCCTAGTGACTTCAAACTAGGTACTTTTAAGAGAAGCTGGAAATATTTACATAAAATTCTCCATTTTTAGGTGTTGGCAAAGATTTCAATTATAGAAATATTGTGAAAACTATGCAAAGCACAACCAGAGCTGGACTTTGCCCTTGGTTGGTAGTCTTGGCAACTGAAGTGGCCAGTTCAGGTGGTTCTGTCTCTTACTGTGTGCACGGGCCTGGCAACATTTCTTAAACCTTCCTGAGCCTCAATTTTCTCATCTATAAGAATTAGAATGATAATACTTTCCTCTGAGGGTTATTAAGAGGATTGACTGCATGTTAACATCACTGACGACTGTGCCTTTAATTTAGCAGGCTCTCAATAAGTGATCATTGTTATTATTTTTATTGCCAGAGTGCTCTCAGGATAACGGAAAAAAAAGGAGGTGACAGCTTGAAACAAAGACATACAGCCACAGCTTTCCACACCTATATTTTCTTGTCATCCCTATCTTCCTCCTCTCTCACTAACTGCCTTCTATCTTAAATCTCCTCTTGCCATAGCCCAACTAAAGGCCATCGTGGCCACCACCCCCTGTTTAGAATGAAAATGGAAGTAGGGCAGCTGGGAGATCAGTTTCTATTTCTCCATATTGAGTCTCCAAACTCATGTTTTTAGAAATACCATGATATGTGGTAATTTATTTCTAAAATTTTATGCCTATTCTAGAAAAAGTAGGATATGATTTGGATAGGTTTTACTGGACTGCTCTGGACACTTGACCATGATAAATAACATTATTTTCAGAGATTCATTCAAAATTTTAATTTCCCCAAAAAGAAAATGGTACATACCAGTTTCTTGACATGAAACTTCTTATACCACAATATTAAGACTCTTAAATTTCATACACACACAAAATGCTAAAAGTAATTTCATGATGCAAAACCCCATAGATAATTAAATTTTTATTTCAGCGTTTGTAAGTCAAATTTTACAAACACATGTAACAAATAAGAACATTATGTTCCAAAATCCCTGATCCTGTATTTTTATAACATTCTATTGCATAAATAGGGAAAATAGAAGACAAGTCTTGACAGAGAGATATAAACCTTAAGGGTAAGTCAGAAAGTGAATAACAACCACCTATATAATCAAGAATCTGCTCTACTAAACTTTGACCATCTACAATTGATTTTAGGCATTCAGAAAGCATTTGGATATACTTATCCATCTGGCCCCTTTACCCAATATTTACATTGAAGTTCAGTAAGTTCAATAATTAAACACTGTGTGGGTGGTGTAGTTCATCATTATTCTGATTAATATTTCCAAAGCCATGTGAGGTTAAGACTTATTATAACCCATATTCAGATGAAAAAATTAAGACAGGATGAATAACTAAACTGATGATATAAAGAGAAAAATTAGTATTGGATTCAAGTCTAGTAGGACTCTTCAACTCAGGTGGTTAGTTGTTGCATTAGAATGATGCCCTGGTGATAGTTGTTAACAGACCTCCAAAGGCCATGTCTTTGTCTCCTTGATAGGAAACAGCATTCTAGAAACCAAGACTATTATCAATTTACTCCTTCCTTTTCATGAATATTTCTATTCTTTGGCACAAATTAGGGGGGTGGTGGTGATTTCTTCTGCTGTATTTATAAGGTCCAGCAAAGTCGGTCCATTTTCTTGTGCCATTGTTATGAAGGAAGAAAGTGATTTTTTTTGTTATAGTGAATTATTTCATTCTTGTGAGGCAGAGCAAAAAGAAAGATAGCGAGGAAGGGAACATGAAATCTCATTTGGGGATAAAGAAAACAACTATTTCAAATAGTATGTAATTGTGTATAAGTAAATGTGTGTGGAATAAAAATGTAGAATGTAATTAAAACATTTGAAATATCTCAGCAAAAATAACACATAGAGATCCTGTGTTCCCACATCTTTACCACCCTCCTCTCTCAAGCCGCTGGCTTAGTACACCAAAACATCCCTCCTTTAAAGAAAAATAAGTGGAAATAAAGAGAGCAACCCAGCATCAAGAAGAGAAAAAAGTGAGAATAACATATTGGGAACAGAAACTGCAGTCTAACTAGTGCCTCCCCACCTTCATTACCATCCTTCCAAATAAATCTCCCTGCTCCTCTTGAGCTGGCAAATAAAAAAATCAACCCACAAGATATATGTGTGTGCTTCTCCTGATGAGCATCACCATCCATCTACAGTACGTCCCACATGCCAGTTTGAAGATGGGCTAGAGGGAGAATTAAAGACTTCAGAAAGTCCACAGCATAATCAAGAAGGCTTTTTTCTTCTGACTACACAGCTTTCATCTCTGTCTTGTGTGATTTTCTCTCCATCTCCTTCAGTCTACGGCAAAGATGCTGATTGCTGACGGGACAATAACGAATCATATACCTAACCTTCCAGGGCAACCAATTGGTTTCCAATATATGGCACGAACGCTTTTGATAGGTTTCATTTTGGCAAGGACTGTTAGTTCAGGTGTAGCCACAACTGACACATTAGAATCCTGAATTCTGAGGTTTTAAAAGATGATGTCCAATTTCAAATGCATTTTTTAAATTTCAAATATAAAATAGCTTTCAAAGTACTATGGCAAGGTACAGACATTGCTTCAGATTAGGACGAAATTCAGTGGCCGTACTAAATATTTTGTCTGAATTAGATGGACATTTTCCTTTGTTTGTTTTTATCTCAGTACAGGTAACCCTCCTCTAAAAAGTTGAGACTTGATGGCGTGTGGTAAGATCCCTAAGAAATAATTAATTCTAATTCTCCATACTTGCTGGGATCCTTTCTATGATATCCTAGTATGGGTTCCATTTTGGACTTCTCTAATTATTTAAAAGTTCTTTGTTACATGGAGTTTGTGATTTTGCTTACCAATACTAATTCCATGTTAGAAAAAGTTGATTCTGTCTTTCGTATAGCTGCCCTTCAAGCATTTGAGGAAAATACCATGGCTCACCTGAGATTTCTTTTCTCTGCGTTAAACACCTTTAGGTTCCAGAATTTTGTTTTCTAGCTGTTTCTACTACTACTACCTCTCCATGGCAGACAATGCTAATCACAATCCTCATGTCTACTGACCTGAGCCCAAGATCCCTTTCCACATAGCTCTCCAAGCAGTCACTATTCCATTTGAATAGTAAGTTGAAACCTATTTACTAACCTTGGTATTTTGGTTTCAATATGATAAAGTTCAGGGAAGATGGACATGGAAAATGGATTAAAGCTCTTTAATAATTTGAACATGCTGTAGTTTGGGTACTGGTCCAAGGTTGATGTCACTCTATTTCAAATTGAATTAAGGAATTATATAGAATGTCAACTGTGCCCTTGATAATGCAGCTTCCATTAAAAAGAACTGTTTCTGAACAGATCGTTGGGGTCAAAATACCCATATTTGGCAAGATTCTCAGTGCTAAGTTATTAAAAGAACCAGACAATGAAAGTGAATGACTGAGTGATATCTGTAAACATTATATCAGAACTTTGGTTTGACTTAGTTTAAGCAATGATTAATTAGCTTTTATCCATTGTTATTCAAGTTCACAGATTTCAAAGCTGTGTCAAACACTTAGAATCTAGAATATCCTTCTTTGATAGCAATCTATACCTTAACTTCATGGCAGGTTTCATTTAGGAGTTCTACTTCTTTATAAAATACTTATAGAAGATTTTTAGAAGAAAATATTGCTTAGAAACTTAATCTTCTTTTATACTCCTCATCATCTTCTGCCAAAAGAACTGGAGAATGTTCTATCTTTGTTGCATGAGATCATGCATATCTACTGCCAAACTTCAGAGAGGCCACCTAGAGTACATATTTCTCCATCTGTCAGGACCAGGAAACCATCGAAATTTGTGGATGAATGATCATTAATACAATTTTGTGGCTCTTTCTCTGGGTGCAAGTTTTTGTGAAAAAGTTAGGCATTCAAAGAGAGTGACTATCTGAGGTAAGTATACTCATTAGGTTTGATTACTTTTTTAACAGTCAAATTTCCTTCAAAAAGTAGCAGAACACTTAATATCTCCCCACTTGACCTATATATTCTATACATGCTGGTGGCACAGACTGGATACAAATCAAATATCTCTGCTTGTGGCTGGAGTTCTATGTAATACCAGTTTGTTTACTTAGAGTGATGGCCCAAATGTCTTTGCTTTAAAAAAAAAATGGAAAAGCTATTACTTAAATGAATCCTTTGGTGAAAGTATCTTTAAAATGGCTCCAGAGATGGGTGGCCTGGGTGGCTCAGTTGGCTAAGTGTCTGTCTTTGGCCTTGTGGTACCAGGATTCTGGGATCCAGCCTCCTGGTGGGATCCCTGCTCAGTGGGGAGTTTGCTGCTCCCTCTTTCTCTACCCCTCCCCCTACTTGTGCGCTCTCTCTCTCTCTCTCTCTCTCGTAAATAAATAAAATCTAAAATAAAATAAAATAATAAAATAAAATAAAATAAAATAAAATAAAATAAAATAAAATAGACTAGGGAGATGGTTGGATGGAAAAAAGTAGGCCTTGGTGATGAAATGGGTAAGTCCTCCGATGATGAAGCATCCTGTTGACTTAGAGAATGTTGACACCATGTAAATCTTAGAAAAGGGCCTGGTTTAGGAGGGAAGATGATTCAGTCTGAGATATATTTACTTTGAAGTGATTGTATGATATTTAAGTGAAAATGAAATGTGATGTTGTGGTTCTGGTGAGAAATCAGGACCAAAAATATAAATTGAGGCATCAATCAGGATATAGGTTATTTCTGAGTCAATGACAGGGGATTAGGTCACTGAAGTGGTCAAAAGTGAACAAATCCTGGGAGTTCAGCATAGGAGAAAATAATGAAAAGAAAAAAAAAAAAAAAGAATTGGAGTAAGAGTAGAAATCTTTGTGACTGTCACAGAAGCTTGTGGAAAAGAGAGTTAAGAGAGGCAGTGGTGGGGATCCCTGGGTGGCTCAGCTGTTTGGCGCCTGCCTTCGGCCCAGGGCATGATCCTGGAGTCCCAGGATCAAGTCTCACATCAGACTCCCTACATGGAGCCTGCTTCTACCTCTCTCTCTCTCTCTCTCTCTCTCTCTCTCTCTCTCTTTCTCATGAATAAATAAATCTTTAAAAAATAAAATTTCAAAAAAAAGAGAGGCAGTGGTCCTGAGCTGCTAATGCTGCCTAGAAAGATCATGTCAAATGGAAAATTTGAACTGATTTTTCCTTATCACTGATTCCTTCAATTGCTCCCAATTTTATACAAAAAACAAACCATTCTCATTTGTTTTTGTAACATGCTGCTCTTCATGGTCACAATTCAACCAGGTCACCATCACTAGGACATGAACTTAGAAGTACTTTTGTTGAATAAATGTGATGGATTGCATCATCTCTATCTCTTGATGGCCTCTTTCAGCTACTTAGCCAAGGATAAAGATGGAGTTCTGGTTATAGAATAAGGTCTGTTCCTGCATAAAACTAACTTGACTATATAAAAGTAAAGTTTAGGATTTAGGGATCATTGATAAAATTCCATGGTCAACTAGGCTAATCAGCCTAGACATTTGACTCAAGTTGCCTGCTTGATTCAACACTAATAAATAAACAGGTTACTTCATTTGAAGAAATATATGTTTAGGCAGAAAGAATACAGTTCCTTTTCACAACTGGTTCCTACCAAAGGGGAAGGACAAAGGACAAATACATGGACATGATTTCTTCCAAGTAAATAGCTGAATAACATAAATCTTGTGCTCATTGGTTTTAACGTTGATCCATCTTGTGAAAATTGTGCTCATCGAATGAAACAAAGGCCCAACAAACTCTTCACTTTTCTCTTCTCCATCTCAGCTCTTCAGTCTTGCAGTTGACTTCCTGCTCCTCATGCAGAGATCAACTAAATTCTCAGAAACAGATGGTGTTCCCTCTACCACCAACTTACCCTTCTGCAGTTCGGCAGTTGGCAAGGCCAGATGGATTAACATCCTGGAATTAAACTTTTCACCAAATTCTTTTAAGTAAGCAGACGTTTTATTAATATGGACTTCTGGACATGGAACAATACCCAGAGATGATTGATTGGAAAATCTAATTAAAGGCAACAATGTGGAAGAACCGAAGCAGTGAGTTCATTCTGAAAATAAGCAACATACTTGTATCTCATACTCTTTGAATAATAAAACTGAACCGAGAATATATTTTACAGTGGTTGGATGGATAGGCCTTGCTTGCCGATGACTTGCATTCATCCTCAGACACCTAGAACTGACTACAGATAAGTCCAACAAAAATAATAACATATTAGTCTCAGGCCAATTTTTATATGGGGAGAGAAAGTTGGGCTATTACTCAAATTCCTAACTTCTACCATTCTACTGTCCAAAATTCATTAAAATCAAAAATTAATGATGTGCTTAGTGTTACAAATTTAGCGGGGTGCTCCCTACAAGAATCGGAAAGGAAATACATTGTCCCTACACATAAAGCTGCAAAACCAATGCAGAACAGGACATAAATAAACAAAGCTAAGGCTGGCTCCGTCTTCATTATTCATGTCACACTTTAAATACTGTTTTATCAGAGAGACCTCCCTTCCCCAATCAACATAACATCTCTACGTCTCTGATCACTAGTACTTCAGCCTTGTTTTATTTTCTTCATAGCCCCTATTACTAGCTGGTGTGCATTTGTTCACTTGAATATCTGTCCCCCACCCTGCACCCACCCCCAAGAGTGTGCTTCCTAAAACCTGGGATCTGTCTGTATTGTCACTAATTGAATCTCGGTACCCCAGACAATATCTGACACCTAGGAGGCACTCATAAGTATTTGTTGAATAAATAAATGAGTGAGTGAATGAATATGGAGGAGGTGGGTGATTCCTACTCCAGGAACTCTGCTCTACTATGAGATTGCAGGTATTAAGTATCTGCAGAAAGGTCAGTTAGAACATGGGGGCAAGAGGCAAAAGCTTGGGGTGTCCATGCAGGAACTACCAGGAGGAGAGGGCACTTGGTCATCATGTCACTAACTTTTTTGCTATGAATAATAGGAAAAAGGTAGGCTTTGCTTTTGCCCTTAGACCTCTGTTCCTCCAGCTTTGTCTTTGCAATTCTCCCGTCCTGCTTTCCTCCTTCCCTTCCTTAAACATAAAGATATACTAGGCACTGGAGCCTAATTTCCCTGGGTTCACTCTTGACTCTGCCATTTATAAGGTGATGTTGGACAAGTTAACCTCTCTCTGCTTCACTGTCCACAAACACAAAATAAGAATGATAATAGTCTCCAAGTATGTTTTGAATATTGAGTGAAGAAATATGAATGGTGGACACTATTCACTTAGAATAGTGTCCAGATGCTCTAGCACTAATATTAAGTGCTAGATAATATTAAGTGCTAATATTAATAATTAAGTGCTAATATTGTTATCTTAATCTATCTTAACTAATGTCTTAACATATTAACTATCGTTGTTACTCCATCTTCTGTTGGCTTTCACTTCTGACATCTAGTAGGAACTCAAATGTTTTATTTACTTAAATTGATCCTTTTGTTTCCAATGTCTATCACCTTTTGCTTTAATGAATTTTCCATTTTTCTTTTCTTTATATAAATGTATTGTATACTTTTTTTCTTCTTTTCTGTTCCAGGGTGTACCGTCTGGTTTTATTCTAGCACTTTGTTAACAATCCTGATCTACTACATCTAGGCCTTTACTTATTTTTAATTCACTTGTATCTCTCCACTGACTTTTTTTTAACTTCATTTCATACAGGGGCAACTCTAAATCATTAACTTTGTCTAATTCTTTTCTGTCTGAGATGTGTGGCGGGCATAATTTCGAGGTAGCCCCCCACATTTACTGCTCCCCTGGTATCCACACCTTGCACGATTCCCAGGAGTGTGAATTGGGTGGTTTTATGAATGAATGGTTTATGAGTGTTAATGTTACATGGTATGGTAGGGAGATTCTCCTGGTTGGCCTGACCAAATCATATGAACCTTTTAAAACAGAGCTTTCTCTGCCCAAAAAAGAACTAAATCAGATTTTTTAAAAATAAATTTATTTTTTATTGGTGTTCAATTTGCCAACATATAGAATAACACCCAGTGCTCATCCCGTCAAGTGCCCACCTCAGATTTGAAACATGAGAAGAATTAGATGCACTGTCTCTGGCTTGAAGATGAAGGGAATCATGCGGCGAGGAATGTGGGTGGCTTCTGGGATCTGAGAGAGGCCCAAGATTAGAGCCAGCAAGGAACGTAAGGCCCCTTTCCTATAACGTCAAAGAACAAAGCCCTGCCAACAATACGAATGAGCTCGGAAACAGATTCTTCCTCCAGAGACTCCAGAAGAAAAAGCCCAGCTAACACCTGATTTCAACTTTGTGATTCCCTGAGCGAACCCAGGCATTCTACTCCAGACTTCTACCTACAGAACCTCAAGTTAATAAGTAGGTGTTGTTTTAAGCCCCTACATTTGTGATAATTTGTTACACAGCAATAGGGACTAATATCATGTGTTTCCCTCAAGGTATGCTGACTAAGTCTGTATTGATTATTACAGATGCAGTCAAATCACGGTTATGTACCAGGAATACTACCAGCCTAAACTGGCATTGATCCAGATTATTGAGAGAGAGGAAGCAAGCTATTCTATTGGTCTCTCCAACAGTAAAGAAATTGACTTCAAAAATTCATTCTCATGTCTTACATGGCAATATACCTATATTTTAACTTATTTCTGGAATTTTAAACATTTAAATATGTAATACTCTATGATTTCTTAAATAGCACAATTATTACATAACCATTAACCATTATTACATAACCATGTGAAAAGAATATTTAGAGTAGTAAATTAATGAAATATGTCCAAAAACTGACATTAGTTTTCCTCACAGATCACTAAAAAGGGCTTTGGATAGTTAAACTAATATCTGACTGAATGAGATATCTATTCACATAGCAGTTCGTAAATTAACAAAGTATAAACCCATTTAGGATTCCAAATTAACCCAGGGTCTAGAAGAAACCGTTGATTTCTCCCTTCTGGGGTTATAAATGCATTTAAACCTGTTTTGTAAGTCTTGAAGGTATGAGGTCTTGTAAACCCATGAATAGGATGCTTTCAGGGATGTGACCATATTACATCTGCCATTCCTGCTTCTTCATATCTTTATTACTGATGTCAAGGAAATTTGAAGATTTTTCAGATGTCTTAATCTCTCTGTCATGTTTAGCCTTACAGAAGTTAAATTTGGACATCTATATTTTACTCTATATTTGCTGAGAAAAGCCCAGGACAGCATCCCCACAGAAGCAGAAGATGGAAAAGGACAATGGAACGTTCCTTTAGACTTTTTTTAGTGAGATGAGTGATTAAAAGGAGAAGGGAGGAGGAAATGAGATCACTTTCCCAGAGAGCTCTATATGCTGTCTGATATAATGCTCTCCAAAGAGGCTTGAACAGTGAAGTCATTCTGGCTTCGGTGTTGTGTTTTGTGAAAGCGATGGATCTGAAGGAGCTTTCTGAATAGAGCTCTATAGTAATATGTCAATAAATCGGACCTATTATTGAGAGCAGCATTTTTAATAGCAGGTTTAGAAAGGGAAAATAAATTACAGATTACATGGCTGCTTTGTTTTATAGGGGAAAAAAAGCAATTATGCAAACGCTAATCCCACAGATATAAATTACTTTGTAATGACTCACAGAAACCAGAACATACCAGGCAGGGTCCAATCGCGATACAAAACCACACAGTAATTTGAACAAGAAAAGTTTAATATAAAAAATTAGTAATTCTAGCATAAGGTTGGAGTGCCAAGGGATTGGCTGATAAGTATAGAGAACCCTAAAAAATATAGGAGTAGCAAGGAGTAGCAGGGGTGCCTACGTGGCTGAGTCAGTTGAGTGACTCTTGATTTGGGCTCAGGTCATGATCTTAGGATCATGGGATCAAGCTCCGTTTTGAGCCCCAAATCGGGCTCAGCTCAGTGTGGAGTCTGCTTGTTCCTCTTCTTCTGCTCCTCTTCCTTCTCTCTCTCTCTCTCTCAAATAAATAAAATATATATTTTAAAAATTGAAGCAGCAGAAAGGAGAAGCCACCAGCCTTCATGCTGATATAGAAGATCTGAGGAAGAGCTTCTGTGTGCTGAGACTGGTAGAGGGCTTGGCTCTGCTTCAGTGAGTGGGAGAGAGATCACTCTGGTGTTGCACTAGTAGAACTTGCTATAAATCTACCCTTGCTGGTGCTAGGAAAAACTCTTCAGAAGAGGTGTCTCTCTGGAGCCACTGTACTACACAACTGCCCAGGGGGGGCTTCCTGGTGGAAGTGGCTGGCTGAGAGTGCTACTACTGGCTTCCAGACACTGCAAGAGTCATGCACTGGAGAAGCTGTATTGCAAGAGCTGGGCACTCAAAAAGCTGCACACATTGCAGGACATGGGTACTGGAGAAGCTGCCCATCCTGCAGGAACCAGATGCTGGAGAAGCAGGCCACACTGTAGGAGCCTGGCACTGAAGAAGTCACATGTGCTGTGGAAGCCTGGTGCTAGAGGGTCACAGGAGTCTGGTGCTGGAGAAGCCAAGCCATGCTGGAAAGGCAGCACAGTCTGCAGAAGCCTGCCAGTTGAGCACTCTAGAACCAGGAGGGATGGCCAGTCATCCTGATGTCTCTCTAGTGCCCTCTACTGACAATTTCTAACATGCCAGTTGACGGGGAAAATTCATATTCACAGGCAATGAAGATGGAGTTGGAGCTGAGAGGCAATGAATTAATATCATCCTTTAATGCAACCCCTATACTTGGCCTGGTGTCTTTTATCTGTTAAGGAATTCTCCTTGATATTTGTACTAGGCCGACTGCTTGGCAATTTCTATCTCTACCATCAACCCCAATCATTTGAGAATGTTTACATTTTTATGGCCAATAGATAAAACTTTTTTTATTTGTAACATGCCGCTAAATCCACCCAGCTCTTCACATTCCTGTCTCTTAACACAGACGTGCTCCTCCCCCTTCTCCTTGTTGAAATTGTCCCTGAATGAGCCTTTATCTTTACCATTCTGAGCTTTCTTCTCCTGGCTAAATATAACCAACGCTTCTGGTGCTAGACAAAGTAGGCCAGACAGTATGATATTGTTCTTGTCCTGACTGATTTTCTGGAGTGATCATGAGTCTCAGAAATCAGTCTCTGCTCTCTTTAACTTTTCTTGCCTACAGAGGTGGATGTGGATTGAGATAGGTTTACAGAGAGCTTCAGTGGAGCTGAGGACTTTTCAGGTACTTTCATTTTGGAAGGTACAGATTATAGGGTTTTTTTTAAACCTGTTCCGTTAATTGTATTTGGGGAAGTACAATGTGTGAAAATATATTTCATTAATGAAAATGTTTTGCATGTTTAGGTGTTTGCTATCTTCATTGTTAAATCCCTGGAGACCTTTGTTTTATTCATTGAGTTTATCCCCTGTGTTCAGTCCACAGAGACTTTGGAGACCATTTGAACTTGATGGCACTTTTCTGTGCTACCAAACATTCATCCATTCATCAGCTACTTATTCATACATTAATTTATTATACAAATGTATATGGAGCATAGTTTTCCATGAGTCCTTGCGGGGAAATAGGTGATTGCAAACATGCATGACAGATTTTCCCATCTGTACAGCACTTAAAATCAGCCAGTACAACTGTTATAATACAGAAGAAACTGGGGCACTTGGGTGGCTCAGTGGGCTAAGCATCTGCCTTCTGCTCAGGTCGTGATCCCATGGTCCTGGGATTGTCTTGCGGTGGGTTTCCTGCTCAGTGGGGAGTCTGCTTTGCCCTCTCCCTCTGCCCCTCCTCCTCCTCTCCCAGCTCATGTGCTCTCTGTCTCTCTCTCTCTGCTCTTTCTCTTTCTCTCTCAAATAATTAAATAAAATCTTTTAAAAAATAATACAAGAAAAGTATGATAGATTTTTTTAAAGAGATTCCCAATGGCAAACCAAGGAAGAGACACAACAAATTCTTGAAGAACTAACTAAAACTGGTATTTCAGGATCAAAATCATGTGAGAATATGAAGATCACAGTAGACTTGGTAACTCCTTATGGAAGAAAGCTCATCAGGGTTGCCATTGTTTTCATAGCTCCTGGTCATGATAGACTCCCTTTAAGTATTTCATGGTTGCCCACAGGGACAAATGCATTAATGAGTAACTAATTGGTTGGGTGGAGTTGTAACAACGAGTGAGAACGGTTGGTTGGTTCTAGTTCTGCCACAAATAACTATGAACTTGGAAAAATCACTTGTGTTCAGGGATCCCCGAGACCACCCTTGGGTTCAGTGACTTGCTAGAAGGATTCACAGAACTCAGCAAAGCTGTTAAACTCATGATTATCATTACTACAGCAAAAGGAAGCAGATTCAAGTTAGCCACAGGAAAGGAACATAGGTCAGGGTCCAAGAAAGCGGGTATAAGCTTCTCGATGTCTTCTCCTAGTGCAGTCAGCGCTTCTTTTTCCCAGCAACAATGTGTGACAACACTCATGGAGTATTACCAACCAAGGAAGCTCACTGAGTCTTGGAGTTCAAGGTCTTTCCTGGGGGGTTAATCTCACAGACGTGGCTGACCACCTTTGTGGCTGAAGTTAGTGTCCAGCCCCTTCAGGGGTAACCTGAGAGCACATGGGCCAAATGCCCCACCATGAATCACACTGTTAACAAAGGTTCTGCTATGGCCCAGGTTTATTGGGAAGGATAGTCCAAGGACTTACATGTTACCCCTCAGGAGTCTGGCAAGGCCCCCACATTTCTGAGATGCGCAGAGTGTGGACAATGCTGAGGTAATCTACTTCATTGTTGATCATTTGACCTCTGTCTGTGCCTAGTTGTTTTCATCTATAGACTACAAAGATGATTCCTAGCTCTCAAATGCTACACTGATTTAAATTTCTAGTTAAGCAGCACAGAAGTAGAGTAAGATTTAAGGACCATTCTAATTCAACAGTTTAAAAAGCATCAGTGTACAAAGCAAGGACAATTTTTATATATTTCTTACAATTAGACAATAGTTCTCTTTATCTTTACATTCAGCTGGTAAAGACAAATGGTGGTGTTCTTGCCACCCTCCCTTATGGCCCTTCCACCCTGCTTAGAATCTCCACCCAAATCTCTGGAAAATGAGTGCCTCTCAAGAGACTTTGAAGATTAGTTCAGGCTAATTGCTGTTGGATAAGTAGTGGTTAGCAGCTGTTTAATTTTTTTTTTTTTAAGGAAGATGGGTTTATTTTGCAGCAAGAAGAATTTAGGTTCAATTTAAGGACAATTTGCTAACTGAGAACATGAGAAACTAAAATGTTACTAAGGTTTAGGGAGTCTCCAAGCCTAGAAAAAAACAGAAAGTGTACTCCTTTATTTTTCTGGATAGTTCGAGTTTAGATATGAACTCACAAAGATGCTGGGTTTTTGTTGTAATACTCCTAAAATCAGAAGATAAGCCACAACCAAAATAAACTCAGCAGATTAGGCTGCAAAAGCAAACTAGAATGTTTTAGTAGACAGAACATTTTAATTGCACACTTCAGTTAAGTTTCAGATTGAGGGTGGATTTTGGAGTGTTATACTAAGGTTATTTGGGATGAATGCTAGGACATAGTCATGTTTTGAGCTGGTATTCCAGCTCTCTGCAGGAGCAAGCTTCTGCTCACAGGAAGCCAAAATGAGTTTGAAAGCCATCACTGCCATGCCCTTAGAGAAAGATTTTCTACTCAAAGAGCAAGACAGTCAGTCCCTAGTTGAGCAGCTAAATTTGACTCAGCATTAGGCAAGGCCAATTAGCATCTACTACCTGCCATCTGCTTCCAGCCAATTGGTATTTCTTTCACTGGTTTTATAGAATGGCATCTTTACAAATGGTATAGGAGGCCATCATAGGAAGTCATTACTCCATAGTAGACTGGGAGAGTATATCATTAAACATCACCAAGGAAAGTGAGATGTAATGGCCAGTTTGTGTAATTCTAGACCAATCCCAATCAGTTAAGAGCTCATTTATTATAAAAATGAGAGAATGACACAGACTCTAACCAGGGAAGAATTGCTCATAGTTTAAGTAAAATTAGCATTAAAACTCACTAAAACTTAAAAAATAAAAAAACAAAACAACTTACTAAAACTGAAGTTCAAGACTCAAATCAGTACAGATCATCAAGGATGCATGGAGTTAGAAATGGTAAAGGTATATTAATATGAGCTAGTTGAAGATTTTGAGAAGTTGACAACTGCTACAGACAATGTTTGTGTCCCCCCAAATTCATATTTGAAACATATTCCCTATGGGATGGTATTTGGATGTAGTGCCTTTGGAGGATTAATACCCTTCTAGAAGGAATCCCAGAGTGCTCCTTCATTCCTTCAGCCACATGAGGACACAGCCAGAGATAGTTTTCTATGAACCAGGACCAAGGCCCTCATCAGGCACTTAATTTCCCACTGCCTTGTTCATGGACTTCCCAGCCTCCAGAACCATAAGAAAGTAACGTTTTTGTTATTTAAACCACCCAGTATATGGTATTTTTGTTACAGCAGTCCAAAAGGACTTAGCACCCTACCTAAGTAGATAAATGAAATAAATATAATGGTCTGATGATCATAAAAATTTCCTAAGTTACCTTTACCTTATGTGTTCTCTGTATTGTACCTGGAAGCCAGTTAGAGATGCAAAATCAGGCCCCGGTGTACACCTACAGGATAGAATCTGCATTTTCACAAGATCCCTAGGTGACTCATGCCCATTCAAGTTTGAGAAGTGCTGCTTGCCAACCTGGCAAGCTGCCTATTTTTGTAAATTAGGTTTTATGAGTCAAGCTTTTTCAGTTATGTATTGTCTAAAGCTGCTTTTGCAGGACAGTTGCAGAGACCAGTACTTATGACAGAGACTGTATTTTCCACAAAGCCTAAATATTTACTATCCAGCCCTTTACAGAAAAGACTTGCTTGTTTCCTGGATTTGTTGAGATAAGGAAACTGCCCTTTATTATCTACAATAGCATAGGCTTTTAGACGTATGCTTTTTGTACCTTTTACTTTCAATTTTCATAATAATCACTTTTGCAGATAAAAGTAAACAGTTTGTTCAAGATGCTATACCTAATTAGAAATAGAACCAGAACTCAAATCTAGGTAGATCTGACTCCAAGGACCATGATCTTTTCACAATGCACCATGACTTGCCCTCTAGGAAGTTGGGACACTTGGTGCTTTGCTTATCCAGGAGTTAATTAGCTTTGGAAAAGAGAATTAATGTTTCCCAGACTCATACATGATAGAATTGTTGCAAAAAGTCAAGTTCCTAACCTATACAGAGAAATCTCCCTGCCGTGCAGATGAATAGATGGCATATATACTTGAGAAACCACATCAAGGACAGAAAGACACTTGGAGAGTTTCTAGAATCAGAGCTCAAGTGGTCCCTGCAGTAATAGACTTCCCTGGTCCACTGCAGTGGCCAGGGCCCCACTTTTCCAGTTTCTAATGAAGATTAGAGTCTGTTTCACCTTGAGAAGTTCCCTATTTTCATATTCCAGTGACATATTTTAATATCAACTTTGTATTTAAGAGAAGGTCTCCAGTTGTGAGAAGAGTCACACTTATTCATCATACTAGAAATAAGTTAGTCTATTAGGGTCCCTGCCTTCCAGAAACTAACAATACAATCAGTTGAAAAATAAGGAAAAGGGTTAAAACTAAGAGCTAGTTCTTTGAAAAAGATGAACAAAAATCAGAATAGAAGGAACTAGTAAGGAGGTTGAATCAGTAATAAAAAATCTCCTAATAAGCAAAAGTTCAGAACTAGATGGCTCCACTGAATTCTATCAAATATTAAAAGATTTAATACCTGTCCTTCTCAAACTCTTCCAAAAAAATTGAATAGGAGGGTACACTAACAAACTTACTCTACAAGACCAGGATTACCCAGATACTAAAACCAGACATAGGTAACACATACACACACACACACACAGAATGGGGGAGGGGAGAAGAGAGAAGAAGGAAGGAAGGAAGGAAGGAAGGAAGGAAGGAAGGAAGGAAGGAAGGAAGGAAGGAAGGAAGGAAAAGGAGAAAGAAAGAAAGAAAAAAGAAAGAAAAGAAAGAAAGAAAGAGAGAGAGAGAGAGAGAGAGAAAGAAAGAAAGAAAGAAAGAAAGAAAGAAAGAAAGAAAGAAGAAAGAAAATTACAGACCAATATCCCTGATAAATATAGATTAAAAAATCCTCAACAAAACCAAATTCAACAATACATTAAAAGGGTCTTATACCATGATAAAGTAAGATTTATTCTAGGATGCAAGGATGGTTCACCATCTGCAAATCAATCAATATGATATGCCACATTAACAAAATGAAAGATAAAAATCATGCAATCATCTGGATAAATGCAGAAAAAGCATTTGACAAGATATAACAGGTATTTATGATTTTTTAAAAATTCCACCAAAGTAGATATTGGGGAACATACCTCAACATAATAAAGGCCATGTATTATATACCATACTCAATGGTGAAAAGCTGAAATTTTTCTTCTAAGATTAGGAACAAGACAAGGATGTCCACACTCACCATTTTTATTCAAAATAGTATTGGAAATCCTAGCCATAGAAGTTAGACAAGGACAAAAATTAAATAAAAAGCATCCAAATTAGGACGAAGTAAAACTGTCATTATTTGAAGATGACTTGATCTATATATGGGAAACCTTAAACCAAAAACACTGTTAGAACTAATAAATGAATTCAATGAAGTTGTAAGATGCAAAATAAATATGCAGAAACATGTAGCATTTCTATACACTAATAACAAACTATCAGAAAGAGAAATCAAGAAAAAAAGACCATTTACAATTGCATCAAAAAGAATAAAATACCAACCAAGAGGGTGTAACCAAGGGTTTAACCAAGAGGGTTTAACCAAGACCTGTATACTGAAAACTATGAGACACTGACAAAAGAAATCGAAGAAGACACAAATAAATGGAAAGATATCTGGTGCTCATGGATTGGAAGAATTAATATTGTTAAAATGGGGGCAGCCCGGTGGCTCAGCGGTTTAGCGCCACCTTCAGTCCAGGGCGTGGTCCTGGAGTCCCAGGATCAAGTCCCATGTCAGGCTCCCTGATTGGAGCCTGCTTCTCCCTCTGCCTGTGTCTCTGCCTCTCTCTCTCCCTGTGTCTCTCATGAGTAAATAAAAATCTTTTAAATATATATATATATACATTGTTAAAATGGGGATACTACCCAAATTAATTTACAGATTCAGTGCATTCCCTATCAAAATCCCAGTTGCATTTTCCACAGAACTAGAACAAACAATTCTAAGGAACTACAAAAACCCTAAATAGCCTAGGCAATCTTGAGAACAAAACCAGAGATGCCAGGATATGATTTCAAACTATACTACAAATTATAGTAATTAAAACAGTATGGTATGGGGTTAAAAGCAGATATATATATCAATGGAACAGAATAGAAAGCCCAGAAATGAGCCCATGCATATAAGTTCAAATAACCTACAACAGGGCAGCCCCGGTGGTGCAGCAGTTTAGCACCACCTGCAGCCCGGGGCGTGATCCTGGAGACCCAGGATGCATCCTCCATCCTCCATCTATTCCTCCAGGATGGAGGCTCCTCCCTGCATGGAGCCTGCTTCTCCCTCTGCCTATGTCTCTGCCTCTCTCTCTCTCTCTCTCTCTCTCTCTCTCTCTCTCTGTCACTCATGAATAAATAAATAAAATCAACAAAGGAAGCAAGAATATACAATGGAGACGGGACAGTCTCTTCGATAAAAGGTGTTAAGAAAACTGGGCAGCTCCATGCGAAATAATGAAACTGGAGCACCGTCTTTTACCATATACAAAAATTAACTCAAAATGGATTAAAGACTTGAATGTAAAACCTGAAACCATAAAATTCCTAGAAGAAAACAAGGCAGTAACTCCTTGACATCAGTCTTAGGCAATATTTTTTGGATTTGACTCCAAAGGCAAAGACATCACAAGTAAAAATAGACAAATGGGGCCACCTCAAACCAAAAAGCTTCTGCACAGCAAAGGAAACTCAACAAAATGATAAGACACCCCCCTGAATGGAAGATGATGTTGGCAAATCCTGTATCCGATAAGGGTGATAGCCAAAATATATAAAGGACTCGTATAACTCAGTAACCAAAAACAAAACAAAATAAACCCCGAAACAAAAGAATCTGGATAAAAAACAGGAAGAGAATGTTTACAGACATTTTTCTAAAGATGTCCAGATGGCCAACAGACACATGAAAAGATACTTGACCTCATTAATCATCAGGGAAATGCATGTCAAAACCACAACGAAATATGACCTCCCACCTGTCAAAATGGCTATCATCAAAACTACTGGAAATGACAGGTATTGGTGAGGATGTGGAGAAAAGGAAGCACACACTATCGGTAGGAATGTAAATTGGTGCAACTACTATGGAAAATCATATGGAGGTTCCTCAAAAAATTAAAAATAGAACTACCTGCCTTTCTACTTCTGGGTGCCTGAAGAAAGCAAAAACACTAATTTGAAAAAGATATATGCACCCCTATGTTCTTTGCAGTCTAGATACTACTCAGCCATAAAAAAGAATAAAATCTTGCTACTTGCAACAACATGGATGGTCCTCAGGGTATTATGCTAATGTAATAAGTCAGACAGAGAAAGACAAATGCTGTATCATTTCACTTAAAAGCAGAATCTAAAAAACAAAGGAAACAAATGAACAAAGCAAAATAAAACCCAGACTCATAGATACAGAGAGAACAGAGTGGTGATTGTCAGAGGTTTGGGGGGTAAAGAAGGGCAGTGGGTAAAATGGGTGAAGGGGATCAAGAGGTACAAACTTCTAGTTATAAAATAAGTAAATCATGGGGATGTGATGTACAGCATGAAAAATGCCATAAATAATACCGTATCAGCTTTTTATGATGACAGTAACAGGACTTATTGGGGTGATCAATATGTAACGTATACAAATGTCAAGTCACTATGCTGCTGTACACCTGAAACTAATATGATCCTGTACGTCAATCACACTTCAATAATAATGAAGAAAAAATAAAAAGGTTAAAATGAAAAGCAGTGAACACTACCTATGAACCTAGAGCCTGAGTTGGCCTGAGTAACTAGAAGTGCATGCACACAGCTAATAGAAATTTTGTTTTAACATTTTGGTCCTGGTATCTTTCCTCCATCCTTGTTTATTTTCTAGCTCTCTTTACTTGGCCTCAGTACCTCATTTACTCTAGATATATTGACCTTCCATGTTTAGAAGTAGTACTCATTATTTTCCCTTTCCTTTCTTCTCTCTCTTCTTTTAAGAAGTTCAAGTTAAGTGTGAGAAAATGGGTTAAAAGTAGCTTGAGAATTGTAATAAGGTTCCCCTTTGTTCCCCATTGTTTCCTGTCGTGCTGATTTTAGTCATTCTGACTGGTGCAAGGTGATATCTCATTGTAGTTTTGATTTGTATTTCCCTGATCGGGACTGATGTTGAACATCATTTCATGTGTCTGTTGGCCATCTGTATGTCTTCTTTGGAAAAATGTCTATTCATGTCTTCTGTTCATCGCATTACAGAGCAAATTATGCAAAAAATCATTTGGCTATTTAGGTCATCTTATTTTTTAGAGTATAAAGTAGTAAATACCCATAGACCATATTTTATATTTTTTGAAATCTCCTGAAGTGCCCTGCATGCAGAGTGCTTCTCCAAATCCTGAACTTCAAATAGTAGCCCTCCCAACTACAGCAATTTGTATTGTTCTTGTTGTTTTCTCACTCTAAATGTGACTCTAAGCCTCCTACCAAAACTACAAGTCCCTCAAAGCTAAGTATTTTACTAATGTAAGTATCCCCCTTTAATATTTGCCCGGCCTCAAATAAAATTCAAGACTTGATTTTTGGTCGAGAGGGTGGGATCATATGTGACTCGGCTTCTGGCCACTAACATAGTGCCCTCTATATAATAAACACCGAAGAAACATTTGTTGTATAATCCCTTTGCAAAAAAATTAATAATAAAAGTATAGTCCAACAAAAATCAGAAATATCGGAAACTTCACTAGAGGTGCACTAAAAGAAATGTGACTTTTGAAAAGAAAATGGCCTATAAACAGGACTTCTAGCCCCAATGGAGATAGATATCACATTTATGGCTAGCCATCATTCTTCAACCCACACATGTCCTGCTGCTCTTTGGAGGTCATGTCAGATCAGATCTACCATCGCATCAGGGTTTATGAATATATATTATTTGTTAACCACCGATATACAGGGGGAAAAAAGAACAGAAAGGTGAAGGAGAGAGAGAAGGAGAAGAAGGAAGGAAGGAAGGAAGGAAGGAAGGAAGGAAGGAAGGAAGGAAGGAAGGAAGGAAGGGAGGGAGGGAGGGAGGGAGGGAGGGAGGGGAGGGAGGGGAGGGAGGAAAGGAAGGAAGGAAAAGAGAGAAGGAAGGAGGGAAAGCGAGCTTTATTCCAATGTTGACATTAACTTGGGCTCATGACTTCTTCCAGAAACCAACCATTTTGAGCTTTGAGCAGTCAGATGGTAGCCTGAACTTTAGATTGGGATAAAAAATTGATGGGCTTTGATTCTCTTGTACCTTTTTACCTGAGAGTCAGAAGAGGACTTTGCACAAGATTTCACTGTGAAGAAAGGATCTGGATGGAAAAAACACCAAAAAAATCTGTTCTTCCTGACATGATCAGTACCAGCAAGTCTATTGCTCTAAATATTTGGCAACCACCACAAATGAAAGTCAAATCCTCCTGTTTATCATTGGAGACATTTACTAAAGGACCATTTATTATGAGAGCTTGTATAGTGTGAAACTACCCATATCCTCTGCCCTCGAAAAATTACTTTAGGAAAGATTTTTTTTTTTTTTTTTAACATTCAAGAGGTATTTATTGAGTCTACTATGCTGGGCATTGTTCTTCAAGCTGGGGATATGGTACAGATGAAAGTAAACCCAAATTCCTGATTTCACAGAACTCACATTTTAGTGGGAGAGAGACCACAAGGAATAGGTAAAATGAACAGTGTGGGAGGGGGTGCTCAATAGTAAGAGGTACAGGGGAAGGGCTAGACTGTGAACAGTAGGGCAGTCAAGGAAGGTCTGCCTGAGAATTTGGCTACGCAGAGCCTACCATCTAAGTCCTTCCAATGGAGGTGACAATTCCAGAATGGCACTGAGCTTCTCTGCTCCACAAATACAACAGAAAAAGTACGAACAGCTAGGGATGGAGGGCAGCACACCAGCCATTAGCACTGTGTGTTAGTGTCAGCCAGGGTGTTAGCCAAAGGAACGAGTGTCCCTGTCAGGCAGGCACTTAATTACGATGGTGTCATAGAGGAAGCGAGGTTGAAGGAGCTCCTTGAAGAAGAGAAGGCTGATGTAATCTGACCACATTGTAGAGTTTCTCTGGAATAACAATTGTCTTGGGACAAACAGAATGTTCTTTCCATGGAATATATTAGTTGAAACTCTTCAAAAGGCAGCAAAGTAAGTGCATACTCATCGGCTCACCCTTTCCCTGGCCACCCAGGCCCTCACTCTCCGTGCGCAGCTCACTCCCTCCGTGCGGCCCCACTCAAGGGCCTTGGGGAAGCTAAGCAGAACTCCTTTTGTGGCCAGCCCCAGGCTTTCTGGTCCAGTCCCATGCTTTCTGGTCGGGGAAGGCAGAAGTAAGGCACAAATACCAGAGAAGCTAAGCAAGAGGTTAAGAAATAATGCAAACACCTTGTTATGTCAGGTCCTCTCCATTTTCATTCTGCAAAGCCAAGAGGGGGCACAAAGATTTTCCCCCTTTATTTATTTTACAACAAAATATAACCTCCATTATAAGCTGGTACTAGCTGGGTGCCACTCCTGTTTCCTACTGCTGTGAGGCACATATGGCTGTGTGGCCAGGACCCCACAAATCATCCAGTAAGTTCATTTTTATTAGTAGCTTCTGCTTAATTAAGGGATGCACCATGCTCCATCAATCAGCTTCTGTGCATTCCAGTCATCCCCAGTCACCCCACCACTAATAGATGTACTTCTGCTGTAGGAAAAAGAAAAGACGCGGGGCATCCTGGCTCCAGAAGCCAGGGGGGTAACGTCTGACAGCTGGAGCAGTTCTTTAACATGAGACCGTGACTACAGAGGCAGGTAGTGGGTGACACCCTGAGTGTCTTTACCCTTCAAATATGTGAACTTTGAGGCGTTGAACCACATGCTTGTGAGATATACAGTGCTTTAACATATTAGATCCTCAATTGCATGGAATAGAGTGAACTATAGTTTTCATTATTTAGAAAAAAAATTTTTTAATGCAAAGTATGTGGAATCCCAGGAGGCAGAGTAGATGGACAAGAATGGGATTGGCAGAGATATTTTTTTAACGCTTTTGCCCTTATGTACACACCTTATTCAAGATAAGGCTCTACATCAAAACTACTTTATAGCATCTTTTGCCTGAGTTGGTTTCCAGAAACTTCCCAAGTAGAGTCCATCTTCATTATTCATGGATTCTGTATTTGTGAATTCACCTACTGCTAAAATCTATCTGTAACCCCCAAATCAGTGCTTCCAGCTCTCTCAGTCTCATTTGTGGACATGCTTGGAGTGGTGAAACATGCGGGTTGCCCTTCCCAGCCAAGGTAGAGCAAGGTGAAGCTCCCCCTTGGCTCAGCTCCCATGCAGAGTTGAGAGAGGCAGGTCTGACTGGAGAGGGTGGTGCGGTGCAAGGAGGCCCCACTCTGTGGCCAGTTGGCCCAGAGAGTTGGAAGTGCAGCTCTGGTACTTGTCAGTGCAACCCTTCCATCAAATACTTAAGGTTTGGGAACTTCCTTTTTTCTTGTGTAAAATAAAATAAAATCTAGCAGAATGAGTTGTTTTTAGTATTTAAGATTATAAGCTATGTGAGGTATGTATGTATATGTACACATTGCCCCTGGGAGCAGTGGTTCAGTATTTGCTCATTCAGCATCTGTGATGACTTTTTGGAACATAACTACCATAAACAATGAGAATTGACTGGAATATCTTCCCCACTGGTAAAAAAGATTTGCAAAAAAAAAAAAATTATTTATATAAAAAGTCATATTGATGAAGAAATGTTTTTTTAAAGAGTTTATTTATATATTCATTTACTTCAGAGAGAGAGAGAGAGAGGGAGAGGGAGAGAGAGCACCAACAGGGGGAGGGGCATCAGGAGAAGCAGACTCCCCAATGAGCAGGGAGCCGGACACAGGGCTCCATCCCAAGACCCCGAGACCGTGACCCAAACCAAAGGCAGACGCTTAACCAACTGAGCCACCCTGGTGTCCCAATAGGGAAATATTTATTGAAATTAATTTTATAAGAAAACAATATAACTTAAACATTGGCAAAACCCAGACACTGCCCCAAAGAAGATACAGTGATGGCAAGTGAAAATAATAAAGCTGGAAAATGAAATGATGCTCAACATCATTTGTCATTAGATAAATGCAAACTAAAACCACAGTAGAATACTACCACATACCTCTTAGAAACATTAGGATCATAAAAAGTGACAATACCAAATGCTGACAAGAATGAAGATCAACAGAAACTCTCATTCCTTGCTTCTGGGAATGCAAAATGGTACTGCTGCTCTGGAAGTCAGTTTGGCAACTTCTTATATAAACATATACTTAACATATGACCCAACGATCCCATTCCCAAGTGAATTGAATTTATCTCCAAGTAAGTATATCTACCCAAGTGAGTGGAAAACGTGTTTACACCAAAACCTGTATGTGAATGCTTCCTGTAATTTGATTCCTAATCACCAAAATTGGAAAATAACCAAGATGTCTTGTAACGAGTGAATGGATAGCACATCCGTATAACGGAGTACTACTCAACAATAAAAAAGATGAGTTACCTAATTCATGCGACAATGTGGAAGACTCTTAAATGTATTTTGCTGAGTGAAAGAAGGTAGAACCAAAATGGTATAGAGTGGGCAATTGGTTCTATTTATGTGACATTAGAGAAAAGGGAAAATTGTAGGGATGGGAGCAAATCAGTGGTTTCTGGGAAATGGAGGAAGAAGAGAGATTAAATATAAAGCAGTCACACAGGGGAATCTTATGGTGATAGAACTCTTTTGTGCCCTCTTGTGCTGTGTAGGTGGTTACATAACTATGAATTTATTAAAACCTGCAGAACTGTATGTAAAAAAGAGTAACCTGTGTACTCTTAAAAAAAATCAACTAAAATGTTGGAGATCCCACAACAGAATGAAGATTGTACTTGATTTCATTATAATAATATGGCACAATAAAAGGATTGGGGAAAAGGAGTCAATATAATTAACTTTGGAAAAATGGTGTTTTGACTGCACACTGTAAACATAAAGAAGGAAAACTGTGAATAAACAAAGTGACTCTGGGTGATAATTTTTTTTTTCTCATAGGGGCATGCTTTTATCAATCTGGAATTAATCTACATGTATACTCAAGCTGTTTAAATAAATTGGAAATGATGGAAGCCAGCTTTCTCAATGTTAAAGAAACAAGTTACAAATAAGCAGGCACAAGTGGGGGAAAGCTTAGAATAACACCTGTGTGGTGGCTTAGAGATGGAGATACAGGTATGATTTATGTTAACATATATATATATACATAGATAAATACAGAAATTGAGCTAGGTGTTTATACATGGACCATTTTAGCCCTTCTCCTGAGATGGCCTAGAAGCAATGATACGTTGGTAGCCCTGAGCACTCCCAGTGCCCAGGGCTTGGTTTTTAAACATTCTCGAACAACAGGAACGAGGTATCCTTGGAAAAAATAGATGGTTCTATGCTTGAGCCAAAGAAATACAAGAGCATCCTGTAGAACTGTAGTGTTGTAGTGACAAAAGCAAAGGGAGTGCTGGAAAAAAACCAAGGGGAGATCATGGCAAAAGAATATAGGGATCAACCTCTGAAAGAATCCCAAGGTGCCCAAACTAGGATGATTGGAGGGACCAAGTAATAATGACAGTAATGGACTATAATCCAAAGAATAATACATAGATATGACATAAATATGTAAATGGAGAAGAACAAACAAATCTTTGTTATAGAAGAATCTGGAATAATATAGGAAATAGATATTTCCTCCTCTAGGAGATGAAGCTTAATGCCCTTCCCCTGTGTCAGCCAGACTTAATGACTCACTTCCAAAGGATAGAATATGCAAAGAGAAACTAGTAACTTTATAGTGGAGAAAGCTGGCAGGTACCACTATAACCAGATAATCAAGATTAACATCACTTGGAATAAATTATATTGATTTCGTGCGCTCTCTGATACGATGTGTACTTTACATCTCTATTATTTTCCCCCAAAACTTATGAGCCCATTATAAAATAAAATGGAGAGGTGTTCCGTAAAGCTTCCGACCAGCAGCCTTCTAAGATGTCAAAGGGATGGAAAAGGGCGAAGAAACAATCACAGATTAGAGGAAAACAACGGAGACATGATGCAGTGTGGGATCCTGAATTGGATCTTGGCGTAGAAAAAGGACCTTCATGGAAAAACTGGGGAATTCCGAATGGTCTGTAGCTTAGTGGCATTGTGTCAGTGTTAATGTCTTAGTTTTAGCAGGTGCAGTGCAATTATGTCAAATATTACATTAGACAAAGCTGGGTGATCCAGGAATTTTCTGCACTATCTTGATAACTGTTCTGACAATCTGAAAAGTGTTCCAAGATAATAAAAAAATGAAAACATACATACATAGTAAACAAATTGTATAAGATGTTACTAAAAATAATTCACTGAGAATGGGAAGAAATGACATATGAGAATGTAAATATAATTAAAACTTTCATGACTGTACAAGCCACAGGTAATTCTTCCCAGCCTCTTGAGCATCGGTATGGTTCCAAAAACTAGAAATAATGAAGGTCAGCAAAACCAAGGGTGCTTCAGAAGCTGGAAACGAACTCTGAAACTCAAAATTCAGCAGTCCTGCTTTGGCTTGGCTGTCTTTGACCTGCCTGCCTCCCAAGTACTGTTTATACGCAGAATAATTACCGTGCTTATCTTATGGAGTTCGAGGTACCTTAGATCTCAGTGGCTGCATTTGTTTTGCTTTGCTGCTATTTAATTACAAACCATAATGTTTAGATCTTTTCAGGGCAGAACAATTCAGTGACAACACCACTTATAGAAACAGCAAAAAAAAAAAAGAGTAATGTCCAGGGTTAAATTTTGGCTTTGACACGTTGGGCACCAGCACCAATGACCACATACATGACCACTTAGTCCAATCTTCATCCATGCTGAGTGGTGAGAAGCCCTCTTTGAGGAATAGCCATGCTAAAAGCCTCTTAGGAAGACTGTTTTGTGGGTTCCAATGCACAGTTCACTTGGGAGGAAAATCAAATTCTCTTCAGTCCTTGAGCAGTGAAAAGGTGGCACACTAACCCCCTGCATTCTGTGAATAATGAGAAAAGTAAATCTAAGTCAGGCCTTCCAATGAGTGAAGCTCTATCGTCAAAACTACATAGGTCAACATTTCTCCCTGATGCTTTTTCACAGTCCTTTTATCCCCTCTGCATTTTATGATGATGATGGTTATTAAAGATCTCATGCGCTGTGGAAAGTGTGAAAAATGGCATTCAAACATTGACTATGTGTTTTTATGATATAAATAAAAGCATGTTATGTTATTTGATGTATATTATTATATACATTCATTATTGCAGTAAATAGATGAAGGAAGTTTTATACCAGCAGGGTGTATCTCAGGCCATTTCCCCCTCATTTATCCTGAGAGAGATAAATCTTTCTCCCCCAGGGACTGTATTATAAGAAGTTTTGTGACTTTTGGGGGAGAATATATAGGTGGCATGATGTAGCCTTAAGCTTCCTCCACTTGCCACTCTTTGTGAATTGAGTTGGATTATGTCATTTCCTCTGATGCCCTATAATGCAGCCTTAAGAATAATGACCCTGCAATGTGGCTCTGCTGAAAATAGCTTTTCCAGTGCCAGAAAAAGATGATTCATACTTGGCATAGGAGCCATTTCTGGAAACTGCCAGAACAAAGGACAGAGGTAATTCACTAAGGGGCTCCATCATCATCTAACTCAATTTGGATGGTACATTTAATGATGGTACATCACTAAATACAGACATTTCAAATGACATATTTACATATATCCATATGTCCTATGCCATGTCCCCATCTGTTTTGTGTGTATATATTTATATACAGATGTGTTTATGCATATACCTATGTATGTATTTACTGAAGGGCAGAGATATATCAGGTTGTGGCTAAAGTTATTTATCATTCCTTAATTTTAATCATGTGGTCTGAGATCAGTTGAACGACAACAACCTGAAAATAAGAGCTCGGTTGAACGTATAACTCTGGCACCATGTGTATTCTTGTTCCCAGAAGAGTTACTAAAACCTTGGGGCACCTGGGTGGCTCAGTTGGTTGAGTGTCTGGCTCTTGATTTCAGCTCAGGTCATGATCTTGGAGTTGTGGGATCGAGCCTCACTTTGCGCTCCCACTCAGCAGAGTCTTCTTGTTTCTTTCCCTCTACTCCTCTGTCTCTCTCAAGTAAATAAATAAAATAAAACAAAATAAGAAATTACTAAGCCACAATGGTGAAGAAAAAAGACATGCATGGTCATCTTTTCTACTTCTATACCCCGCCACCAAATTTCAGAGACTGTAGGAACTTTATCTCCACATTCCTAGAGAATGTCTTCTTGGCAGTGTCTTGTACACCTCATTGACCACCCAGTTATCATATTCCTCCTTGGCTATGTGTCAAATTGCACATTTATTTTTTCTTAATCTTTTCTCAAAAATCAATTCTCTGAGTCCCTTAATCATTTTTATTGATCTCTGTTGAATTTCCTCTAATATGATGGCAACTATCTGCTCCTGAACTACTTACTTTACTCATCTTTACCATTCAACATTCAACTTCGGCTGGGTACCACATAGTACCTAGCATGGAGGATGCCAGGTGATATTTGTCTCAGAAAACATCCCCTTCCTACAAATTTGTGAACCTCAAAAATACATTATATAAACTTGAAACCTAACAACTTGCTGTCTGGCCATGTATGGTATCTTTTGTGGTTTTTTTCTAAATCAGATTCCACTACGAACATGGTCTCCCATCACTAAGTAGTTAGTGCATTTTCCAGCTCACGATTCTCCAGATGTGTAAAGCCCCATGTCTAACTTTCCATCTGTAATTCTACTTCCCATCTCTTTACTAAACTGCACTGCACATCAGCTGAAAATTTTAAAACCTGCATTAGAAGAGGAATAAAATGCACTTATTTTCCAATGAAAACTTCCCTGTTTTGCAAAGATGATAAGTTAGTTGTACATGAAAAGAATCCATCTGGTGAGTAGCAAAGAACTCCTGGGAAGTAACACAAGAATCCCAGATTCATGGTTAGGTCACTGGGTTCCAAGATCTGGGAAAGTGGCAGCTCAAAGGGGTGGAGTTGCTAACTGGCTGCATGTGATGATAATTGCTGCCATTTTGTGAGTGTTTATGAGGTGATAGCTGCCATTCTAAGACTTTTTTCCAGACATCTCATTTAAACTTAAAACAGGTATTTGTGAGAGACGCAGTCATCATGGCCATTTTTATAGATACAGGACACTAAAGTACAGAAACACTGAGAATGTGCCGAAGGCCAGTCTGGTTGGCTACTAAACTGGCAGAGTGTGGAACTCAAATCCAGGCAGTCTGCTAAAGGACCTGCAGATCCATTCACTTAGCATCACAAATAAGCCCCCAGCTAAAAAGTGGAAGTGGAGCCAGGTAAAGGGTGTGTGTGTGTGTGTGTGTGTGAGATTATCAAAACTTCTTGTGAGAAACTTTGAGAGTCAAGTTGCCAACAGTGTTACATCAACTAAGGATTGTTCAGGGAAGTAGACAATTCTGACTATAAAGCTCTACTAATTGCGTGTGGTACATTTTTTTAAAAGGCTTTCTTCAATTAATTTGTTTTTATTAGTCAGCAATAGCAACCAAGTTTAGTACTTTATCGAGGCTTCTAAAAATTCTTTGCCTGGATATTGACAGATTGACTCTCTTTCAAAGGAATATTCTTTTTTTTTAATAAAATAACTTTTATTGGTGTTCAATTTACCAACATACAGAATAACACCCAGTGCTCATCCCGTCAAGTGTCCCCCTCAGTGCCCGTCACCCACTCACCCCCACCCCCCGCCCTCCTCCCCTTCCACCACCCCTAGTTCGTTTCCCAGAGTTAGGAGTCTCTCATGTTCTGTCTCCCTTTCTGATATTTCCTACCCATTTCTTCTCTCAAAGGAATATTCTTAAAACGACCCCTAGATTGTAAAATCTTTCTTTGTGAACTTTGCTTCATATATGTACATCAAGGTTCTTCACCACTTATTTGTACAAATCAACCAAAAAGGAAGGATAGAGATTTTGCTGGAAAGGATTACTTCAGCTGGAGAGGCACTCGATCATTGGTTCTTCTCAATCTACAGGACCCCTTTGGCCTTCACTGGGAAAGCAAGAGCAAGCCTCCTTCCCCAGATTCAGCTAAGCTAAAATGAAATCCATATTCATCAAAATCTCTCTGTTTGGATCACTTATTATGTTAAAATGAAAAGTAGTATTTCAAGGAGATTCAATTTATGTTCCAAGGGACATAAGAACCATTCTTAAAATATGAACGATTCTTGCAGTGAATTATTAGTGGCAACCTCTGGTCAAGTCTCTTAGAACTGTTCCAAGGAACTAAAGATGAATTTCCCATTTCTCATTCCCAGAGTTTAGAGGCCTACAAGAATGAGGTTTTTTTTTAAATCTATGACTTACTGCCTGTTACTAAGTGATTCTGGCTGTGTCAATAAATTTGTTCACAGCTCTAATTGTGTTAATGAATTGAACATAATTAAACTTACAACATGTCATGAGTTTCTTCTGGCAGAACTCAGTAGATTTTTCAAAAAAAGATCTCTGTGGGAAAACAAATAAATGTACTGCACGACTCCTGCCATCTTCATCTACTAATTTCAGAGAAAAGATTGAAATAAGGGATTCTGAAATTGATTTTTTAAAGAATTTTCCTCTTTGAAGTTTTATTCAATTTGCAATGAGTGTGACCTGTCCTTTGATTAAATTCACTAGATTTCCAGCTCCTTTAGGACAGAAAGTATATATTATTTTATCTTTTCCTCCAATATTTAGTAGCATGTTACGTAAAATGTATGGGGAGTGAATATGACCATGTGAACAAAGCCACCCTGAAGAGTTCCGTGTGTGGACTCACAGGTGGGCAGGGAACCTACCATATATTCAGTCATCTGTGTGCTAGTCACCATGCTTGGCGGTCTCACTTACAAAATTGTATTTAATCCTCACAAAACCCACTGAGGGAAGGGGCACCTGGGTGGCTCAGTGGTTGAGCATCTGTCTTCGGCTCAGTGTGATCCGGGGGTCCCAGGATCGAGTCCCACATCGAGCTCCCCGCAGGGAGCCTGCTTCTCCCTCTGCCTGTGTCTCTGCCTCTCTCTGTGTGTCTCTCATGAATAAATAAATAAACTCTTGAAAAGAAAAGAAAATTAGCTGGCAATTAAGAAGTGCTTGCAAGCTTTCTCAAGATACTTTATTTACATGTTGTCATCAAAGTTAAAGGTCATATTTCCTCTCTATCTGCTGCAGTGCAAGGCCTGGCTCTTGCACACTGTGAGAGGTTCATACGTGCTTATTGGTGACAAATGTTTCATTTGAATTATTGTTTTATGATGCTGCTGCCAAAAGAGCACTGCTTTTAACTTATGAGACCTTAGAACTTGTTTGACAAATAAGAGAAAAGAGTCAAGACCTAGATAATATTTGTTATTTATGGGTGTGATAAAAGGGAAAAATCCCCAAACCTCTGGCTTAGTCAGAAGGTTTATATTCACTTCAGTTTTGCAAAAACCATTCACACACACACACACACACACACACACACACACACACATGTCCTGAGGTTGAGTTTTGGCTGTTTTCTTAAGGGTGAAAAGCTTCAGAGACAGAGAGAAGAAGAAGAAAAAGAAAAGGAAGCAAAGGACCCAAAGAAATTATAATCATCCTAATATTTATGTACAGTTTCTAGATTCCTCCAACACACTATCTTATTCCAGCCTAGTAAGAGAAGCCCCATGAAGAGGGCAGGCAGTTACCATTGTCCCCATTTCCTAGATGCAGAAAAAGAATAATAGAATGTCCTACTTAAAAAGCACAAACCAAGATAGGCTAAGGGTATTCGCTCCCCCTCTGTACCTGTCACCCTCTGGAAGTGAGTTTGCCTTGGCTCATCTGCTGAGAAAGTTCTGTGAGTTCGAGGCAGGCCAGGATCATGGGGCCTGGAGGCACGAGGCCCACAGTGGATCCGAGGTTCCCCAGCAGATCCATCCACGGCAAGGCGGGGCGCATTGGAAAGAGCTTGGGGACCTCTGTGCATTGGGAGAGGCTAAAAGACTGAGAAGGTAAGATGCATAATTGAGGGTAGATCAGATGGCCAATCAGCTTAATTTGTCTAAGGAGCCAAGAGAAATGATACAACTTAGGCCAGCAATCAATAGCCTTCAGATATCCCAGTGAGTACTGGGGGACCCAAATCTCTAGCATATCTCCTTGCCTCAGAAGGTTAGCTCTTTCATAAACACAAATGATACTTTTTGGAAGGCCTGTAAACAACGTTGCCTCTTAATTGATTTTTCAGGCATGATTTTCTTATATGAAGTACAGTCAACTCTCATTATAGGTGGATTCTGTATCTGCGAATTTACCGACTTGCTAAAATTTATCTGTAACCCTCAATTCTTGTGCTTGTGTGATCATCTGAGGACGTGCGCAGAGTGGTGAAAAACTTGAGTCACTTGGGGTTGGACAAAGTGATGCTCTGCTTTCTTGTTTCAGCTCCACATACTGTAAACAAGTGTGCTTTTCATGGACTATTTAATGGCACCTTTTTCACAATCTTGCGCTTTTTGCTGGTGATTTTCCCCCTTGAAGTGGATCCCAAGTGTCATGCTGTACTGCTGTCTGGCGTTCCTAAGGCCCAGAAGGCTGTGCTGTGCCTTACAGGAAAAACTACATGTGTTAGATCAACTCCGTTGAGGCATGAGTTACAGTGCCATTGGCCATGAGTTCAATGCTAATGAATCAACAATATTAAATAAGGTGGCTTTAAACAGAACACACATAAAACAAGATTAGTGCTAATCAGTTGATGAAAATGTGACCAGAGGCTTACAGGAACCTCGCTGTGTGTTTCCCCTAGAAGCAGAGGCTCCGATTCACTACTTCGGGGTTCTCGGCCACTTTATAGAACACGACTTCTGCAAATAATAAGAATCGACTGTGTGTTTTAAGGGCTAGACCAATGAGGATCTGGCTGGTTGACCTCAACAGGTCAACGTCAACAGGTGACCGTTGACGATGAATGGTAGCGTCAGACCTAACAGACTCTCAATAAATGTAGTGAGCGCATAACTGAAGCCAAAGGACTTGCACTGTGTAGTTTGGTAAAGAAAAGATGTTAACTAGAACCTACGTCAACTGGTTACTTCTATGAACTACCCGGGGTAGGAGGGAGGGTGGAGAGGGGCCCAGGATAGCAAAATATGGTCTGAAACGGACTCCCAGAGAAAAGACTGGAGGATAAGAACCCATTTGGCACTACAGCCTAGGAGAGACTTGGAGGTTCAGAGACCATGGAGGATCGGGAAAGATCCTCAAAATTGAAACAAATACAGACCTATGACTCTTGGGGTGGAAAACCAGCCAAGCTCCTCTCCCTTTAGCTGGCCCATGAGAGAGGGGGCTGGAATTGCAGCCGCCCAACAGGAACTAGCAGTAGCTTCTAATATCTTGTAGAAGCAGTGCCAGCCCGTAACACCAGGCAGATGGCCAAGCAGTCCTTTACAGGGGGTGAGTGGTGATCGGCTGTCGGAGCCATTGCAGTGGCCGCAATGGCCCTTGAAAGCTGTCCATGTCCTGGTCCCCAAACCCGTGCCTATATTACATTACATGGCAAAGGGAAATTAAAGTTGCCAATGGGACTGAGGTTTCTAACCAACTAACCTTAAAAGTCAGAGATAGCCCTAGCTTATCTGGATTCTCTGGGGTGGGAAGGGAGCCTCGGGGAATGTTGGCACCAGGGTCCTTACAAATGGCAGCTGGAGAGAGAGGAGTCAGTGTCAGAGCAATGTGATGTGAGCAATGAGACCCTACCTTTCACTTGTGCTTGGGCAAAGGAAGGGAGTCGTGGCTAAGGGATGAGGACACCTTAAGGCTCGAGGAAACAGATTCTCCCCTGGAGCCTCCAGAAAAGGATGCAGCCCTGCTAACCCCTTGGTTTTAGCCCAGTGAGACCTATTTTGGGCTTCTGACTTTGAGAACCGTGAGATAGGGTGAAACCACCAAGTCTGTAGTCCCATGTTACGGCAGCAATAGGAAATGATTCCTCTATTCATGTGGTGCTTCTAGCTTTTTCAGACACTTTTGCCTAGGTGACCATGTATGATCTCTAGAATTGCCAAACTCAGACGCTTGTGGTGACTTAGAAGTTGAACTGGACCCAAGTCCAGACCTTATCTGCCTCTGTGAGAGCATCCGTTTAGTTCACACTTAGGAAATCCTAGAATCTTCTGGGATCACACCTAGATCTTTGGTGACCTTTGAAGTCCCTTCATAATCTGAGTGATCTTTCCCAGGACAGCCAAATTAGGCAGGGAATCAAAGCCTGGCCACTGCAGTTCACCATTAACTTGGAGCTAGCACCATCGCGGGGGGCTGCTCAATCGGGTGATAGATGGAATTTTGGTCCCTGTGACCTTCACCCCCTGGTGTTATGCCCATGAATATATTGTGTTGCGTGAGAAAAGGAACTGGGCAGTTGCCACTGGTGTTACTATCAGGGACCTTAAGAGAGGGAGATGATCCTGGATTATCCTGGCCAGGTGTCGTTCTGCGAGCCCCTAAGACTGGGCTTTTCCCATCCTAGATGAGGGACACACGGAGACTGAGAAGGACATGAGTGCTACCAGTACCCAGTGAGCTTGGAAGAGGATCTGAGCCCCAGGTGGCACTGCAGCGCTAGCAGACACCTCAGCTTTCACCCAGTGAGACCATAAGCAAAGAATCCAAATGAGCCACACTGTGTGCAGGCATCCGACCTACAGAACTGTGACATCATGATAAATGTGTGTTGTTTTAAGCCATTAAAAATGTGATCATTTGTTATGACGGAAACAGCGAGCTGATCCAATAGGAAATGCACCATAATAGAGACAGAAATAAAGGGACATTATTCAAGAAGGGTTACACTTAAATTTGTAACCAAGGGACCAGGAAAGAATCTGGATATGAGATAGGATGAAAGAAGAGCCTCCACGAGCAGATTGCAATGATAAAATGGAGCAAGTGGAAATTTCCAGAGAAGGGAGTGGCTGGGGTAAAGGTACAGGGAGGAGGAGCCCAGGATCTATCTGGGGGCCAGAAAATGCTCTAAGCATGCACAGAGCCGTAGTCTCCTCATCTGCATTCTGGAGGATAATTCTGGCACAGGCTGACCCCAGGATGAGGATCCAGAATGAGAATGAGAATTCCAGCCTGGATGTCAATCCAGTCTCAAGACCCCCAGCTCAGACAAAGATCAATTCCAGGTTGGGCTTAATCCCAGATGAAGCCCTCTCTCCCTGCATGTGACGGTCCCAGGACTGGAAAGTGAGCCCTTGCGCTGGGGCCACTATCTCACGCTGAGCCCACAGGCAGAGGACAACTGGGTGAGAAGCTGGGGCTGGAGGGCAGGTAGAAGGGGGTGGGGGGGGCAGCACCAGGGGATGCCGGGGCTCTGACTGCCAACCTTTGGTCTTAGTCAATAATATCCGGCCCACCCATTCGTTCCTAACTGTTCTGTTGTCCTGCCAAGTACACAGGGGAGCACGATTAATAGAGTGAGCACGTTCTACTCGTGCTGTATCAGTTAGGGGCCTTGGGATCACCCTGGGCCATGGGTGGGTGGCAATCCGTGGGCCTCCATCGAAGCTCCATCAGCTTTGATGATTCAGGTCAATGCTAAGCACTGGAGATGGTGACTCGATGGGTGTTCTGATGCTCAGTCATCCGTGTCCTTGGTGAGGTGACAAATGCGTCACTGATGCTAGTTGACCGATGGCTAACTTCCCACACAAGCCTGGTTGGTCATGACAGTGCCAGTGAGCCCGCAGGGCCAGAGAGGGTGCCCCTGAGAACTCTCCGCCACCCCCGTCATCTACAGTCACAGAGGTGCCTGAAGAGTGTTTTCTGCAGGTGGGGAGGATAAGACAAGGACTGTGTCTGCTTGGAAGTCACACCCAGTAAGCTGCCCCCCCCCCGCCCCCGTCACCTGCCTGCACTCAACCAACATGTGTCTGCAGGACAGAGAACGCACTTTTAGCATCTTCTCATTTGTGCAAAAGACAATTCAGTGGGAGTCTCCAACAGTAGGGTGGTTTTTTTTTAAAGATTTATTTATTTGTTTGTTTATTTATTTATTTATTTATCATAGACAGAGAGAGAGAGAGGCAGACACAGGAGGAGGGAGAAGCAGTCTCCATGCCGGGAGCCTGACGTGGGACTCGATCCCGTGACTCCAGGATCGCACCCTGGGCCAAAGGCAGGTGCTAAACCGCTGAGCTCCCAGGGATCCCCCCAACAGTAGGTTTTCAAAATAAAGGTTTGGTGAGGGGGTGGGAATGGAAAGACGTTTCCAGCCGAGGCAAGAAAAGGGAAGCTCTGTGTGTGTTTGGGGGGGACCAGGAGTCCTCAGAGACACCTGTCCCATTGGAAAGGGACAACAGTTTTCAGGATGACATTCTGTGATGCTATTGTCCCGAGTGTCTCTGGCTTAAACCCCGGAAGGCGGAGTGAAGCCAGCGCTGGCTGTGGAGTCAGGGGGCCGTGAGCTTGAGTGGTGGCTCCACTGTCCCCGAGCCGCATCCCTGCGTCACCCAGGGTGTCGTGAGGCTTCGGGGAGAGCATGTGCGGGTGTGCTGGCGGGGTGCTCTCCAAGCCCGCCCGGCGATCGTGTCTCTGCATCCTGCAGTTCCTCCTCTGCTGTCTTCGCGAGCCTTGGGGGACAACTGGGACAGGTGTCCTGTCATGGTAAATGCTGGAGGCTTTCTGTGCTCCTGGGGGGAGGAGGTTGGAGCAGGGAAAACTCTGCCAAGCGGCCAGCAGCCTGAAAATGTGCCCAATTTGTGGACATTATTTCACTTGTGTCTACTCCGAGGGAAGTTTCTTTCTGTGCAAATGAGAGCCAGTCTGTCACCTTCGCTCAGGCATCCTGTGCGCACCGTCATGTCCGTCACGCATATGGTGCCTGGCAGGGTGCTCCTCCACTCCAAGGCCCTTTCTGGAGAGCATCTGCTAACCCTGCCAGCCTGATGCCTTCCAACCTCAGCATGACCTTTTCCCAGGTTTCTTGCTGAATCCACCAATTAGCTCGAATCGTGTCTGACTGTTTTGAACTATGTCTTGTTAAAACATGGGTGGATGGGGACCTGGTGAAGTCCAAGAGTCACTCCAAGAGAACCAAGCCTCCTAATACAGCCCTGATGCCACGAGCGCTCTCCTCCACCGAATGTACTCAGAGGTCTTTGCACTCGAGTCGTCAGTTTGACTTTGGATGAGTCTGGGTAGGGATTTGGAGCTTCTCGAAGCATTCCTCATGACACTTCCTCCAGGAGCTTTCGGCAGCTGAAAAGCTAAATTGCATGATTTTTTTGGAAAAAAAAAAATCAGTAACTGACTCTGTGCTCAAGTAATCAATGATATATCACAGATTATCCTTTCCTGAGCAGCTGCACTTCAGCTCATAGGATCCCTGTGACCGCCCCAAAACCTGCGCCTTAAAGAGTCAAAAAAAAAAAAAAAAATCAGGGATCCCTGGGTGGCGCAGCGGTTTGGCACCTGCCTTTGGCCCAGGGCGCGATCCTGGAGACCCGGGATCGAATCCCACGTCGGGCTCCCAGTGCATGGAGCCTGCTTCTCCCTCTGCCTGTTTCTCTGCCTCTGCCTCTCTCTCTCTCTCTCTCTCTCTCTCTGTGACTATCATAAATAAATTTAAAAAATTAAAAAAAATCACACTAAAGTTTCAATAGCTCTGTGTCTGGTGGCCAGTTGGACTGAGCTCTCTGAGACGACATAGGGTTCCTTCCACTTTCCCAAGGAAGGTGGCCCTTGGGGTACCTTGTACTTTTGCAAGTCAGGTGGGGAGGTGGGGAGCAGTGATGTCCTCTCGTTATTGGGAAATCTATCTAGTGACCTGGCTTTTTGCCTTCTCCAGAGTTGTTGTCCTGCCCCGACTCCAGATATTTACTTCCTAAGATTCTATGGAGGGAAGTGCAAAAGCTAAGTGGGGAAACTTCATATCCAGGAAGCCAATAAAAACATGCTTTATCTAATACATGAAAGACTCTCATAACCTCCAAAATGGCTCTCTGGAGGTTCTTTATTTTTTTATAAGGCAAGTATTTCCATTCATAGATCACCTTTCACTACTTCTGATGTTTATTCTTGTATTTGAGAACTATTCTGGTTTGTTACACGTGGGAAGTGCAGGCAGGACGTGCCAAGCAAATCTACCCGCCAATTCCCCACGCAGACTCCCGAAACTTCCACCAATGAAAACTTCCACCAACACAGCACAAACAAAACCTACATTTTTTAAGGTGATGTCTGCTTGAATGATTTGCAAATTGCTTGGATATCATAGGTGACATCAGTAAGGGGATGAAATATATATATATTTATGAATATGAAATATATATATATATATATATATCAAGGTTTTCTGTATATTTAAACAATTTCTTCTGACCAAATGGATTATTTTAGGTTTCCACACTCAGAGTAATTAGTGCATATGGTCCAGCTGTGAAGAAATAGCCGAGGATTCCTAACTTATTATTAATTAGGCTCATTAAAATGCAAGTAAGAGAACGTTGCCTAGGTAAACAATACCTTATGTCAAAAAGTCATTCCTTGACAAGAGCTAGTCTTCCTAACTAAAGTCATTACTGATATTTTGTGAAGGGTTTTTTTTTTTTTTTTTTTTTTTAAGGCACCATGGGTGCCAGTTAACTACTTCTGACTGACATCAAGGACAGACACGCAGAGCTGGAAGGAGCCAGTGGTACAGCACAGCAATTCTTTTCACATCATTTCAAAATACGTCTGGGGCAGGTTAAAGGTTGACAGCCCAATGACAGGCCTTCTTCAACTGCCGGGGTGTCACAGCAGGAGCGTGTCAGGAAAATTTTCTCGGCCCCTCTGAATTTCTTACATGTTCACATTTCTTTTCCTGTCTCATAAGTAGGGAGGGATTGGCAGCTTTGTGACAAACACCTGGGCAAGTGAAATGTGCATTATCCCTGTTAGGAACCAGGGGGGTGGCGAGGGGAAAAGACACCTGAGCTCAAGCAGGAAGGCTCCCCTGGTGTTTTGCCAAATCAAGGGGAGATCAGGATAGACAAGTCCAGAGGGACACTGAGCATGGGTCCCATGTCCTGTATTTCGGGACACTTATCCAAGGGGAGTATATAGGCTAGTTCAGGCCTCTGCCTCCCCCCCGCCCCCCCCCGGAAATGCGGCTCCACTGTGTGGTGGCTCAGGAATTAACTCAACTAACTTGGTGGAAAAACTTCCCGGTCTGATGAGGGTGAGAACACAGGCTCCAGGGGATTTGAAGAATCAACGCTGGGCTTCCATCCTCAGGTCCAGGAGAGTGCCCAGCTTCAGGGTCTCGAGCTATAGTCAGGATATTTGAAGGTCTTGGGTATTATTATTCCCCAGGTATAATCTTCTCTCCGGGGTTCTTTGTTTGAAAGCAAAGAACAGAGCTGCAATCCCCGTGCCAGCTGACTTCTAGAGTTCTAGAAATGTTTCCCTGTCTTTAAAAGTCCATGCACGCGTCAGTATAAATCACTACAGGGATGCAGGCTCTGGTCTAAATGGATCAAAAGAGGCTATTGACAGATGCTGAAATGAGTGTCTACCTTTAACACCGGGTCAATTGATAAGTGTCTGACCTAGACTTTTGACTGACATGAAGAGCTGTCAAGAAGAAATCGTCTATTCCGGTGATGACAATGAGGCAGGAGCAGAGGAGAGAGAGGCAAGGAAGCCCAGGGAAGGGCCTCACTCCCCGGTGGACGCATTTGTGTCCTCCCAGGTACATCCCGGGCAACTACATGTTTGATGATGACATCTAGCACTTGTGCTGGATAAAGGATTGGACGAGTCCAGTTAAATATGGGAGTTCTAGGAAGGAAACTTGGAAGCAATTAGTTTGTTTCAATCGAATAGAACATTATCAGTAACATTATTTTTAATTCTTATTTCAAAATGATTAGAAGAAAAACATTGAATCTAAAGCAAAATTTTCCCATGCTGTCACATGGAAAAATGTGCAACTTTGAACAGAAATCTACATTAGCATGTTAGAAAGGTCCAGAAGCACCCAAATCTGTGCTACTCCTAGTTCAGCATTTGGGCTCATGAATTCCCCAAAGCAGGTGCTGTTGAGTGTATCGTATTTTTGTGATATCATTTATTTTATATTTTTATCTAAATAATATCTGCCAAGTTATTTCCTTTAGGGGACTTCATATGCCCAGAAGCTATAATTTTAAAGGTCAGGTTTTCACTGTTGAGTTGTGCTGCTGTGTCCTACAGACAGGAGGATTCAGTTGTTAAATCATGATGTCACCCAAACCCAGACTGTCCTTCGCTTGGGGGCTGTCTCCACTGCTCCA
Source organism: Canis lupus baileyi (assembly GCF_048164855.1). Lineage (NCBI taxonomy): Eukaryota > Metazoa > Chordata > Mammalia > Carnivora > Canidae > Canis > Canis lupus. Next base: position 10,898,633 of record NC_132875.1, on the reverse strand, counting down.
CAGAGATGCCTCTTCCCCAACCAGACAGGTCAGTATCATCACCGCTACTTTACAGATGGAGTGGGGAGACCGTGGCTCAGAGAGGTTGAGGAACTGACCCAAGGGCACTCACGTACTTGCTTTTTCATATAATTGAAATTAAGAGGATGATGAAAAAGAGGACTATTTTATAAAGAAAGTTACCTTTTGAAGCTAGTTATTAAGACTCTACTCAAGAAGATTCTGAAAGGCTCTATCATACTGTGGTTTTCACCTAAAAGACAGGATCAAACAAGGTTGCATATTTACACGCTTAATTTTGATAATAATAATGACAAAGATTGTGATGGTGGAACTAGTCTCAACGTTGTATTTAGCTGAGGTACCACAGCAGTGAAATATTTACTTTCCCTCTATGATACTACCAGATGATTGACAGCGCCTTACAGATATCCTATATAATACACATCCTGTATGATCCATATATTCAATATCTTCAGGATATTGAGAGAATAAAGGCATCATATGGATGAATGATTTTTTTTTTATATATAAATGAAGTATTTCCATTAGTAGGTTACCATCCACTACTACTTGTGCTTTTTCTTAAACCTGGGGACTCTGCTTCTAAAGAATACCTAAAACAGTGAGCTGGTGCCATCTTCCTATGTATCCCATACTTCAATCTGTTTATTCACTGTCAATGAACATCTACTAATCATTTTCAGGCATGATTAAGTGCAAGAAATACAAAGATGAGGAGGTTATGATTCCTAAACTCCAAACCCTTGGAGTCTAGATGAAGTTTAATGACCTGTATAGCCCTAACACGATGAGGTACTACTGCTATTGTGGCTGACTTATATGCATAATGGGAAATGGGTCATAGGTTATTCAAAAGAGAAAGTCCTATCAGGGACAACAAGTTGGGGAAAATGGTGGAGATGGGTTTTAAAAGTGAATCTGAAAACAGGAAAGATGTTGAACGAATGGACAAGGAGGAAGTTAAGGAGGATGGAAGGGTACACGGAACTCATGAGTATGAAACAGGCAGGTTTGTTTGGAGCACTACAGGCAGTGTGGTTTGGCTATAGTGCTAACAGGTCGTGAGGAAGGACAAAGCACGAGTTGCAGACAGAGAGTTGGGAATGTGGACATTGGTTTCTTTTTGGTCATCTTGCATTTACTCACCATTTTGGGAATCATAGCCCTTGATTTTCATGTGGGGATCCATTTGTACCATTTTCCTCTCAATCTACGTGGTTCCGGAGAAACTGCTTCCACCACCAGCTCCAAGATTGCATAGGACTCAAGTCCTAGACAAATCAGAGCACTTGGCCACCATGTGATTGGCTCAGGGATGGGCACGTGCCCCATCAGAACCAATAAGGTGTCACAGGATACCAAGAGACAGAGGTTGTTATTCTTTCCTTGCTCTTGAAGTGGCAATAGCATGAGGCAGGTGCTGCCATTTGCCTTCTTACTACCAGGACAGGAGAACCCAGCTCCAAGAGCAGCCAGCCCAGAGAAATGGGAGCTGAAATATGGGTGGGGAGAAACTAATTCCTGGTGCCACTATTTGAGCCCTCAATCACGTTCTCCCAGAAAACTGCCAAGGGCTTTTCAACTTTTGTTTTGCTTCTGTTTTGAATCAGGAAGAGTTCTAACTGGTTGAGGGAGTTAAGGGTCAGTGTGTTTCCTGAGGAGGGTGGTAGGTGAGGGGACTTCGGGCAAAGAGTTTGGATTCTGCTGTATGGCAATGAGGGGGACCATTAAAATATTTAAATCCGGTCACATGATTTAAATGACATGGTCACATTTTTATTTCGGAGAGATTGGTCTGGTGGCGGTATAGAGGCTGCCAGAAGACAGGCCCAGAAGAAGAAAGACTATTTAGAACCTTAAGTGATGGAAGTGAAGCCTGGGGTTAGACAGGAAGGTTCCAGAGCCTGGTATCAGCGAGACAGATTCTATTTGCCCCACCATGTTTTATTTCTTGAGTGTGTTCTCACTCAGACCCATACCTTGCTCTTCACCCCGTCCCCATTTGAAGAGACCAAGAGTATGAAGTGAATACAACTATCAAGACACTCAGATTCTGAGGACGCACGGGGGCAGATTATGATGAAAGTCAACCCAGAAGTGACAGAAGCAGAGTCCACCCAGGATTCAGTGTATGTGTGAGTGAGCAGGGTGGGGGGCGGGGGGGGTCATGGAGCAGAGGGGCGTGAAGGAGGGACTCTTTCCACTTTTCGGTTCATACCCCCCTCATCTCAAGCCGTTGGTGATACGTGCACATTTGGGAAATTATTTGTAAAACCTATCAAAAGGAAAACTTTCAAGAAAAGTAACGTGAAAGAACAAAGCTGGCACTGCCCCCAGGAGGCCTTCACACTGTGAGCGGCAGCACAGACCAGTCTGGAGACAGACGGGGCTGGGGTGGGGGCAACCTGCTTCTGCAGGAACAAATGCTCAGTCCTTTCCTCTCCTTTTCGAAAGTTAATATTCTCGGAAAGAAATGCCCAGGTCACACTTTGCAGGAGCACAAAGACTAGACCAGACAATTCCCAGGCTTGAAGGGCAGAGGGGGACTCGGGAGCCCCAGAAGGCTGGGTTAAGGGTGACAAGCAGAGCCTGTGTTGGTGGCCCCCATGTCCACCCTGCTTCCTGTCCCCCAACTCTGACCTCTAAGGACTGCGGCCAGGGCTCCAGGGCCCTCCTGCGTTTGGTTGATTTATCTCAACGCAGTGTCCCAGCACAGAGTGAGGGAAGGAGCAGAATGGGGCCATGGTATGAATTTTCCTGACCACCTTGAGTGGCCTCTATAAAAGGAACTGCTCTTCTCAAAGAGGCCAAGTCTATACAACCCTTCTAGTAATCTCTTCCTCTCCTCGTTCCTTTGTGCCTAGAGGTGCTGACAGTTGTGCTACAGCTAACCCCTGATTCTAGGTATCTCCAGGGTTTCCCCAAACCCACCACACATTTGTGATTAGTGATTGGCCTCTTCATAAATATCCTTACTTGGGCATGCCGTCTGTTAGGACCTCCCCTATGCAGGGCTCCTGTGTATTCGTCTCCTCTCTGTCTTCCCAAGCCATTTATTCTATTTTCGCTTGGAAATCAAGACAGGTGCACGATACAGGATGAGTTCTAGGAAAACTGTCCAGATACTTCCCTGTAATAGTTATAGGGGTCTGCAAAAGCCCACATTTCCCTCCTGTCCCAAAGTGTAATCCCCTTTTATTTGCTGCCCACAAGCACTTTACATATATTATTGTATCTAATATAAATCTTATAACCCTCTTCTCAGGTAGGTATGATTTTCATCCCATTTTATGGATGAGAACACTGAGTCTAAGGCGAATAACTTGGCTGAAGTTGCAAGTGAATGGCAGAAAATGAAAGTGGCCAGGGACAAAGGACCTGAGGTTCTCAGGAAAACTTGCCTGCTTGTAAAAATGGCAGAGGCTGGCCTGACTCATAGGGCACTCTCGAGACCCCTCTTACTTTTGGTTTTCCAAATTATAAAGAACTTTAAAACGTGCTATTCCACATAAAAATGGTAAGTCTGTGATGACATCAAGACTTGCACATCCACTTGCCGACCTGACACCTCTACTTGGATGTCTAAGCGCATCTCAAGCTCAAGGTGACCCAGGTGAAACTCTGTGCGCAGCCTCCATGGCTCCTCCCACAATCATTCCCTCCCAGTAAAGGCCAACTCTCCTCTTCTAGTCCTTTCTGCTGAAACCTGGAAACCTCTTTGCTCTCTCTCTCTCATGCCTCTCACCCATCCTGTGTGGAGCCCTGTTGTTCTATATGTGGCAGGTTGAATTGTGCCCCCCTAAGTTCGTGTCCACCCAGAACCTCAGGATGTGACCTTATTTGGAGGTAGGGTCTTTGTAGGTGTATAGTGAAGGGTGGAGATGAGATCGTGCAGCATCAGGTGAGGCCCTAAATCCAATGACCAGTGGCCTCAGGACAGGAGAGAAGGACACAGAGAAACAATGTGTAGATGGAAGCCAAGGCTGGAGTAATGTCCTCAGCGTCCTCACGTGCCCCGACGTGCACAGCACACCGCACCCTACGACGCTGGCCCCCACAGCCTCTTGGCTTTCATTTCCTCCTATGTCTCCCCTTTCTCTGTCTGCTCTGGCCTCACTGGCCTCCACCCACCTCAGGCCCGGTGCTGCTTCCGGCCTCTTGCACTGGCTGCTTCCTTCGCCTGGACCACTCTTCCTTCTGCTGTCCCCACGGCTCCCTCCTTCTAGGCTTTGCTCAGAAGTTGCCTTCTTGCAAAATAAAATAAGATGAAAACAGAGAGGGAGGCAAACCATAAGAGACTCTTAACTCTAGGAAACAAACTGACCGTTGCCGGTTGGGAGGTGGGTAGGGGGATGGGGTCACTGGGTGATGGGCACTTGATGGAATGAGCACCGGGTGTTATATGCAACTGATGAATCACTAAACTCTACCTCTGAAGCTAATAATACACCATATGTTAACTAACTTGGATTCAATAAAATTTTTTTTAAGAAGTTGCCTCCTCAAATATTTCGGATAACACCCCCCACACACCCATACAAGCCACACTTCCTCTCTCGCTTACTCTGCTCACTTCCATCCATAGCAATCATCATCTTCTAACATTCTATGAAATTGAATTTCTTATTGTGCATAATGACTCTTGTCTGGTCCCTCCCTGTGCACTGGAATGTAAGCACCGTTAGTGTGGAAATCTTTATCTTGTTCATCGATGCATCCTGTGTACCTAGGATGGTGCCCAAAAACATAGACGGCCCTCAAAAATAACTGTTGGATGAAAATGAATGAATGAATGAACAAATAAGAAATGGTGGAGGAGGACATCAGAGAGGTATCAGGGGCCGGATGTAGAGACTTTTAGATTTGGGGAAAGATTGAAATTTCATTCCACGTGAAAGGAGTAACAGCATCTAACCTGGGCGAGGTATTGCATCCTTTCTCTACCTGTCAGAGGAGTTCATATGGTCCAATTTCCTCTGCCTCTGAACAGGGTCATTTGAAGAACTCTGGAAACTTACTGATAGTGTCTTAAAAGGTCCTCACAGGAGAACTTGCCTCAGATTACACGTGGATGTGTAACCACGACTTTGTGTATGTGCCTCAGGATCTTAACCAATTAATTTAAAATATGGAACAGGGATGACAAACGTAGGAAATTTTCAGAGGAGCGGTAACCAAACCTTCATGACAAATGAGGCCTGATTTGTCATCAGAAGGGTTCAAATGATGGTATAGGTTTAAAAAAAAGAGAGAGAGAGAGAGAGAGCGTGGGTTTCTGCACCTCCCTGGTATCTGGCAGCAAGATCTGGCTTCCTGGCCTGGGCGCCTCTGCAAATGTTATCATCCTAAGACAATCCTGTACGTGGCCATGGAAATGTCCAGTAATTGAGAATTGCCTCATTCTCAGCTGGCATCTTTTTCTGTTTGCCCATCAAATGTTCGTGACTGTACCCTGGGGTAGGGGTGGGGGGAGACATTACCTTTTAGAGGCCTCATCTAACTTTCCTCTGAGCTCAAAAGGTACATTTTCCTCGGAGCCCAAAGACACATCCCTGGTAGAATTTGTCATCACTTTTTCCTTCCATTTCGGTGCAGCAAATTTGTTATCACAATGCTTCCCTGACCTTCTCCTTCCCTCTCCATCACGCACTGACACATCTAGCCTAAATTTGTGTCTTGCATCACCTCAGGAAACTCATGGCTAATTTCATTATTTGGGAGAGAAAAATGCAAATGAAGCCAGACAGCTGGTGCTTTCCTCGGGCAGAGAGTGATGGAGGGGCCGAGGCCCACCTCATCAGAGGCGCCCCCACCCTCCTGCTCGCAGGGCCCGGCGGGGCGAGCGCAGAGGCCGTGAGCCGCAGGAACAGATGGCTGGGGCGGGGGGAGGCCGGCCGGCTGGCCGCGAGCTGGGACAAGGTGGGGTGTCAGCTGCCTGGGCAGGTAGATGGGGCACACGGGGCGCCCAGGAGCCTTCAACAGCGCCCCTTCCTTAGGGGCTAAGGGAGCCCTGGATGCAGCCGGAGGGGCTCTGGCCCATCCAGCCCGCCTACGGCTCATCTCCCGTGTCTATGCACTCAACATCTGTTGTGCCCCTAAAGGGGATACACATCGAGACAGAAAGGGGGGGAGTGCGAGAACTCATTTCCTTCTCCCGGAGTGAGTCTCCGTCTGCAAACCCAAGCGTGCAAGACGTCCGACTTGATCCTGCTATAACTGAAGGTGATTTTGCTTTCTGATCCTATCCTGCTCCAGAGATAGAAACCATCGCATTCAGCATCCCGCCTCCCTCTAGAGTTCCCTGCAATGCACGGGGACTTAGAAAGTTCCGGGGGGGGGGGGGCAGGACGTCTGTGTGTCATCTGTCCAAGTTGCTCTCTGCTAAGATACCCATTGGCCCCCTCAGCCCTGGAACATCGGCCCATGCAGATTGCTACCGAGGAGGCCTTAGCTGGCTGCTGCATCCCTCCTTCTTACTGCCTTCCAGGTCCTTCTAGGATGCGGAGCTGCCCAGTGCACCAGGGCTGGGCCAGGCCAGGGCAAGCCTGCGAGCGGTCTCGGGCCCACCCCGCCTGTGGACGCTCAGGTGCAATAGGACCTGTTCCATTCCTGCCTCTTTTCCTCAAAGATGCAAAGCAGAAAGCAGGTTCCACCACACCGGGACACTCATACTTCTCTAGGTCTTCATCTATTCTGGGCCAGAAAACCCCATTGTTGCTCATTCTGTTTTCTCCTAAGATTTCAACCAAGAGCTGGACCCAAGGAAGAAGCAAGGGGAAGAGACAATAATGAAAACAAAGAACAAACCCAGAGCAGGGGGTCAGGATTTCAAAGATGTTCCCCTATCAGACAGAAAAGAAGAAAAGATGGGCATGCGAGAGGGAGGCCCTCGGCCAGATCCAGCTGGGATGGGTCTGGGATTCAGGTGTCCTTGAGCGTTTGGTTTGCTGACGGGATGCTTTGTGTTGAGGGAGGCTACCCTCGAGCACCCCACAGTCTCCACCACCAGAAACTGTCTCAGAGGCCCCTCAGGCTTTCTGGGGAGTTTAAATGACATATTGGTCTGAGGAGCAGATATGGGATTCCTGTGGTCCAATTTACCCCAGGACGGGCACCTGAAGTCCTAGAAATAGTAAATGCAGCTAAACATGGTTGGAGAAAGTCGAGAGAGAGAGAGAGAGAGAGAGGAGGAGCTGGATGCATAGATTTAATCACGGCCTTCGAATCATCCCACGGAGGACAGAAGCCTGGACAGGGCTTGCTGGGGACCCATCATCATTCCCTAGGATTGCACTGGGCCCTTCACATTTCAGAACACTCCTGCTTTGTTTATCTCGCTTTGTACTGGCAGAACCTCCATAAAATCGGGTTGTTTTAAAGGCCGGGAACAATGCAAAGGTGTTCTAAGATGTAAAAGGCCCAGTGCCGGGCCTTAGTGGCTCAGCTGGGGTTCCTGAGGCCCCTCGTCCTGAGCCGGCCTCTCCTGTCTCCTCTTCCTGCCACACATCATAGGGCCCAGCCAACTTCCTCCTCTTCCCATCATATTGTTTACTTTGTCCTGCACTGGGTTGGCATGATCATATCTCACCCTATAAATAGCCAAGTGAGATAGGCCTTCCCGGTTCCCGATCCCTGACCCACAGGACACAAATAGTAGGGTCCCTGTGGCAAAAGCCTAAAATGACCTTGGTTCTTCCCATCTACCAAATATGCGTTCAATGGCGCCTGGTCTTCCAGAAACTGACCCGGCCTGACCAGCACCATCCTGTCTGGGGTGGAAACCATGTACACGCCACCCCATTTGTCAATCCGCCTCCGGCCCATGTAAAGCACGCACCTTCCTGATGTCTCTGGACACACACTGCCCTGTCTCCAAAATCATCCCCCATCGAACAAATGAAAGGTTTTTGATCTCTATTAAATCTGATAATATTCAGGAGGAAGGGAAGACTGAGACACAACAGATGTTTGGGCTCAGGGTCATGAGACATGGGAAAAAAACAAACAGAGCTTTCATATTCAATTATCTTAGCTTATATACCTGTTTTTTGTTGTTGTTGTTGTTGTTGTTTGTTTTTTTTACCTTTAGACTCTTTGCCCTTTCCCAACCTCTTTTTGGGCTGTGGGCTACAGGTGCATGGCATCATCATGATCTCCTCTTTGCAGGGTGGGGGTGAGGGGGCAGGGAGGCTCTGAGAGGTGGGGTGGAGGGGCCCCGGGGCTGCAGGGGCTGCCCCCAGGCCTGCTGCTTGGGGGGGGCACACCCGGGACCCCACTCCTGAGCTCGGCTCAGTGGCCACATGCCCCCCTCGCAGGGCAAACAGCTGCGGCGAAGCTCTGTGGATGCCGTACTAGCATCTGCTAACCGCTTCCACATGATTTTTAAAGCAAATGTCACCCTGCATTGTACCAGCGAGCTAACGACACGTTAGCGGGTCCTCGTTCTCATTCCATTCACTTTTCCAGCGCTGGTTTACGGGGCCGCCTGCAGGGCCGGCTCGTTTAGTGGATGCTCGGCAGCTGGGTCACTTACTCCTCCTCTTGTCCCCCCGCTGCCTCCCTGGGGGGTCCCGACTTTTACCCATTGCTGGGCTTTCTCTTGTGCCACTGTCCACGGGGAGAAGATAGCAGTTGGCTTAAGGGGGACTCAAGCCTCATGCCCAAGGCCCTGCAGAAGGAGGCCCCCCCACTCTGGCCCCACCACTCAGGAGGCCTCCGGCCACTGTGCTGCTGCTGTGCCCCAGGCTGGCCTGGAACCCGGGCTGAGCAGTGGCTCTGCACCTGCCCCATCTGAGGCTGTCGTGAACTGTGTCCCCAAGTCACATCGTGAACTGTGTCCCCAAGTCACATGGTGAACTCCTAACCCCCAGGACCTCAGGACGTGGCCTTGTTGGGAAGCAGGGTCATTACAGATGTCATTGGTTATTTTAAACATTTATTTTTTATTTATTTTTTAATGTATTTATTCATGAGAGAGAGAGAGAGAGAGAGAGGCAGAGACCCAGGCAGAGGGAGAAGCAGGCTCCATGCAGGGAGCCCGACGTGGGACTTGATCCCGGCGTCTCCAGGATCACGCCCTGGGCTGAAGGTGGCGCTAAACCGCTGAGCCACCCGGGCTGCCCAGATGTCATTGGTTAAAAGGTGTTCCCACTGGAGTAGAGGGGACCCTTAATCCAATATGACAGCCATCTTCAGAAATGTCCTTAGGAAACGAGGAAATTCAGACACAGACACAAGTGGCACAGGGAAACGTCCTGTCAAAAATGGCATTGCGCTACCACCAGCTGGGGAGCCACCAGAGCCTTCCCTGGCGGCTTCAGAGGAGCACCTGCTGACATGGCGATGTCACACTTCTCGCACCCAGAGCTGTGCGACAGTAGATGTCTGTTGTCTGAGCCACAGTCTGTAGCACTGTGTTATGGCAGCCCTAAAAAATGACACATACTAAGATCTGATCCACTTTCCTCATTCCTTGCACCCAACGGAGCATCTGAAAGAGCCCCGAGAAGTCAGCACTCGGGGTCCCAGAGATGGCATCATAGGGTGGGCTCTCTGCTGTCACTGACAGGGCCCAGGGCTAGAAACCCCTGCACGATAGAAAGTCCCAGAGAGCCCTCGTGGAGATCTATGGAGGAGCTCTTAGGGGTGCACAGTTACAGCTGAATTATACCTACCCACTTACCCGGACCTGTAGAGGGTACCACGACCATCCCCCCTGTAACCTGGAGCCCCCCACACACTCTCGCCGTAAGGCTGTACTCTGTGTCCAGCCCATAGCGATGCAGACTTCCAGTTAGGAGTGTGCAGTAGTGGGGCTATCGATGTATTATTGTTTTCCCAGGCCCATCGTAACAATAACAACAATCATAATGACACCAATAACTGCCACTACTGCATTGAGCACCACTGAGCATTAGCTACATGCCAGGCCCATGCTTTATCTCACCTCCTTGCTAATGACCTTGGCAACTCATCTAACTTCTCTGTGCCTTGGTGTTCTAATCTGCAAAATGGAATAGCAGCATATAAAACATTTAAAAGTGTTAGCTATTATTATTACTCATAATTTTTTTAAAGATTTTATTTATTCATGATAGAGACAGAGAGAGAGGCAGAGACACAGGCAGAGGGAGAAGTAGGCTCCATGCAGGGAGCCTGACGTGGGACTCGATTGCAGGTCTCCAGGATCAGGCCCTGGGCCAAAGGCAGGCGCTAAACCACTGAGCCACCCAGAGATCCCTACTCTTATAATTAATATCATACATGAAGTAAGGATAATGTTCCCATTTTAAAGATGAAGTAACTGAGGATAGGGACGTGCACACAACTTAGGAAAGGCCCCTGTCAAGTAAGTGACACCTGGTACCTCGTCCAAAGGAGGAGTCCACTGCATGGAAGATGGCAAAGAGCATAACAATGCCTGTCACCAGGAGCAGCAGGCCCAACACATGACCCCACTGCAGGATTTTCAGGTGTCAGGGTCCCTTCCAAAAGACACAACGCACACAGGCACCGGATAGAAGAACAGTTTAGTCACACAGAAAAGAGGCAGAGCAAGATCAGCTCCAATGGGAAGCGTTGGTCCCCATGGCCCTGGGGTCTCCCCGCGCAGCTGGCATGGGGCATCCTTCCCGTGCTGCAGGCCAAGGACCTGGTTCCCTCCCCACGAAGAACAGATGGAGCAGTAGAGTGGACCAGACGCCCTGCGACACACAGACCTGAGCAGAACGGAGAACATGCGTTCGGTTCAGGGCGGGGAAAGCCACTGCCAAGGAGACAGGCCCACCGTAGGCTGTGAGGACCCTGTCTCTGTCAAGAAGGCACATTCTTGTGGAACTGTATGGGGGTCAGAAGACTGCACACACGTGACTTCCTCAACCAGCAGTCACCCTGAGAAACCAGCGCAGCCAGGACTTGAACTCAGGTCGTTTTTTCCAATCATTGTGTGTTGACTACCAACTGGGTACATGACATTGTGCCAGGCACTGTCATGCCTATGAAACTTTTCAGACACAGAAGTCACACTCTTCTGCAAAAAACTTGCAGTGGGGCACCTGGTGGCTCAGTCGTTGAAGCATTTGACTTTAGATTTTGGCTCAGGTCATGATTCCGGGGTCGTGGGATCGAGCCATGCGTCCAGCTCTGCGCTCAGCTTGGTGTCTGCTTGGGATTCTCTCTCTCCCTCCGCTTCTCCCCCCCCCCCGCACCTCTACTCTCATGCACGCACACTCTCTCTCTCTCTCAAATAAGTAAAGTTTTTTTAAAAAAAAAAAACGCTTACAGGAGCACCTGGGTGGCTCAGTCGGTTGAGTGTCTGCCTTCAACTCAGATCATGATCCCAGGGTCCTGGGATCCAGCCCCATGTCGGGCTCTCTGCTCAACGGGGAGCCTGCTTCTCCCTCTCCCTCTGCCGCTCCCCCTGCTTGTTCTGTCTCTCTCAAATAAATAAATAAAATCTTTTTAAAAAGCTCACAGTAATGGGGAAGCTCTGGTGGCCCAGCGGTTTAGTACTGCCTTCAGCCCAGGGCGTGATCCTGGAGGCTCGGGATCGAGTCCCACGTCGGGCTCCCTGCACGGAGCCTGCTTCTCCCTCTGCCTGTGTCTTTGCCTCTCTCTCTCTCTCTCTCTCTCTCTCTCTCTCTGTGTCTGTCATGAATAAATAAATAAAATCTTTTAAAAAAAAAAGCTCACAGTAATGGAGAAAATAAAGGTGTACTCAAAAATAAAACAAATTCTTCTATTTGAAAATCCGTCCTTTAAGAGCACATTTAACATACATCTATTGGGAATCTACGATGTGCAGGGGCCATGCCACGCATAGGGTACGATGATGAACAGGACAGCATTCTCACCCACAGAGCTGACGGTGGACCCACAGTGCCGCAAGCCGGCAAGGAAGCTAGCACTCAGTGACGTGAGAGGCGCTGTGCTACCCCCAAGAGATGCAAATAGGAAAGCTCAAGATCTGAACCTATGATCAGGGTCCTCAGCGGGCACGCAGTCTAAGGAGGGAGATGGAGAAGAACTGAGCGCTTTGGCCTCCACGGACACCATGAGGGAGAGCCTGCAGGCTGCTGCGGAGCCGGGTGGAGAGGGCAGGAGCCAGGAGTGGCTTCCCAGTGGAATGATGCTTGAGTCAACCTTGAAGGAAAATAGGTCTTAGACCAAAGAAAGGGGAAAACATTCTTCCCAGGAGCAGGGAGGACCTGTCCAAAGGACACCGGTGTTACGCAGAGTACTGCGCCCTTTCATGTGATTGTGATGAAGGCCACAAGGAGGGAGCAACTAGTGAGGACAGAGGTGGGCCCTGAGGCTTGGGACGATGGAGGCAGGGGCCGATCCTGGAAGACCTAAGCAGATAAAGTGTTCCACTCAGCTTGGGAACTTTCGGGAATGATGCAAGGAGAGCCAGAATTTGAAAGACACAGGGATAATTTGGATCCATGAGTGGAGAAGGGGCATTCTAAAGTAAAGAAGATGCTGTGGCACGGCTGGTGTGGGGAATCACAGGACCCCGGGTGTGTGTGTGGGGGTGTTCTGTAAAGCTTGGAACACCAGTGGGCACCAGCGACACATTGTCACCCGCTGGGCACTATCTAAACTGAACTAGACACGATCATCACGGAGCTCCACACGCACATGGGATACGTGGGCAGACTATAAAAATGACCAGGTAACTGCAGTGACCAGACAGTTGGTTGTCCTGCGACACTATTGAGGGGAAAGGAGGTGGAATACATACACATTGCAGGACAAGAGGACAGCCTTGGCAATTGGAACGGAGGCCCAGGATTCAAATAACCAAAGACAGTGGATGGAATATTTATAGGAGTGAAAGGCAGTGGATGGGAGGTTTAAAGAGCACATGTTGATATAAAATTGACAGGAATTTTCTGCAGAAACATAGCATGGAAGGTTTGGAGAAGTCATCAGCACACTTCTTAAAACATGCACCCACACACCACACACACACTCCACACACACACCACAAACACACACATTCAATCATTTATATATAATGTAGGTAGAGATAGATGTACACAAGCATTATGACTGCCACAAAAATAAAATGTTTGCTTTGTCATAGGAGATTTAAGCTTTTTTTTTTTTTTCTTTCAATTGATGGAATGCAATAACGAACAATAGGTAAAGGCTTTAGAATCGTGTATATCTTAACTTGCATACGAGTTCCACTACTTAGCACCTTGGCTGGATTTTTTTTTCTTTTTCTTTTTTTTTTTTTTTTTTTTGGCTGGATTGTGTAACTTCTCAGAGTCTTCGTTTCCTTATCTACGGGATGGGGATAATAATATTCACTTTAAAGCGTTATTGTGAGGGTTAGTTATATGCATTGCCTGGTACATAGGAAAACCTTCAGTAAATATTTTATACTTTTGAATAGCTTAGCTTTGTACGTATATATTACTGGCTTTCCACGTAGCACATACCACAAAAAAGTCAGCAAATAAAGAGATCTATTAGAAGTAAAAAGTCATCTACGGAACTCAAATCAATCTGGCTTACATAAAAAAGGAAATATTTTAATTTGTGTAACTGAAAAGATCAGGTGTTAAGTCTTGGCTTCGTGTAGGACAGTATCCAGAGGCCACCTCCTCCTCATCAGGGCCCTGTTTTGTATCCTTAACCAGCTCCCTTCCTGATGGAGCCAACGTGGCTGCTGGGGGGCCTCAGATGGGCCCATCACTGGGGAAGCAATCCCAGTGGAAATAGAGCTTGTTCTCCAAAAAGTCTCCCCCAAATACAGAAAAAGTCTCTGAATAGCCCATTGCGGGTCTTTTGTATTAACTTTGAAATCGTCTGGATGCTCTGGTAACACCAAGGTCCTGTGTCCACTTCCCGGGCTGAGGTGAGGAGGAAAGTCAGCCCAACCTGAATCCAAGAGAAGAAACTTGTGTCACCTGCAAATGAACCAGTTAATGCTCCTGCCACAAGGTTACCCGCCTTCAATGCCTCCTACCACCCGGAGAGATCACTGCTGCTATCTTGGTGCCTCTCCTTCCAGATTTCTTCGGCTACACAAATGTAAATATATATATGGCCTTCTAAAACTGTCTCTGCTACAAAAATAAATCAGATTGCACACTGGTTGACACTTCTTTTAATCAGTTACCAATATATCATGGGTTTTTTCCATGTGAATAAATATAAACCTAATAACATCTTTTTAAGTGGTTGCACAGCATGCCACTGGGTGACCACATCACAGTTTATTTCTGTGGTTTTATTAAGTTCTCTGAATGGGATGGACCCTCTAAGAACAATAGTGGGACTGGTTGGAAATAAGAGGGGTCCCATCTCTTCTTATTTGCAGCCTTGGATGGTGTGTGTGTGTGTGTGCGTGTGCATGCATGCACCAGTGTGAGCATGTAAGTGTGCAAGAGGAAATGCACAAGAATGTTTACATGATTCAGAGTCCTCAGAAAATGCCCCCAGGCTTGAGGCAGAAAAGGGGTCAGCATCTGCAGTCACTCCGTAGGTTAGGATCCTAGGTTAGGCCCCTTTCACCAGCCAAGGTTAGGGGCCCGGGTGAGCCTCTCAAGCGCAAGACTGACTCCCAGGCCTCCTCAGAAGGGGGTGGGGACCCCTGTCAGCGGCTGACTCCCCCGGAAGACAGGAGAGCTCACTCTGGTTTTTTTTAGAGATTTTATTCATTTATTCAGGAGAGACACAGAGAGAGGCAGAGACACAGGCAGAGGGAGAAGCCGGCTCCCCGTGGGGAGCTCAGGGACCCCGGGACCCCCACCTGGGCCAGAGGCAGAGCTCAACCTCCGACCCGCAGGGGTCCCAGGAGCGCTCACCCTTAGGGGCCTACGTTTGATGGCCTCAAGGTACGGGGGGACACGAGCCCCTGCAACGAGGACAGGACTACACATTTCTATTGCAGGCGACCAACACACGAAGGACATTTGTAGGGTCCCCGGGCGGAGGGGAGCGCCGAGCCCGAGGACCGAGCCACAGAGCCGCTTCCTCCGACAGCAAACAACAAAGAGAAACGTGTCCACGAAAAGGCGTGGGTGACGCACGAGTCTCCTTAAAAGGTTCCCGTCCCACGGTCCCCAGAGAACCGGGGCTTTTAAAAACAGAAGGACAAGGCCGCCCGCCACCGCGGGGGCCACACTCCCCGGGGCGCCCCTTGGCGGGGGCGGCGCGGGCCCGGGGCCAGCCAGGGGAGTCAGCCGCCGCGCCCCCCCAGACCCCGACCTGCAGACCCGCCGCCCCCGCGCGCACCCCCCACCCTCGCCGGCCCCGCCGCCCCCGCCGCCCCCGCGCCCCCCACCCCCGAGCGCCCCGACCTGCAGACCCGCCACCCCGCGCGCCCCCCGCTCCCCTGCGCCCCGCCCCGCGCGCCCCGACCTGCAGACCCGCCGCTCCCCGCGCGCCCTCTGCTCCCCGGCGCCCCCCTTGCGCGCCCCCCGCTCCCCTGCGCCGCCCCCCCGCTCCCCTGCGCGTTCCCCGCCCCCCAGCTCCCTCCTCCCCGCCCCCCCGCCCCCCCGCCCCGCAGGCCCCCCTCCCCCCCGCGTGCCCCCTCCTCGCGCGCTCCCCGCCCCCCAGCGCCCCCCCCCCCGCTTCCCTGCCCCCCCAGCTCCCTCCTCCCCGCCCCCCAGCTCCCGCCTCCCGCGGCCGGCGAGAGGCCCCCGGAGCGCAGCTGTGACGCGCGACGGTGCTCGGAGGCCGCGGACGCTCCGGGGGAGGCGGCGGAGGGGCCGGGGGTGTCAGCGGCTTCGCGTCGCTCCCGCCAGGGACGGGGCTTCCCTGGCTCCTGGCCGGACGGGGCCGCGCTGCCGCAAGGCTCGCCAGGAAAATTAAAAAATGGAAAATAATACTAAAACGTGAAGCTCGCTGGGGCTGCACCGCCCCCCCCCCGGGGCACCCCCCCACCCCCTCCTCGGAGCGCGCGGTGCAAGGGGCGCGGGGCTCCTTCCCCGGGAGGTGGGGCCCCGGGAGGGAGGGGGGAGGGGAGGAGGAAGGGGGAGGGAGGGGGAGGGAGGGGGAGGGAGGGGGAGGGAGGGGGAGGGGAGCCCTTCACACCTGAGGCTTCGGGCCCCTGCTGCAGGAGGGGACGCCCTCGTTCTCACAGCAGCAGGTTCTAGGCCCGCCCGAGCCCCGAGGCACACGTGTGAAAAAGGAACCGCTTTCTAACTCGCTCACTGCGGGTGGTAAGCGATCAGGTCCTGCGCACGTGGGTGGGGATCACAGGGGACCATAGAGGATGACAAACCTTTCCGACACAGAAAAATAGTTTTAGGGAGAACTCGCTTTGTAGAAAGAGCCTCTCCGTAGTACCTGCTGACAAGTACATCACTGCATGACTGGCGGTGGGTTTTTTTCTTTAATAAACTCAATTTTTTTTTTTCATTTCATTTGAACTGAGAAGTGGGCCTATAAACCCATTGATTCAAAATCCTTCTCTCAAGTTCAAAAATCCCACTACGTGATTTGCAAGCGACCAACTCCTTTCCCGGTTATGATTTGGTTAAACCAAAACGGTCCTAGGAGTACATTTTAGCTGTGTTGGGAGATGAGGCATTTTAGAAAGCAAAATCAGAATAGTGGTATGGAGGGAACCATCCAGATTTGTTATATGGGACAAAAATGGATATTTCAAAGCAGTGGATTATCCAAATGCAGAGTCGCCTGTTGCAATTTGGAATGTGGCATTTATGGTCCCCCCTCCCCCCGACAAATTAGACATATACACGTGTGTACGTGTGCACATGTGTGCATCTTATACTGTTCTCTGGAGGACAAGAAGAGGCCCAGTTCCTGACCCCAAGGAGCAAGACTCTAACTCACATAAAATGACACTACATAAGAAATAACAAGTTTTCAAAGTTATGCGTGAATTGGTGCCATAGGAGTTCAGAGATAAATCAGATCCACTCCAAAGCTAGAGGACTACCAAGTTTCTAACTTTCCGACCCATATTTATTGGCCTCCTCAACCCCAGGACCTTATCTCCCCTCATCTTCAGGAACCTATGTTGCCTAAATACTCAGGGTGATTCCATCTTAGAATATTAGCTAAAATCTCCCACTTCCTTGACAAAACTTTCAATCCTCCAGCTGTCTTCCTCTCTGCTTGGTCTACCGGTCTACTTGGTTACTCTTAAGGAGAGCTCCAAATCTTGATGACCCGATCTTCTCTTAATCTGTCTTCACTCCCTTTTCTCTCTCCAACCAAGTTCTAAGTTTCCTTCATTCATCTCACCTACGGCCTTGCTCCCCTGTCTCGGGCATGCGCAGAAACTTCAGCCCATAGTGGTTCTGCTCGTCTGTCAACTTCCCCCATTTAAGCAGCTAGACAGGTAGTCAACCATGGCATGATGAAGATGTCATGGATGAAAACATCCCACTCCGATCTTTTTTGGTTCAAAGAATCCAGATAGCAGATGAGAAAGACTTGGAAAAGATATGGGATGATTTATTAGAATCTGTCTTTTCTTGCTGACCACCCCCCCCCCCAAGGGAAGAAACATTCCAACTGGAGAGAAGAGAGAAGGAAGATGGGAAATGAGAGGAATGAAATGTGGGTGTGTCCTCAGCGAGGTGGGGGTGATAATCTATTGTGTCAGGTATTCGGGGATCTGAGAGCACAGGGTGGATACCCAGCTTCCATCTATAGCCCTGAGAGGGAGTGAGCCTTTTATAGGTGCTCTGCAACCAGAATAGTCTATGGCAAAACCCTAACAGCTGATGGGTAACTGGGGTGAAGGGGCCCAGAGGGAGTCTCTCGGAGCCACCGATTAGCAAAAAGAACAGTTCAATTCCTTGTGTCTCTAGCAGCCCTAGAGGGAGCTGAGAACGTTAGTTTTACCAGCTGGTGGATGCCCAGGGACGTTTGCAACCGGTGTGAAGAGAAGCTGAACAGGGGGAAACCGCCTAGGCCAGCAGGTGGAAATCAGCCGTGATCTCTCAGGAGAAACCACGTGGAGATAACACAGCAGAAAACCAGAGACGGTCAAGGGAGATGACAGGGTGGAGCCCCGAGGATTTTTAGGGCAGTGAAAATACTCCTTAGAGTATCATAATGATGGGGAAATGTCATTCTATATGTGTCCACAGCCGCAGAATGTTCAAGACCAAGGGTGAACTGTACTATAGACTGTGGACTTCGGGTGATTATGATATGCCAGCGTTGGTTCATCAGCTGGAACAAATGTGCCACGCCGGTGGGGATGTTGTTATGGCTCTGCAGGGAGTTTATGGGAAATCTCTGTACCTTCCCCTTCTTGTTGCTATGACCTGAGACGGCTCTGAACATTACAGTCTTAAAAAAAAAAAAAAAAAAAAAAAGATAAACGATTGGGAAGACTGACATGTCTGTGTAGTACAACATTGGACTGGAGACCCCAACTGTTGGTCAGATACCCCCCTCCCCTGGAGGGCTGCCCTGACACTTCGAAAACCCTAGGAGCAGGAGATAGGATGACCCCCCAAAAAACCCAAAAGAACAGAACTTGCTTCTATTTGCATAAAAAAAAGGCTGATACGTGAGCCAATTTGAGTTTACCCTGAAGTTTCTAGCCATGAGAAAGCAAGAGGGCTCAAGATACCAACTGAACTTAGTGATAGGAAAAACTACATACCTTGTCACCTACCAGCTTGGGGGACTCAAATTTGTACCATCTCACTGTCTTTCTGATGTGTGGACCCCTTGAAACCTCAGTCTTCTTAATCCTCTATTGCTATCCCCAGGCTGCTGAGCCCCACTGAAGACAAGGACATCAATGAAAGAGGATGGGGGCGCTGGGAGGGCAGGGAGGCGGGCTCTCAGGTCTACCCTCATTTGATGGGCAGGTTTAGACAGGTGAAGGGAGGAAGAGCAACACGCACAGCTGGATAAAAGGTGACAATTGACAAAGAAGGCGTTTCATGTGCGTTATTGCACCTGGTGCACCCGATACCCTAGGAGGGAGATGGACACCCCTGTTTGCTAAGGACCAAGGGCATGCAGCCTGTCAGCAAGAGAGCCTAGACTCTTCACTACCTCTCCCTCTCATGCTCTCTCCACTGTCTCGTGCTCAGGATCCCTGTCTGGCGTCCAGGAGGCTGGCTTGGCCTGATGGGAGTTTCCTTTAGCTCTTTTGATGAAAGGTCAGTTTTCACCTTCGGAATCCCACTGGACCCACGTGGGATTTACTCCCATTTTACCAACGAGCAAACTGAGGCCCGTGCATCTGTTCAAGGTCACAGGATTGAAAGCAGATTTCGCTCGCCGTGATTCAGCGACCTATCCGTCATTTCCTGCTAATACTAAGCTGTAATAGGACATCATTACCGTGAATTAGAATTAAATTAATTGTAAATTTCGAGAAGCAAAATACTGCCTGATTGCTGGAGAAACGTGGATCACTGGCTGCACTTTTTGCTCAGACTGCTATGAATGCCACACATGCGTCACAGTACAAGACAGTTATGGTTGATTCTATTTCCTTTCCCTTTCCATGAACTGCACGAAAATTACATATTTTAATCCAAAAAGGTGAGGAATACAAATGGGGTTTCTGGGAACAATGCTTAGAGTACGTGAAGCGTTGCTCTGTAAGTAGCAAATGGTGCAAGTCAAATGCTGATTATTTTTAACCAAACAATTTCTCCACCTTAACTCTGAAGTCAGTGGCAAATTTGTCCGTTTGTTTTCTTAAACCATTTCGCACTGGTGCCTTCTCCTCTTTAGATCATTTTGCTGCACTTGCAATTTGATATCTCATTCGTGGCTCTCCTGTCTGCAAACTCTGTTTAGTGCAAAGCTTTGCAGAAAAAAAAAAAAAAAATCTCTTATTTGACCATGAACTTTCGATGATCTAGTTAGCGTTACTGTCAAGCTTCCCGCGGTCTTTTTGAAAAGCAGGACTTGTCCATGCTGCCCTCTGGCCAACTTCAGTGGGACTAAAGCGCTAGCAAGAGCCATCAAACTGCCTGACGGCTTGTCACCAGCGAGGCTCCATTAATTTACACACATTTTCCACTGTTTGGCATCTACCATGATAACTCTTTTCTCTTCCAAGCAGCTCCTGTTTGCATTTAACACTTGGGTTAATTTTCATCAGAGTTTAAATTTAGCCATCAGTTATTTCAGGGGAGCTGTCAGCCAACATATGGAGAGAAGAAGAAAAAAATCCTTCTGAATTTATAATAAAGTGGAATCTGTTGAATGTGAAACAAAACCAACTGCAATATAGTGAGGCCCCGGTGGGGAGAGCAGGGTCAGCAAAGAATTGCAGAGTGGATTAGCTGTTCTATTCACCAGAGCCGCATCTGGGCACCTCGGAGCTTCTTGATATATCAAAAAATGATGGAAAGACACAGTTCAATTTGTCCCCCTTTTATAAAGGATAATTAACCTGTCAGTCTTGCTACTTTAACAACTTCATTAAATTGGAGGCGAAATGGGTGCTGAGAAGTCTTGTCTTTATCCAAAAGGAACACAGGGCACTTGTATAAATGGTGGGAGAAGAAGGAAAACACAGGCGCGCGCACCCCGATAATACTGTCTGGTTCCTGAAAAATGGAACATGCTTCTTCCAATTATATAATAATCCTGCCTTCGCTATGACCTGCTAAAAGTAATTTTCTTAACTCGGAAGGCAGAGGAAATAATGTCACAGCCCAACTAGGCCAGAGAAGCACACTATTGAAAAATTGAGGTTATAGGGTTTCAAATGCTGTTGGGCCAAACTATTTAAGACCTGGAGTGTTGGCTACCAAAGGTGAACAGCATTTCACAAGTAATAGAAAGAAATGAAAACAGAGCTCCCTCAGTTCTCAACAGCTCCCTCTGCCGCCCCCCCTATATTTGGCTTCCAGCATTTGTGTCTTGGCAATAAATCATTTTTTTTTTTTTTTACTACCTCAAAGATTCTAAACTTTAAAATGCACTTATTCAAGAGTATAAGAGCCTCCAAATCATTTTAGTGTTTGAAACCTTAAGTGATCTTTGTCGTTTTGAGTCATTGAAATGGCTTAAGAGTTTAGGGGATCCCTGGGTGGCTCAGCGGTTTGACGTCTGCCTTTGGCCCAGGGCACGGTCCTGGAGTCCCGGGGTCGAGTTCCCATGTCGGGCTCCCGGAAGGGCCTGCTTCTCCCTCCTCCTGTGTCTCTGCCTCTCTCTCTCTCTCTATGTCTATCATAAATAAATAAATCTTTAAAAAAAAAAAAAGAGTTTAGTCATCTTCTCTTTAGAAATTCCACTCTGTATACATGAGTACAAAGAAGAATTACAAAACATTTTTCAAATGTTATTAAAATCAAAATTATGTCAGTGCCAGTTAAAAAGGAAATGGTTTTGTGCGGTTGTTCATACAGTCCTAGTATTGCGTTTAATTAGTACAAATAATAATTTATTGTAAAACAATAATAAGAAATTTCAACTAGCTATAGTAAAGATAAATTTTAATGTGCATTTCTTGTCAAGATAGTAAAAATTCTGGGTCTCATCATATAATTTTCCAAGAAAACGATTTCATTTTTAACTTAGAATGATTAAAAACACGAACCAATCGGTATCTTCCCAATTTCTTTCTTGTTAATACTTTTATGAGATTATTAAAAAGTAAATACTTTATAAAGCAAATATTACCTTGAGAGGTTATTCTACAGTTATGATCCTTATGAACCATGATATTTTTATTTTAAACTCTTTTACAATAATTTGGTTTTGATAATTCGTGAATATATAAGGAAGGCAAAAATAGAGCAACTTATACTTCTTTTGGTACAATAGATGCCATGGAGATGAAAATCCATTTTATTACAAGGGATTTGTAGAAAGACAGTGACACTGTTCTTCACTAAGATATTTGCATGCTTTTTTTGGTGAAGACATCAGAATTCATCTGTTTTTTGATACGTTTGGAACAAGATTCGGTATACCTTGTAGAATAATTATAACTACCACAACAGCTACTCAGTTAATATTTAAGAACATAGCTATTCTTGTTCGTGCCTTTTGCAATGAAAATTGCCTAATTTCACAGAAATAATCATTTAAAAAATGAGAGATGATGCTTGTGAAGATCAGTGGCATTCAGAGATTTCTTTCAGAGCACATTTGGCTTTGTCGTATCAGTTACAGGGTTTCTATTTACCTCACCTATCCAAGGATTGTATTTATCATAAAGGAAACCATTCATTTTTATTCCGGATTTTGGAGAAAGAGCTGCTTCTCAGCCATCCCCAAAGTGACTTTTTCCTGGTCCTGAACTTGCCTGTCTGTACAGTTAGACAATAATTAAGATGATACACTTTGCATTGTTCCAGCTTAGACCTCTGTCTGCATGCATTTGCAGAGAAGAATTAAAATCTTTATTAGCCCCTCCCCAGTAGCACCGTCCAGAGGGGGACCGTGATTCGCAGTGGCAAATGTTCTTGCCACTGGTGCTTTTCCAAGCTGTACGCGATTCAAAATCGCAGTGGTGGACACACACCACCATGAGTGCTTTTCCGCGGCAATGACATCCCACCTTCTTATATATAGCACTTGGCATGTTTGCTTGCTGTGCCTTTTCGAGGAAAGACCCAAGGGCCATTGAGATTAGCAGGCTCCTCAGCCGTGTCACCCTCTCCAGCTGGTCCGACACCAGGGGCACTGCAGCCTGAAAAGTAAATGACTCTGATTCTATCTGAACTAATGTCGGGAGACTGGGGATGTTAAGAAGGGAAGCGGCACCAGTCAGAGCTTGTTGGACATTCACTACCTATAAATGAAATGGAACAGGGACAAGGGAAAAGGGGGAAGGTTTTGTGAGATTCAATCCTACTTCAGGGTCCCCAGCTAGGTTCATTTTACCAGGCCTCTGAAAGAACTTAGGGAGTGACACCTGGACCTTAATTGTCGAAACCAGGTGACTCTACTTGCCCAAATAAAAGATCCCAAACCAGAGGCAGCGGCCACCTCTGTCAGCATGAGTCTGGGAGGCAATGGGCTTCCACGGTTTGGGATGTACACATCTGCCCGATTGCAACTTCGTTTTGAATGCAGAAAGTGTTGTTTTAATTCAGCTGTGCATATCCTTCTAGTGTCTTATTCTAAGGCAACAAACCACTGCTAATTTTAGACAGTAAAGACAGCCCAAAGCTAAAATGAGCCGCTAGTAGCACGAACTAAACATGGGAAGAAATGCCATTTCCTATTGTTTTTTTTTTTTTTTTTTTGCCATTTCCTATTGTAACAAAATATTTAAATTGCTTCCCATCTAATCCCTGTAATTTAGTGATTTTTGTGAATGTAGGTCAGCCATTTGTTCGTGGTGATTTTTTTTTTTATTTATTTAGAGGGCATATTTCTTTTTCACTAATAACCTCCAAATTTGCAGTCAATTTATTTCCAAAGAATTACAAACTTATCAACGAAGCATAAATGCAATTAGGTCTCCTTATGTAAAGCCTGAGTAAAAGTATCCACAGAAGAGTTCTCTGAGCCCGATTTTAAGAGCGAATCCTCATAGCCTGTGCCTGCTATGAGGCAGAGAGGATGGTAAAGAGGATGAAGTGGTGGTTTTAACAGACATGGGTGTTTGCAACAACCGGTGAAAGGCCGTTATCTTCAATCCCCGATTTTCTTTTTCTTATGTTATCACCAAACTATGTTGTAAAAATCACCTCCACTCCTGCGACCAACACCACAATCAAAAAGAGGTGTGATAATTATCTGAGACGCTTCAATAAGCTTATTTATTAGCTGGCTATTTTTTGAAACTACTGATTTGGCTTTGTGTTTGGATGGGGAGCCACACAAAAGCCATGAGACACACAGGGCCACAGAAGGTGGATTAAACCAGTATCCCCTGATACCAGTGGTAACAGAAATGCCCCTGCTACTTCACATTTCCTTTGCTCATATTTTGGAAAC
The DNA here is from genome assembly GCF_048164855.1 of Canis lupus baileyi. Taxonomy (NCBI): domain Eukaryota; kingdom Metazoa; phylum Chordata; class Mammalia; order Carnivora; family Canidae; genus Canis; species Canis lupus. The sequence goes on along the minus strand of NC_132875.1, from coordinate 10,874,738 downwards.
AGGAATATCTTGAACCAGATCAGCAGCTATCCACGTGTAGTCCTCAGATTTGCCAGGACAACAAATGACTCATTTCCTTTCAGGCTGCTGGAGGTTTTGTGCCGTGTTTCAATGGGCATATCCCAGGCACAAGAGAGGAGCTGAGCCTCTTCACTGGGGGTTAGTAAAATTGCAGGGTGAAAACTGGATCCTGGTTTGGAATCACATAAAATAGCAATGTAATTTGCATATGACTTGTCTTATAACTTTCGAAATACAGATTTGCATTGTTAATTGAGACATGAGTTTGAGGAAACCTCATGTTTATCAAAACTAAAGCTAGATTGTTTTGAAATCGTGATTAATTCACACATGCTTGTATTTTGGGTTGGCTGAAAGGTAAATTTTTCATGGCACCAAGTTCAATTTGGTTCCAAGGGTTCCTCTTTGCTTCATTTCATGACAAATAACTGTAATTCTATATGGTAATATATAGCCTGCCTTTTGGGTAAGAATTTTAAATCCTCATCTTTTAGGACTCATTTCTCATTTTTTTTAACATTTTAAAAAGATTTATTTATTTATTTATTTATTTATTTATTTATTTATTTATTATTTGAGAGAGAGGGAGAGCACAAGCAGGGGAAATGTCAGAGGAAGAGGGAGAAGCAGGCTCTCCACTGAGCAGGGAGTCCAATGTGGGGCTCGATCCCAGGACCCCGACATCATGACCTGAGCCTGAGGCAGATGCTTAACCGATGGTGCCACCCAGGCGCCCCTTTTAGGACTCATTTCTACAAGTGTTTCATAACTTGCTCTTAGCCACCCTAATAAGTGTTGGGGGGCATCACTGCAAGTGAAATGTTTTAGATAAAGAAGCACTGCTGTCCTCATGTTCTCTCTCACTAGCCAGCTCCCCAGACCACCATTAGTGGCCACCACTAATCAGCGAAGCCCTAGTGGTGATCTTCCTGCCCCGATCCCTATAGCAAGTAAGATCACTCACTGTATATTCAAACACACACTTCCTCCTGCTGGTCATGATCTCTCAATGTGGACTTGTCTCATGGCCCCAGTTAAGCATTCTAAAACACTTTCCGTTCCCTGCAATCTAGCGAGCTCCTGGGTAGGCACTTAGGTAGGCTGTTATCCTCACAGTCATACGCAGAAAGCAGGACAACACCCATTTTACAAATGAGAATGATCTGAGTCTCAGGGATATTAAGTAACTTGCTCATGGTGACCTAATTATTCAATGATGACGTCAAGATTTGAAGTCCGGCCTTTTGACTTTCATATCCACTGGTATTGCTGCCTCACGTGTTCATATGCGTGTCTTGAATCTAGCACAACAAGTCATTCTTCTATCTATTACCTCAGAGTACCTAGCATGATGTCATGCTCATAATAAGTACCCAGTGGATAAGCCATGATTCCATAATTCCTTGGTGTATAGAGTGTGAGTCTATAACGAAACTCAAACACTTTGCCTTAATCATCGACTTACCTTGTCTGTCCTTTGTGTGAGACCTTCTTTTATCTTTTGCATCACTGTACCCCCAGGGTCTGACACCCAGCCATGTCTCAGGATTCAAGAGATCCAAGACAGGGAAGCACCCAGAGAGGAATGCAGATTTTGCCAACGGGAGTGGGCATCAACCTCTCTGTGGCATTTGGAAGATGAAACTTCAACAGTTTTCTGTTTCTGAACCCCTAGCATTACCAATTAATTAAGTTTTCCATTTAAAAAGATAGAGACCTTGAATATATAACCCTGGTGCCATACCTTAATTGTAGGTGCCAATGGCCCAGGAGATCAAGTGGATTCTCTGCGGACATCAAAAAAGTCCCAGAGGATAATTTTGTCTGCTTTTACTGGATCACTAATATTAGCTTGCTTTCTGGGCAATTGTAACTCTCCTTAAATATATTTCTAAAGGCCGCTTCCCTGTTTAACGACACAGGTGTATCTCTATTTGTTGTTGAATCAGGAACTTGGAAGTGACACCAGATGTCACTCTGCATACCTGCCTTTGACCTTGCATAGTCAGATAAAGGTACACATGCAGCGGTCCACATACGGGACAGCAGTAAAATAGGACTTGTTCTTAGGGACTGAATCACATCCACCCAAAAGATGTTGAAGTCTTCACCCTCAGGATCTGTGAATGTGACCTTACTTGGAAAGAGGGTCATTGCACAGGAAATCAAGTTATGATGAGGTCAACAGGGTGAGTTCTAATCCTATATCACCCGTAACCTTATATATGGAAAAACTTGAACACGCAGACACACATGCACAGAGGGAAATGTCATGTGAAGATGAAAGCAGAGATTAGGAGGATGCTTCAGCGAGCCAAGGAGCTCCAAACTTCCAGCAAACCACTGGCAGCTAAGAGAAGGGCAAGGAACCGATTCTTCCTCACAGCCCTCGGAAACCAACCCTGCTGACACCTTGACCTCGAACTTCTAGCCTCCAGAACTGTGTTAAAATTTCTGTAGTGTACGCCACCCAGTTTGTGGGTATTTTCTTATAGCAGATCTAGGAAATGAACAAACAGACTTGCCCTAAGATTTATAGACAATGGCCTTTAATTAAATGGCTTCTCTCTCTACTTAAAATTAAAAGAAAAATCATTTTTGTTATGTTTCTCATTAGCCCAAAGATACAAAGTCCGAGTCATTACACACAAATGTCATAAAGAAAATATATTAATTTTAGAGTACTGAAGATCAAGTCACTTTTGACATATCTTTTGAGTACCATGGAGGTAGGCCATATGCCCATGATGGTCTATGACAGAATGTTATTCAAGATGCTGCAAGATATGATCGTTTATTACAGAGGTGAATAAAGACAAAATACAAGTATGATTACGTAGAAAAATAGAAGTTGGTCAATATCCAAATATGACCATCATCTACCCAGTGTTGTTCCGGGTATCAGAGACATTGATTGAAGGTGAGCACTTCAGGCAGTCAGCTTGGATGGCATGCAGAAAGCTTACTGGATGGCACTAGAGTTTCTGGAAAGATATGGGGGCCGAGAATGAAGGGAAGGCCTTGGGGGCTCTACTCTCCACTCTGCATCAGTAAAAGTAGCTCCTATTTTACTGGTTTCATATACTGGGGTCGAATAAGGTTTCATTTGAAAACAGGGCTAGGCTGCTTCAAAAAAAAAAAAAATTGAGATTACTGCTTCTGCATTGTTTCCTGTCATGCCTCAAACCTACCAACCTGCAGAGCCATAGGTAATAGGTAGATAAGTAGATGGATAGAACAACCTCAGGTTAATTAAAATACAGTTTTCTGAGGTCACACAATTTCACCGTATCCCTTAAACTCACTGGATAAAAGTTTGAGCATATCTAAATCCACTCTCAGGAAGTAATGCTTCTTCTAATCATAACTTATTTTACAAAATTCAAACCTTTTGAGAGAATTAAATTAATCTGCTGGTATATTAATTTTCTGATTTGAAAAATTCAAGGACCTCTTGGCTCTGAGAATCCTCTGTTCATTTTGATGACTCTTTTCTTAAAAATGCTTTCTAATAAGTGATTTTCCTCCTTCTGAGTTTGAAATTATATGTGTATCTTCTAAAACCAGGCCTATTTTCTGATATATAATGTCAGGTCCTTACCGGTTGGGACTCTTCTTTTAAGCTATCAGACTGTGTAACGAGCACTCATCAGAACCAGGACCTCTGGTGCTGGGTGCCAGGTCTCAGCCACTTTGGGTTATAGCAGACAGTTTGCTGTACTGTGTTCACCTGTGCTCTGTCGAGTTGTGTACCCTATGGGCCCAGTACAGTTCAGCTTCCCTGGACACAGCACCCGACCTCAGACCAACTACTCTCAGGGTAGGAACCCTCGTCTCCTACCCTCGTCTCTTGCTACTTCAAACTATGACCATTTTGCCTCAGCAAGGTAACTCCCAACTATTCCTTCTTTCCACCCTTTTTATTCCTAGCTCTGTGTGTTCACTCGGGCTGTTCCTTTGTCCAAACACGTTGACCTACAACTACTTCCACCTTTTAAAAAAATCAATCCAAAGTTCCTTAAAGTAAACCCAAGCCTCTTTGTCTCCCCTTCTCTTCTGTACAGAAGCCACATGTTGGACAGGGTCCGGGAGGGCACAAGAAGATGCCTGCCTTTCTGATCTGCCCCCCTCTGTGTTCCCCTTTCCTCTGCCTAGAACACCCTTGGGCCTCAACAGTGTACCTGAATGCTTCCTACACTTAATTTCTTACAGATTCAGGTAGATTTACTGTCTTTCCCTGGTTAGATTTTAAACTGAGGGCATGGGACAAGCCCTTTCCTTAATTTGGGTTCCACATAGAGCTGTAGTGCCAAGCCTGCTTGAGCATTCAATTAATACCTAAAAGAGAACACTGGATTAAATTAGCTGAATTCTAAAGCTTTCGCAGATGCAGAAAACATGTCTGTAGTTTTTCTGCTCTTGCAGCAAAAGTAGGAGTGATGGTAAAGTCAATGTCAGTGGATATTCTTGACAGGATAATCAAGATGACATTGATGGCATATCAGGAACGTGCGCTCTCTGGTTTCTAACACGGGCCACTCCTTCACACTCGTGGCTAGTAATAAATCATTCACCTTTGACACAAACCTTTTAGCAACAGAGTTTTAGCTTACAAACTAGGAAGATCCTGAAGGTCGGAAAGAGGGTCTCTGTTGTAAACCTTGTCCGATTCTGGGCACCGAGTAGGTACTTAATAAATGCCTGTTAAAAATGAATGGAGTAATATAAACCTAGAGCCATCACCGGTGACAGTTGCACAGAGCAAGTGCCATTCATCTCAGTAAGCCAAAGATTCTTTTTTGCTAATATTTCTGTCTTAAATAAAGTGGATAATAGATAATTAAATTGCCTTCAAGCAGCTCTCTGAAATACGACTCGGAAAGCTTCAGTGATTTTCTTTAATATCCCGATCTGAATCCATTTGTTCCTTTTAGAAAGACAAATTAAAATACAACCACTTGAACACAAAACAGAGTCCTCTCCTGTCTGAATGTTCCTCTGTGGCTGCAGGGAGGAGCACTAATCACCATGTACACGGTTCTCTGAAATAGCCAGCTCTTCCCTGTTCCCTTTGCTGACAAATTGGTGACAAAGTGACATCACTCTGATTACACAACCCCTGAAAGATATTTACATAGTTCACAGCGTTGAAGTCACGTGTTGGGTGTATTTGGGTTGGGGGTGTCCATTGGCTCAGTCCAAAGGAATTGACTGGTAGTTTCTCGTAGTCTCTTGAAAGTCCTCTACTTAATGCTCTGTGCTTCCTCATCACCAACTTTGTCTTTCCTTATTATTTTCCAACTTGGAAAAGAAAATTCTACATATTTGGGGAGCAGCTGCTGCACATGTCTTATTCATTGCATGCCACCATTCTGTCTCCACAGCAGTCTGACTGCAAATTTCAGTGATCACATAGGTAATGGGGCATTGGGGATTTCTGGAATAAAACTAGCTGTGTCCCCATAACATTTACCCCTGGATCTCCTCAGCATTCAGATAGGATATTCCATTTACTCTTATCCATATGGTTTTCGCTGGAGCTGCTTCATGTATTTCATGTATTCATTCTGACCTTGCCTGAGGGACTTGCCCATGGCCTCAAAGGCAGAGAGAATGTATTCTTTGTCCCAGCAAACCCTAAAGAAGCTGACACTGCTCCTGCACTTATTAGGGGCGGGAGTAACAGAACAGGTTGACTGCATAATATCTCATTTTTAACATAGTCAGCCCAGGAAAGCAACCACTTCTCTCTCACACACGCACACACACGCATACACGTACGCAGTAACTTAAGTGACTTTACAAGTTCTTTAAATCAAGATACCCTTTCGCTTCTTCCCCTGACACTCACAGTAAGTCTTCTTAGATTTACACAGGCCGGTATCTCCTTTCTGGAAAAAAGAAGACACAGTAGTCCCTCTCCTCAATATAGGGGAGCCAAGAAACACACCTGTAGTGGAGAATGAATATTCTAATGTTTCCGAACCTTTTGGTGAAGGTGAAGGGGGCTTGTTGAAAACATTGCTGTGAGCAGATGGACCCCTGAAACCATCTGCTATGAAGCAACTAAATGTTCAATGATGCATTACGGAATTATTTAGCTCTCAAAGAGCCTGAAAGTAGTTAGTAATGATGGCATCTGTACCGAGAGCAAACAACCTACTTATATATGATCTATTACTTCATAAACTGTTTGGAGACCCTCACTTCTTAAAGAAGCAGCAGCCTTCTTGACTGCAGGTATACATTGTTACTAAAAAACAATAAATTATCATCTTAAAATTAGCATATATTTTCCTCCTTTGATTTAACTGAACTTTTTGTTGAACCCGTTTTTTCTCATTCTTCAATAGAAGTGTAGATAAGTCTTTTTGATACCACTTAAATCAAAAGGAAATAACGTGTATTTTCATTTCTTCAAATGATATCCCCTGGGTATCTTAACAGCTCAATCAATGTATCATCTTTTTCAAAAAAAAGTCTTTTTAACTATAGAAATGATATGTGTACTTTATGAACAAGTAGATAAGTAAAAATAGAAAAAAAGAAAAGAAGTTACTCCCAAAGACAATATCACCATTAGTATTTTTTTATGTATTTTCTTCAGGTCTTTTCCCCATAGTTGGTTTGAAAACAAACAACTAAATTTAGTTCTATAATCCCTACAAAGTCGATGTATTTCAGAAACTTGGTTTTGTAATATATAGCTGGATATTCCCTTTATTCATGGTCCCCTGGAAATACATAAAATTCAAACTACTATATCCATATAACAGAATACTATAAATAAAACATCCCCAACAAAACAGAACAGGCAATTAATAAACACAGCGGCATGGGTAAAACTCAAATGCATTATCTAAGAGAAAGAAGCCAGATCTAAAATACCACATGCAGAGTGGTTGCATCTGTATAACATTCTGGAAAAGACAAAACTGTAGAATAAAGGACAGATCAGTGGTTGTCAGTCATTAAAGATGAGGACAATATTTGAAGCATGGGTTTTCTTTCTTTCTTTCTTTCTTTCTTTCTTTCTTTCTTTCTTTCTTCCTTTCTTTTTTTTTTTTTAGGAATGATGTTATTATTCTATATTTTGTTTGATATGGGGGCTACACCACTACATGCATTTGCCAAGTGCATAAAACTGCACACCAAAAAGACTAAAGTTCACTTTTTGTACATTAAAATATAAATTTTTGGGCAGCCTGGTTGGCTCTGCGTTTAGCGCTGTCTTCAGCCCAGGGCCTGATCCTGGAGACCTGGGATAGTCCCACGTCAGACTCCCTGCATGGAGCCTGTTTCTCCCTCTGCCTATGTCTCTATGCCTCTGTGTGTGTGCGTGTGTGTCATGAATAAATTAAAAAATCTTAAATATATATATATATAAATTTAAAAAATATATTAAAAAGAGTCTATAGACCATAGAAATGAGCAGTTCTCAACTTTACCCTTGCTTAAGGAATTGTATTTATTCATTTAATAATTATTTATTGAGTACTACTCTATTCCAGGCACTGGTAAGTCCTGGGGATAGAGCAGTGACCAAAGAAAACCCTTGCACTCAGGAAGCTCATGTTCTAGTGGTGGGAAGCAGTAAGCAAAATAGAGTTAAATTTTATTAGTTCATGGAAAGTGCTATAGAGAAAATTGACGCAGAAAAGACGATAGGGAGGAGGGCATTTCTAAAAGGTAACATTTGAGCAAAGTCTTGAAGAAGATGAGAGAATGAATCCTGTGCTATCTGAGAGAGACCCCTAAAAGGCCCTAAAGTCCTGAGGGAGAAGTGAGCTTGGTGCAATCCAAGAACAAGAGGAGATATGGCTGGCCTGGGGGCCGGAAGGGAGAGCAGTGGGAAATGAGGTCAGAGGAGCAGTGGCAGTGGGTCTATGAGCATTCTACACAAATAAGAGAGCTTGGCTTTACCCTGTGTGAGAAGCGTTAGTGGAGGCTTTCAAGCAAAGCAGTATGATCTTACTTCCACTTAAGAAGAATCAGTCTGGCTGCTGTGGGAAAGTAGAGTGTATGGTTCAGATGGGGGGAAAATCAAAGAGGGAAACCAATCCGGAGACAAGTACAATCCACAAAGAGATGAGGGTAGTATGGACCAGGACGGTGGTGGCCGAGCTGGTGAAGACTGGTTGTAACCTAGATATTTCTGGAAGTAAAGGGATTTCATCACAGAACGGATGTAGAATGTGAGAGAAAGAGAAGCCAAGGATGACTCAAGGGTTTGGGGTTGATTATTTGGGAAGATGGATTTCTGTTAACTATAAAGGAAAAAAAGAATAGGCTTGGAAGAGAAAATTATGAGTCAAAATACAAGCTTAGTTTTTAATTTGTTACATTTGAAATGTGGACTTCTGAGTGGGCATATCTGATAGGTAGTTTGATATATGAGTCTGGAGTTCAGGGGCCACATCCAAGGAGGATATAAATTTGAGTGTTGACAGTACATAGATGGTATTTAAAGTCATGGGATCTATTCAAGTAATTTCCCCATGGCTGTATCCGAATGCTCGCACTCTTGCAAAACAGAAAACAGTTTCTAAGCTTCCATACACTACATCCTCCCCACCCCCTTGGAAATCTCAAGAAGAAGCATGAAGTGAGCTTTTTGAAGCATTTAACTGGAAAATGAGAAATCAGCCTTGAAATAATAGCAATGGAAGCTTCTTCTCCTTTCATATCCTGCTGCCCGAGAATTTCCCTTTGTTATGATCCCTGCTATGCATATAATATACCATCTATTAACTGTGTGAAGGGTATTTACACAGCAATGGCTTTTATTGTGAGGTCACCTTAGGAATCTGCTGTGTCTATGATATATATATATATTCCTTCCATATATATATGGAAGGAATTTTTTTATTTCAGACAATTTTTAATTAAAATCATTTTCATTTGGTTATGTATGGAATTATTTAGAAGTAAAACTACAGAGAGAGCCTGAAATATGCATATAAACCAAATTCACAGTGTGCAACTATGTATAAAGATACATTTACACAAATAATACATGTAAAACAGAAAAATTAGCTTATACTTCTCAGTAGTTAACAAGAACTTTTCCTATTTAATTCATTTTTTGTAAATTAGATGCTTATCAAAGCTAGTTTTAAAAACTCATTAGTTTTATTTATATTATTCCAAAATAATATTCTGAAAAGAATGTATATTTCTACCATCAAAAACATGGAAGAAGGCTGTCCAAGGCGGTGGCAATGGAGACACTGAACTTACTATTCCCACAGACACACCAAATCCACAGCTAAATACAGAATAATTCTCACTGGGAAAAAAAATTAAAAAGATAGCAGCTTCTATAAGAGGGATAAAGAGCCATATCTAGACTGTAGGAGAAGCAGAAACAGTCTCATCAAAACCCCACCCCCACCCCCATATAATAGGGAAGGATGTCACAGATTCAGAGCCTCTCCCTAAGAAGTGAGGGGTTTGTGTCATCAAGCAACTCAACCCTTGAGACCTGTCCCAGAGCAATGTGGCTTCCCAAATACCAAGCTTTGGAAACCAATTGGCCTTACATCCAGGGGACCTGAGGGCTGTGAGGAATCTGAGATTCCCCTTTTGAGGGGGTTGCATGTAGACTCACTTGTCCCAGGGCCCAGTACAGAGGTAGCAGTTCAAGAAGTGATGAGATTATACATGAAGGAAATTTACTTGCTAATTTTAAAGCATCTGTTGTAGGAGTGATGACTGGTTGGGACTTTCCGGGGATGGAGGGCCTGGTGAGCACCATTTTTGCACTCTCTCTCTCCCTTGGTAGCAGAGAAGCCATGATAGGGACACAACCTTGCTCAAGTGGGCAGGCGAGTGCAGTCCACACAGGGGATACCCTTTGGCTGCCTGCTCTTGGTGGTCAGAGGGACTTGGGTTTGTAGACATGACACTACAACAATCAGAAAGATAGTCTGGCAGAGAAAGACAAATACCATGTGATCTCACCTACGTATGGAATCTAAGAAGCAAAACAAACAAAAGCCAGACTTAGAACTAAGAACAAGGTGGCAGTTCCCAAAAGGGAGGTGGGTGGGTGGGGGGAATGAGTGAAATAAGTGAAGGGGATCAAGAGGTACAAACTTCCGGTTATAAAATACATTAAGTCGCAGAGATGAAAAGTACAGCATGGGGAATATAGTCCATAATATTGTGATAATGGTGTATGGTGACAGGTGGTGACTCATCGCGGTGAGTACTGAGGAATGCATGGAATTGTCACATCACTGTTGTACACCGAAAGCTAGTATGACATTGTCATTTATACTTCAGGGTGTTTTTTTTTTTTTTAAGTGCAAGACAGACCAGTGGATTTTAATATAACAAACTAAGTTTGTTCATGTTTCATTGAAAGTTCATGTTTCAATTAACCTTAAGACACTGCCACTTGTTGAGTTTGGGTGTACAAAAAAGACATCGATAGGCTACCATAGCCAGCACACTGCATAGACCACCCACTGAAAGACGCCCCCCTCTGCCTGTGAGAAAGGCCCACCTCCCTGTCCTACAGCTTCAACCCGAGGGACAGGCTTCAGCTTCACCACACATGTGGGAGCTACAGAGCTGCTCTCAGGGAGCACAGGCGAGGAGTCACCATCTTTGAACCTTCGCTTGGCCTCACCACAGTTTGCTGATACCTCCAGGAAAGGAGCATATACACCCGTCTGAACCCCTGATTTTTGCAACTGTCACCCAGGGGACACCTCCAGATCTCCTGGTCTGGAAATGAACAGCGTCTACAACTGTGGTCCCACAGGACTGTATCTATTTGCACACCCTGAGAGTTGCTTCCTGATGATCTTGCTTCCAACCAGCCTGAAACTAGATGCTATCAAAATCACTCCCTTTGGGACACTGGCAGGTCTTGACACACCCTCGATGACCGGGACCTATCAAGAAAAAATCAGAAACCCATTGATACAGAGAACAGAGTGGTGGCTATCACAGGGGAAAGGGGTTGAGCTGTGTGTGAAATGAGTGAAGAGGGGCAATTGTCTGGTGATGAATAATAACTAGACTTCCTAGGGTGATCGCTTTGTAGTGTATTCAAATATTAAATCATTCTGTACACCTGAAACTAATATAACGTTACATCCAGATTTTACCTCAATAAAAAATAATGAAAAACGTGGAAATTGTTCTTTATTGAATTAATGATTTTTATTTCTGCTTCTCCTGAGCTTTCCAAATCAAAATGACACTTTTTTTTTTTTTTAACATAATTTGAAAGCACTATCTTTTACTGAGATATACCTGAGAAAGTTTTCTCTGGTAAAAGATCATCTGAATTCAAACACTCAAGGTTTTTCCAAGTTGGGAGCCAATAGTTCTCAATGGATTAACCAATCAAATGTTTATCAAGCAACGTTTGACACTTCTGACACCCAGTTGCCCTATGTTGCGCGTCTTGCTTTTAGAAATCTTTGTGACCAAACACGAGACCTCTGCATTCCCAAATGCAATAAACTTCTCAGACATTGCAGAACTGGTCCTTAATTTTGATTTTATTATTTTGATTAACACATTAGATAAAAGCATTTTAACATAACAAAACATTCTTCTGTATCTCAGAACTCCACAATCCACCCTCTTCATTTTATTATAAATGAAGAACTTCTAAAACTCAATTCTTCACTTCAAACTACAAATTGTAATATAATGAAGCTGTGATATAATGAAATATAATGTGATGAAATTGGAAAGCAATAGAAGAGCTAAAAATACTAAAACATACAACTAGCCTTCTCCCACTGCCCTCAGAATTAAGCCAAGAAAATATTTTCTAAAGGTATAAGCATCCCTTGCCCCGGCCCCCCATTTGTGGGGTGGGTCTGTTTTATGTTGTTTTTGTTTGGTGTCGCACTGCTCCGGAAACAAAGTTCCTGAAATAGAGGTGATAAATCTGAAGGGAAATCCACGCGTGAAGCCTCAAACAGGTTCCCCAAACCCACAGAGGTGAAACACAGCTCTCCCCATCTCCCCACCACGCGCGCCAACAGGCTCCACGTCACCTGTCAATCCATCACTAGTCAATCAAGAGAAAAGTCACAATCAGCAGCTTAATGACAGCCAGATGGCACCTGCCTTTCATGAACTGTGTTCCGAAGTCAGAGTCTGCCTGGGACTAGGCTCCGTGTTCTATCCCCAGGTAATAATGAGGTGTTTTTGTATTCAGACTAAGCTGCGATGGCTCACACCTCTGACAGGACCCCCTAGCCCACACCCTCCAGGAAGAGTGGAAGATTCTTGGCATCCGTTGATTTGACATAAACAGAGTGGTCTCTGATCATTAAAACAAGCGACCTCCCCTCGGTCTTTCCAACCTGATTTCAGAATGAGAGGGTGTTAATTGACCCTGCAAAAGTGGTAGGCAAATGTGAGGGTAAATAGCCAGCCTGCGCTTCCAACAGCTGAGTAAGAAGCAGTGCTGACATTTAAATACGGACTGAAGTGCTCTTCCTCACGCTCGGGTTTACCAGAGCCTTCAACCTTGACCTGAAGGGAACACCTTTTCTGGAAGTGACAGGTAATTTAGCCTTCTTGCTAAGTTCTGGGGCTCTCTGGTGGTGAATTATGTATGGTGCTTCTATGATACAGACACCTGTCCACTGAGAGCCAAACCAAAGCTGATAGATTCCTCTTAAAGACCTTAGATTAGATATAAACTACCTTTTTCCCCCTAGAAAAGTCGTCATGATGCCAATCACTCCCCTTTCCTTCCCTCCTATGATTTCAGGGATCTGAGTGAGGCCTAAAACAAACCGAGCAATGTTTGCTTTTATGAAATGATGCTTTGGGTAGCACTTGGCTTTCTCTCTTTCTCTTTCTTTCTTTTTTTTTTGTTTTTTTTTTTTTTCCATTTTTTCCTAAACAGTCAAAAAGCCTTTTATGTTTGAGCACCAAACTTGTGAATTGTGAATTACCAGCGTTTGTCTTCCCACCTTCACGCTCTGTCTTAAAATAATTCACTGTACTGCAGAAATAAGTGCATTACATTAATTATATCGGAGTTTCCAGCAAGGTTGCCAACCGGCTCAAAAGCAGCTTTTGGACTAAACCAAGCAAAATTACATCACGTTACACGCACACTCCTGGTGTACGTTGCAATTTCAGACAAGGCAATCAAGTGTTTGGGATCTGGAAAATAGGAAAAGGGTGATGTCAGTGGCAGGGCTAGAATCCTGGAGGGTGTAGAGAGGGGCTGGTTAAACAGACATTGATGAAATGGTTTAAATGTCTCATTTATGAAATGGTTTAAAGCTCATTGTGGGTGGGGGGAAGGTAGAGGGGGTCAAGGAGCACTGTTTTGGAAGTGACAGCTTCATGTTCTCCAGATGTGGTTCTCCAATATAAACTTCATATTTACACTTCGCTCTGATGGTCCTGGGGAGGTCTCCCTCCTGGCTCCAGACTCTGGCCAGGCCTTAATCTGGACTCCACGGAACCACCTCAAGTGCCACAGGAATGGTTCAGGAAATCTGGTGTCCTGGGGAAGGCCCTTTGAAATGGTATTTCTGTTGCTCACCATTTATAATACTGATGTATTATAATACTGATGGCAAAATAGTATTTTGAGTGCAATCCCACGCAGGAACAAAGCTCTTTCTGACACCTGATTTGAGGCTGGGAATTTGGTTAGAGCACTTTCCATGAAGTACTCAGCCCAGCACTAACCTTTACTATTGGTTTTTACCGACATCACCCCCACCCCGGCCCCCCAGCCTCAGGAATTGGAAAGAGGGCCTGCCTTCTTCTGTAACGGTTATAGCTTTCCCACTTCCTGCCCCAGAGAGCCCAGGAAGGAAAATATGGTCATCTTATGACTCAAGGGCAGGCAGGTCCATATCCATTAAAGATGGGATGTAAATGGGGGAAAATCTCCTGAGATGATCCCCTCCCACAGCCACCGTCCTCCAGAGTGCAGACAGAGAATCTCATTAGGAACCTAATACAATAAAGACATGTAGATCTTAAGGGTGGGGGTGGAGTGCAAATCAAATTAGCTTCATTACTTTATTCTGCACCTCACAGCGCTTCTGCCAGTGGACAATTGCATTAGATCAGTGAGGAGATCAAAAGGCAAAATACTCCCTGGAAATTCATTGTCTGAAGCAAGACCAGGGGCGGAAGAGAACTGCGGGGAGGAGGCAGGAGGAAATTGTGTTGACCCAAGACATAAATGGAGTACATCTCCCCACACTCATGCTGGGCCTTGTTCTTTGCTTTTCCAACTCCCAGGTCAGCGTCTGGTTTTACGTTGGCCATGGGAGCTGGAGCAGAGAGGCCTAAAGGGAGAAGCCAGGAAACAAAGCTCCTACCTCTAACTTGGCTATTGAGCCATTTGGGCTTTGAGGGTTTTGCTCTTCCACTCTTTAGGTTTCAGAAGGCCCTTAGAATAATTTAAGTAAATACACAAAGCCATTGCTGAGATGTCTCTAGACTTCTTGCCGATAACTGAAATATAGTGGGAGAAATGCTCAAGAAGGAAATGTAAACTTTGGTCAAAAGTAGGTGGGGTGTGTATCCTTATAAGAGAGAAACTGCAACCAGAGGCATTGCGGTTTTGGCAAATTTAACTGTGGATAAGTATGGCAGCAAAATGAGCTTCACCATAATTCAGTACATACTACATCAACTTAACAAAATAGTTAATCGAGGCACTAAGAGTTGGAGGTGGACAGAAGGGAATGACATGCACCTGAAAGTAAGGAAATGCTCAGACAATATCAAAATAATGGGTGTACCAAGGGGGTACAGGAGCCAACTGAGAGAGATCCCAGTAGTCCGAATTGCCACAAATTGAAGAACAAAATAAAGCACCACTGGAACCCAACGTATAAAATAATAAATATCTAGATATCCATGAGTCCACATTGATATTAATTAATAAATGGGGGAGAAGCGACAAATATCCTCTGAATTCCCAATAGTTTATGCTGATACTCCGTCCTCAAGGAAGTGGAACATAAACTCCCCACTTCGTTAGGTATAAGCTGCATAGAGTGACTTCCAAAGAGGGCAGTAAGGAAAGTACGGGGAAAAGAGACTAATTTCATGATGGAAAAACCTGACAAACACTCCCTCAGCTAGTTGATCTAGGTCAACATTAAGAGTGATGTCATGTTGACAGTATGTACCCTTGATACAATGTGATGGAAATGGCACTTTACCTCTGTGACCATCCTCCTAAAAATCCATAGCCCCCGTTGAACCATGAGAGAAACTTCAGACAAATTCCAGCTGATGGGCATCCTGTGAGGTACCTGGCCTGTACTCCTCAAAACTGTCAACAAAGGTCAACCAAAACAAAGGCAAAAACAAAGACACTCTGAGAAACTGTCACAGCCAAAAGGAACCTAAGGACTCATGATGACTAAATGAAATACGGTATTCTAGGAAGGAGTCTGGAAGAGAAAAAAGAAAACATTAGTTAAAACTAAGGAAACCTGCATCAAGTGTGGATTTCAGTTAATAATAATGTAAATATTAGTCCATTATTTGTGACAAATGAGCCGTTCTAATGTAATATATTAATAAAGGGAGAAGCTGTGTGTTTGGGTAGATGTGCGCTTTCAGGCACGATCTCCTCAATTTTTCTGTAAATCTAAAACTATTCTAAAAAAATAAAGTCTATTTTTAAAAGTGAATAACATGACTCTGCTCTGAGAGAACGTTCAATCAAGTGGGAAATATTCCAGAGACCTCTATAATAAATTCCTTTCAAGTAGGGTTGGTGCTCATCAGAAAATCAAACCATCAGAGTATTGCCAAACTGAACTTACAGAATCTAATTTTAATATTTAAAAAAATTAGTGAATAGTTACTATTGACATCATCTAAAACTACCTTATTGTTGATTCTATAATTGCAGAAGAAAGGTTGTAAGAAATCCACTAGGAGGTTTTGTTTTCTGTTTTTTTGCTGAGAAGTAGGTCTCATTTCACTGTGTAATTATTAATTAAACACTCCACACAAACCAATAAGTGGCATATAATACTATCCAGTGGTCATCTGGATTTCTCTCTCACCCTCTTTTGTCTCTCGCACGCACATAAACACTCTATCCCCAACCCCTTCACCCAACTCTCTGAAGATAATTGTAGTTGATCTAAAAACCTCTTGGGTCAAAGGCCCTTCTGGAATTCCATGCAATGGAATGCATCTACCAATCAATAGATACATATTAACAATCAATTTTGCACAGCTGCTAAGGGCAATACAAAGGAGAATAGAGCATAACAAAAAAAAAAAAGTTAAAGACAAAGCAGAAATTGCAACATTTGTGTAGTTAATCTCCAAATAACTAGTATAAGCAGAAAATCTACTTCTAATGACTGTAAAGCAAAGTTTTACAGAAAAAGATGAACTTGAGCCAGGTCTTGGAAGAGTGTAGGATTTGAGTAGGGTAGGAAATTGGGAACTCAGGAAAAGAATGCCATGGAAGTGTGGAAAAAGGATACCATGAGAAACAATGAGTATTATGATTTCGAAAGTGTGGAGGTTCTAACGGCAAGAATGGGCCATTAGAGCTCGTTGGAAAGACTATGGAGGCCACCAAAAAGCTTTGATGATTTTATAGGTCATGGGGATTATAAACTGGGGAGCTGTCAATGAGCGGCACAGTATCATGAAGAGTTATTTGGTTGGGGAGCACCTGGGTAACACAGTCAGTGAAGTGTCTGACTCTTAGTTTTGGCTCAGGTCATGATCTTATGGTCATAAGGTCAAGCCAGGCTTCAGGCTCCATGCTCAGTTGAGTCTACTTGAGATTCTTTCCTGCTCTGCTCCTCCCCATCCCGCCCCCCTTACCCAAATAAATAAATAAATAAATAAATAAATAAATAAATAAAATCTTTTTTAAAGAAAAGAATTCTCAGGGGGCCTGGGTGACTCAGTTGTTTAAGTGTCTATTCAGTTTGGATCATAATCTCAGGGTCCTGGGATCGAGCCCTGCAACAGGAAGTCTGCTTGTCTCTCTGCTCCTCCTCCACTCATACTGTTTGTCTGTCTCTCAAATAAATACAATCTTTTTTTTTTTTTAACTCTTTGGTTGGGTCATGCATGAGTCATGCACAGAGTATGACAATTTTGTTTCTTATAGGACAAATTGTCTCATGAATACATATATACATGGTTATTCATATGTAGTCTGACCTTAGATACCCTCCATGATTTGAGTGATCAGACTTCAGAAATTCTGTATAATACGTATACTATGACATCTACCTAGCTAGCCAGTCCAGAATTAGCAGTTTGACATACAGGGTGTCCCTAGAGTGTGCAGGACCTGGGACAAATATTTTTATGAGACTCCAGCTTATATTAACAATTTGATTAAAAGATTCATAAGCCCATGTGAGATACGGTGAAGATTTAGAATAACCAGTAGGATTTAGAATAAGGTGTAGTTGTCATGACCAGAAAAAGAAGCTGGTTTCTTAATCACATTGAGTCAGAGGTTTACTTATCTCTGGACTTCTGCTTTAGGTGAACTACTACTGGATCCTTTTTTATTCTTAAGCCAGTTTGAGATGTATTTTTTTTAATTACGTAAAATGGTGGAGACCTTAATAGACAAAACCAGACTTAGCTGGAGTTCTCATCCTAGGGAAAACAGCAGTAACCAGAAGGATGGGCAGCCTGCAAAAACTCTGAAAACTGGTTAGAAGCCTCTGAGGGCCTTTCATAATTATTCTGACATGGCTAGAAGGAAAGGAGTCTTTCTATCCTTGTACATTCATGAAAGCGCCATCGATCTTCATTAATTACATTCTTCCTGTGTTATGTTTATCTTTCCTGACTCTCCTTATACCCATTGACCGTATCATATTTGGGGATTTGATGAAAGTTTCCCTTTTCTGTTTCTCATATTGCCCCAATTTATTTGTATTCTTTGTCCAAAGAGATGATAAGCCTCTTGTTATGAAGGCAACTTTCAAGGCAGGTCCTCGATGACCCCTCTCCTTTTATTCACAACCTTGTGGGATCCTCTCCCCTTGAGTGTAGGCTGGCCTTGGGGACTTGCTTCTACCAAACAGAATACAGCAAAAGTGATAGAATGTCACTTCTGTCATTGGGGTATACAACCTTGTGAGTCCGGTCTTGCTGGACTGTTGCTCTACAAAGGGAGAATATCCAAAGTTGCAAAATAGATATGAAAAGAAGCATTTAAACAATACCACGTGCTGACGTCTAAACCATAATAAAATATTACTGGCAAGGCTATCTGTTTGACTCTCCTTCGGTTATCTTTTCATCTGCAAGTGAAAAGATCATCTCTGTAGCACAAGGCTGTATCTACCTATTATCATTCCTTAAGATGGTCCCTTAGGGACTGGCTGAATGAAAAGTGTGCTTTTCCTAATGTCTCCTCTGTCTTCTTTGTTAGTTTGCATCCCCCCCCAACCCCATCTCATCCCCCTCCCTGCTCCCTACCCCCTCCCAAAGCATGTGTGTCACTCTGTTCCTGCATTTGGCTGGCTCTTAACTTCTGAACTGAACTTCTAAGAGAGTTTAAAGGGGAGATGAACCGACAAGGAGATTTGCTTGTCTCAAAGCTCGGCTGTGCCTGCCTTTAATTAAAAATGGTATTGATTTTTCTCTGCTCTAATGATAGGCACTAGTCTGCCCTCCCAATGTTAGTCACTGACAGTTTAAGTATGAAACAAAGGGCATTTATTCAGCACTTAATGCAAAATTATGACTGATTAAAAAGTGATTTATCATAAGAACTACATCTGTATAGGCTTTGGGGTTTGTTTTTGTTTCGAATAATTCTCACTCTCACCAGAGTTTGGAAGGGATAGCTGGATGATTGAAACAATTCTCTCCTTCTTTCATTCAGTTCTTCTTCCTTGGCTTCAGCACAAAATTTAGAGCCAAAATTTCTACTGAATTCAGGAGCAAAAAACATGGGAAGGGAAAGAATTCCAGAAGTCAGACTTGTAGCACAGCCCAGATATCAACTGCTAAGTTATCAAGTTGCCTTCAGGCAGCAAAACAGTCAGAACTTTTCCAGGACTACATTCTGACATCTGCCCCTCTCTTTTCCTATTTCGCATACTGTTTGACACTGTGGAATTGACCCAACATCCTAGATGAGAAAAATAAAACAAACAAAAAGTGTTAGAAACTTGAAAGGAAGACATGAGAACAAGGGAAGGATTATGCCCACATAACGCAATCAACCTTCATTAAACCTTTGTAAATTCACCTCTTGTTAGCCATGCATCAGCCAGTGTACCCCCTTCCCAGGAGCAATGGGGGCAGTGAATCTTTTTGGGGTTAAGAATATAAGTTCTGGAGCCAAATCCTCAAGGTTCAAGTCTCATTTCTCCCATGTATTAGATACATGGCTTTGAGCATATTATTTCACCTTTCAATGCCTCAGCTTATTCACCTGCAAAATGGGGTGAAGAGTATCACTATCATGTGGGGTTCATGGGAGTATTATAAAGTGGGAGTGTTAAACAAAACAATTAGAATGGTGTCTGATGCATAAGAAATACCCCCAAAACATTATTGAATTTCATTAGCTATAACACGCTATGAACAAGATATACCTTGATTTCAGAGATGTTAAGATATGAAAAAAATTTTAGAATTGATCAAATACTATACGTAGTTATTGCTGATCATGCCTGCTTATTTCCAACTGTGAACTCTAATCCAAGAGTTAAAAGATAAGTAATTGATGCTGTCAACTTTCATAAATATTCAAATGAAGATAGTTAAGACTAGGTACATTCCACAGTCATGTCTGCTACCTCATGTCATGCTCAGGTGGTATACAGTAGTACAGACTCCTGGATTTTGGTATTAGAAAGACCAGAGGCCCCCACCAGCTCTGATCAAGTTACTTCCCATTGTAAGTCTCTCTGGAGTGATGCCCACGTCATAGTGTCTAAATAAACCCTGAAACAAACAAGCTTGGCATAATGCTCAAAAAGCAGGGGCAAAGACAAAAATTTGGGAAGAAATTTTTTTTGGAAAAAATGAAATTTTTTAAAGTCTCAACATAATCAATGCGGGGAACATAATTTTACTCAACTATACTACACTCCCTTTACGGTTCAGAATTTTTAAAACCTTCCACAAAGTGGCATAATGGAAGATGAAGTGGGGAGCACCCCAATCTCCTCAGGATATGGGGCTTCAATGGGTTAACTCATTTCTGTATCAGTGGTGTAATAAAGAGAAATCAAGAGTAATAAAGATAAAATGTATAGCAGCTACAACATAGGGAGTGGTATATGGCTCATTGTTTTCCTCTATGCTGCCCTTATTTTGCAGTGAAAGCAGGAATGAAAACAAGTCAATGACTTGCTAAATATCCTAGGGTTTATTAGCAGCAGAGCCTCTGGGAAAGCCCATGTCTTAAAAATATCAAGTGTTCTTTCCACTAAGGCACAGAGAGGTGATAACCTATGTTTTTAGCATTAATGGTAAATGACCACAAGCACAATATGTGACATAAATTATTAATTTAGAGACCAAGTCCCAGTTACAGATAAATTCCTTGGATGGTGTTTTCCAAAGTAACATTATATGTGTGTTTCCAAAAGATAATGAAATATCTATCTATGTCTGTGGTTGTTGGGAGAAAATCCCCAAGAAATTAAGGGAAGAATGATAAGTTCAACAGATGTCCTACTAAAGAGTTCCCTAAAAGAAGAAAGCATGCATAGGAGACAAAATGATGGAAAGTAAAGAAAAGGCGGGGGGGGGGGAGGTCCAAGTTTGAGAAGACATCAGAAACAGTGAGCACAAAGCCTAGAGATCACTAAGTGAAAAAACAGAATAAGGAAGAGAAAGAAAAAAAGAAGTCAAGAAAATAGAAGGCAACGCAGGGACAAAACAAGTGGAGAAAATTCATTCCTTTATTTAGAGATCTTTATTGTGTACCTACTATGTGCTAGAGTGTGTTTTATGTATTTTGAATTTGTCACTTAACAAAATAGATAAAGATCCCTATCCTCATGTAGCTTACATTATGGCAGGGAGATACAGGCAATAAAAAAATAAGTATAAGATATAGATTAAGCAGATCTGGTTAGTGCAACAAGTATTAAATATGATGTGCAGGAAGGCTTTTCAGGGTAACATTTGGACACATGCTCAAAGGATATAAGGATATTAGTTAAGCATACAACTGAGCAAAGAGCATTC
Source organism: Canis lupus baileyi (assembly GCF_048164855.1). Classification (NCBI taxonomy): domain Eukaryota; kingdom Metazoa; phylum Chordata; class Mammalia; order Carnivora; family Canidae; genus Canis; species Canis lupus. The sequence goes on along the minus strand of NC_132875.1, from coordinate 10,853,534 downwards.
CAGGAGAGGAAATACATCCAGGGAAGGAGCATACCTGGCATGATGGGGGAACAGCAGTAAGGCCAGTGTGGCTAGAACAGAGTGAGCAAAGAGGACAGAAGTAGGGGTTAATGTCAGAGACCATGGAAGCCTGGATCATATAAGACCTATAGACCATTGAGTAAGGACTATGGATTTTACTCTATTTTGAAGAATATGATCAGACTTAAATTTTGAAAGAATTACTCTGGTTAATATGTAGGGGAGCAATGGAGGAAGTAGGACCAGTTAGGAAGTTGTGGCACTAATGGACAGAAACAAGAAGTTAACTTGACCTTATTTTAGTGGTGGATCTTATTTTAGTGGATTTTAGTGGTGGAGCCAGTGAGAAGTGGTCAGATTCTAAATACATTTTGAGGATAGAGCCAATAGGATTTTCTCAGAGGTTAGATGGGATGAACAAAGAAAGAAATCAATGATGATCTCAAGAGTTTGGCCTGAGTATTAGTATTATGAAACTGCCATAAATTGAGATGGGAAATTTTGTCTGTGGGCAAGAGAGACTCTCAAAGTTTTAGTTTAGAACTGAAGTTTGAGATCCAAAGACTCAAGTTCGTCATTCAAAAGAAGATTGTTGATTAGGCCACTGGATACTCAAGCCTTGAATTTGGAGGTATATCTGGACTAGATGCAAATTTGGGAGGCATCAGCATTTACATAGTACTGAAAGCTATGAGACTGCAGGAGAATGCCAAATGAAGACAGAACACAGTGAAAAGGACCAAGAGCTCCATATTGGTCCTCCTGGGTCACTGTAACAAAATACCACCCGACACACACTTATTTCTCATTGTTTTGGAGACCTGGAAGTCCCAAATCAACGTGCTGGCTCATTTGGTTTCTTTTTTTTTTTTTTTTTTTTTTTTACAGATCTTATTTTATTTATTTATGTATTTGTTTGTTTGTTTAAGAGCAAGAGAGTCCCAAGTAAACTTTTCACTAAATACAGAGCCCAACAGGGGGTCAATCTCATGACCCTGAGATCATGACCTGAGCAGAAACCAAGAGCCGGTCTGAACCACCCAGGGGCCCCTATTCGGTTTCTAATGAGAATTTAGTTCCGAAAGGCAGATGATAACTCAGAAAATTTTAGAAATAAAAGAAATAATCATTTCAATATAAAGATTAAAAGGAATACAAGAGCAAATAAATGCGACAGACAATACCTTGAGAAAAATAGAAAATGAGAAAGAATAAAATTCTACAAAAAAATATTTTTTAAGCAAAATGATTTGAAAAGAGGGTGATAGCTATGGAAAATAAGCAGTGATGTTCCAAAATATATATCATAGGAATTCCAGAAGAAGAAAACCATATCAATGAAACAGGATCAATGTTAGAAATATTATCTCAAGGAAACTTTCTTGAAAGGCTTAATATGGATATTGAAAGGGGACACTAAACTTAGGAAAACAGAACCAGAATGACCAACACTGAGATATTGTAATAAAATTACTGAACATTAAATTAATTAAAAAAGAAAACTTTGTCCATGCAAACAAAAGACCAGGAGGAAATGGATATAGTTTTGTTACTAAGTCTCTCCACATGAAAGCTTTATTCAGGTGGACAATAGTATAATATTTAAGTTACTCAAAGCAAAATATGTAAGCCAAGAATTTTATATCCAGCTAAATTTACTTTCAAAAATGAAGGCTACAAACTATAATGTATATGGAAAGACTTCAGGATATTTCCTGAGACACCTGATGTTAAATAAGCCTCAAATAACCAAAACAATAAAGACATCAGTGTGAAGATAGTTATATAGTTTCCTATGGAAACCAGATTAAATAATAGTTTTAAAGGAGATATTATAAAACATAAATGATTTTATTCTAATAATACCAGCACTACATTACATACCTACACAAATACAGGCAGAGCTCAACTTCTGTTTTTGGACATGATAGAGTGACTGTGGTCTGAATTTATCTGAATTTACTTTATCTCTGAATTACTAGAAAGTAGTGGCAGGGATCTCACTCCTAGGGAAACCAGGGAAGTGACCCCATCTATTCTTCTTGCCACTAGAGACTCGTAGCTGAAACTCTGGATTAAATAGAAAAATGATATTTATTAGAAGTACAGTCCTTTTATATGGAATGCTGTGTACATGATGTCCTCAATTTAGGACTGTTTGTGGTAAACAAGCCAAAATATAACCTAATCATAATGAAGCATGGCTCCCTGGAGAATGTCACGTAGGCTATAGAAATTTAAGACATAAAATGGGATATTCCATAGCCTAGTGATACTACATTGTGTAAGATGACTCACTGAGTTCACTTAGGGACCTCAGCTATCATAGGGGTCCAGAAAGCATGTATTCAATGTAGGAAGGAAGTACCTGGGGAATTGTGAGTTTTCATAGTCCTCTCCCTGCTTTGCTTGTGTCTCTTGATTGCTCATATCCTTGAAAGTATTAGTAAAGCTTGATTGTGTGAGCTGGTTCGCTCAGTGTGTTAGTTCAGTTGCCAAGTGGGGTCTGTGCCAGGTATGCAAGTTTGGGTTACATTAAAAAAAAAGATCAGTGTGATTCATTATAAAGTAGAGTAAGAGTGACAGATATAAACACAATGCCATCTCATAACTCAGGAGTCATATATTCTATAAATATTTATTCAGTACCTCCTATCTGGGTACAGCAGTGGGATAAGCACTACACACACCAGCACCACCACCACCACCACCATCACCACTACCACCACCAACAACAAAGCCCCTGTTCTCGCGGAACTTAAGTTCTATTCATCTGAATTTTTTGCATCTATGCAAAAATTCAAACAAAGATATTTCTCAGGCATTTCAATGCATCAAATGATAGCTGTATACATCTAGCTATATAAACGATTGAAATCTCACCAATATGTGTCTAGTGTGAGGGCATGAGGAATTCTGACTTCTTAAGATTTCCTGAGTGGACTGCTTGGGTGACTCAGTTGGTTAAGCGTCTGCCTTTGGCTCAGGTCATGATCTTAGGGTCCTGGGATTGAGCCCCGTGTCAGGCTCCCTGTCCAGTGGGGCGTCTGCTTCTCCCTCTGCCCCTCATTCCACTTGTGCTTTCTCTCTCAAATAAATAAATAAAATGTTAAAAAAAAAAAAAAGAAGAATGATATTAGAGATAGGGTCTCAGCCCTGCTGGACAGCCTATAGTCTACCAAGGAAGATTGGCTTTGGTGTGGTAGGCATCTTAATGGAAAAGAGTTTTTAACAGACTCAGAATGGTCCAGTGGTTGAGAGAGGGCTTCCTTGAGATTATATTTATGTTGAGATTGAAAAACGAGCTGAAAAAAGGGGAGAGGACATTTGGCAAATACTATCAGTTGGCCGACCCAACTACAATTTCTAACCTTTTCATCTTGCCTGCCTCTACCATATAAATAACCATTAAAAACTTCTCTCAGGCCTCTTTCCAGCTGGGGTTGCCGTGCAGCAGGGTTCTAGCTGCAGAGACAGGGAGAGAAATCCCTGAGAAGGATTTCCCTTCCTTAATGAAAAAATAAAGCCTTGAAATGAGAAAGCTTTTTCTGTCCTTCCAACCTTTTCCCTTTGTTCTGTTTTTTTTGTTTTGTTTTGTTTTGTTTTGTTTCAGTTAACCTCTCTTTCCTACCTCTCTGGTACATAGGCTTGACGCCCCAGGTACAACCACCATTTTGCCTCAATGGGGTGATAAGCGTGAGACAAAACAAACAAACAGACAAAAAGGCAAATGAGAAAGTATGGCAGTGGCCCCTGAAGCGTTGTGGTGTAGTTTTCTCAAACTTGGACTTCTTTGACAATTGGTGCAGATGTTTTGCTTGTGGAAAAAATAAGCCCTGTCTTCAGGCTAATGTTATTTGGATTTTCAGTTGTTTGCAGCTAAGTGATACAGGAAGGGAGAGGTGATTTGAGTAGTGAGGTAGGGCTTAATAGTGCTAGATCTGATAGGATATTTTAAGGATTGTATCAGTCAGGATTCAATCAGAGGAGAACTGTGTGTGTGTGTATGCACATGTAGGCATGCTTGCATGTATGTACACATACACATATGTACATATACACGTACATATCCACACACATTGTTTGATTACTTACACAACTGTGAGGAATGACTGAGTAAGTCTAAGGTCTAGAAAGCAAGCAGTCAGGAAGAGAAGATCATGAGTAGCTGGAACCCCACAGGGATGAGCTGTTTGGAATCTCTCTAAACTTGCTTTTAAGAGCATCATCTGATTAGGCTGGGTCCATCAAGGACAATCTTTTGGTTGATTTAAATTTAATTTATTAGGAACTTTAATTCCATCTGAAAAATCCTTTCACAATAGCACCTAGATGACTGGAGACTGAGTTCAAACTCCTGATTTGAAACAACAAAAGCCATCACATGGACTTTATTACTAGGCCAATGGGAAGCCTTTGGGTTTTAAGCAGAAAAGTAGCATGATCACATTTGCAATCACCATGGTTAAAGTGTAAAAGGTGGATTGGAAGTGGGATAAGTTTGGCGAGTAGAAAAATTATGTAGGAAGTCACTACAAGAACCTGGGAGTGAGATTATGAAGACTTGAACAAATATGGTGAGCATGAGGATAGAAATAAAAAGAGAAACTTGAGAGTCAGTTAGGACTGGACATGGTGAGTAGCTGAATATGAGGGAGAGAGAAGAATTGAAATAAACTTTGGCTTTCTGATGTGCGAAAGGGATTGTTCACACTTACTGGGACCTACAGGGATGGAGAGAAAATTATGTGATTTACTATGACATTGATAAAGAGGAGTGAATTTAGAGGGAAAGATTATAATTTCCGTTTTGGCCATGGTACCTGTGAGGAGCCAACAGGATCTATTCGTGGATTTGTGAAGAGGCAGTTTAATGGTGAGGGTGTGTTGGTCTCGGTCTCAAGAGAGCTGTGTAGACTGGAGACATCAATATAGCACTTGTTGGCCACAGGTAGTGGAAATCATGAAAATGGACTAATGGGTCTGGAGAGAAAACTAGAGTGAGAAGAGGAAGAGTCCAAGGATGGAGCCCCAAGTACATCCAGTATTTCACCATGGGGTGGCAGAGGATCTGGGAGGAGACAATGAGAATAATCTTGAAGAGAGGTGAGGACACATTTGTGATTGTAAACACTGAGATGGCCTAGGAACATGGAAGCATCTGCAACAGTCCTTGGTGAATAAAGTTTCCTTGGGAGGGTAGAATGTGTCTGTGGGTATGGAGGAGGAGAAGGGTCCACGTCTTATCATGAGGCTCAGCTTTAGAGTCCCGTGGCTTATCCCAACTTATCCCAACTTATCCCAACTCTGTAACCTCAGCTACATCAGTATCTCTGAGTCTAGGTTTCCTCATCCATTAAATGAGACCACCTCATACCACTTGAGGTGAAGATTAAATAGTGTGTTTCACATGGAACATAAACAATACCCACAAAATAATTTTTAAAAGGCTGATTCTCAGGGCACCTGGGAGGTGCAGTTGGTTGCATCAGACTCTTGGTTTTGGCTCAGGTCATGATCTCAGGGTCTTGAGACTGAGCCCTTCAGTCAGTGAGAGTCTGTTTGAAATTCTCTCTCTCTCCCTGTCCCTCTGCCCCTCCTCCTCAAAGTCTCTCTTTCTTTCTCTCTTCTAATAAAGAAATCTTAAAAAAAAAAAAAAAGACTGATTCTATCGTGTACCCAAACATACATTATTCTACAACATTTTACAAATATTTTTTAATGCACATACTATGCAGGGTAAATTCCAAGTATGTTACATGTATTAATTCCTCTAATTCTCACACAACCCTCTGAAGCAGTCTCTCCTGTTCCATGTCTAAGTGACTTGGGAAGAAGTTTGGAGCAGGATAAAGGGAACCGCTAATGCCAGGTTTCAGGCTAAGGGTGGTGTGTTACATGAAACAGGGCAGTCAGAGTAGGCTTGCTAAAGTCTACACATGGACAGAACTTGAGTGAAGGAGCCAAAGGAAGAGTGAGGGGTCCCTTTGGCCAGAGTGAGGTGAGCAATCGAGAGAACTACAGAGACGCGTCTAGAGAGGCAGCAGGTGTCCTGCGGGGGTCAGGTCTTAGAGGCCATTGGAGGACCCGAGCTTTATGATGGGTGAAATGGGAGCCACTGGGGAGTTTTCACAGAGGACATCTTTTGATTCACATACTGAAAGGATAACTCTGTCGGTCTGATAAAAGACTGTTGTAATGGGAGCGCGCTGGCAGCTCGATCAGTTGGAAGGCCATTGCAGACACCTGGCCAGAGATCACCTGGTGCTTGAGCCAAGGAAGTAGTGTAGAGGTGGTGGTAAGAGTTTGGATATAGTTTGGAAATAGAGCTAATAGGAATTTCTGATTGGACGAAGACTAAGAGACAGAAGAGTTGAGGATGAGCAATTAGAAGAAAAGAATCGATGTGAATTAGAATGGGCAAGAATATTAGTGGAGCAGATTTTTGTGTAAAAGTTTAAAAAATTAGGTTGGGACATGACAAGTTCACCATGAACCACTACCGCTATACAGTCTATCATATTGTTTCCTCTTGGGTCTTTCTTTTTTTTCTTTTTAAGGAGACATACCTCCAATATTTATTCACATGAAAATAATATCTGACAACTACTTGCAGACCATTTCTACAAAGGTAGACGTAATCCTATGTTTTGGTTAATTTGGGAAAAAAAAAGTTTGCTTTAATAAAAATCATGTTCTTTTACTCTAACACATCTTTTTACTAGAGACTTCTTCCAAAGTTCCTTGATGGAAGATGGCTAGGATAAGGCTCAGTCTGGATGAAGCAGAGGTTGGGGACTTCCTACCGAACTCAGCAAGGCTCTGGTAGTCAGGGCTTGGGTTCCCAGGAGCTGTTTCCAGCCTCCTCTTCTCAATCCCTCCCCATCTTCCCCTCTTCCATCTCTCACCATTAAGCATCCTTGAACTCCATGTCTACACAGCAGATGAAGCTCTGCCCTCATCTACAAACTGGAGTTCCACAAGGTTTGCTGGTTAGAGACTGACGCTTGGCCCCAGCAGGATGTGGAGGAGGACAAGGTGACTGCTCTGGAGTGAGGGGACAGAGGAGCTTCCTTCCTTTTCAGTGAATACCCATAAGCGAAACACCCATTTTTCCTATTTTTATTTTATTAAAAAGAGAATATTCTTTTATTCGGAAGCCTCTGCCCTCCCCCTGTTTGACCCAGATGCATTCACCAGTACTGCTTGTCTCAGGCCAGAGCTTGGCTCGCATTACAAAAGTCACCAGTTTGCTGAAAATAGCTTCCTCTTACTGAATCCTGTGGTCCTTGTGTTTTTGTTTAGTTCCGGTTTAATCCTGATAGAAGGAGAGGATTTTCCACTTAATCCTGCTCTTCATAATTAGAAGAATAAAATGGGCTGAATGATTACAAAAGACTAAATTAAAACAATCCTCATACATCCATCAAGGCATTTGGATATTAATTACAGACACTAGAATAAAATAAGCACTGGAGAATGGCTGGATTATGAAAAGTTAGAATCCCTTTAATCTTATATTCTAGATGTATTTTGAGGAGAGTCAAGATGCTAACCTCGGTGAATAAATCGACAATGCCCCTTATCCTAATATTTTGGTCACAAAAACATGGTCTTGCTCTGGATGTGTTTATCACAGCACATGTGAAGCTGGCCCTTCCTTGTCTTGGGTTGATGCCCTTCAGTTGCACTCTTTTTTGCTTCCTGTTCAATCATTCCTTTCTACTGGAACTCTCCTCTCAGCCTGTGAGTATTGTTTATGCTCCCTTAACTAACAGAACTGCTTCAATGCGTCCACAACCTCTTCTGAACGTGGTTCTTACCCCTCATGTCGTACTGGCCATCATAACCCATTTGTCTTACCCTCCTCATCCAAGACTCACCATGGGGAGCGAAGGACAGCCATGGAATCTTTGGACTTTGCCCATCAAAAATGAGGCAGAGAAAACAGAGGGGCCCCATATGAGTGGAGGACCCCATTGCTTTCCATATTTCCAAAGCTCATCATTCTTCTACTGTGCAAAATTTCTCCTGTCCAGTTTCTACACAAGTAGACTAAAATTGTCCCCCCAAGTTCATATTCTGTTCCTGCTCAGAAAGCATCCATTTGGAAACAGATACTTAGCTTGAAAGCTGGCTAGGAAACTAAGTTGGCTCAGGTACTGGCCAGATCTTTCATAGGCTGCTAAGAAACTATTTGAGGAAGAAGTTTGATGATTCAGTTTAAGAATTTACTGAGTAGTTATTTACTTATTTCTGATTCACTTAATAGCCTAATAAGACCTTTCATAATTCAGCCACACTCCACGTGCACTTGAGTGTATAAAATTAGCACTGCCGTCCTGGAGAGCATTCTGTGAAAAAAGAAGGCAGCTATTAAGCACTTAGAAAGAACTACTTGCATAATTATAAAGGCACGAAGTGCAATTCTAGTATCTAAAAGGGGAGGGGGTCTTAGTTATGAACAAGAACCAGAATTACACACAAGTGACAAATGCCGGTTGCGTAAGATGTGTGTTTAGCGTGATTTGAAAAAGCAACACAGAAAGCAATGAGCTTTTCTCTTGCACCTCTAATTGAACCGTTGAATTCAGTGCTCCTCATGCCCCGTTTATATGATCTGCAAAACAATCCTAGCAACCAGAAACTTAGTGTCCTCATTTTACAAGGTGAGGAAACTGGCTCAAAAGAGGTTAAGTACTTCTGCAGGATCAGGAATGAAACCGAGGAGTGAAGATCTGTGCTTTAAAGGCTTAGTAAGTGCTTTTCTTAAAAAAATAAAATAAAATAAAATAAATTAAATAAAATAATAAAATAAAATAAAATAAATAAAATATAAAATAAAATAATAAAATAAAATAAAATAAAATTAAAATAAAATAAAATAAAATAAAATAAAATAAAATAAAATAAATCAAATCAGGGTAACTCAATAATTGAACTAGAAGTTGCAAAGGTTTCTCGTCTCTTGGAGAACATCGGCCAGCCTTACTGGGACAAGGCTGTGGTGGAGAAAAGCATGGAAACAACAGCAGACGCTACTGGGTTGAAACAGTGGCTCAGCTTGGACCTTCTGAGCCTCAGTCTCCTTATTAGAAGATTCAAGAAAATAATGTCCATGTGGTGGGATTGTAGTGAGGAGTCACTAGGGCCTGCATCCACTTGTTTATCACCCAGTTTTGAGCAGGGGACATAGTAAGGTGCTGGAAGTACTAAGATGAGGAAGGTGAATCTCCAGTATTTAACAAGTGTACCTGGGGCCACAGACAAGGAGAAAACGAGCAATTGTGTCAGGACGCTGAGGGAGCACGCGGGTGTGCAAATTCCCTACCCCCATAGCCACTGGTCAACAGAGTCCCTTCTCGTCTGCCCGCCTCACTCTAAGCCTTCCCCTCTAGCTGTCGTTTCTCATCTCTGGTTCTCCAGGCTCCTTGGAGGCCCCAACGCTGCCAGGAGGAGAACCGGCCTCTTGTCAGAAGCACAGGGTGAACGGGAGAATGATCTTTCCTTTCCACAACTCTCCCTCCCCTTTGCTCTGAGGGGCCCAAGTGCCAACCAAGGAACAGCATTTCACGGTACCTGCCAAAGCCCCTTCCCAGAGTTGCTTTGCCATTTTTGGTTTCTGTTAAGACAAGGCCTCTTGGCAATGATATCCCACAGCCTGAGGCCAGTTGCTCACCGATTGTGCTGGGCAGTCACAGGTCAGAAACCTCCAGATTTCTGTTGGATCCCATTCAGTGAGGCCTGAAGAGGTCCCTGGTCCCCTGAGTGGAGCAGAGCAAGACAGCCCAGAAGCTTCTTCCAGTCAGGGCCCTCCAGCTTCTCACCCCCGACCCCCAGGTGGTGGCCCTTCCTCTGGCTTTGGGCCTGGTATGGGTGTGTGTGTGGAGGGGGGGACAACAGGAGGTGGGCCAGAGATGCCCACTGGTGACAGAGGGACACCTCCCTCCCAGGACCCTACACGGGGAGCCTCCCTGCTGAGGAGAAAGTTGCCGGGGCTGAGGGCAGGGGGAAGGCACTTCCTTTCAGAGCGCTGCTAATGACCTGTGGGGACACCGCACAGCAGTCGCTTCGCAGATCCGATGGCAGGTCACGGCGACAGATGTTCCCAACATATGTGGAGAATTAATTACCCACTAGTAAACAAAATCTGTGATGCGGAGAGTCATTTTGTCCAAATTTCTTACAATTTTGCTGTTATTAGGAGCTTAATTTTTCTTGATCATCTAGATCCTCTTGGATTAAAGCGCTCCTTAATGGGCTCTGAGGAACATTCCAAAGAGAAATAAGGGCCTAGTCAGCTGCCAAGGAAGGAGGAGGAAGAGGAGGAGCAGGAGCCCAGGTCTCAGGCAGCAGGGAGGACTGAGTTAAGGGAAGGACTAGTCAGGAGGCTACACCATACTGAGTGATTAGCAAATTATTTGATTAAAACATTGGATGCTAGTCATATTTTTTAAATATCCTAATGGTTACCTCCTATTTAACAGCGCTTACACTTAATTTAACTGCGTGCTGTGGAACAGCTGGAGTTTCTAAAGGAAATTACAACACTCTGAGAGAAAGAGGCTTCCAGAAAGGTTTTCTTTTAAGTCGCTTTCAAGATTCTGGACATGTTTCTGTCTCCAGTCATGGAAGCAAATCCTGATATTCATCATTTAAGAAAATAGATTTTCTTTAAAAAAAAAAAGGGGGGGGGTGGAGAGAGAGAGAGAGAGGGAGAGTCCTTCGGTTTTTGTAAAGCAATTATTTCCTTGGCCATTTTCATCAGTCACAAAAACTGTCAAAAATGCAATGATTCTCTAAGCAAATAAATCTGAAAAGATTTTTTTTTCCAAAACAAAACAAAAAAATTCCTTATCCATTCACAGGTTTGTGATTCCTCTAAATCTTAAATTCATAATTGTCCCTTAAATCTTTTATTTAACAAAATAGAGTAAATTAAGGAAGAAAACACCATTTGTTTCATCAAACACTTTCTATAATTACACACACCCCTCGTTTTTCCCACTTACTCACTTTCTCATTCATTCAACAAACATTTGTTGTGCTAGGTGCAGAGGAGCAAAGGTCCATACCTTCCAGGACTTACGCAGAAAACAAACACGCAAACAGACAGTTACTTCACGACAACTAAACTCTTGGAGCTGATTAACTGAATACCAATGGCACCCCCATCATGTGACATCCAAAATACCCCCGGGGTGGGATTGCCCCCTTTCCTAGGTCAGAACCACAGGCTTGGGCTATACTCGGTGAGACTAGAAAGACATAGCCAGAGCTTCTTCTGGAATGTTGGTGACAACTTCAGGGGAGGACATTTCTGGGAACACGGGCAATGAGAGGAAGGTCTATTGTTTCAGTGATGAAATAGAAAGAAACAAAGTCTATTGATCACAGATAAAATGGAAGGAAACAACGTGCTTAGGACAAAGCCCACTTTTATTGCATTTCGTACTCCAAGCATTGATTTCCTGTCCTTCCTTTCTACAAATTTGACCCATCACAGGAAACAAAATTCTTTGTAAAAAGGTCTATGATCTATAACATCAGTTTGGTATTCATTTTTGCTGCAAGTCACCAGGATCTGACAGTTGAAATTTATTTGGGCAAAACCTCCCTTCAAAAATCAAAATTACTTATCACGCTTGCTCAGGAATTCTGAGTTCCTTTCTGAATTCCCAGAATTTGAGAGGCACGTCAGCAACTGTGATGGGTTTTATGTGGCAGCTTCGTTAGTTGGAACAAATGAACCCGGCTTTATGAATATTTTATAAGGTAACACTTCAGCTCTGCTATTTAACTTGTTTGATGCTATATGACACGTCTCTACTCTTTTTTATAGTGGCTGGCATTAGACTGCCATAAACACCTGATAACCTACCGCATCAGGGAGGATACGGTCGGAATGGGAGAACAGCCTCTGTCTTGCAGAGTGGGTATTTACAAGAAAAAAGCTCAGAGTGTGAAGAATCACAGGCCAGTGATTTATGAACTTGCTACAACTCATGTTTGAACTTTATGAAATCTTAGTCTCATAACCTAGATGGAGTCTTGCCCACACATGAACCAGGGCTCTGGCATTTTGCCACAACTTTGCATTTCCTTCTTCCTTCATCAGGCAAAACAATAACGACCTAATGTAATTCCCGTGTTTTCCTGCTTCTCGTCTCCATGCCATTGTTTGATTTTTCATTTCAGAGCTTACACATCATTGTCCTGTTTGAACATGATAACACGGTACTCTCTGGTAAATGTTTAGAAGCAGGCCCACCTAGAGCTAGTTCGAGAGACAGAGTCGAGTCTTCAGCTGCAGTAATTTATTATTCCTTCCAACAAATGATTAAACCAATTCTCTGATTAATCAAAACTGTACTTTGGAACTAGCCACATGAGACCAGAATTTTAAATCATGTTATGCAGACTGTAGCAACATAAAGAACACGATTGAAAAATTAATTCTATAAGAAATATTTGGTAAATAAGCGTTAATCTTCCCTCAGACTTCCTGAAAGATCAAAGCCACACTCAAGCAAACTTTAAAATATATGCCTTGCCAAGCACCAAGGAAAATGTCACATTCTTTTAATAGGTGCACAGTGTTACTGTGAATCATTTCTCCTTGAAGGACCTCCATACAGTTTACGGCTTTCCCTCATGACACCTCTTCCCTCACCACCTTTTCTAGTTACTGTTTGCATCCCCTCCTCAGCGCTGATGGGAAGGGGTTGAACCCTTCTCTTTCCCTATCCCTCCCTCCACAACCGTGATTCCCTAACACTCCCTCATGGGAAGTTAATGCCATTTAATTAGACCACCATTTCCCATCCTCATGTTGTTCACTGAACTTTGTCTTCATTTCTTCCTCCAAACTTTTTTTTTTTTAAGATTTATTTATTTATTCATGAGAGACACACAGAGAGAGGCAGAGACGTAGGCAGAGGTTGAAGCAGGCTCCCCATGGAGAGCCCGATGCAGGACTAGATCCCAGGACCCCAGGATCACAATCTGAGCCAAGGGCAGATGCTCAATCACTGAGCCACCCAGGCATCCCTCTTCTTCCAAATTTGACTTACAGTTTTCTGTTCTGTTCTATTCTTGCTCTCGCCAGTTCATTCATTCATTCGGTCCTTTATTCATCAAATATTCATAAAACATTTCCTAAGTGTCAGAGACTCTGCTAAGTGTCAGGAATACAGAGATAAATGTGACAGAGCTGATGCCCCCAAGGAACTTAAAAGAGTGGAATCATCCCACTCTTTAAAAGTAAAATCATCCCAATGACTTTACTTAGATGAGGTATAGTTAGTATGTTGGTAGACCGGGGCCCATCTCACAGCGTAACATGATTCTCAACATCCCAACATACTACCCAGGGATGAGAGAAGGAAAAAACGATCTGCATAAAACATGTAACATGATAGTATGTGATTCATTAGCATAAATGGCGAATATAAGTGTAGTTCTATTTATTCTGTAGAAATACACCTTATGGCAAGATAGAAACTAAAACGAAAAAAAATCGATGCCTAAAATAACTACCACCACCTCATCCACCATCAAGCCCTCATCCTCAGGCATCTTTTTCTTTCAGTGGAGAAGGGGCATTAACTGTAAGATCTTCATTCCCACAATTAGATCAACCATATGTGAGCTGCCAACCTCCAAGATTACAAATTCTGAAATTCATCTCTTTTGCCAAAAACAGGTTGTTTTACCAGGCTTCTTGCCATATTTCCATTGAATAAACTTTGTTCTCCAGTCATTTATCCTCCCCTAGTCACAGATTCAGCAAGCCCATTCTACCTTTATTTTCTTCCCTCATTTGGCTGCTAGACACCATTTCAATCTTTCATCACTAGCCCTTTAGATTAGTCCAGCCTTATGACACTAGGACATATGTCCTGTCCCTAAACATGGATTTATCCAACTCATCATTTTCTTCTCTTTTCATTCTGACCCATTACAGAGACAAGTAAGGTATATGGCTGCATGGGCTGTGTCCATGGGGAGTCAACTGTATGCACCGAACCTGGAGCCACAAAGTAATTCACAATTCTTCAACTCATCCGTAAACACCTTGTGCCATTTCCTACCCCCTCATGCTCCATAGAAACTACTACAAACATTATTAACTTTACTGACACTTCTGAGTGAGGAGAATAAGGCTGCTTTATAATTATCCCAATTTCCCTCTCCCTCATTATAAATCTCCTTCCATTCTTTTTTCCATATTAGAGGATAAAATGCCTTTATTTGTTGTTTGAGATAAGCTACTTAGCTATGTTCGTAATACGGTGATGACTCCTTCCCTCTCCTATGAATCCCATCAATTATTCTATCTCCTTCCCACATTGCCCATTTATCAGAATTCTTTTTTTTTTTTTTTTTTAAGTCAGCTCTACATGGGACATGGGGTTTGAATTCACAACTCTAAGATCAAGAGTTGCAGGGATCCCTGGGTAGCTCAGCAGTTTAGTACCTACCTTTGGCCCAGGGTGTGATCCCGGGATCGAGTGCTACCTCAGGCTCCCTGCATGAAGCCTGCTTATCCCTCTGCCTGTGTCTCTGCCTCTCTCTGTGTGTCTCTCATGAATAAATAAATAAAATATTTAAAAAAAATAAGATTAAGAATTGCACGCTCCATCAACTGAGCCAGTCAGTTGATGGGTACCCCTCTCATTATTCTTTTCTCTTTTCCTGACCATGGCCATGAACTTCTGGGATGCCAAAAAGAGACCATGAGAAAGTTGCTCTCCAATTTCATGATAGCTCAGTAAGTAAGTAGTTATGGCCACTAATGCAAGATGATGGATCATTTCCTAATTTTCTTGTATATACAACATTACAATATTGCAACTTAAACACTTATCTTTCTTTATTGATAGATCAATAGGTACACAAAGCCTGAGAAATTAATTTCTTTAGGTAGGTAGACTATGTTCTAGTTAATTCAAAGAGTAATTTTGTGACCACGATATTTGTGTTTTTTTTTTCTATTGGTTGCAAGTTTAAATGCTCCTTGTATTGTTTTACACTTCAAAGTACAAGACGCTTTGAATAACTAAATAAACATATTATAGACCTATAATTAGGGCTAATTATAAAGTGGGCAAGAGGAGACTTCTGTGATTGGCAATTAAGAATCTTGGGCATTGAAATTAATTCAGTTTAATTCCCTAATCTGAATATACTGACTTCATAACAAAATTAAAATATAAAACATTAAAAGACATTTATAAAAATTATGGACAAAACATGAAGGAAATTAACTTATCTCTGATTGCATTAACAATAATCACTTCATATCCCAAGCACAACTGAATTCATACCCTGTTATGAAATGTTGGTTTTTTTCCTCTTTCCTATTTTAAAGGTGAGATCTACACATTAGAATGACTTATATGTTATAAAGTATTCCTGTTACTTTCGGTTTTTCCCCTCAAAGATTTGTTTATTTATTTATTTGAGAGGGAGAGAGAGAGAATGAACAGGAGGGGCAGACTGAGAGGGAGAGAGAATCTCAAGCAGACTCCTCACTGAGTGTAGAGCCCGATGCGAGGCTTAATCTCAAGACCCTGAGATCACGACCTGAGTTGAAACCAAGAGTCAGATGTTTAACCAACTGCACCACTCAGGCACCCACCCTTCTGTTACTTTCTAACAAATACCAAAAAGCATCAGTTCCAACTGATGAACATAATGCAAGTATGGAAATATCCCAATTTTGCTAATTTGTTCTGCCATTTTAAACCTCACTACAAGTCACAAAGTTCTCTATGCATTTTTTGATTCTCATAACAAATATTTGTTGAGCATTTGCCAGGCACTGTTCTGTGTGCTGAGCATTCAGGAATGAGTAACACAGACCAGGCCCTCCCTTTTGTCTGTAAAGAATGTTTATGTGCAATACTCCTCCAGACTAACTCGCTTCAGCATAAGGTAAACTCCTGACAGCAAGTTCATAAGATCTGTTTTGATGCTACATATAATATTGAACTGTTGCCCTATTGATAAACAGAATTGAATAAGATAAAGGCCACAGCAATGGGATATAGATTATAATCTGTCTCGCGTAGCAGAGACGAAAGGAGAGGAACATCTGCACTCTCCTGCAACTCAATGCCTTTCTTCATACCTGTCTACTTTCAGTTCACTGTCATTCTGTGTTCTCTGTCATCACCTTGCATAGATTATTTCATTCATTTATCCCCCTCATCATCCTTATGAAGAAAGGTCTAGCATCTCTAATTTAGAAATGAGGAAACTAATAATCCAGAGAAGGTAGGGAGAATGCCCAAATTCACACATCTAGAAATTCTAGGAGCAGAGTTAATAGGGACTCATGACCTGTCTATAACACTGTATTCTCCTAAAATCATATTCTCTTGTCCTAAATGAATATTAGGTACGTGGAAAATGGGTAACACGCATCTAAAATTGATAAATAGTTGTAGATAAGCTCTCACCCGCCCTCAGAAGAAAACCCAACTTAGTAGCTTCTCCCTTTAGTTCTAAAGCAATTTCTCTAGAAAAAGTCTGTTTTTGGTGGGCAACAGCAAGAGACACAGTCTGTGTTTCCTTAGCAAGCTGCACTTCCAATGAGCTCGAACATGTGCTTTGAAATTTGATGTTTCAAAGAAAGCTCGGTCTGTGATTCAAAGCTCCCACCATCTTTTATGAGTTGTTAAACTTGTTCAAGTGTTTGTTAAAATATAAAGTTAAGGAAATTTGATTAACATTTTCTCTCTAGTCTTCAAGAAGGAGACAACAAATTTGATTGTCATATTGAAAAAAAAGTGATAAACGGGGAAATGGTGGTGGTTCCCCATGCTGACTCTTAACTCATTTTGTCTGGAAACCTATTGACTTAATTTGCAATGATTTTGTACGGTAAGTGGATTACTGTCAATGCGAACAGTTTGTAGATGCAACTTTTGTTCCCACAGCAAAAATGTTGGCTAAGATGCCAGCGCCATTAGCTGCCTGCATTTATAATCGCCCAGGGAACTCCCATTGAACAGCCACCAAACGAGGACAGCTTAATGTAAATTGAATAGTGCCCCTAATATTACACTGCCATTTAGCACTCAACTCCTAAGTAAGTGTCAGGGTGGCACGAGCCAAGTTCTACTGTGGGACCCGAATAGTGATTCATGAACTGCTATTAACCTCACCAACCGTTACAACAAAAGCATATAGTTGAAGAAACCATCCTGGTTGTGATGCCTTTTTTTCTTCTTTTCCTTCTTTATTTTTTTTTCTTTCTGAATGCTCACCTAATACACCTTTCTGTCTCATTTAGTGCAAAGAATATCAATGTGAAGATAGTTGCAGTTAGGGGATGGTAGGTCCCTCCAGCTAAACTTTTTTGAGTGAGTACATTAGGTGTGATTCCTAGGCCGGGGCAAAGAGAAGAATATAAGCAATATTAAACCATTAAGCAAAGGACCTTGGGTCAGAAAAACGAAGGTCATACATGAGGAGAAGAGAAGGGATGCAAATGCAAAGTGAAATCAAGATCACAATCAGAGTCAAATTGCAAAGTTATCATCAAAGGCAGAAAAGTCAGCATCGGCACTGAGCAGAGAAGGTATCCAACCCCACCTTTTAAAATTTGTGGGTCCCAGAACAGTAGTACAGAGGGAGGCTCATATCCCATATGTCTTACATTTAAAAGTTATAACTCAAGCTCTCCTCGAGGCCCAGTTCACCTTCTCCAGCTGGATTTTCCCACCCTGGGATCCTTGGTGCACTCCCAGAGGATGCTCCTTTGAAGCCATCCTGCTGGCTGTTCGCTTGAGTACAAACACAGATCTGCTGGGGCAAGGCCTAGACCTGAGCACTAGGACAGGGACCAGCCCAAACCCAGAGTGGACAGTGACCAAGTCAAGCTCCTCAGGAAGTCATGAAGGATATGTTCCCTTTCCTATAATTTTCTCAAGATCCTCAGGCAGTTCTAAATGCCCCCAAACCAAGCCCTTGGGCACAAAGCAGGGAACAAATGCAGAATCAAGAACTTGATCTGCCGAGACACCCACCTTGGAGACTGGAGCAGCCAACTTTAAGCAGACTCAGCTGGTGGGCCAGGGCAGGAGCTGGATCTTCTCCTCCTTCACGCACACTTGCATGCCCTTGCATCTGCTCTCTTGGCCTGGGGCATGTAGTACCAGACTCTCAGGAGGGTACCTCATCTGGAATGCCTGTTTGCTCAATCAGTTACAGATCCTTCAAAAACTTTCTTGGGAAAATAAAAATGGTCTTGTGTTTCCATGTTTATGATATACGGTTCCATCTAGCATGAGGACCAGGACTCTCGTGGTTGACTCTAAGGGCCGGACTAAAAGACTTCAACATTTTTAGGTCTGTAGAAGCTGATTGCAAACTGAGAAGAATATAATTGCCTTAACCACCTGGTATTTCCCTGATGGTGGCCACCACCTGCCCCAGGTATACCCCAACCAATTTGAGTCTCGGGAGTGTTGGTGGAGCACCACTCCCCTCTATAAAGGAAGAACATATTAGCGAAGTTTAGAGAGCACTAGAGCACATTTTCAAATAATGGGACAGAGTCATCTTTTTGTGGAAAAATCAAACTATGGACAGATGGGTCTGGCCCATAGGTTTTAGGGGTAAAATAATTACGATGAGGCACAAACTTTAGAGGAACCTCTCAGGCTATGAGCAAGATTTTTGGACAGCTGTGGATAGTGAAATTATAATCCCAGTTCTAGAAAGATTAGTGGTAATCTACTATTTTAATTGATCATACCCATGTACAAAAATAGGGCTCACAGATATAGCACTTTCAATATAGATTTCATGAATGCCTACAATTTGTGCTTTGTTTGATTTGCAAGAGGGAAGAGATGCAGAAGCATTTAGATAATGCAGCACAAAAAGCCAAGATCAAGAGGAGAACCAACTTCCAAAGGTAACATTTAGTCCAATACCCACCACAGTGGTCTGCGCACAGTTGATCCTCAGTACATGCAAACGATTAAAACTTCAACAAACAAAATTTTTTTAGACTTCAATGTAGCAAACATCAAGCTTTTCCAAAAGTAAACATAATTTTGAGCTATAAATAGGTAGAACTCTTAGTATTGACCTCCTCATACTCCCCTTTTCACTCAACCAATGATTCTCAGTTAAATACGTGCTTCTGCTATGCATACTTGTGCTGTGACAATATTGATTCTGTAGCCCCTTTAGAAAGGAGGTAAATACAAAAATTATTTTTAAAAGTTGCCATATAAAATTTCTTAGAATAGCTTGGAAAAATAAAAAGGGAGTCTCACTACTTTTTTTGCTCTAGGCAACTGGTTTTACTACTGAATCCTGAACAACAAAAACTGGAGGTGGGGCACCCAGGTGGCTCAGTAGGTTAAGCATCTGCCTTGGCTCAGGTCATGATCCCACGGCCCTGGGATCGAATCCTGCGTTGGGTTCCCTTCTCTCCACGGAGTCCACTTCTCCTTCTCCCTCTACCTCTCCCCTTACTTGTGGTCTCTCACGCACTCTCTCTGTCAAATAAATTAACATCTTAAAAAAATAAAATAATATAATAAGAAATAAAAACCTGAAGGATTCAGAAATCCTTGCTGTTCACAAAACACAGAAGCTGCAATTAAAGCCATCCTCCAGTCAGAGCCCAGAGTGGTAGGTACTGAATCGGGAAATGAGAGTTCTGGATTCAAGGATTGACAAATACTCGGCAGAATGAAAATACAAATTTATAGACACATGTACAGAACCCAAAGGAGAATTTTAGAACTTTGCTAATGACCTAAATTTCAAATAAAAAGAAGCTAAAGATAAATTACTTCTAATTTTGTTTGAAAAAAAAAATGGTGACCTATCCACAGAAAATATTCCTGAAAATTGGAGGATCATGCAAATGTTATCTCTGTACCTTAGACAGTAAATCTTCCTTTTGACCTTGAGACTAGGAGCCACACGTAATACACTTTTAGTCTACTATAAAGTCTTTCTGGGTTAGGATAAACCAGATCAGGCCAGGACAGACAAAATTTACCAGTCTGTTCAGACTGGTAAATACAAAGTCCCACACACCCACATCTACTGTCTGCTTCCACGGGGGAAGGAGATACATGCAGCCTATCAATCTATAGAAATGATCTATCTCCATATTCTCTACTGAAGCTCACACATGGTGATAGCTTGAACAATTTTCCAGTACATAGAGAATAAATAAATAACAAGGCAACATCGTGCTAAAGCTTTTTTCCTCCCTCCCTTTTTTTTCTTTCTTTCTTTCTTTCTTTCTTTCTTTCTTTCTTTCTTTCTTTCTTTCTTTCTTTCTTCCTTTCTTTCTTCTTTCTTTCCTTCTTTTTTTCTTCTCTCTTTCTTTTTTCCCTCTGGCTTTGGGCAGCAAAATGCTTAAGCACTGAAATGAGCAAAAAGCAGTTTTAAGAATATAGGTCAGGACATTAATATAAATTTGATCACCTCCTTTTTATTGTCTAACATTCCCCACAATAAATCAGCTGGCTTTCCTCCACCCCCTCCTCACACACACTTCACCCTCCCGTCCTGATTTCGGATCGCCGAATGTAAATCTGTGACAAGGGTATCTATATATAATATTAATGGTGCCGAGGAGGGCTGGTGTGAAGTGTGAGCGCTTGCCAAGAAAGGAGCGATCCGGGCCCAGCCGTTCATCCTCTGCAGTGTGCTCTACATCATCTGCAGGACAAATGTAACATCATTAGGGGGGGTGGAAAGAAAAAAGAGGGAGGGAGGAGGTGGTGGGGAAGTAGCCTTTCTGCAAGCAAATGGCTAAGTTAGAGGTTCCAATCAATCTAACTAAGTCAGGTTCCCTGAGACACTGTCAGCTGCTACAGACAAAACAGATTGCAGGAGAGATCACCGAGAGTCAAACAAACAAACAAACAAAAAACTACGGAAAATACAACAACTTTGTTATCAGAGATTTACTCAAGGACAGGTTAACATGTTAAACCCGTTTGCCAGTTTAGCCCTACTTTACATGCCTAGGAAAGAGAAAGAAGTTTGCTTTATCCTTAAATAAAAGAATCCAGGCTTCAGCACTCTAGGGGGCTCTTTATTACAGTCAATAAGCACTCGTTGTAGATATCAAAAGAAATTATTGCAGGTATTTTGTGTATCAAAGTAAAAAAATGCAAGAAGGATAGGAAGCTGAAGTTTCAATCTTTACATATGGCCAGAATCTAGCTTCTGGGTTGGTGTGTGCCTGGGTCTGTAAGGTGGAAAGCGGTTCCAGTTCCTTTGGCTCTTCAGTCAATTGCATGTATAAGGACAATGTCCAGCCAGAGATCTCTAGGCAATGGAACTATAGATCATTTGCTGGCCAGGTCTCTGTTGGTCAAATAAGGATCATCTGTGTAAAATTTTAAACCAACCAATCCACTGATAATCAGAGATAACAAATGTCAAAACAAAACAATGAACAGAGAGAATGGAACTAAGGAGTCTTTATTTGAAAAGATTAAATAAAATCCTAGTTCCATTATCCCCTGATTCCATTTGCTCACTTGTGGCTTAATTCAGAGCATGACAAGTTGTTCTGATTTGTCATTTAAACTGATTCTAAAATTATGCTACTGTACTGTTGCAGCTCTGTCGGTTTCCTCTTACAACTATTTCTAGCATTTGCTTTGCGTGATTCCCTAGTCCTTTAACCAAGGGTCAGAACTGATCTGAACCCAATTCAGAGTTTTCAGATCTGAGAACTCTTGCTTTCAAATCAACAACTTCAGTCACTATTGATCAATCAGTTTTATTTCAGGTTTTAATGAATGAATACCCAGGACGACTCATAAATTAGTTACTGAGCACTTAAAGAATCTGTCCCCTCAGGGTGTCTGGGTGGCTCAGTCAGGTGAGCCACTGACTCTTGAGTTTGGGTCAGGTCATGATCTCAGTCATGAGACTGAGCCCCGCATTAGCTCCCTGCTCAGTGCAGAGTCTACTTGAGATTCTCTCCCTCGGCCCCTCTCTCCTGCTCTTGTGCTCTCTCTCTCTCTCTCTCAGATAATTAAATACATAAATACATAAAATCTGTCCCCTCTTCTGCATCCAGTATATTTTTAAAGTTTGTTCTCCAAGTTTAAAGTAAAAGAAATCAGGCTTCTCATCTTTTATAATGGCCTTGTTTCCAAATTGTGATAAGCAATTTTAATGGCTCCCAGAAGCCATGAAAATTAGAACCCCAGTGAATGGAGAGGACGTGTGGGTAGTTTCATATTTAAGCTGGTGCAGAAAAACAGAACTTAACACACTTAGACTGAGAAAATGCAAGGTCATATTTAACTGTATCAAACTCTCTTCTTTAAGCTCTAACAGAATTTGGTCATTAGTAACACATGAAATGCTCAATTTGTCTATCAATGATTCTTTTTCCTTCAATAAATGACCATACTTTGTACTTAAACAGAGATGTATAAAATTACAGTGACAGTTATGGAAGAAAATCAGAATATTTTTTTTATTCTACTGACAATAACAAACTTAGGATAAACAGTTCTATCCGCAGTTATATCAATGATTGTGCAAGTAGGTACAGTGAGTCTCTAAGTAGGCAATGTGAAGACAGGAAACTAAACTAAAATGTGATTGTGACACACACAGCCCATTATCTAAATTCTGACTCCAGAAAGAAATGTTCCCTAATCATAATTTTCACTACACTAACAACTCACCAATCCATCCCAGAAAAAAAACACCCAGCAGAACCAAACAATTAAGGGGTCGTAGGCAAATGTTTCTCATTTCCCATTATAGTCTCCTTTGTAAAATGAAGAGTAGATGGACTGAAACAAGAGTATCAAGGCAGGATGAGAATTATTTTCATATTTCTCAAAACAAACAAGCAATGGGTAAATGCTATTCACATTAATTTAAAACATATAATGCATTTGCTTCCTCTGTTTAATTTTGTGTCACTTGCTTATGTAACAGTGGAGAAATTTGCAGTTACAATAATGTAATCAAATATAATCTGATTCAGATGAACTTGGTGGCTCCTTTTTATGGGTCATCTCTTTTAAAGTTTAACTAGTAGGAAATCAGTTTATTTACTAACATTTAAAAGTTTCCCTTGGGATCCCTGGGTGGTGCAGCGGTTTGGCGCCTGCCTTTGGCCCAGGGCGTGATCCTGGAGACCCAGGATCGAATCCCACATCGGGCTCCCAGTGCATGGAGCCTGCTTCTCCCTTTGCCTCTCTCTCTCTCTCTGTGTGTGACTATCATTAAAAAAAAAAAAAAAAAAAAAAAAATGCTCTACATTTCCCCTCCCTTAAAAAAAAAAATAAATAAATAAAAATAAAAAGTCTCCCTTGTCTCTCCAAGTAGAACTAATCTGTTATATTTTGGAAGCTTTAGAAAATATATAGTACACTGTTCAGATTTTTTTCCAAAAAAAATATCAACCTGTGACTTGTTAATTAAATATGTGCCACATTGTCACCACATTTTTAGTTTCTTATGGGATAGAACTGTCTCTCATTCATTGTTTTATCCGGGGCACTGATGCAGAATTGGGGTTTCATGTGGAATTCAACTCTGTGACTTTGAACAAGTTACTACCTGTCTGAAGGCTCTTACCTCCTTTATAAACTGGAGGTCTGGATGAGGCAGTCAGTACAATTTCTTCTATAAAAAGAGCCGTGCTTTGATGAATTATGAACGGAGGACACGGTATCTGCTCTACTAAATCTTAGTAGTTGTGGGTCTTTGTAAGGAAAAAAATCATGTAAACAAATAACACTTACATAAGACAGAGCAAAACAGGTAGTTGAATGGAAAAATTGCATGGGAAGAGCTGGGATTCTTAAAGTAAGACTACAAGGAAGAAAGCTTTGAGCTGAGTCTTGAATGATAAGTAGCATGGCTGGTAGGGAAAGAGGGGAGAAGGCATGTCAGGCTGCAAGAAAGAACTGGCTGAGCAAAGATAAAGTGTGTTTGGAGAATGGTTGATTAGCCTAAGGGAGCTGGGGCACATTATAGGTGCTCAGATGTAATGGGAGATGAAAATAATACGGATACTAAGAACTAGGATTTGAGAGAAAGGAAAGAGATCAGGTCATGGTGCACAAGAAAGCTTTAACAGAGGAGGCGGGATTTGAGCTGAATCTTGGAAAATGAGTAGGATTTAAAGAAGAAAAGAAGAGGATAAGAGTGAGTTTAATATAGAGAAAAGTATATTTGATAGATACATTTAGGTGAGGAAAACAGCTTGATTAGAATGAGCATTCATGTGAAAATCAAGACTATGGAAAGAGATTAGGAAGATTTTGGAGAGATCAGAGTTTTCCAGGCTAAAGAATTTGCCTATTTCTCATGTCTGGAGTAATGTTTGCTACATCATATGCAGAGAAATCAAGTAACATCAAGTCACAATAGCGTTGGAAAGCTTTGGGCGACAGAAATATGGGGAAGCCTAGAGACCAGAAAGACATGGGGGAACCGGTGGGGAAACAATTATCCAGGTCCAAGCGTGCAGTGATTAATAAAGCAAAAGAAAAAGGAATTTCAGGGGGACCCGGGTGGCTCAGTCAGTTAGGTGTCTGCCTTCAGCTCAGGTCATGATCCCAAGATCCTGGGATCAAGCCCCGCATCAGGCTGCCCGCAGGGAGCCCTCTGCCTCTGTCTCTGCCTCTCTCTGTGTCTCTCATGAATAAATAAATAAAATCTTCAAAAAAAAAAATAAAGAAAAAGAAAAGGAACCTCAGGACTTAGTTGGTAAAACAGATGTGGCTTGGGAGGCAGAGAAGACATTCAGAAAAGCTATGAGAATGTCACACTCGTCTGTGGAACATAGAGCAGTATCTGACACACTTGGAGGGGTTTTATTCTTTATAGATGCACTTTGTTTTATTGCACTTTGCAGATCTTGTGTTGTTTACACATTTAAGGTTTGTGGAATCCCAGCATCAAGCAAATCTTTTAATAATATTTTTCCAGCAGCATTTGTTCACTTCATGTCTCTGTGTCACATTTTGGCAATTTCCATAATACCTGAAACTTTTTCATTATCACTGTATTTGTTATGGCAATCTGATCAGTGACTGCAGCTCAGTGAAGGCTAGAAGACCATTAGCGTTTTGTATCAATAGAGTATTGTTTAATTACATTAATTACATTGTTTTTTGAGACGATGTTAAATTGCACACTTAATAGACCATAGTGCAAAAATAACACATACATTGGGAAACCAAAAAATTCATTTGACTTGCTTTTTTTCGATATTTGCCTTATTGCAGTGTTCTGGAACTGAACCTGCTGTATCTCGGAGGTGTGCTGGTACATGGAGGGTTGTTGCAAAACATAGCAGGCAAAAGCAGGTCTCATAAAATAGAGGGGGCTCATTGAAAACTAATAAAACTGGCAGAAAAATGACATCTGTTGAAAAAGTATTCAGCAGCATGTAATATAAATCCCCAATCATGGGTTGCAAAAATGGAAACTTAATTATCTCACATAACAGGAAGTCTGCTAGTAGGTATTTGTTTAGGTTCAGATACTTGGCAGTCTTTCTACTCTGACATCCTTAAGTTACAGCCATTCACCTTTATACTTCTGACCTCCTGGTGATAAGATGGCTGCTGCATCTCCAGACATTACATTTATTTCCAAGGCATTTATGTCCAAAAGACATAAAGGTTGTTCCTCTTAAATTAAGGAAGCACAACCTTCCCTATATATACCCAGTAGACTTTCCTTTGCATCTCTTTGGTCAGAGCTGCTTGACATGGCCATTTTAGCAGCAAGAGAAAATGGGAATGTGTTTCCTGGGTACATTGCATACCAAACAAAGTCAGGATTCTGTTAGCGTAAATAAAGGAAAATGGATATTGTATGGGCAACTAGATTTGCCAGCCCATATTTTATAGCATAGCAAATAAAGGTTCTAAAAGGTGATTGCTTTCAAGGGATGAAAATTTGTTGTCATTAATACTTGATACAGTTGGTGACCCTTCTGAGCCTCTCTCCAAATTGTTCTTTCCCTGTCTCCCCCGTCTTCCTGAATGCTACCTGTCTGGCTTGGACTATGGCAATGATCTCACCTGTTCAATTTGCCTCCATCCTCTTGCTCTACTATTATCTATGTCTGCACAATAATAACGATATTTTTTATAGGAGGAAGTTACAACTCAATTTATAGCTTACCTAAAAAGCAGTGAAAATAGGAACACTGTATATTGATGAGACCAAGATACTTTAAGGAGAATCCTTAGCTTTAAATATTTCAATACAAAGATTATAATGATTTAAGTAGCATTCATTTACCTGGAAAAAACCACAATGAAATATACTAAAATTAAGTGGGAATAAGCGATTAATAATAAAAGGCAAAATTGTTATGAAAAAAAAAATCGGTAAAATTGATCGGTAATAAAAAGAACTAATATAAAAATAAGTAATATTTTTTAAACAACTAATAAGTTAAAGCTCTAACAAACACCTTCAAGGAAAAAAAGAGAATATACATATATTCATATATGTATGCATACACCTATTAATATGTATAAAGCAAATAAATTCTCAAGTATAACAAATGACATTAAGTATGAGAAATATGTAATAAATTTCTCAAAATATTGTTGTAAAACATGGAGAAATTACTCTATACAGTTTCACATAATAAATCTGAAATGAAATGCATGATTTTCAAAAAAATGTCCAAAAACCAATATTACTTGAGATAAAAATAACTGTAGAAGAAAATGATGCTACTTGTAGCTAACTTCAAAAAAGAAAGCTCAGATCATTTTTCAACTGATTGTTATCAAATCTTCAACAATACAGTATTCCCTGTGTTGCTTACCTCATTCCCAAGCACAGAAAAAAGGCAGCTAGTTTTCATTTTATTTTTTGTACCCAACATAATTCTGATACCAAAACCTGATCAAGACTGTACCAAAAACGAAGCCCATGAGTTAGTCTCAGTCATAAATATTTCTTGCTCTCTTACAGTTTACAAAGCTTGTCCCAGGCCTTCTTCATCTTTCTTGATCAACCATCTGATCTTCCTTCATCATTGTCATGTATGATCTTTCCAATGAGAAAATGAAAACCAAAGTCCTTTAAAATTTTTTAAATTTTATGAATTTAATTTTTTCTAGTTTTATTGAAATGTAACATTGCATTAGTTTTAGGTGTATGATATAATGATTTGATATACATATATACATTATTGCAAAATGATTACCTAAGTTTGGTTATCATCCATGAGCTCGCAAAGTAACAATTTGTTTTCTTGTGAGAAGACCTTTTAAGATTTACTCTCTTAACAACTTTCAAAAAAATATACAGTACAGATTGATTAACTAATGTCACCATGCTGTACCTTACACCCCCATGACACATTCCTTAATCTTACAACTGGAAGTCTGTACCTTTTGACCAACTTCACCCATTTCACGCATCCCACCATCCCCCACCCATACAACCATTAGTCTGTGTTCTCTGTATCTACAAGTTTGTTCTTTTTAGATTTTTACATGTGAGATCATGCAGTATTAGTCTTTCTTTCTCTGACTTATTTCACTTAGCATAATGCCTGCAAGGTTCATTCTTGTTACAAATGGTAGATTTTCTTTATTAAGCCTGAATAATATTCCACTGGACATATAAGCTACACTTTTTTTATCCATTCATCTGTTGATGGACAAAGTTAATTTTCATGTCTTGGCTATTGTATAAAATGCTGTCATAAACAAGGGAGTGCAGATGCTCTTTCGAGGTAGTGACTTTATTTCCTTTGGATATAAACCCAGAAGTGGAATTGGTGGATCATGTGGTAATTCTATTTTTAATTTTTTGAGGAAGATCTGTACTATTTCCCACAGTGGCTGCTCTACCTCTTTGGAATGTTCTAGTTCCTTAATTATGCCCTATCATTTCTGCCTAGTTAACTTCTATGCATATTTGCTCTTTGATTTAAATATTACTTCTACAGAGAAGATTGCTTTAGGCTGTCAGGCCTCCCAAGTATATTTTCTTTTAGCACTTTATGCTCTATTTCAATTGTAATTAAATAATTAGCTTTAAAATGTAGTTCCCCACCAGACTGCAAACTCTAGGAAAGCAAGCACTGTGGATCTTCATTCAGTTATCTTTTTAGTTCCCAGTGTATAATGCCTCGTACAAAGCAGCCATTCAACAAATATGTGTTGAATATAAATATATGAATGTAAAACCACCTATCAGCAACTTAGTCACCTAAATAGGCAGGTTTAATTCAGGAATGCAAAGATGAGTCAATAGCAAACAGTCCATTAATTTAGTTCATAACGAATTTATTGTGTATTTTTAAAATTGAAGTGTAATTAACATACAGCATTATATTCCTTTCAGGTGTACAATATAATCACTCAACAATTCTATACATTGCTTGGTGCCCATCAAGATAAGTGCCCTCTTAGGCATAACTAATTTATTAAAGGTATAATTGTACATAAATATGCCAAAAGTCATCTGATAACTTGCAGCTGGACCTAATACAAAGGCTTAGTACATTTGAGAATAGATACATATAAATAAAGACGTAACATGATAAAGAATTATGTCATAGAATGTACCTTTTTTAAGTAAGATGAATACACTAGACCCATTCCTATTATAGTAAGGGACAAAAAATAATTTTTATGTTGGAGATTGTATTAATGTTCTAAATCTTCTCTTCTCTTTACAGGTGGACTATAGACCCGTACTCTTTCAATGGCAAGACTAGCCATGTGACTTGCAGTGCCATTCTCAGAGAAGAATGACATATTCCCATCTCACTGATAGTAGCAGTTGCCATGTAACTTGCTTTGAACAATTTACTGTGAGCAAAAGTAATGGGGACATCCCTAAACAGAAGCTTTGAGAGCATCTCATGGTTCTGCTACACTGTTCTTTCCATCTCCCCTGAGACCACAGGTAGGCAGTACAACTACAACCTAGGCTGAAAAGACAAGACAAAATGGAAGAGAGGTAGGGTTGACCGATAATGATAGATGAGGGAGAAACAAGCCTTTGCTTTTGGAGGCCACTGAAATGTGGGGGAGCATTTGTTTCTAAACTTAGCTGAAGTTGACTTGATTCCACATACTATCTCCATTAGTGTTCCACATTTTTCTGTGTGTTCAGGATATGATAAGGCCAGAGAAAGATATACAATATACAAATATGGGCAAGGATAACAAGCAATGCCATTATTTGATAGTGATATATTACTATCTAATAAGACTTCAAGAGAATCAGCTGAAAATCTATTAAGATGAATAAAATTTGGATATAAGAAACAGTTATAAAAACTAAGCCTTTCTTTATAATCACAAATGACCAGTCAAAAAACATAACAGTGAGGCTCCTGGATTGCTCAGTGGGCTGAACATCTAACTCTAGATTTCTTCTTGGGTCATGATCTTGGAGTTGTGAAATTGAGCCCTACATGGGGCTTTACGCTAGGCATGGAGCCTTCTTAAGATTCTCTCTCTGCCCCTCCCCCTGCTTACTCTTTCTCTCTCAAAGTTAAAAAGAAAAGTATTAACAGAACAATGGAATAAAATGGGGCACCTGGCTAGCTTAGTGGGTAAAACAGGGTATTCTTAACCTCTGGGTCGTGGGTTTGAGCCCCATGTTGGGCTCACAAATAAAAGTAATAAAATAATTAAAATACTAGAAATTAACAACAAATGAGCAAGATTTATCAGCTATATTAAGAATATAATTCATTTGACATTCAATACAAATGTACTAAGTGCTAGGCATTATTATAGGTTCTGGCAACAGAACAGTGAACAAAATGCTGCCATCCTGGACCATTCATTCTACTTGGGGATGAAAGTCAATAAACTAATGGGCAAACTAATATATAATTTGTGAGGTAGAGATAAGTACTACAGAGAAATTTTAATGAGATTAGGAGAATGGGAAATGTGGAAAGAAGTGGGAAGACACTATTTTTTTGGTAACATTTGAGTAAAGACCAAGAAACATTTGAGTAAAGACCAAAAAAAGGTGAGAAGTGAGCCATGAGGCTTACCTAGAAATGTGACAGCTTTCTGTGTAAAGGGTGTAACAAGCAAGAGGCCCCAAGATGAGTGTGGCATGACCCTAGACCATCAAGAAGGCCAGGAGGGCTGAAATGGAATGGGTGAGAGAAAGGTTGTAAGAAATGGAATCAGAGTTCACTGGGGGAGGTTGGGTGGGGAACACTACTTATAAAAGGCTGAGGAATTTTACCTTGAATGAAATGAAAATCATGCAATTTTATTGAAGAATTTTGGATAGGAATAAATGCAGAGACAGCTTTTGTTTCCAGGATTGAGAGGCTCAATTTTCTCAAGATGCCATTTCTCTTCATATTAATATATAGATTTTATACACTTCCCTCCCAAAATCCCAATGAGGATTTTTTTTTTTTTGGAAATTAACAAATTGAATTTAAAAAAAGTATAACTAGAAAAATATACATAGAGAAATACCCTAGAAAGATTTGGAAATACAAATCAAAACCACAATGAGATACCACATCACACCAGTGAGAATGGGGAAAATTAACAAGACAGGAAACAACAAATGTTGGAGAGGATGTGGAGAAAGGAGAACCCTCTTGCACTGTTGGTGGGAATGTGAACTGGTGCAGCCACTCTGGAAAACTGAGTGCAGGTTCCTCAAAGAGTTAAAAATAGACCTGCCCTACGACCCAGCAATTGCACTGCTGGGGATTTACCCCAAAGATACAGATGCAATGAAACGCCGGGACACCTGCACCCCGATGTTTCTAGCAGCAATGTCCACAATAGCCAAACTGTGGAAGGAGCCTCAGTGTCCATCGAAAGATGAATGGATAAAGAAGCTGTGGTCTATGTATACAATGGAATATTACTCAACCATTAGAAACGACAAATACCCACCATTTGCTTCGACGTGGAAGGAACTGGAGGGTATTATGCTGAGTGAAGTAAGCCAATCAGAGAAGTACAAACATTATATGGTCTCATTCATTTGGGGAATATAAAAAATAGTGAAAGGGAATAAAGGGGAAAGGAGAGAAAATGAGTGAGAAATATCAGTGAGGGAGACAGAACATGAGAGACTCCTAACTCTGGGAAACGAACTAGGGGTGGTGGAAAGGGAGGTGGGTGGGGGGAGGAGGGGGTTGGGGGCTGGGTGACGGGCACTGAGGGAGGCACTTGACAGGATAATCGCTGGATGATATGCTGCATTTTGGCAAATTAAACTCCAATTTAAAAAATTGAATTAAAAAAAAGAATAAGAAGAAAGTAGTCACCCAATCAAACATCAAAATATAGCTTAAGCTATAGTGAATAAGTGTTTCTGGTACTATGTAAGAATAGATTAATTAAACTAGATAAAGCCTCAGAGTCTATGGGAATGTCCTATATGAGAAATGAATCATTATAAATCAGTGAGTAGAGGATGGATTATTCAGAAGATAATATCAAATCAATTAATAGACATAAGGGAAAAAATAAATTTAATTTTCTTTTTCATACTATATTAAAAACATTCATAATGGGATGTAAACACTTCAACCATAGGAATACAAAAAAAAAAAATAGGATTTTTTTTTTTCTAATTCACAATCTCAGTTACAGAAAGCTTTTCTTTCCTTTCTTTCTTTTTTTATGTAGCCTCCAGACCCAGTATGGAGCCTAATGTGTGGGGCTTGAACTCATGACCCTGAAGTCAAGACCTGAGCTGAGATCCAGAGTTAGATACTTAACCAACTGAGCCACCCAGGCGCCCCAGGGAAAGCCTTTCTTATCATATCAATGAAAGGGACTACGATATAAATAACTGAGAGATTGATTATGTAGAAATTTAAAACTTCCATGTGGGAAAAAAATGGCCATAAAAGAAGTGGAAAAACAAGCCACAATTTAAAAGAACATTTTCCAGGCTCAGTAGGTTAAGCATCTGCCTTCAGCTCAGGTCACGATCTCAGGGTTCTGGGATCAAGCCCCATGTAGTGCTCCCTGCTCAGTGGGGAGTCTGCGTCTACCTCTCCCTCTGCCTGCTGCTCCTCCTGCTTGTGCTCTCTTTCTCTCGGTTAAATAAATAAATAAATAAAAATATATATTTTTTAAATTAAAAATGTTTTCAACACATGTGACAAAAGGACACATACCCTGGTGATTATATAGAGAACACCCGCCTACACATACACAATAACTAATTCAATAGCAAAGAGCAAAGTTAACGTTTATGGTTTCAAGTGGCTAACATTTATTGAGCCAATGGCTTCTCACTACACTGAACGAAGCATTTATATCAAAGGATAAAATGGACAATATGTACATCAGAAAATAAATGAATAAATAAGCTGAGACTTGAATAACAAGATGGAGTCAGCCTGAAAATGCTGAAGAAAAATTCTAGGAGGAGAGAAAAGGAAGATTCTGGATTGCGAGAGAGCATGAAGGTGGATAAAGAAAGCCAATATGGCGAGGGAGAATGGAAGGAAGAAGGTGAGCTGTCGGCTATAGTCAGGGTGGGGCGCCTGGGTGGCTCAGAGGTTGAGTGTCTACCTTCAGCTCAGGATGTGATCCCGGGTCCAGGATTGAGTCCCACATTAGGTCCTTGCAGAGAGCCTGCTTCTCCCTTTGCTTATGTCTCTGTGTTTCTTGTGAATAAATAAAAATAAAATATTTTTAAAAATTATAGTCAGGGCTTGTTAGGCTGTGCAAAATCATTGGAAAGTGAGACGCAGGGGGATGATATGATCTGATACTTGTTTTTAAGAGATCAGTCCACCTAATATGTAATGTGTGGACTGCAGGGAAGTAAGGGTGAAAGCTGAGAGGTCAGTTAGGAGATGTGGATTAGGAAAACACCAGGGTTGGGTAGAAAAAGGGGTTAGGTTGGCCTCTAACTTCTGTAATGGGACTGACTCCTAAAAGAGAAATGTCTGAAATGACAGTTGTATACATGAAATTTTTTGCTAGATATTGCCCAATTGCCCTCTAGAAAGATAAACAACTTTATAAGAATGGTTATTTCCCCCTCATCATTATTAATTGTAGATACTGTTTTTTTTCTTTTTCTTTTTTTAAGATTTTATTTATTTATTCATGAGAGACACACACACACACACACAGAGGGAGAGAGGCAGAGACACAGGCAGAGGGAGAAGCAGGCTCCATGCAGGGAGCCCGACATGGGACTGGAGCCTGACATGGGACTCAATCCCAGGTCTCCAGGATCCCGCCTGGGCTGAAGGCAGCGCTAAACCGCTGAGCCACCCGGGCTGCCCTATTTTTTCATCTTTCGTAAGAGACAAAAATTATCTATCTTTTGAATTTCAATTATTTTTTAAAATATTTTATTTATTTATTTGAGAGAGAGAGAGAGAGAGAGAGCACACAGACAAAGAGGGAGAAGGAGACTCCTTGCTGAGCAGGAAGCCTAATACACAGCTGGATCCCCAGACCCTGAGATCATGACCTGAGCCGAAGCAGACACTTAATGGACTGAGCCACCCAGGTGCCCCTTAAATTTCAATTATTTGAATAAAAATAAGACCAAATAGGTTTTAATATGTGTATTTGACTTACCCTGTCTGAAGCACACTGACTTGCAAGGCTGTTCCTGCCTGGTCTCCCTTGTTTCCTCCCTTCCCTCAGTCACCCCATCTCCCTGTTATAAAACAAAATTCAACTGGGTAGATTTTAAAGATTGTATTAGCTTTATTCAGCGATTTATGAATGGAGCAGCATCCAAACCAGCAGAGAGAAAGGAGCTCCAAAGAGCTATTTAAAGCAAGAGATTTTACAGGCAGAAAGAAGCGGGAACAAGGAAGTGGTAGTAGGCAAAAATACAAAAACAAAAACAAAAACAAACAAACAAACAAAAAAACAGGTTATCGCAAGATTACTTTCCTTAAAGGTGATGGCAGAGGTTTATTCGGCAGGTTACCTACCTAATGCAAGTCAAATCATTCCTGATTAATCAGTTGAGGATTCCATTTCTGGGAGAGCCAGAACTTAAATGGAGCCTCAGTTTGATGACATGGGTCTAACCACAAGTGACTCCATTTTGAGCTTATTGTTAGTCTTCCTCACTCCTTCCACTACACACTTTTAGGGATCTGTCCTCTGTAAACACAGCAGGTAAGAGCCAAAATGTAAGGACAAGAACATCTATGTGGCATTGCTTATAATAATAGAAAAAAACAGACTAAATATCCATCATAAGAAAGTAAGTAGGTCATGATATAATTGAGCAGAATCAAAATATGCTACCCCAAGGACACCATTTGGGGGACATGGATAATTTCAAGACAAGCAAGCTAAAACGAAAGATAAGTTTCATATCAGAAAGACTTACCTGCATGGCATGACAAACATTTGTTTCCCAGATATCTGCTCTTCACCTCTTCCTATGGGTTGTCTTCCTTCTCTTTGAAGCCCCTGATCCTGACCACCTTGTCTTTAGCTCAGGACGGCATATAAGCCACAATCGACGTGTCTTTGGGTCGCGGGTCTCTGGGACTCCCATCTGTATGCAATTTTTCCCCATTTATCTATCTTATGTCAATTTAATCATTAAACCAGCCAGAGAACCTAGAAAGGAAGGAGGGAAAAATATTTCCACCCCTACACAGTCATGAATGGGAAACTCTGAAGCCTTTACAAACCACAGAATAGATACACTATTAAGTGAAAAAAGCAAGTTGCAAAGCAGTATCATCTCAGACTGAGAGATTACAAATCAAACTGCAAAATGGAAAAGTTTTCTTCTGCAGGTGGGATTCCAAAGTAAGCTCTTTGAACATCTATGTTTTGTTCAAGTTTTTCATGAGAAGAATTGTTATTTTTCTGGTACAAACACAAAACCGTTTCAAAAACAGGATTGGCAAAATGGAGTTAAGTGAAGATGAATGTATGGGATTATAAACACGTTTTTTTTCCGTGTAAAATTTTCATTGGAAAACCACAAATAGGGCTTGTAGGATGTTATTGGATATCTAGAAGCATTTGGCCATGGAGGGCTAAGACACCAGTACCAGGGAAGCTCATGTCACACTTCCTAGCCCTAAAGCTCCTTCTAAGCAAAAGGTCTGGAGACATGTTTAACAAAAAGACCAAATGGAAAAAGATTATGGGTGTTAATTGTAAATTATAGGAGGCTGTGGCATATACCCAGCTATTTAAGTATTTATATTTTAAGCACTAGTTATCCTGAAGTTCTTGACAAGAGGATGGATGGCATGGTCTAGTAGGAAGAGCACTGGGCCAGGAGCTAGAAGTCTTTTGTTCTTGGATATACCCTCTCCTGCGTGACTTTGAGCTTGACATTTTATCTCTAAGCCAGTTTTCTAATTTATAAAATGGAGTTTCTGTGTCTGCCTTTCAATGCCATGTGCTTATTGCCGGGCCAGATCAACTAATAAATGCAGAACCACACCAATAGAGAGCTAGTCAATACTTAGAAGAATCTTGAACAAATTTGTTTGAATACCAATTATAGTTACTTCTTCTGATGCTATTATTATGAGCCTCTCCGCCCTATAGTGAAAATAGTTTCCAAAAGGTTATACTTGCAATTTACTTTACATTTCATAAATAAAACGGATTGACGGATGAACAGGAGAACAGATTCAGATATGTCACGAAGCAAGGAAAGTAAACACAAATGATAGTATGGAGGTGGTACCCACATCAGTGTACGGGTGCTGATAAAGTTGATTCATATACAGGCACCGACCCAGGAGAGACCACCCCCGTGGCCTGGCTCCCGTAGCAAATCTAATCCTAAATCAGCCCAAGCTTAAAGGAAATGCTTGTCATAGAAACCTAACATATGCCAATCGCAATCCTCCACTTAGCTTTAGCTAGCTTACCTTACCCTACAAAATAGGACCCACTGGCCTTATAAGGAAATCTCCAATTTCCTAGCCAACCATGCCCTGTTTCTGCATTGCCTCATCTAACACTCTGTAAAACTCACTCTTGCCCAAAGTCCCCAGAGAAGAGTGTTCCACTGCACTTCCCCAATTTAGAGATTGTTTCCCCTTGAACAAAAAACATCAAACTCACTACTAGATTGCTTCAGTTTTATCATTTGGTAATGCTCACTGTAAAATTCTTTCAATTTTTCTGTATATTTGAAAATCTTCACAAGAAAATGTTGAGGAACATTTGTCATCAAAAATAGAAATATGTTGTTTCTGTTTGGTCATAAAAAAGCAGAGAGGTTAGACTCATTTGCATCCTGTATTGATAGAAGCCCAGTTGTATTATGCTCATTTAAATACCAGCAAAGGGCAGCCCCAGTGGCCCAGCAGTTTAGTGCCGCCTTCGGCCCAGGGTGTGATCCTGGAGACCCAGGATCGAGTCCCACGTCGGGCTCCCTGCATGGAGCCTGCTTCTCCCTCTGCCTGTGTCTCTGCCTCTCTCTCTCTGTGTGTGTCTGTCATGAATAAATAAATAAATAAATCTTAAAAAAATAAGTAAATGCCAGCAAATTTATGTGAATTAATTTTGTCCTAAATGTCAATTAATAATCTCAGCCTAGCCAAAGTAAAGCTTCCTCCCAGCCCCCAACACCAAGGACTGTTCCAGGGGAGTTTAACACAAAGTCAGGAGATGACTGTTTACAGTTGCATTTGGGAGTTTGCATCCCTATTGCTGTGTGACCTTGAGAAGAGAATTTAACCTCTCCCTCCCTGAAGCGTCCTATCTGAAAATGGTGGCTGCTATTAACCATCCTAGGACCACTGACCATGGTACAGAATGATTTTTAAAGCACCTTGGATGACTCCAATGATTCTTTCCCTCTTTCCTATTGATTTCACATTTGAGAGTTTGAGAATTTAAGATGAGGCTCAAGATGCACTCCCTGTCCCATTCTCCAAGGCCTAGCATAGTGCCTTATACATAGTAATCACTCAATAAATATTTATTGATTTGATCTGATAACCTAACAGTGTTAGAATGCATTTATTCAGAAAACATGTTAGTCACTTGATCATTACAACTGCCTCATCCTAATGTGTACATGGCAAACCTTGAGACCTGTCTGATGCAGCAGAAACTAAGCTCAGATACTACTAATCCTAGGAGACCTTGAAGCCAGGGCAACATTTTGTCTGGGGGTTGTTGGCTTTTTTTTTTTTTTTTTTTTTCCACAGTGATACATACCATCGAGTCAACAGAAGAGATAATAAATCTAATTGATCGCCTTGTACGTTATCTTAACACAGAGTCAGGCACACCCTGTCCTACAATATTTAAATGAAAGCCACACAGAGTCAACACGATGCCGGGGAAGAGAATAGACTGATATTCTTAATTCTGAAAAACTCTATTGGTAATCAATTGGAATGTGAGAGCAATTGAAAAGCTGTCCAAATTTCAATTGCAGTATAAGTTGGGAAACAATTTGAAAATAATAGCTCATACAAAGAGTTTTTGAAGCAGTCAATATGGACTTCATGTGAAGGACAAATAGAAATTTGGCAACATATGCCACGTTCAGCTACTGTGCCTCAGACAGCGTGTGTAGCACCCACTGAAGGATCTCCCCTCACATCAGAATGCAAAATCTTTCAGAGCGTGGCTCTATTGAGACTCTATTAAATGGGATATTCACTGAGAAAGCATTTCCAATGAATGCACATTAACGGGACTGTGAACATTCCTATTAATGTACAATCATTGCAAATGTATTTACATATGTGGTTTACTGAACTGATTCACATTAGAAATGTTTATCTTATATCTTTTACGGTATAGTGACGTTGCAAAACTGCTCGTAGGCTTGAAGACAGCTCCTGCCGTCACCCACAGACTCAGATCCAGTGCTAGGATTTTCTTTTTCTTATACAAGAGGCTAAATAGGTTGAAAAAAAAAAAAAAAAAAAACAGAAGGACACAAAAATTCCCCACGTTGTGATTCATTGATTCATTTACATGAAGAAAACAAAGTTCTCTGGTTAGATTTCACCTTTCATCACAAGCTATGGAAATAGAGAAAGTTTAGAATTCAATTATACATTTGACTTTGAGAGGATGTTGCGCCCCCCCTTTTTTTTCCAAAGCTGATATGATCTCAGTGGGTCTAGTGCAAATAATGTAGAGGATCCACATCACGTACAACCCCCAGGCCTGCTGACTCTTCCCAATATTGAGGTCCTGTTTGGTATCCTAGCTTGCGTGATATATGTAATGCAAATATTTACTGCAGTTGAAAGGAAAAAACAGCAGCTAACTGATTTGGATATTTTATTCTGCTGCAAAAGGGCTTTCAAACTAGTTTTTAAGATAATGAGTATTCCAGAATGAAATCATGGTGCAGGTCCCTCCTATCAGAAAGAGAATACCCCCCCCCTCTATCCATGTGTCATTCATTTCTAACTCTCTTTAGAGGTTTAATCTTGTCTAGTGATTTTTCGCCAGCAGACTAATGCTTCCCTCTGGGATGGTCTA
Organism: Canis lupus baileyi; assembly: GCF_048164855.1. Classification (NCBI taxonomy): domain Eukaryota; kingdom Metazoa; phylum Chordata; class Mammalia; order Carnivora; family Canidae; genus Canis; species Canis lupus. The sequence continues at coordinate 10,815,063 of NC_132875.1, read as the reverse complement.
AAGGTAGTGTGGCTGAGGATGGCCCAGATGGCTCCCGAAACTCCCTTCCAGCCCTAAGTTTGCAGTTTTGCTAGAGATGCCTTTTCCGAGGGCCTCACTCACAGATCCACACAAACCCAGAGCAGACGGCAGTTTGCCCACAGTGACTGCACTTGTACCTGCACAGACATGCAAATCAGGTGATGCATACTTAGTACAGTTGTGTGTTTATTAAATTTACTCACATCCTAATAGACCTGCCTGACAGGGGAGGAAGACGTTTTAAATGTTGATGTAGAAGGTGCTCTTTTTAAAAAAGACATCATGAAAAAACATAAATTAGGTGACTTCAGAGGCTGGTTTCCTTCATCTCTAACTTTAGTGGCTAAAGAAATCCATGTTCCCTAAATGGTTAACATGGGTTGAAGTTAAGCAACGATGACATTTGTCAATGTTTATAGCATATTTTCTCTGTGCTCTGAGTCCTCTCTGATCACAGGTATTTCAAATTTGAGCTCACCCTAGAAACAGATTTCCTTATTCATTCACGATGATGTTGCATTCTGGAAGGAAAGATGCCTAACGGGACAATTGTTACTTTCTTTAGAAGGGATTCCTAACCCAAGGACAGGGAGTCCTTGTGGGACCCCAAGGAGTTTCCACCAGTCCATTAGCACCAACCATTGCCTCCAAGGTGAAGACGTAAACGCTTGTTCAACATGTGTGTATAAATACAGTGATTACTAAAAGTCTAAAAAATTGATTTCAAAGTGTATTCATTGTATATGTGCAATCATGTGTTGTTCTCCAAGTACTTCCAAATGAAGAGACACTAAGATAAAGGCTGCCATATGCAAACTGTACAACTTTGATAATTTTTTTTAATTAAAGGTTTCCAGCCTCCAACTGGATACAGTTACAAACCACTACTTTAGATAATCTTTGCTTCTCTCCTTTCTGTTATCAAAAGAGAACAAATGCAAGAACAAAATTTTATAATGCCTAGAAAATCCCCAAAGTGATGCTGACATAGGAATAATTACACCACTTTAATGTCTTCCGAATTCTAAATTTCCTACCAGATATCAAAGCTTCATGAAGACGATGACCTGCCCAAGGCTCCTCTGTCCCCACCCCAGACCTAAAAGGCCAAAGAAGCCTGTCTAGTGTCCTTATGACTCTGTCAAGTATTTTAATTGGTGGGACAGGTGTCGGGGGCTCTGAGGAAAATGTATCACAGAGGGTGCAATTTATAAACAAAAATGTTAAACTGAACTCACTATTCAATTAACAAAATCAAATTGTCGTTTTCCAGTTGATATTCTTTCACTGGAAGGATGTAGACTGACTTCATAATATTCTTATTTTCAAAGCCAGAAAGGGACATTTTTATTTTTATTTTAAGTATTAACCTATTTATTCATGAGAGACACAGAGAGAGGCAGAGACACAGGCAGAGGGAGAAGCAGGCTCCCTGTGGGGAGCCGGATGTGGGACTCGATCCCAGGACTCCCAGATCACGCCAAAAGGAGACGCTCAACCACTGAGCCACCCAGGTGCCCCCAGAAAGGGACATTTTAGTCATTTCTTCCTTTGACTTTATTTTCCAAGATCTCCAGGAGAAAATACTTTCAGACCTTTTCTAGGCACAAATTTCAGTATAACAAAATCTTTCCCTGACCCGGCTGTCTTCAGGATTTCTAACTTCTAATTGTGTCCATTCACTTTTGACTTGCCCCCTCTTTCTCCCATCTTGGTGGAAACTGGAACAACCTGATCATATTCTCTGTAATCTCTTAGAACTTTTTACATACTAGAATATGAATCTCAAATCATTTCTTGGCTTTCATGTCACCAAGCTGGAAAACCCAAATTTCTAAAGTTTTTGCCATGTGTCTAATTTTAATACCCCCTTTATGCTTCTGTGACTCTCCTAAGAATTATCTATAATTTTAGTTATCCCATTCAGTTAGAGACCTTGACACCGAGTTCTGATCATTGTCAGTGTATTACGTGGGCCAGTGAATTAGTTTTTGGTTTCTTCTATTTGCGCCTTCAAGATATGATCTTTCAAAGATGCCACAGAGCCAAATTAGACCCAATTTGTGAAACAGGGAAATCACATCCTTTTCTGCAAGATTCCTGCATATCAAACTCATTTCTCAAGCTATATTTTTATTTTCCCAGAAGCATCTATTATAAATGAACAACTCTTTGGATAAAGGTGTTTGTTGTGGTTACACTTGATGAAAATCCAGAATATCTTACTGAAAAAGCATTGTGCATGTTCCAAACACATCTCTCTCTCTCTCTCTTCAATGAAGATCTCACTAATACTCTTAGCAGTTTGCCATTTTTAAAGGACTCACCTTGCAAATATTTCTATCCAAGTCCATATAATTAAAGAAATCCATGAGAATAGCTTAAGGGGAGAACCTCTAATAAGTGGCACCCATTGGAGGAGCAGGAAAAATACCTTCAGTCCCTGGGATCAAGCCATTTAAGACTTTAGTTTTGATCCTAATCCTAATTTTTCAGGATTTGGAATTTTAAATGTTCATTGTTAGAGCTAATATCAGTATAATCAGCATTACAAGACCGTTTTCCTGTTTGCTAGTAACCAAGAAGCCAGAAGCTTTTTCTGCCTTCACAACTCAGAGAAACAACCCAAACTCTGAGACTATTAGCAAAGTTTTCTATTTTCTGCATTCCTGTTACATTTATTATTTATGCCATAAAATGTATCACTTAATCGTGTGTTGTAATGTTCCATGCAGCTTTTTCTTGTGTATTAGCTCTTGCTCCTCAGTAGGATTTTAAGATATAGTCATCATTAAATCATGATTATTATATTAAGTAGGTGATAAATAACATGAAAGCCTTAATAGATGAATGAAAGGAAGTGTAACCAATGTAACTCATTTATTCTTAGCACATTTTTTTTTTTTTTATCCAAGCAGGCTCTTTATTGCCATAGCACTTAACTATCTCTCTCTACCACCCAATGTGCATGTGCTCCAAAACTGAGAGCTAATTTTAGTTTGCCTACAGGAAAGGGGAAACTAGTCTCTCCTGAGTGCCAATACCCCATAGGGCTCTCCGGTAGGCACCTACCACTGACAACATCCAGATGTTTCCAGATGGAAACAACTCCATGCTTCTCCTATCCCAAAGGCTCCTACCGTCCGTGGTCATGGGGTTTCTCTTGGTTTGCTTGTCTTTGCTAAGTCTCATCTCCAATAAAATAGAGAATTAAAAAGTCGCTGTAGTCTTGCTCCAGATTTAATCTTTACAGAAGAAAACTGAGGTATCATTCAATGAGACTAAGCCAAAAACAGGTCTTTCGGAGGAAAATAACTTACTAGTTTTCATTTTGCGGATTGACATCACAGAGGTTTCCCAAATACTCACTTGTCTTCCCAGGTATGTAGAGATACACCACAGGCTCCATGAGGCTCCAGGGCACTTGCAGCTGCTTAAGAAATAACTCGCCATACAACATCCCTACAACAGCAGTGCTGAAACGAGTAGAGTTAAATAAAACCCTCACTCCAGATTTCTTTAATGAAAGGGATTTATCTTTTTTTTTTTCTTTCCCTTGGAGTAGCTTTGAAACAAGGCTCATTCTCCAGGCGAGAATGGCTATGCTTTGTTAGCTGATTGCTTGTGACATAATTAGCTGACAATCTGGCACCAGGATATTATGTGCAAATAGGACAACAATGCAGGAAAGTGTGTGGTAAGGTTAACCAATTTGGAAGACTTTCCACATTAAAAGAAACCCTGAAAAAGTGAATTATACCCCGGTGTTGATCTTTTAAGCTAAAATCAATCTGAGTCATTATGATGGCTGTAGGAAAAAAAAAAAAAAGGAGCAGTGCCAATCTGTCACAGGTTTAGAAACATTTGCCTTAGGAAATGCAAAACCTCCAAGGCGATAGCCCTCTTCCTTCCCTGGTAGCAGTGGAGAAGAGTCAGGACAAGTGCTAAGCTAATGATTAGGAATCAGGGGGCTGGTGTTAGAATCCACCACCCCGACACCCACAGGGAGTGTGCAAGCTTAACGTTGGTTCCCTGGAAGAATTTAAGTCATTTTTCTCCCTCTGACTTTATCTTCACATGTTATTTAGGGGGCAGATGATCACAACTCTCTGATAGAGGATGCAAACATGGAAACTGGAGAGGGAGATGGAAAAACAGGGATGCAGTCTCTGAGCCATGGATCATCCCCATTAGAGAGAAACAGAAAAGTCCCTATTTTTAGGGGGGAAAGAAAAAAGAACCAACTTAGCAGCCCGCCTTCAGCAAGTTTGTTTTGACATTCAAAGTGAAGTCTGAATTTCTCTTTGAAAGGCAATACACTGTTCAGTTGCTGCCATCTTATGTCCCAATCCATAGCTCGTCTTTTTCTCTCTTTTCTGTCCTTTTCCAGGGTGGAGTTTGCTTGGTGGCTGTTTTGCCACCTTTTTCTCCTTCTGGGCTGTCAGGTTTCTAGGGGGACCTGGACGGAGGATGCTTGAAGCACTTGTTAGTCGCAGCTGCTTCTCTGGAGGGTCTGATGAAGGGGGAGCGCCCCCCTGGATTTCACAGGTCACATCAATCACGCTGATCAGCCCCCGAAAGGCAACATATTGTCTGGGACCCGGCCAAGGAGGAGTATCAATTTCACAATTGCACTTATGTCTTTCAGCCAAGAACCGGTTTATTTTTGGCTCTTGAAGTCTGAGACTCACTTTGGAGCAGCATTTACACGTTCACGCTCTATGCCAGCCTCTCTGAGCGATAACTTCCTCTCGAGTCAAATAGAGGCATCTTTCCATAGCAAATAAGCTCCTGCCTCACATCCCTGCCCCCAGAGCCTTGTGTTCTATTTTGACAGAGTTTTGAGATTTTTTTTTTCCTTCTTCTTTTCCAGGATTAATTCTTCCCTCCAAGGGGGACAGATTTCCTGATGGAGGGGCCTCCTTTCAAACAAAGCTGGGAAAAGAAGCATCAGAACCTGTATTACTCTAAGAAAAGTTCAAGAGAACAGCAGTGCTTCTTCAATTTCTGCTGAGACCATTTAATAATAATAATAATAATAATAATATTAATAATCAATAACACTATGAGAAAGTTAACCCTGATGACTACATCAATTTTTGGTCAGGTACATTGTATGTCTTAAGGTATCTAAAATGATTGTTTAATACTGTACTTTGCAAACTGTGGGGAATCACATATCCTATCTTAGGACTGTGTCGAAATTCGACGTGGTTTGTTCATGTAAAATTCTGACCTGCGATTGCTTTGTATTATCTCTTCGCTTTAAAATATATACTCCTCTTAATCCATTTATTGCGATTGCTTTTCTATTTGCCCATTTTTCATCCTGTGCTCTTCTTGTCTGGAGTCCTGGCTCATTTAAGGAATAACATGCTTACCAGGAGATGTATTACCATGAAAATGAAATTAATCATTGAAACAAATATTTGCTGAGGAAAAAATAAATACATAAAAACATAGCTCTTAGAACTTCATGAGTAAAACTGCATCTTCCAATGACTGCAAATGTCTTGCAAAACATTTCCGGTTAATAAATTAGAGCAGATGATTAAAGTGTATTATCTAGCCATTTTTGCTTTGTAAATTATATAATGAGTTACAGAATTAAATTCAATGACTTTTTAAAACAAGGTCCTATTTGGTTTTGATATTCACGAATTTAAAAAATAACATAAAAACTCAAAGCTGAATACTGTTAAATCCTTTTGTAAGAATAGCATCCCTGTAGCTTTAATGCCTAGTGACAGGAGCTTCTGTAAAACTTCTTTAATAATCAATGATTAAATACTTACTATGGCATTATTTTTGAGTTACATTTATTCAAAGTTGACATAAACCTATTACTGTCAGATACTTTTCTTCTAGTTCTGAATATTCCGAAGCAGATTTTTAACACCAGTTTCAAACACTAAATTTAACATGTTCTTTTAATAATTAAATAAGATAGGTTTCAAGTAGAGCTATGTTTAGGAAATACTGTTTGATCATGTTATTTTCTTTTGAATCATCAGAGGTAGGTGATACTTTTTTTTTTTTTTTCAATTATTTTCTCAGATAGCAAACCATAAAAAGACATCATGATGATGTGTTCCTGAAAATTAACTCGAGAGTTCGGCTTTCGTTTTAGTGTGATTATATTACAGGCATTTGGAGCTGTAATAAGTGCTGAAACCTTATTGTGTTTAAATGAGGTAAGATATGTTAACTACCATCTGCAATAACTATCTTTGAAATGTACTGCAGGATTCTTTAAATACCTTTCAATGCTTTCCTTAAATTATTTTAAAATGCTTCCTCTGAGTTCTGGGAATAAAAATGATGCTTTTATAGCCTATGTTTACAATTTAACCTTTATATCTATAAACAATCTTGTTTAATTTTTTTTGGCATGGGGATTATTTGATCTAGCATTTCTTTTGTATTAATACAAAGTACTGCAAAATCTAATTTTAAATTCCATGCTTATTATTTCTCCAAAGGAGACTGTTGTGCAGTCAAGTTCATTTTAGAGGACACAAATGTTAATTAACACTTTCATATTAACCAGTATTTTGATAAAAATCTTTATTTTTTAACCCCATGCCTTACATCTGTTTTTAAATGTGAGTGACAGGGATGTCTTTTCCAAATTGCATATAGAAGGAAGATAAACGTTTGATGTCCATCGCATGGCATTATTTGTTATAGTGAGATGTTCCTGAGAATATGCAGTGAGTCTCATGTCTCCGAAATGTGGACTTTGATGGAGAAAACATTTTAATGTAGTTTTAATTAATTATACTCATGACATTCTCATTGATAAGTTAAAGCATTTGTTTCTCTTTAAATCATATATTAAATTGCATAACGTAACATTGAAAGTAGAGAAACGCTATTATTTGCCTAAGTGAATTTCACAACCTGTGATAATTTATCATTAATTTAACGGAGTTCCTTGACTTTCTTCATCTTGATTTTCCTGTTAGATATCTACTACTTCAATGCATAGCCAATATTATCATGCACTGAACTAAGTCAGCAGTTTTGACATCTTCATTTCAATGTCCTTTTCTGTACCTTCAGCAATGTTAATGTTACAAATTATAGGAGGGCATATTAATAGCCATACCCAAGAAGCAGAAAGAAAAGTGCATTTTTTTAAACTAAGTACTAACTTGGGATTTCCCGGGCCCATTGTCAAGTCAGCCGAACCCACAGCTCCTCCATTGTGATGATAATGGATTCCGTGTTGTTGGCGCAAAGGTCGTGAGGTCACCGTAAGCTCCTTAATGGACTGTGAAATAACTTTAACTGCATTAACCTCTCTGGATCACATGGGTGGCACCAACAGCCACTCCTGAAATTCTCATTCGCTTATAGAGACAATACCATTAGATTATTATATTTTCCATTTCGAATAGCAATAGGCTCAAAGCAATTATGCAGCTAAGCATTTCCATTAAGTGAATAAGATCTTAAAGAAGATTAACTAGAACATCACTTGCATCCAATGTGTGGGGATAAGAGTAGAGACTTCTGAAAATTTCACTGGACTTTCAGATACCTTAAACCCACAGGGTCTCCTACCTTACGTTTTAAGCTATTAAGTCATTGGGTGAATTGAAAATATCTTACATAGTATTGCCAGGCCGGAGGGAGTCTCCGTTCCCTAAGCTGAGCAATATACTTACAAGATAAACATTTTCCCCATCTACTGATTTTCCTAAATAAGAGAAATCATCAACTGTGAAACCATGGAACTGAGAACCAAGAACTCTAGCCAGGAAAAAAACCACATTGAAGCCATATGCTATTTTTTTCCTGAGACTTTCCCCCAGGAATGTCAATGCTGTTGTTCTAATTTCTGTCTGCTGGTTGTTGTGTTTAAAAGACCAAAGGCTTTCCTTTGAAACCACCCAAAGCTGAGAAGCTCTTATTATCTGAGGGACAAGAATAAATGGCCTGAGTTTGCATAGATATAATCAGACATCTATTTACCCACAAGTTAAGTCCTGTTGGGCAAGTATCCAAGTGAGATTTAAAGAGTACTATGGTCATCAGTATTATCATTAAAGTACCTCATTGTCTTCTGATATGACATAGCGAAAAATATATATTAAACACATTTTAATTGCTTTGATTTTCTAATGGGATGCCATGAACTGAAAAGTGAAAACAGACTATATTTCTTGGTTTTTAAGATGCATATTTTAAAGTTCTCAAAATTAGGATCCAATGTGCAATCAATTTTTATATTTACCTAGATTTTTTTTTAATTCTGGGAAATCTGCTATAATTGAAGTTGTCTCAGAATTAGGAAAATCTAGTTAACTAATTGAAGGTATTAACATCCTTTCTTTAACCTTGATCTGCATGTATATGTTTTAATCTTGGAAAAACTGCTTTTTGAGGGGGAGATGGGAGTTCATTAATGTTTTTTTTTTTTTTTTTTTTTTTTTTTTTTCTAGAAATGAAAGGGGGAAAGCAGGTGAGCATAGCACTTTGGACTTTGGCATTGTTTGTTTGTGCTATGAAATCTGACAGAGGGGGTAAGTCACACTCTGCTAAAGCCAAACACGTCAAAAAAAAAAAAAAAAAAAAAAAAGCCAAACACGTCAAAATCTATTATTTGATCACAGGAGCTACTATCAGAAAAAATATATTTTGTGAAAATCTTTGCCTCTTTCTCTGAGAGCTGCTTTGCTTTATTTGGTCAGAGCTATGCTGCCTCTAACTTTTGCCCACCAAATGGATTAGCCAACTTATTATTCATTTGTTCAACAAGCAATTATTGCACCCTTTCTGTATGCCAAGCATTTTTGATAATCAGACATCCTGATGATAGAGACTGGCAAGTAAATTAGCAGTGAGGTATGATGAGTGTTATGCCTAAGGCCTGTAGAGAAAACACGGGAACTCGGGGAAGGGCGTCTATCGTCTACTTCCTTAACATTTGTTTTATATTTCTGTCTCCCTTTCAATCCAATTCACATTAAATGGGCTGTGTTTTCTGAACATGACAAAGGGGTTTAGAATAAGTTTTCTCAAAATGTGCCACTTTGGCTTGTGGACTGTTTTGAGCTAGAAGCAATCAAGACCCAGCAGACTCAAGACAAACTTCTAATTCTCTCTTAAACTACTTAAAAGAATCTAGATAGGGGGCCTGGCCCAGAAAGAGAGCTATTACCAAGAGATGACTTTTTTTTTTTTTTTTTTTTTAATCTAAATGACCTATCTGTATGTCAGGACAAACATCTAATTACCAAACATCTGCTCTTCATATGGTCCTGTGAATCACCCTCCTCCCCTTTGAAGTCCCAGGCCCCTATCCCATTTCTTAGCTCAAGATAGTATATAAGCCTCAATTGTCTGGCTTATCCTTGGATCTTATATTCTTCTTATGGGATGCCTGTATTAACATAATTAAATTTGTCTTTCTACTGTTATCTGTTTATGTTAATTTGGTAATCAACATAAGAGCTAATCAAAGAACCTAGAAGGGTAGAAGGAAAATTTTCTCTCCAATAATGGCAATGCGTACTTTGCTCCCCTTCTAACTTTCTGAGTTGGCTTTTCCAGCCTACTGGAGTCTGATGTTATCTATATGGAATTCTAATGAATGTGTTCAAGATATCAGACATGACACTTGAGTTACTTGCTTGACTCAAGACCCAATTACAAAACACAGAGCAATCAATTAGTTTGGCTACAAATATGTATAAAGAATCTATCCTTTGATACAGCAAATGGCCAAATGGACTTTTTTACTCACTTGGTGGATAAAACCAATTTAAAAGTATATAGTGTATCCAGCAATGTATCAAAAGAATTATACATCATAACCAAGTGAGATTTATTCCAGGGATAAAAGGTCAGTTTAACACCTGAAAATAAATTAATGTAGAACATCCTATCAATAGAATAAAAATCAAAACCTCATAGTCATCTCAATAGATGGAGAAAAGCATTTAGCACAATCCTACACTTTTCCATGTTAAAAACATTCAACAATCTAGAGACATCAACAACAACAAAAAAAACCCATAGCTAACATTATACTTTAGCTAGGGTAATTAGGCAAGAGAAAGAACAAAAGAAATACAGATTAGAAAAGAAGAAGTAAAGCTATTTCTATCACAGGTAATGTACACTTAAGTATAGGAAATCCTAAGTAAACTACACACACAAACAAAACTATTAAAACTAATAAATGAGTTCAGGATACAAAGGTTTCAGGATACAATACAATGAAATACACAAAAGTCAATTCTATTTTAGTTCACTTGCAATGAACAATTTGAAAATACAATTAAGAAAATAATTTAATTCACAATAACTTTAAAAAGAATTTAATAAAATTTATGAATAAAAATACATGAAAAAATATTAAAATTTTTTGAATAAATTTAATAAAAGAAATGCAAAACTTAACTTGTACTCTGAGAACTATGAAACATTGTTAAAAATAAACAAAGGTTATCAAGTAAATGGAAAAACATTCCGTGTCATGGGTTAGAAGTCTTAACATTGTTAAGATGGCCATATTACACAAACTGATCTATGGGATTCAACACAATCCCTATTCAAATCTTAGCTGACTTCTTTGAAGAAATTAACAACTTGATTCTAAAATTCATATGAAAGTTTAAGGACCTCAAAATAGCCCAAATTATTCTGAATAAAAAGAACGAAGTGGGAGGATTTAGAATCCTTGATTTCAAAACTTAATCCAAAGCGACAGTAATCATGACTGTGGTACTGGTACAAGAATAGATGTAGAGATTAACAAAATAAAGCCAAGAGTCGGGATCCCTGGGTGGCGCAGCGGTTTGGCGCCTGTCTTTGGCCCAGGGCGCGATCCTGGAGACCTGGGATCGAATCCCACATCAGGCTCCCGGTGCATGGAGCCTGCTTCTCCCTCTGCCTCTCTCTCTCTCTCTTTCTCTGTGACTATCATAAATAAATAAAAAAAATAAAAATAAATAAAATAAAATAAAATAAAGCCAAGAGTCTAGAAATAAACCCATACATCTGCGATTAGCTGATTTTAAATAAGGGTACCAAGACCATTCAGTGGCAGGGGGGAAAATAGTTTTTTCAACAAATAGTGATGAGGAATTCCCCTCTACTTGCTAAATGGGAGGCTTCCTGATTCATGAATCTCTTAACAAAGTCAATGAGATCTTCAAATTTAAAAAAACAAATAGTGCTAAGAACAGGATAGCCATATGCAAAAGAATGAAATTGGACCCTTACCTTATGTTATATAATAAACTAACTCAAAATGGATCAAAGACCTAAATATAAGAACAAAACTTATAAAACTCTTAGAAGAAAACATAGGGGTAAATCTTAATTATTTTAGATTTGTCAAAAGATTCTGAGAAATGACCCCAAAACTATGGGCAAAAAAGAAAAATAAAGGAAAAAATGGGTATATTGGATTTCATCAAAGTTAAAAGCTTTGATCTTCAAAGGGCACCATCAAGAAACTGAAAAGACTGAATAGGAGAAAATATTTTCTTTTTTTAAAAAAAATATTTTATTTATTGGACACAGAGAGAGCACAAGCAAGGGGAGTGGCAGGTAGAAGGAGAGGGAGAGGCAGGCTCCCCAGTGAGCAAGGAGCCCAATGTGGGATTCGATTCCAAGACCCTGGGATCATGGCCTAAGCCAAAAGCAGATGCTTAACCAACTGAGCCCCCCAGGTGCCCTAAGGAGAAAATGTTTTCAAATCATAAATGCATTAATGGACTGATAAATAGAATATAGAAGGGCAGTTGTAACTAATAATAAATAGAACCCAATTTAAAAATGGGCAAAGGATCTGGATGGACATTTCTCCAAGGAATATATACCAACAGACAATAAGCACATGAAAAGATGCTCAACATCAGAGATATTGTGATATAATAAAATATATATTTTTGGTCTTAGTCCCCCATTCCCAGCACAAGAACTTCTGAAATCTTTGGAATTTTGGAGTGTCTAATGTTTTACATCTTACTGGGTTTTTAGGAAGCTTTAGGATGAAGGCTGGTCATCAAAAAGACCAGACCTTGACTAGAAGCTTAGAACTTTCAGCCTCATCCCTAATCTCTAGGGAGGGGTGAGAATCTGGAGACAGAGTTAATAATTATTCATACCAACTGATGAAATCTCTAAAAAGCCTAAACAACAGGTATCAAGGAGCTTTATAGTTGATAAACACATCCATCCTATCCCCAATCCACAGGATAGAAGCTCTTGTGATTGGGACCATTCTAGACCTCATCCTGTGCACCTCCTCATCTGGCTGTATCCTTTATGACATCCTTTATAATAAACTGGTAATAGTAGGTAGAGTGCTTTCTCGAAAATTATTGAAATGGAAGAGGAAGTTTTAGAAATCCCTGATTTATAGCCAGTATACCAGAGGTACGGGTGACAATCTGAGACTTGCAACTGGGTGTCTGAAGTGGGAGCAGTCTCATGGGACTGAGACTTTAATCATGTGGGGTCTGTGATAACTCTAGGTAGATAGTGTCAGAGCTGAATTGACTTGTAGTCAATGCAGTTGGTGTCTGGAGAGTTGGAAAATTGGTTGGTATAGGAAAAAACCCTCACATGTTTGGTTTCACAAGTGTTATGAATAAAAACAGTTCAACATCATTATGCATCAGAAAACTACAAAACAAAATCACAATGAAATATCACTTCACACCCACTGAGATGGCTAGAATAAAAAAAGTCAATGAAAAGTGTTGGTAAGAATGAGCAGGGGCACCTGAGTTGGTTGGGCATCTGCCTTCAGCTCAGGTCATGATCCCAGGGCCCCCCCGCTCGGAGAGCCTCCTTCCTTCTCTGCCTCTACCTCTGTATCTCATGAATAAATAAATAAAATCTTAAAAAGAAAAGAAAGAATGATCAGAAACCATAACCCTCACACATCACTGAGCAAATGTAAAATGGTGCAGCTGCTTTGGAAAACAGTCTGGTAATTCCTCAAATGATTAAACACAGGGTCACCAGATGAGCTGATAATTCTACCCCGGGTATATACTCAAGAGAAAGGAAAACAGCCACACGAAAACTTGTACATGACTGTTTAGGTGGATACTATTCATAATAGCCAAAAGGTGGAAATAATCCAAATGTCCATTCACACAAATCAATAATCTATTCCATTCATACAACTGAATATTATTAAGCCACAGAAAGGAGTGAATGTACTGACACATGCTACAACATGGAGGAACCTTGAAAACACTATGCTAAATGAAACAAGCTAGTCACAAAAGATCATATTTACTATGATTTCATTCATATAAAAGTCCAGAATCGGTAAATTTATAGAGACAGACAGTAAATCAGTGGTTGCTTAGGGCGGTGGAAGACATAAGAGAAGTGAGTGGAGGAATGATGGCCAAAGGGTGTAGGATTCTATTTGAAGTGATGAAAATACTTTACAATAGACTGTGGTGATGGTTGCGTATATCCATGAATACACTAAAATGTATTATATTGCACCCTTTAATTGAATGAATCATATCACAAACTGTTAAAAAAAAAGAGAAAATTCTGTAATAAACATATTTAAGTCATGTACTCTAGAACTACCAAATTGCCTTACGTATATGGGAAATCATTTTCTATCAATAAACATGCAAGATAAAGAATTTACTATTATCAGTGTTATACCTCAGGAATCAGGTTGGGGTAGGAGTTAAAGCAGTTAGCAAGAAGTCTTGGAGGTGATAGCCAACTTGAAGTTTCATGTGCAAAAGTTTAGGTTGGTATGTCCTATGCCCTCATATCTAGATTTATACAAGCAAGACTAGGAACTTGAAAATTCAATCCTAAGCACTCAAAATATTTCAAGTCCAATTATTTGAACATATTCCATATTTTCTTAGTTGGAAGCCAACGACTGCCTTAGTCTTGCCTAAGTAATTGCTAGTTTTTCCTTAATAAATCAGATTGTAGCATAATTATTGTTTCCATGTGGTATTTTCCATTACTCAGAGTTGTATCATGTCTACCTTCTTGCTGCAGTTTTTAAATAACACCTGATCTCCTCCATAATAGGTACAAGTGTCAAAAATGATATTATTTTTAATATTCCAAAATGGAGCAATATTTAACAAGTAAATGTATGAGCACTTCAGGATAAATGAAACCACTGGACCCAAAGAGAGACCCTGAAATATTTCCTGTCCCTGTTCAGAGGAGAGATAATGGGTGAACGTCTTTCTGTAAGTGTTCTCGCTGAAGTTTATTTGCTTCAGGTCTTAAGGTGGAGTAGCATTTTGCCATGAAGGATCCTGTAGCCTTACATGGCGCTCTGTGAGGTGCTTTACCTTCACAGGTCTTGCTCCCATTAGTCCCCATTGAATGATGGATTTTTAATTCACATGGGCATTTTTCATATATCAGAAGACAATTTTAAAAACCCGGGAGATACCTATATTCATTTCACATCCTTGAAGGACATTTCAAAATTCCCTAGAGGGCTGTTTTTTTTTCTTCTCTGCAATGTACATGGTGTAGGAAAATGTTAAGCACTATTCTTGAGTACTTGGTGTTTCATCTTTAGGAGGGGATGATCAGGAAATCCAGTGGGCTGGTGCCCTGAAGTTGGCCTGGTGACTGAACCTTAAGGTAATCACAACATCGAGACCCAATTACATGGTAAGAGTCTTGGTCACTCAACGGTAGTGTACTGTGTGCCTATTGTGTGCAAAGCACTGAGCCAGCTGGTGAGAGACTCAGCCCAAAGGCAATGAGGGAGACGATGTACATACATAGCCATCCTTTCAGACTATGTGTAATGAAAGCCATTGGAAATATATAAATTTCTGCAGGAATCCAGAATGTGAGGAGCTAATATTCGCTTCATGGAGATGGTGGAGTTTGAGTTGAAACTTGAAGAATGGTATTTCAACAGATTAAAGGAGCGGTGAGCACACTAAAGATACAGGTAAAGTGGGTAAACAAAGAAAAGTGGACCTTGGGATACATCTGACTTTTATTTATTTTTTTTAATTTATTTTTTATTGGTGTTCAATTTACTAACATACAGAATAACCCCCAGTGCCCGTCACCCATTCACTCCCACCCCCCGCCCTCCTCCCCTTCCACCACCCCTAGTTCGTTTCCCAGAGTTAGCAGTCTTTACGTTCTGTCTCCCACATCTGACTTTTAAAGTGCATAGTGACATTTGGCTGGACCATAGAAAAATAATAGGAAAGAAGCATGGAAAGCTCATTGAAGCACGTTCATGAATGAGATTAAAATATCAGTTTATGAAATTTGGATTTTATAAAAGGGGATGACAATTAGCTGATGGTGAGAAGTCCAGGCAAATGTTAATAACGGTTTTCAAGATACATGAGGTCTTTCTAGCCTATACAGCAAGTGGCATTTATCAGCTGAACCCACAGAAGTGGGAGATGGACTGGAAATAGTGTAAAGGAAAGGAGGGGGGGCCCAGTTCACTCTTGGGCACCAACATTAAGATGCAGAATAGAAGTGAGAATATGAAAAGAAAGCCCTTGATTGGGGAGGAAGTGATATTAGATCAAACATCTCAGAACATACCCAAATGTGTTCCTGGGCAGCAGGTGGAAGCATGAGATTAGTGTTTGAAGAGAAGTCAGAATTGTAGGCTATAGGTTTGGGATCCACCTACACACCAGTGATGCCAGAAAGCCTTGTGAACTGATAAATAAAGAGAATGGATTACATATAAAATAAAATAATTTAAGAGATGTTATCTGGAAATAAAAGATATCCCTGGAGGAGAAAAGATAGGTGGGAAAAAGAAACAACAAAACCCAGAGAAAAGCCAAGGACGGAATATGGAGGACACTCACATTTTCAAACCAGAAACGAGTCTAGACAAAGACGGTTATTAGAAAGGCAAGAGAGAAGGTGGAGATAATTTCAAGGAAAAGAAGTTAGGAAAAAAAAAAAAAAAAAAAGAAAAGAAGTTAGGAGACAAAGGAGGAATAATGACCACAGACTCAAAGGTAAGGGCTTCACAGTGAGGGAGCTGTTTGGAGAGAAATCATCAAACAACAGAACTGAATATATAATAATACTGTTATTAACTTATAGTTATATAAAACATTTGCATAACTCATCAAGCATTTTCAAAACTCCTGAGCAAGGTAAGGAATTGTACTAATACAGTTAGTTTTTAAAGCAAGGTTTCAAGCTTCAATTTCCATTTACAGAAAGTGTGAAACCAATGAGAAAACCAGCAATAGATCAGAGAAAAGGCTAATTATCATTTAGAGTGTAATTAATGCACCTTATAACTAATTAATAGAGACTAACCTCCATGAGACTCTCGAATTCCTACATCATTTGTAAGTGGATCAATTTTATATACCCGTCTCATATTAAAAAGGAAAAGTGACCACAGTTTTGAATTTAAAAAAGGGAAATGTAAAGGTCAGCTTTAATCTTTATAACTGTAATAAAAATGAGACAACTTTTTACTAAATTCAAAGGTTAAATAAAGGAATCAAGAGAGAGAAAAGGTGTGTCCAGGACAATCATTTTTAAACTCCAGAAGATTAAGCAGACCCCAGAGATAGACCAGAAGCTATACAAATCTCCCCTCACCAATAAAACATTTATCTTTTATTTTTTAAAGATGTTTTTCTTTACCTAAATATGTATCATGTAAAAAGATCTTTCCCTGCAAGCAATTTAAACTCCAAGTTCTACGAAGGAAAAACTGCAAATTTAGCAAATTGCTTCCTTTATTATTTTCTAAGTGACTACTTCAAATATAAAGGCCATTTCATTTGGCTCATCGGGAAGTCCTTTTGTTTGTTAAGGTTAACTATATTTAGTTAGGAGAAGATAATTCTATAACTGCTTTGAAGGGTAACCTTGACTGCTTCGATAAAACATTCCGTTATACAATCTTTCGTGCCATTACGAAATATTAGCACATCCTGGGGGGCTGGGTGGAAATCACTCTTCCCAGTCAGTGGAGTTAGATTTGTTGAAACATTACGTTTGAACACATGCAGACCTTATTTTGACCTGAAATTTGTAATATATCTTACAACTTTAGGATTTTCACAAAATCCCTCTCACTGGACTATTTATTTATTTATTTATTTATTTATTTATTTATTTATTTTTAATTTCAATTTTTAAAAAAGATTTTATTTAATCATGAGAGACAGAGAGAGAGGCAGAGACATAGGCAGGGGGAGAAGTAGGCTCCCTGTGGGGAGCCCGATGTTGGACTCAATCCCGGGATCCAGGGACTATGCCCCCAGCTGAAGGCAGATGCCCAACCGCTGAGCCACCCAGGCATCCCCTCTCACTGGACTCTAACAAAAACTCTATGTGGTAAGCAAATCAGAGATTACAACTCCCATTTCACAGATAAAGAAAATGAGCCAGAAAGGGGATGGGAACATTCAGAGGACGTATTGCAAGGTCGTAGCAGAACCCTGTCTTTCAAGATAAGCAGGGACACGGTGTCTGCTCACTTGGGACCTGTTTTCCATGCTGGAATATAAGCTCCCTAAAGAGTATGGTTCATTGGTGCAACCCCCGTATCCAGCTCACCATGGCCTAGTAGATAGATATTAGATGCTCACTAGTTATTTCTGAAACAAATGGGTAGACAGAAATTCAAATCATGATGGATAAGCATCAACAACAATAGTGGCTGCATTAATGGAATGAGGACAGAATCTGAATTACAGAGAATGTGTGAAACTTGAGTGAGCATTATGAAGATAGTCTCTTACTTGTTTGAATAGGTTTATTAAATATAAATTACCCATCTCAATGGACAATTAAATGATTTTTAGTAAGTTTACAGAATTGTGCAGCCGTCTTCACAGTACAATTTAGAACATGTCTATCATTTCCAAGAGACTGTCTATGTCCATTTTCATACATTCTCCATTCCTACCCTGAGTCCCAAGCAACCGCTAATTTACTTTCTGCTAGAGTTGCCTTTTGGAGGGGACATTTCATATAGATGGAATCATACATTTAGTGGTCTTTGTCTTGGGCTTTTTTTGCTTAGCATGTTTTTTGGGTTCATCCATGTTGTAACATGTATCAGTAGTTCATTCCTTTTCATCGCTAAATAATATTCCATTGCCTGGAGAGACCACATTTTGTTTATCCAGTCACCAGTTGATGGCTATCGGGTTGTTTTTACTTTGTTGAAAATCAACTGACCATAAATTTAAGAGTTTATTTGTGTATTCTCAGTTCCATTCCGCAGATCTATATGAAAGATTGTGTTCTTGGTTGTTCCACACTTCAATATTTGCATATTAATTCATTCAAATATTTTTGAGCCTCAAAATACAGCAGGCATTGTGCTGTGCAGTGAGATTGAAAATAAGTGATGAAAAAATAAGAAAATAAGCAATGAATCTTCATCATTAGGTAGGGTCAAAAGTTTGGTAAAGGATTGGTGCAATCTACTTTAGATAATCAAAGAAAAGTACAATTTTTTATTGGGTTTCTGGTTGCTCTATCAGAAAAGACTTTGAATAGTTATATTTCCTTATGTTTATTTTTATGATCCCATGTCACAATTTGGGATTATGTGATTATGTGCTTGTTTCTAGTACATGGAAGGAAAATGCTAGAGAGGTTGTTTTTATTTATTTATTTATTTATTTATTTATTTATTTATTTACTTACTTACTTACTTAAGAGAGATAGTATGTGTACCAGTGGAGGAGGGGCAGAGGGAGAGGGAGAGAGAATATTAAGCAGGCTCCCCACCCAGAGGGACAGGTGAGTCATGGGGCTCAATCTCACAACCCTGAGATGATGACCTGGGCTGAAATCAAGAATCGAATGCTTAACTGACTGAGCCACCCAGGCGCCCCTGAAGAGATTATTTTTAAAGCAATTAGAACAATGTAAGTGCCCAGAACACAGAACACAGTAAGTGATACATATGTATTTGTTAATAATAACCTGGTTAATAATCTGATAATAATAATATCTGGTAAGTAAATACTGCTGTCATTTCCAAAAGATGAATCCTCCCTTTAAGAAGGCAAATATTCCTATCTTCTGAGAACTATAATACCAAGTGCTAAAACGTGATTAAAGAAACAACCTAGGTGATCCAAACATACTATTTAACATTTCATGAGGCAGGCAGTCTCCATTCTCCCAGGTCCAGAAAACTGAAAAATGAGTCAGAAGCTAGGAAGTTTTTGTAGGATAAAGAATTAAAGAAAAAGGGAGAGAAAAACAGAACATATCTGGCGAGGCCTGCAGACAACCTTGTTTGGGATGAGAAGGAACAAGTATGGAGCGGAGAGTTGACTTGGTCTTTGGGGATTGGCTGATGGGATATACTGCCTTTCTGATCAAAGGGAGCATTTACAGGAACATGAAAGTTATTTAAGTCTTTGGTTTGCTGACATGGGATCCTGGGCAGAAGCAAGCTCCATCTTGGGCTTAAGAATTTCTTTCAACACAAAATATGCTCTCTATCAAAAATTTTACTAGAAGATACTCTGATCAGCAAGATCAAATAATATTCAATAATTTGTACAGTTACATCAACTAGAAGGGGTTGTAACTAGATAACTAGAAGGGATCAACTAGAAGAATGAAAAATTACTGAAGTGGTCTTCTGACAATGAAAACAAATGAGAATAATTTCAAAAGGCTAAGAACCATCTTGCATAATTTTGATAATTTAAACCATAAAAATATTTTTAAAAAGTTTTAATACTGAGAAAGTTCATTCTTGACCCTTGTCTAGTGGAATGTAATGATATCATTAGAAAAAAAGCTATTAAAGTTGAAGTGAGTTAAACATGCCTACCTGCCTTCTGGAGAGTTTTTTCAGATTGTACGAAAAAGCTCCAGTGCCCAGAAGGCAGTGTTGGGCCACCATCAACACTCATTCTGCTTATCATTGATGGCAGTACTTAAAAGTCAATCCAAGAAATGTCAAATTATGAAGTGGAAACAAGTGATTAAGCAGAATGGGATAGAAATTCTTCAAGGTTTTGAAAATCATTTTGATCCTCAGAAAACACTATTTATTTTAATTTCAAAGGATTTTTGGCTGTATCTCATAAAACTGGCCAGAGGGAATATTGCTTTTCTGAATGACCTTATGTATATCATTGGACCAACAAAGAACTATAATTTTCCCTTTTTCATCTTGGCTTCCAGAAAGCTTAAAACTGAATTTAGTGTCAGGTTGCTGCATCGATCTCCAAGTTGGTTTTATTATTATTATTATTATTATTATTAATTATTATTATTATTATTTTCGTACTTTAAAATGTCCAATCTAAATGATTATTTTATCTCTTTTTCTTTTACTATAAGATACCTCATTTTTTAAAAAATCAGACCAGAGTACAATTTTTTTTAAAGAAAGAATTCTGAGATACCACATTCCAAATCTCTCACTAGCCGATTACTTCTCTACTTTTCCACACTCAGAAATGTATTATCACCCCAACCTAAGTCCAAATAATCTAATGGATTATCTTTTTCACCAATTAGAGGGAATCTTCTTTAGAAATAGGATTTTGTTTTTTTTTAACATCCTGTGTATTAGTAAGATTGATGTTTTTATTTTTAACACATCTTAGTGTTAATGAACAGTCTATAGAAATAGTTGAAAGACAGCACCAGTATATAAAAATTCATAATATAGATTCTGAAATCAATATTGCAATATAACCTGAGAAAATTCTTTTTAGGGAAGTTTAGGAACTATTGTGATAAACATGGGCTTTTATTTTCTGTTTTATCTTTTTACTTGCAAGGTGTATGTTATTCTTCTGGTAGCATTTGATTTAAAATGTGAATTCTAGCAGAATAAGAACCATACCAATGGGAACCATTCCAACAGGACAGCTGTTCAACCATGGTTTTATTATAGTACAATAAAATTAAAAACTAGAGGCATTTGAGATTATACATATAATAAGTATTATATGTAATATAAAACATAAATATAGTTGGTATGCAATTAAAAACAAATTGAAGTGACATTGCATGATCATGATAAGATATTATTCTCGACTTCAGCCAACATTCAGAAATATACATACCTGGAAACTATTCTGGACATGCTGATTCAATAAGTCTGGAATGGAGGGCTTCTGGTGTGTGGTTAGGCTGAGAACCTGAAATCAGACCACAGTAAATCTCAACATCCTACCTAAGGAAATAATCAGAAATGAAAAAAAGAAAAATGCATAAAGATGTTCATCACTGAATTATTTATCATAGTAAATTAGTGATTTGCTACTAAGTAAATTGAGTAAACTATGCTGTATAAATGGACCAGCAGGGGCTATTTATAATTATGAATATGGAGAATTTAAAGACACAATATATTTTTCTAATATGAAGAGTCCACTAGAAATGGAGGCTCCACAGGTCTTGTTTCCCTGTGGTTCACTGTCTTATCCCTGAGTGCTTAAATAGTGTCTGACACATTGTATGTGCTCATTAAATACTCGTTGAATGAAAGAATGAATAAACAACCTGAAAAATAGAATATTTTTCTATTCTGAAAAATAGAATACAAAATTGCATATATATATAAAATTATTTATATATATACATATATGTATTAATGATTTCTTTAGGTAATTCTTTATATATATATAAAGATATATATATTTATATATATGTATATGTATGTATATATATAAAGAATTACCTAAAGAAATCATTAAAAATTTAAAGGGAATGTGCTATTTGGTTTTCATGGAAAAAAAAAACAAAACTAAAAGCCAAATAAAAATTTTAAGTGAGAATCTGTATCCACGGCATCTGTTAAACTATTACATGGCAAGGTAATTCAAATCTTGACTGTGGAAATTCATGAAAATATTTACTCACAGATTCTCCTAGATCAAAAACCTTAGAATTATAATCAGTCAGGCAAGGGTGGGAAGATTGATCTTGGCAGGAAAATGCCAGAGATGGAATCCAAAAGAATGCACAGATAGACCCCACGTGTCTCTGAAAAAACTGCAATTACAACCTCTCCCCCTACCCCCTATCAAATGGTTTCTATAGATTGAATCTGATTCTTGACACTTAACTGTGCTTCTCGTTGACGTGGAGGGCACTCTGGCTCTGTGTGTCTCTCTCATGGCAGAGGAGGCCTGTTGGGCACATAAGGTGCACACAAACGCTTGATGATTGACTGCTTGATTGGAAAGAGGAAGATATGAGTCTGGAGGACAGACTGTCAGTTCCAGATGGTTCCCTGAGGAAGAACAGGAGGCGATCCAGGAATCTCTGCCCCAGAAAAACCACAGGCTGTCAATTACATGCATCAAGCAATGTGGAGAAGAGGCAAAGTGGAAGCGAAAAAGAACCAAGAAGTTATTCTTCTTGAATGTACGGTTTTTGCACTATTTTCATCTCATCTTTACCAATTTGCAGGATCTTCCCGGGAGTGCTTGGGTCCAGGTACTGTCCCCCAAACGTCTATACATCGCTTCATGTTCTAGTTATGATTAAAGTAAAAACAAATAGGCTTCATGATTCTATTTCAGGTTTTTCTCCCAAGCACCATCCTTTCAATAATTTTTCCTCCTCCTCTTTTTTTTTTTTTGAAAAAGTTTATTTGCTGCCAAAGAGAAAGTGTGGGTCTTTGTTATTAATGTTGTAGAAATACAAATATGTCCACCTCAGAAAG
Source organism: Canis lupus baileyi (assembly GCF_048164855.1). Classification (NCBI taxonomy): domain Eukaryota; kingdom Metazoa; phylum Chordata; class Mammalia; order Carnivora; family Canidae; genus Canis; species Canis lupus. The sequence continues at coordinate 10,792,379 of NC_132875.1, read as the reverse complement.
GAGTCTTCATTAACTCCCACAGCCCAGAAAATTAAGGCACGCCTCATCAGGATCCGAGCTTGCTGTCGACTAAATTGCAAGGGACTAGTTGAGTTGCTGGGGTTCATAATGCTGATAGAGCGGTTTCCACGTGAATGAAGGATAAACAGCGATTAATTTCAGCCAATAAATAATGGTTTGAGGCCCACATTGAAAGAGGAACAATTACTTTTCCATTTTTCCTGCCAAATGAGCTGATAAGAGAAAACAGGGGAGTTGGCCACGTAAATCAGTCTTAATTTTATCTTCCCCATTAAAAAGCAGCCATTAAGACCATCTTCGGCTCATTTCATCCTCCTCTTGTTTCACTTTTTCAATTTGCACAAAAGGGGGGAGTTTGCTCGTCATAAAATTTCACTTTGGCCAACCTATCATTTGCATCTGGGCCAATAAATAGCAATTAGCATAAACATTTAAATCAGGAACTGGAACAAATTCTTGTTCCCCCAGCAAGCTGTTAAATTACAGTATTTTACTATATATAAGAAGCACTAAACAAAAGATCTGTCGGGCGCTATTATCCTCTCTCGAATAGGACATGGTTGAAAGAGAAATAATAACTCCAAACCCACAAACTCCTCACTCGGATCCAGGGTGTCTGTCTCCTGTGGTCTTGACCTGTAGAATCAATGTTTCTTGCCGACTGTGTAAGTTCTCGACCAAACAAGGAAGTTTTAACTCGGGTTTGTAAAGGATAGTAATTTCATTAAAAATAAATACATGCTCTGCATTATTACTAAAAGTTGATCAACAAGAGTTGTTTTGAGCTCAAATCAAAGTCCACTGCACAAAATGTATAAGATGTATATAATAGGGAGATGAGAATTGGCTTCTTCAGGTATTCAGGTGCCTTCCTGAGTTCAGAGGAAAAACTGTGATCAAAATCTCAATGCAAAAGGGTTCAGGCCCAGGGCTCATCCTGTCCTTGCTCCTTTCTCACAGTGGTCCCTGGAGATGGTTTTTCAGAAGAGATCCTTTGTCTTATACAGCATGGTTCTCAAAGACAGAAAATATCCCCAGATATTTGTCTAAACCTTTGTCTAAACCTAGTTGGATTCTTGGTTCATGTTCTCTCTTGACATACCAGAGGGCTATGATGAGGCTTGATAGAAAGATATTAAGAGGAAAAATATAGAGAATGGCCCTCGGTGACTATCTCCAAACCAAGTATTAAGCCTGGCACCTTTTTCCCTTTCATTGTCAACCAAAACTTAGTTCATTATTTATCTATGGCTCATTGAAAGTCAAGGTGAGTGCTTCTCTTGATTAGGCCCTAATTAATTTTGGCTGGAAACCCAGAATGGAACAGAGTGGTTTTGATGTTTTTTATGAAAGCTTTCACTGGAAAGATTTGGGTTTACCAATGAAATGTTAACTGCATCCGGTTTGCGTATACGTGAAATGTTTATTTGCAATTACATAGGTTGCCGTGAGAAGACACTGAAAATTTGAATCGGTCGTTCCCTACTGCTATTATTGATAAATTATTTTCTTATTTCTACAGGATGCTTAAAAAGGAAAAAAAAATTGTCTCACTTCTACAGAATTTGAACATAGTCAACCTGGCGTCAACTAAAAACATAAGGGCAATGCTTCCACCATCTCTGGAACTAGCCAAATGTTAGATGACGTTGCTTCGATTTCTCACAAGACATCAAAAATTGCATAAGTCCCAGTTTTGAGTTTACAGTTTATCATTTGAGTCATGTGGATGTGCATAACCTCCTTTATTCCCTACACTGTCTATCTCCCATCGAGCTATGCACTGCCTCTTATCCTGTCATACCTATTCTTGGACCCTAGGGAAAAAACAGGAGAAAAGAAGAAAGAGGTGCTTATGTTTTACCCCAATCTACAAGGGAATGAGCAAAATTAAAGGCACCAAGAACCAGAGACCCTCTCCTTCTCAATTCTCTCAACTGCTATCTTCCCAAAGTAGACGATCATCAATTTATTTAATCTACAACTGTTGGGGCCTGATGTCGGCCAAACTCTGGTGAAGCCAGTGAATGGAAGGTCTGTGGCCTTCTCATTTTGGGGGTTAGAAAATTTAACATAAGAAGTGAAGATATTCACCAGGGTATGGGTCAATAAATTTGTTTTTTTCAAAAGATATATTTTTTTTAATTTTTACTTTTAAGTAATCTCTGCACCCAACTTGGGACTTGAACTCACAACACAGAGATCAAGAGTAGCATGCTCCACCACCAACCCGGTGCCCCTGGATCAATAAATTTCAAAGCACTAATAATTATATTGGTTTGCAAAAGCACAGAAACTGCTCTCGGTCTCCCTACTGTCCATCGTATTGGAGTCTAAAAATCCAGATACTGTTTGCAACCACAGCACACATTTCAGCACACTCCGGTTGGTCTGTAACACTGATGATGGAGAACATTTGACACATGTTCAATATTTTGTTAAACTGAAAGGAAAACCGTGTTGAGACAGTTTCTCAAGAAACCCGGGCCTGGTGAAGAGACACTCTGTATGCATCTCAGAGAATGTGGCCAAAACAATACCACGTGTTGCCACATCAGCTTCCAGTTTCCTGTGCAATGAGACTGTGGCTGGCTAAATTCTGGTGAATGAAATATGGACAGAAACGATGAAAATCACTTCCAGGCCTCGCCCTAAAATATATCCCTTCTTTCTTTCCTTTCCTCAGTAAACCTGGGCCTAGCGGTTTCAAGTGCAGTAACTCAGAGATGAAGAAGAGCAGTCTTAGACCATAAGAGGAATGGAAAATCCACTTTGAGTACATGCGACCACCAAGACTTCAGGGCTTGCCTGTAATGGCAGCTGTTTGCTTACCCCAAGTACTGAAGAATGGGTAGGAAACAAGTAGGATGATTAAAAAAAAAAAAAAAAAAAAAAAAAAAAAAGCTTTGATTAGGACAGCCAGAGATTCAATTTATAAATGGCTCAGAGCTACAGAAATGCTTTTTCTCATTAGCTTAGAGAATAATGCAAATCAATGTTGAGCAAAGTAAATAGTAAATTAGGGCAGAACGGGGCAGAGGTACGTGCACTGGGATCAATAGGAAACAGACAATGCCTCTTCTAAGGTAAAGAATTAAATGAGCAGCTAAGGAGTTAACATTAAATTGTCTAGTCCCAGGGCAAATTGCACAGGAAGTAGGGGAAATGGGCAATGGAGAACTTTCAGATGGAATTAAGAAAAATGAATGGCAAAAATTATTGAGGGGCACCTGGGTGGCTTAGTTAGTTAAGCACCTGCCTTCAGCTCAGGTCATGATCTCAGGGTCCTGGGATCTAGCCCTACATCAGGCTCTCTGCTCAGCGGGGAGTCTGCTTCTCCCTCTCTCTCTGTGCACTCTCTCTCTTTCCTATCTCTCTCTTAAATAAATAAATAAAATCTAAAAAATAATTATTGATATGCTTAAAGTAAAAATAAGTTATCTTTAGAAATTTTATGAGTAGCAATATTTTGAATAAAGTACCATTATACCATCCCTCGGTAAATAAATGGATACACTACAGAGCAAATCAGGTTCACCAACATAGTTACATATTTAAATTCTGTTTTTTAATTTACATATATAATGAATATATAAACAAAAATAATTTATTATATATAATATGCATATTATATACATGCATAGCTTATGTATGTATATATGAATCTGAGGCAGAACTACTTTGTTTCATTAATCTGCTGATTCCTACACTAAGAGAAAACATTTTATTTTATTTTAAAGATTTTATTTATTTATTAATGAGAGACACACACAGAGAGAGGCAGAGACGCAGGCAGAGGGAGAAGCAGGCTCCATGCAGGGAGCCTGACGTGGGACTTGATCCTGGGTCTCCAGGATCAGGCCCTGGGCTGAAGGCAGCACTAAACCACTGAGCCACCCGGGCTGCCCGAGAACACATTTAAAAAAAAAAAAAACTCATTGGGGTTTTTATACTATCTTTAGATTTTGGAGATTATGAAAAACAAACTATATTGTAGAATATTTGGAAAGTAAGAAAAAGTAGAAAGGAAAAAATCAAACTCCCCTACTAGTATCTCTCAGATAATATAGTAATATTTGTGTGAATGAATTATATACCAATTTTGCAAACTATATTTTATCCCAATTGAAATTATAGTTTACACTGAGATTTGTTTTGTTTTGTTTTGTTTTTTTTCTTACCATTTACTTCTTATTAAGATCTCCCATTGGTTTTCCATCTCAAAAATAGCAAAATCTAAGTCTAGGTACAATGGGGCACACTAGGTGTGCCCAGATATTGGCTCCCTCTGCTAACAGGGCTATCCGGTGGAACATAAGTTGCCAGTAACCTCAGCCCCTTATGCCAGTGTCTTGTAAAAATATCCTAAATTTCTACATCACCCGTGACATGAAAAGGATTCAGAAATACTGTAGACTCTTATCTTCTTTTCCAATAACTATTTGTGGAGAATTAATTGTATTAAACTTATTAAATGGACTTATACTTATCATTTATTGTAATAATCCATTAGTTTTAAAACTTATTTCCATGTTTATTACCATCCCTTTATACGATTCCTATGTTTTAATTCATTTTTCATTTTACCAGAGTTTATCTTTATGGTATTTCTTTCCAGGCAGGGTACAAAAGTGATATATTTTTGAGGCTTTTTTACCTGAAAGCCTCCTTATTCTGACTTAGCACATGAGTGATAACTTGCATTGGTATTTAATTCCTAGGTCACAATCTGTTTCCCTTAAAAGTCTGCAAACATTTTTCCATCATCTTTTGGCATCTAGCGTAGTGAAAGAGAAGTCTGAATGCTGTAAATAACTGTAAAATCATTGTCATTATTTTTATTTATTTTTAAAACACAACTCTTTCTGATTTTAGGGTCTCTTTTAATCAAATTGGTCTAGATTTTAGAAATCTCTTCAAATTCTAGATTGGTATTTATTGAGCTTGGGATTGTTTTCGGTTAAAACCATGATTGATGCTGTCCTTTTGTTCTGGGTTGTTCCTCTGGAATATAATTAATTCATTCAGCTCATTTTACAAATACTTATTGATTACCTACTATGTGCCAGACACTGTTGGAAATCGGTAGGTAGGGTGGATATGGCAGTGAGCCAGAAAGAGTTATAACAATTAAGGAAAAGTACAGGACCCTAAGTCCTAAGAAGATGCATATTTATAGTTCTTAAGATGAGTATTCATTTTTTATTCTCTGTGATTGCTGTATTCTCATTTCTTTTCTATTGGTCATTATCCTCTGCATTTTATATTATTTTTTAAGATTTAGACCTTCACTCCTAAATTTTCTGGTTTTATTTTTGCTTTTAACTGCTCTTGAGGAAAACTTTCATTCTACCCATATTTTGTGCTTCATAGATGCTTTTATTTCCTTAATTTTTTAAAAAGTGTATTTATTTATTTGGGGGAGGAAGGGAAGAGGGAGAGAAACTTAAGCAAACTCCGTGCTGAGTGCAGAGCCCCACAGCAGGCTTGTTCCCATGACCTGAGATCAAGACCTGAGCCCAAACTAAGGGCTGGACTCTTAACAACTGAGCCACCCAGCTGCCCCATTGATGCTTTTCTTATACGTATCTCCCCTCTTATCACATCCTACCTTTCAATCTGCTTACAATAAAGCTACTTGTTCCTTGACTGAAGAGACTATGAACTCAGAAATCTTTTCCACCCCCAACTTTTTAAACAATTAGGATATAATTCATATACCATGGAAATCACTACGTTAGACAGTTTAGTGTTTCTTAGTATCTTTTTAAGGTTGTGCAACCATCACTGTCTAAATCTAATTCCAGAACATTTTCATGACCCCACAAAAACCCTGTAGTTGCTAGCAGTCACTTTCTATCTCAATCTCACCTTCTGGAAACCACTAATCTGCTTCTTATCTATATGGGTTTGCCTATTTAGGACACTTCATATAAATGAAATCATACAATAAGTCACTTTTCGGGTCTAGCTTCTTCCACTTAGATAATGTTTTCAAGATCCATCCTATTGTAATATGTGTACTTTAGTCTTTTTTTTTTTTTTTTTTTTTTGCTGAATATTATTCCATCCTATACCAGTTGGGTTTTTCCATTCATCAGTTAAAGAACAACTGGATGGGGATCCCCGGGTGGCGCAGCGGTTTGGCACCTGCCTTTGGCCCAGGGCACGATCCTGGAGACCCGGGATTGAATCCCACATCGGGCTCCCGGTGCATGGAGCCTGCTTCTCCCTCTGCCTGTGTCTCTGCCTCACTCTCTCTCTCTGTGACTATCATAAATAAATAAAAATTAAAAAAAAATTAAAGAACAACTGGATGTTTCCCCTTGCAGCCAGTTTTGAATAATACTGTGATCAACATTTTTACATGTTTTCGCGTGCACGTATGTTTTCAGCTCTCTTGTCCATATATCTAGCGGTAGAATTGCTATCCTACAGTAAATCTATGTTTGAGTTTTCAAGGAACTGCCAACCTATTTTCCACAACAACTGCACTGTAGCATTTGATAAAAGTTTCCTTTTGATTTTGTTTGGTTGCTGTTACCATTGTTTTTAGTATAGCCGCCTGGTGAATGAGAAGTGCAATCTTACTGTGGTTTTGATTTGCATTTCTCTAATAAGTAATGATGTGAGCATCCTTTTATGTGCCTATTGACCATTTGCATATCTTTTTTGAAGAAATATATTCAAGTTTATCATTCATTTTTTAAATTGGGTATTTCTCTTTTTTGTTGTTGAGTCGTAAGAATTCTTTATATATTCTGGATACCAGAATTTTATCAATATATGATTTACAAACATTTTCTCTTATTATGTGGATTGCCTTTTCACTATATTGACATTGTATTTTTATGGACAGACTTTTCTTTTTTAATTTTACAGAAGTCACATTTACATACTTCTTTGGTTGCTTGTGCTTTCAGTGTCATAGGCTAAGAAACTGTTGTCTAACCCAAAGTCACAAAGATTTATGCTTATAATTTCTTCTGAGTTTTATAATTTTCCTCTTTCATTTAGGTCTTTGATTCATTTTGCATTAATTTTTCCATATTATATAAAGGAGGGATTCTAATTCATTCTATTGCAAGTGGATATCCAGTTGTCCCATTTGGTGAAAAAACAAATGTCTTTCCATTAAAAGGTCTCGGCCTCTTGTCAAAAATCAATTGACTATAGATGTGTAGTTTCTTTCTGGTCTTCAGTTCTCTTCTGTAGATATATATGCCTATTGTTGTGTCGGTATCACGCTCTCTTGATAACCATAACATCGTAGTAACTTTTGAAATAGAGAAGTGGTACGTCTCTAACTATGTTCTTCTTTTTAAACATTGTTTGCCTGTTCTGGACCTTTGCATTATATTATTTCAGAATCAGTTTGTCTATTTCTGTAATATAGGCGAAATTTTCATAGGCATTATATTGAATCAGCAGATCAATTGGGTAGTACTATAATCTTAACAATATTGTCTTCTAATCTATGACACAGGATACTATTCTATTTACCTAGATCTTTAATTTTCTCCAACAGTATTTTGCAGTTTATAATTCTTATACTGCTTTGGTTAAATTTATTCCTAATTATTTTATGATTTTTTTTGCTTCTATTATGAATGATCTTTGACTTTTTATTTTGACAACTTTCAAACTTGCAGGAAATTGAAAAGAATAAGTAACACAGTATAGTTCCATGTACCCTAACTTTGACCTAGATTCACCGATGTTAACATTTTGACATATTTACTTTTTCATATGTTCTCTCTTCCTTCCCTCTGAACCACTCTATTTTTCTTCCTTGGAAAAATATTTCTATATTTCAGAAAAGTGACTTACAAATGAACATTTTGAAAAATATCCTTGGGACTCCTGGGTGGCTCAGTGGTTGAATGTCTGCCTTAAGCTCAGGGCGTGATCCCAGAGTCTGGGGATCGAGTCCCACATCAGGCTTCTCTCAGGGAGCCTGCATCTCCCTCTGCCTGTGTCTCTGCCTCTCTCTGTGTCTCTCATGAATAAATAAGATCTTTAAAAAAAAGAAAAGAGGGGATGTGGTTCAGTGGTTAGCACCTGCCTTCAGCCCAGGGCATGATCCTGGAGTCCCAAAATTAAGTCCCACATTGGGCTCCCTGTGTGGAGCCTGCTTCTCCCTCTGCCTCTCTCTCTCTCTCTCTCTCTCTCTTTCTCTCACTCTCTGTGTCTCTCATGAATAAATAAAAAAAAATCCTTAAAAAAAGAAAAGAAAAATATCTTTTACATTGTTCGAGGACCACTAATTTTAAAAGAATAACATTAGAGAAAATGCTACTTGGCTTTTCTTTGATGATATTTCCCCTCCATGTTATAATTTTGAATGCTGTTCATAATTGGATATGAAAGACAAGGATGGTTAATAACACCTCCAACTGCCAAAATGCAGATAAATTCGTTGGTTTCTACTGTCACAAATTCCTGTCCTCGGAACAAACAACAACAAATAAATGGGAAGCCTTCCATAGCACTCCAATGGGTGTCTTTTAGTTACTACTGCAGTATTTTATGGGAGAACAAAAGACAAGTAGAGACTCCTTCAGGAAAAATATCATGTAGGTTTATTCATTCATTCATTCATTCATTCATTCATTCATTCAATAAATACCATTCAAAACTCTGTTAAGTGTTAGATCCTAGGGTACAGACCTGTTCCTGCCCTGGTGGAAGTTGAAGGTTAGTGTGATGACAGACCATGAGGAAACATAAATATATAGAAGTCTATAATTCTTTACTAAATATTTTGGTGTCTAGGAATATCAAAACAGAAAGCATTTTCTCTGAAAACAGAAAGTATTTTCGTAAGCTTGTTAGCAGTGAGACCTGATCTCTACTGACGTAAAGCTGTTTCATTTTTTCATCTATTTATTTATTCATCCCACTTGGTAAGAATATGCATGTCTTTCACTACAGAAATATTAATGTTCTTGATTATAAGGTGCTGTCCCACACTCTTTAAAATACAGTTTATGTACCATATCATCTCTGTAAGAGAAAAAAATTATTGAAATTCTGAAATAGGCCTGGCATCAGTATTTCAAGTACAGAGAATAGAAGGAAATATCTGGAATAGAAGATATTTAAGTGACAGGTATTATGAAGGAAGCTATCAGATTGCAGTGATAGTAAAAATGAGTGAGGGACAGTTGATTAGGGACAAACTGAATCCATTTGGGAGCAAAGCCCTCTCAGAACGTACAAACTAAGAGCTGAAAAATAGGAAACCAACCAAAGAAGTTTTAGGAAGAGACAGTGCCTATGAGAAAGCTTCTCATAGGCAAAGGGACAGCAAGAAAAACATCTATGAGGTAGATTTTGTGGCTGGAATGTAGTAACTCTTGCTAATCAGGGAAGGTAGTAGGAAAGGATTTCTATATCCACCCACAAATGTTAAGTCCACCTACTTCCTTTACCCCCGCCTCGCCACTCCTGCAACAAGAGTGTCCTAGCCATTATGTGAGAACTTCTCCCTCCCACAGAAGGTATGTTCTGGAATAAGAGATATACCTGACTGGTTGGACAAATCTTAGTAGCCTCTAAACATGGCACTCTGCTTAGAGTCTCCTGTCAGACAAAAGGGTGTTGTTTCTCTGCCCAAATAGTATGTGTCTCACTAAAGGTGGCTCTTAACAAAAATGGCTTAATCAACAGCTAAAATATTCCATCAGACCAAATTTTGGCATCATACCTAGAAAACCGCTTTCATAAGGCCTCATTCCCAGCCCCCTCTTCAAAAAATAAAGGTATTTTGTTGAATTAAAACAGAACAATGTAATATATGCTTTATATTGAATTCAGACAAATTGATCTGAAACTATAATGAGATCAAAACTAGTTATCTAACAAGCTTAAGTTAACCACTTTGGTTTTACAGAGAGGTGCTGAATACCACTGCATTGCACTGTGGAAAGCATCTCTTAGCCAGGGGCAGTATTTACTCTGTTGAGAACAGGGCCAATGCATGGCAATTCCTGTTTGGACAAGGATGAGAGTAGTAGGTGCTTTTGGAATCTACTAATTAGAATGAAATCTTCGAATGCTTATGGTCAAAGCCCAGAAAATTGGCAGATCTTACCAACGTTAAGTCTGAGAGGTGGCTATAATTCTGCCCAGATAACTAGAAAGAGTGAGGCAATGGAATTTTGATTGGCAAATTACAGTGCAAATTACTTCTTCTTATGTTAAGGCTCTCAGTTTTATGAATAGAAATTTCTTCATAATTGTTAGAGGTTCATAAAAAAAGTTATCAGAACATAAGAAGTAATTTCAATGAGCACCATGTTTTGAATGCCTCCAGAAAAAAAAAAAAAAAAAAGATTGCTAGGCTGTGAACATTACTGCATATCTGTAGGGGAAAAAATATGTTTTTATGCAAAATCCATTGAGTCGAAAGCAGCATTTATATGATGGCAACTACTAAATTAAGAAGAAAATTCTGTTATCTGAAGGTTTAATCATAAGACATCTACATCAGCATAATGGAAAATAGCTAATAATTGGCCAGATGTTTGGCTTTTCATGTGATGGGTTGTTTTCAAATTATTTTCTACCCCAGCACACCTGAGGGTTACAACACACCCCATCAGTTAGAGTAATTCTCGAGGGGAGAGGGGGCCTGTTCGGCTCCGGATGGAGGGAGGGGGCTGGGGAAAGTCCCTCGGGGTATTCTGATATGTGCCCCTGGGGGACCATCATGTGTCAAAGACTAAGTAGAAATGAGGCGTTTTATGAGTGAACTGTTTCAGTGGCATCACACTGAAAATGACATCATCAATTATGGTATTTAAGTCCTCCATTTTCAAAGGTAAAAAGCTCTGGCTAGGCTTACAGGAGCCAAGATAGAAAACCAGGTAAGAATGACTGAGGGGAACTGATCAATGTTGAGGCCCGTGTGAAAATATTGAGACAAAGGTGCTGCCCTACCTTCTTTCTGCATAATCTTTTTGGGGGTGGGGTGGGGGAGAGCACTCACTTAAGCAAGAAATCATTTCAGTCTGTATATTACTTATCTGTTAATTCATTCAACATGAATGAACGGACATTTTGGTGAATCTACTTTCTGTAGAGCATTCCACTGGGTTCTACAATTCCATATTGTACAGCCCTGTTAGTTGTCGATTTCTTGGCCAGTAAAAAGGAAGTCTTGAATTGCCTTCAAAAACTAGTCCAATAGATGCATTTTTGGCCTTAGGAATGTAAAAACTAAATAAAACCCAGTTTTAACTTTGAGAAGTGAATTTTCTTTATGCTTTTTTAAAAAAAGCCATACCTGAAGTAGTTTCCCAGTTCTGTGTTTTGTATATTTGTATAACTACATATTATATACATGTGTCTACATGCTCATGGTACGCAGACACACACAATTTAACTATATTAAACCAAGGATTAATGTCTAGAATTAGGTGACTAATATACCACATGAGCTTGGTCATTTAATTAATATCAAATGTTCAAACATAAAATAAAAGAACTCTTACCCTCACTTTAACATATAATTTACCTAGACAATTAAGAACGATGGAATCATAGAAGTATAATATGCTAATAACTCTGTTCCCTTTACCTTGATTAATTGTTTTGTTCCTGACCATGCCTGGGTGGATTCCCAATTTCTGAGGTCCCACTGCATATATATCCAAATGTGAAGGTCTTTCTTGTTTCCTGTGACTCAGAAGAAAAATGGGCATAGACATATCTATGGGGCTTAAAAGGACTGTCACTTAGCTCCAGAAATGACCTTGACACCTTCCAATTGCAAAAATCTACCTGCAAGCTTTTGTGATAGGCATAGTTCTGTTACATGCTCAATTACAAAACATTTTACAAAAATTTTTCCTCAGGAAGAGTCACCTTATATTCAAAGCCATAAATACTTTCTCATATCCAAGGGGTTTACTCTCAACTGCATCCTTTCAAACAGCAACATATTGTTTAAGAAAGGAAATAAACAACTCTAAACGATTTCAATTAGTGTCTTTGATGAAAACAGTGTAAGACGAATCTATAACACAGGTTAGTAATTATTCAGAGTCCATACCACAATTACCAGTACTGTCCGCCATTATATTCAATCTTTTAAAGGTCAGTTTGAAACAGTACCATGCTGTGAAGAGCACAAATGTACACTTGCAGAATCAGTGGAAAACCATAAACTATCCAAATGTAATATGAATGGTCACCATGGCTTGGGATAATATTTTTAGTAGCACTAATGTATATAAATATAAAGGCATTATATCTCAAACAGCTTAGAAGAAAATGCAAAAAAAAAAAAAAAAGCCACTGGCAAACTCTTTCATGACCAATGCTGCTAAGTGCTGATTGATCAAGGTACTGATGTCAAAGATATGAGGGAAGAATTTGAATAAGATTGCTGAGATGTGTGAGAACAGACAAATTTTACAAAAGCACATTAAAAATAAATAGCATATGTTTATGCTGTGTATATATAAATCTCTAAAGTAAATGATACAAATAGACATTTGACTATTTCAAATATATCTTAAAATTATTCATTATAGTTCGATAATTACTTTTCAAATCTTAATTATGGGATAAATGAATCTTGCCTTATATTTCAGTTCACATTATATGTGGGCATATGTGATATTATGTTTATACCCTTAAATTTCAGAGTTTAGCACATTAAACTGCCCAACTTATTTGTTCACTTTAAATACCAAGCATTACTTTTCATAATTTAATAACTATTTCATGTTAATTGTAAAAGCAGGCTATATCTATTTCTTTTCTTACCTTTGCAAGTATATTTAAAGTCATTGCCGTCAAAAGATAATGTGTTGGCCACTTGAAATTTTAGTGTTTGTAATACGAAATTCTCCCTGGAGTAACGAGGCTGGCTTTAGCAAATAAATTACAGGATGTCTGGTTAAATCTCAATCTCAGATAAATAATAAATAATGAATAATAATAAACCATGAATAATTTTTTAGTATAAGTATGCCCCATGCATTTTGTGCATTTCACGGGGCATACTTCTACTAAAATCCAAAAAAAAAAAAAAATCAGCTGGTTTATCTGAAATTCATATTTAACTGAGTATCCTGTATTTTTCTCTGACAACCTTTTCCTAGAGTGAATCGAGAATTTACTTTTGTTATGTTTAAAAGGAATGAGTGAAGGAAACTATTAGTAGGATTTTCAGCATGCTAACTTTAAGGGTAGATTTATTTTCTTGATTCCCAAACATTGAAAAATGGGAGCCCAGCATGTCTTTTTTTTTTTTTTTCCAGCATGTCTTAGTGACTCTGTATATACTATATCCAGTCCAAAATAATCCCTTTCTCTGTCTGTCTTCATGTTGTCTTCTCTCCCACAGCTGATATATATACATGTATCTTACTTCCACTCTACAGAGCTATTTCAGACACAAACTGCATGAAAGATGCCATATCAAACAAAGCAACGTTGTGCAGGATGCTGGAAAGAATTGTTTAGGGGGCCGCACATTATTCCATTGATGGGAAATGCTCAGTCCATCAGGAAAACATTCCTCAGAGGTGTATTCCAGAGACGTATAAAAAAATAATAAAATTTGAAATTCTTATCATCTTCCCAGCCTTCAGAAGAGGTTTTTTATAAAGGGTAAGGCATAGGATCCCGGTGTTATTTCTGCATGACATTAGCGCCCATTACTGTTCCACATACATTATAAACATTACACAAGGGTCATCAGGAGCCCTGCAGTGCAAATTTTCGTAAGCGATTTATTCCTACCTAGTGGGCACTTAAGCCTCCGTTGTGTATAGGAGCAAAGTGTGTTCCAGCAATAAATAGCAGAGAAAGCACTATCGCGTCTCTTTTCTCCCCCACAAGTGCAGACCTTGGTGGATGAGACTAATTCTTCTCCTCTTTTGAACCATTGACAGGACGCTTTGGCACTATTACAAAAGTCACACTACTCTAGATAGTCTGTTATTGGTTAACTAGACAAAGCCCAACAGGTCGGGTGACCTATTTTTGCTTTTTGACAGTGCAAGTCAAAGTACTTAACTTCAATCACGATCTCATTTACAAACCCCCCCCCAAAATAAAAAGCATGACAGCGAACACTAATATGATGGTAATTTCATATTGTTTCTGCTTATGAATTTGTCTTTCCCTTATTAATCATCCAATAAAGTACTGACACTGCAGAATCCTGACGTAGCTCAACAAACCATGTACTAAGGACAGTAGCACCCTACAGGAAGGGGCTCCAGGCAAACTGGAGAAGCGCAAAGCTTTTATTAACACCAGAGGCCCATTAGAGTTCTCTCTGTTCACCTTCAGTGGAGCAATAAATGAAGAGAGCTTCACCGGAGAGGACTCCTACTGTCTTTGTGCTGGTAATGCACAGCCAAGCTGTAGTCATGTTGTAACGCTTGTAAGAAACAGATGTTCCTTCCCTGACAAATCTCCTTTCTTGATTTATTATTCATTTGCTCAAATCACAATGGAAAGTCTTTGGCCCATTAATTAAATTCCAAGCAAAATAAAATTTGCAGCAGAACTCATTACTGGTAAATGACTTTGACACTTCATCAGATTTGAAGGTAAAATAGGCGACTTTAGGAAGTTAAAGGTGGAGGGAGCCTAGGCCTTTTCTGCAACCACTGCAAGATGATAAAGATTGTGATGAAATTTTTATGTTAAGTACTGATCTTGGAAAGTTCAATTTTCTCCCTGCACCCATCCACCCCCTCCACGCACCCCCCGCCCCGCACCCCCCTCTCACCACAATCTACTTTGTGGCTTCTTTTAAAGGCAAGTCTGAAGGAGACACTCGGATTTCAAATATATTTATGTATGTGGGTATCATGTCTTGCTCCAAACACTAAAGCACCTATTTTTTTTTTTTTTCAGTATGCAGAGATGCTTGGCGCGTTGTATACTTGATGTATTACCTTTTGAAAAAAGGTCCCAGGGAAATCTAATAACCATGAACTGCGGCAAGATAAAGGAATGACAATTAGGACTGAGGCCGGAGCAGAGGAAATTTTGATATCCTGATCCCAATATCCAAAAGCATTATCCACAGTGAAGCAAAAATCTAAGAATTTCAAACCATACATGGCTTTTACCAAATCATAAGCAACTAAAGAGCAAAGAAGATAAAGGCTTTCAGAAGAAGGACAGAACTCATGGTTTTCTTCAGAAATAGAACATGTGTTGAAAATATGAAAAATACAAGCACCTCTACAACAAAGTTTGCTTCTATGGGAAGTTGAGTTCGATTCTGAGTTATATAAAGATAGTTCGATATGTGAGTCTGATTCATAATCCCTGTCTGGTCCCAGTGACTCAAATCTCCTTTTCCCATGCAATTGTGTGTCGTGATCCTTTGCTCCTGCAGTTATTCTTCTATGAAGGGTGTCAAACATTAAGGGTCTTTGGTTTTTAGGTGTCATATCTTGAGTCTTGGCCACTGGAAAAGGAAATTCTTGACAAATACCATACCAAAAATGTCTGTGTTAAGGACTAGGGCAAATAGTATACTCTTACCACTTGAATCCAAATATATATTTCTGAAATAGGGAGTGTGAGTAAAGATCTGCCACGTGGTGATAAGTGGCTCTGCCCATTGCTTTAAGCAAACTTCTAATTATGGGGCTTATGAGAAAACAAGAAAATGAATAAAAAGTGGTGGCAAACGTTAAGCAAAATGTGAATTTATTTTTGTTATTTTAAGGACCAAATTCTGATAATTAGCTGCCTAAAATTAAGTTGAATTGAGGTTTCCAGACATAGGTAAGTTTTTAAATGAACATCAAAAAGCCTCAGATTAACAACCTTTAATAAATACACCTCAATAATGTCCTCGAAATGTAGATTCCTTTAACTAAAGATTTATGATTATTCAGGGACAGTAAGCACTGAACTTGCTTACTATGTTAAACACTGTTTGTCACACAAATGGGATGTCGCTGAGGGAGAAGGGTAATGTTAACATATTTTGGAAAATCATCTATGCTATCTAACATATTGATAAGAAGATTGACTCGATCTCATAAATTGCATCAATGGTACAACTTGTTTTTACCAAAACTTTAAGTAGATCTACAAAGTTTCCAGTTGCAAACAAAACCAAAAACATAGTTTACATAACAAGATCCATGACAAGTAGCAGCAACATTTCTACTGGAACATTCTTCTCATCAATCCAAATGGTTCTCCTTTCAGTTATCTCAATTTGGCTCCCTGTCTTCCATTTCAATCCTTTCTACTTGTTCCAAGAAATAAAACTACAAGAAACAAACCCATAAGTCATAATAATGCAGTGACAGACACAAAAGAGGCCCATGCAAATCAAAGAGCAAAAAAACAAACAAAAAACAGGAGAGTGTTATGAAGTCCAAAGAAGGAATATAGTCCTTAGTCTCTCAGAGTCTGACGCCTTTGTCCTAGCCAAATGAATGATATTTTTGGCCTAATGCTGGATAACATTGGACTTCACACAAAGGTGAAGGAAGTTATAAATTATGCATCTAAATCATATTTTTAATTTAACGAACATACGAGAGTCTTTCTGTCAAATAGGTTGCCATCTATCAAAGTAGTCATCTTAGGTGACCACCCACTTGTTCTAATGACACTGTCACTGCTCAAAAACCCTGTAATGCCTGTGAGTAGGAAATGCCTTGGGCCATTAGTGTCTTTTTTTAGAGTCAGATTTCTTTATAGACATTGAATGATATTATACCACTGATGATAAAATTATCTGCCTGATTTTATGCCTAAATGATATTTGGCTATTTCAAAAAAAAAAAAAAAAGTGCATCTTCCCAAAAATGACAATTAGCTATTAATCAGGACATTCTCAGGTTCTCTAGATTATTTCTTAAAAAGGAGCTATAAGGTGTTGCATTTATGTATACATTCTCAAGATGACTACTTTGAAGGGGGCACCACTCATTTGGATGAATTAGCTCTAGCTTATTAGCTAAAGTGTCATGTTATAGTTATACAGAACTCTAGAGAGTAAAGAAACTGGTATATAGATATTTCTATTCTCTTATTTTTGTCATACTGATGGAGTGAAAGTGGAAGCATGAATGTAACAATGTCCCAGATCCCTTCAGCATCTACTTCTGCATCTGAAAGTACAAAACAGCAGTTGCCAAAGTTTTAATGGTACGGATCCACCCTTTGAATGCCTGGAATAAAAGTGTATTATTTTAATTCACTGTTACAAACATATGATGCAGTAGGTATTTGGTACCTAACTTATTATGAAAAAAATAAAGTCTTGAAGCAACTGACAAGTAAAGTGGAGAAGTACACACAGAAATAAAAAGATGACTGTATAAAATGGAATAAAAAATTGAAGAATATTAGAGGCCAAAAGTCAGTCCAATAAATGTCAAGACCTCTTAAGGATAACTAATTGAACAAAATGGAAGAAGAAGAAGAAGAAGAAGAAGAAGAAGAAGAAGAAGAAGAAGAAGAAGGAGGAGGAGGGGGAAGAGGAGGAGGAGGAGGAGGAGGAGGAAGAGGAGGAGAAGGAGAAGGAGAAGGAGAAGGAGAAGGAGAAGGAGAAGGAGAAGGAGAAGGAGAAGGAGAAGGAGAAGGAGAAGGAGAAGGAGAAGGAGAAGAAAAAGGAAGGTGGAAGAAAAGGAGATCATGGCAGTGGATTTTTTTTTTCTTCCATAGGTTTGTAAAGAAGGGGCCACAGATATCAGATGTAGGCAAAAGGAGAGAATACACCATGGTGTTCTATTACTAAATGAAAAGACATCAACAACATCAAGCTTTGACAGCTTAATCATATTTTAGTGGGAATTTAGTAGCTTTTGGGGGTTAGATTATTTAGTTATTTAAAAGAGTGGGCTGTAGGCTATAGTTAGAACTTTATTTTCAGTTCTCTCCATTGACTCTAGACTCCACCTGTAACTCCACATGGCCTCCTGAGAAACAAATACATTTTTAGATACCTCCTTAAGAAGGAGGTCGTATAGTCAGGTATACAGATTCGTATACTTCCAAGCCCATTACAATAAAAGTAATCCCTAAGAGTAATTCAAATGATACTAAGTCCAACTGAGGGATAGATAGGTGTTATAAAACCTTTTTAAAATCAGAAGATAAATTTGTGATATGTATTACAATACACATATAAATATAAATAACATGCTGTGGGATTGTAGGTATTTCTTTTGGGGAAAAAACCCAAAAGACAAATAAAATCTGCATAATGCATGCTCCCTTATCATGCAAAATAAAATACTAAATTTAAGAAATATCAAATGTTATCCAAGTGAAATTCTAGTTAAGTTGTTGGAATGAAACAAAAGGTCTATGCAAATTCTTGGAAAATACTGCTGGGTTTCAACATCTAGAAAAGAATTAAATTAGAAAATTGTGTAATTTGTATTTAATATTTCAAGTGCCTCAAATTTTCAACTCATTGCTGTATATTCTTTCAACAGCATATGATATTAATGAGTCAGATGGTCACTTTTGCCTATGAGAGCAGCCCAGACCTGATGAGTACCAGCCTGCTCCAAACCATTTCATGCTGTGATGCCAAGTGCAAGAGTT
Organism: Canis lupus baileyi; assembly: GCF_048164855.1. NCBI lineage: Eukaryota > Metazoa > Chordata > Mammalia > Carnivora > Canidae > Canis > Canis lupus. The sequence goes on along the minus strand of NC_132875.1, from coordinate 10,773,797 downwards.
CCACTGTGACACTGGTGAGTAGCAAGGCAGCAGAAGGCATCCAAGAGAACATAAACAAATCAAGTTTGAAGAGCATGGAAGCTCAGTGCTCAGGAATAAAGAAAAAAAATAGATTGGAAACACACTAGACTTACCTCTCTATTCCTCTTTATGGTATCTCTGTCTCAAAGGACACCATGTATGCCAATGGTTCAAGATATGGAAGGATGGTGCAATTTTGATCATTATTTTCTGGGCTACCAGCACTCTTTTCCTCTTCTTCATATTTCTACTCTTTTTGCTACATGTCTTTGGCTAGATTTGTGTAAGTAATGTGCCAACATGAGCAGTAAGGGAAGAGAGCATTGGCCACTAGAATGTAATGGGTGAAAGCCAGATTCACAGACTGACCAGACTTTTCAGTAATTATCCCTCCACACAGAGTTGGCTGTTGCTGGGAGTTTTAACAACAACCATTAGTAAATGAGCAATGCACTTGGAATCAGAAGATCAAGACTTGAGTCCCAGCACTGGTCTTTATTAACTGAACCCCAGGGTAAAAAATTCACTTTGATCTTATTGAGAGCAAGTCTCCTCATCTATAAAGCATCAAGTTTGTAATCCTAACTTCCTTCCATAGCTAATGTTCTGGGATTCTGTTCATTATTTTGAATTGATTTCAGTTCTTATCACGGACTCAGAGCTGCACACTTATGAATGAGAAATTTCACAGCATAATTACAACAACTGTTCATTGAGGGCTTATTATTATTATGTATGGGCTCTGGGTGAGATGTTTTATGTATATATTTTCTACTCTATCTGACGATCCTCAATCTCCCTTTTAGTTGAGAAAACTGACCGTGAACGATATTAAGGAACTTTTCCAAAGCCACATAGCTGTTAAGAGGCTGAGCTGGGATTGAAACCCAGGTTTTTAAAATTCCAACATCCTTCCAATGTGCCTTCTCCTCCAGGATCTCAAATAAGACATCTCTTTTGAAGAACCACAGAGGTGCTTTTTCAGGGATGGAAGAGTTGAAAATAAAAACATATTCTGAGCAATAAAGGTGAAAATTTAGCACAAGGGATTATGCACACACACACATACCCCCACATCTTGCACCCATAGCTGTGTAAGCCTTTTAAAAATAGAATATTGGGAAAGAAGATTTTCCCTGTAACATGGAAATCTCATCCTTCAGGAGATTTAAATATAACCCAAGTCAGCAAACATTGCTAATCCAATTAAGTTTGCTAAGTGTTAGGCTTGATGAGGGGCACAGCGGATAGATAAACTCTTCCCTTAACCATAATAAGCCAATTTTGACACATCGTAGGGGATACAGAATAGTATGGAGGAGGAGTTTCTAAGCCAACCTAGAAGTTACGAAAGACTCTCAAGAAAATATACTGCGAAAGCTGAGTCCTGCAGAATTGGTACAAGGACGTGGTTTTGGTGCAGTGGGGAACAACAGAGGAATGTCAGAAGGTTTCTCAAGCTGAAGAAACCACATGTTCAAGATGGCAGGAAACTCTATTAAAGGGACTCTGTTTGGATCATAGCTTTTGTGTAGGAAGAGCATGGATGAAGGATGAGGCTGGGCAGGCGGAAGCAGACCAGATCGTGGAAGTCTGTAGAAGCTTAATAAAGAGATTTGACTTTGTCCTTAAGGGCAACAGAAGCTATGAACGAATTTTAAGATGGAAAGTAATATGGTGAGATTTTTATGCAGAAAGTTGACCTTCGCAGTGGTGTGAAGAACCTGCTAGAATAAGGTAAGGTACTGGACCATGGACATAAGAATCCAGGAGACATCATTGGAAGCCTCACGAGAGGTGTGCAGAGTTGACCATACAGAACACAGAGGATGATGCGTGCTGTAAGAAAGCAGCTGACAAAATGCTATAGAAGTGTAACCTATATAGTCAGACAGGGTCCCATGCACAGAAGGGGCCTGAACTTGGGTTCATGCTCTGCTGTTGACCTCTTGTATTTTGTAGGCAAAATCTGTTGTGACAATGGCACATGAACGTAAGCGGAGGAGATACACACAATATGTGGGTCTGCTATTCCTTGCCACCTCACTTGTATAGGGTGTTTCCAACGCCCCATGAACACAGGATTTCAGTGGGCTCATAAGGTGTAGGAGTTCAGCAATGTTCAAAGCAAATACAAGATTAGTATGTTATGTTTATGATTAATTAAGCAGGGGCAAGGATTGCCGCAAGAGGCAACTTTCCATTTGAACCGGAAATGCCTCAAACACAGAAAGCAAGTGATGCCATTCTAAGAAGTAGGAGTAACGAGGGAAGTCTATCATGTCCTTCCATGAGTTCCTTCCTTGTATCCACTGATGCTGAAGATGACAACAGATGGAAAGGGAGAGGGCGACCCATTGTTCCTTTTCTTTTTAGTTCAATCCTTCTTTTCTTACCATTGTTAAGCCAAAGGTAGTGAGTGGTCATAGAATCCATGCACGTCAAGAAGTGCAATAAAGCCAGGTGAATTTGTTTTGTGCAACATCTCCACTGTTTTGGTAAGAACAGAAGACAAGCATATTCGAGCTCTAAAATATGAAATATATAACTTTGCTGATTCTGCATGTGATTAAATGCTCTTATATTTGAACTTAAAACTGGCATTGCACAATAAAAGGATGAAGGGTAAAACTGAATCAAATCTTAGTTTTTCTTTGCTTGGAACATTAAATAGTAAACAAATAACATTGTTGCAAGCCAAAAGACCATGGAAGAAAAGGAAAAGTTTTATATTTAGTACCTTTCCTGTCACTTTTTTCCTTTTTTTTTTTTTTTTTTGAACAAAGGATCCTGTATTTTCACCTTGTACTGGGTCCTACAAATTATATAGCTGGTCCTGGCTCTAGGTGTGCAAAGATTTACAGAAATGGTAAAAAAAAAAAAATTACACGTGAATGTTTCCAAGTAGAGAAAGAGGAACTGTGAGTGCTGGATGTGTAGTCCAGGGACTAGATCTGATCTCTACCGTGTTCATTAAAAAATGAGATATTAAGATACAGGAGTTGCAGTATGTAGACAGATTAATAGCAATTTGTTGGAATGATTTTAAGTCTGTTGCATCTGGTAATATAGATATCTGAGCTTTTATTTGTGTGCATTTGAGTTTTTCAATCCATTTTCTAGCAATTCATTTTTAGACTATTTTACAAATATATCAGATCCCGAGAGTTGGGAAATTAAAACAAACCAACCAACAAAACTGCTGTTGCTCCATGAATCGTTGGAGAAGTCTTGATGAAAGGATCCTTCCTCCGCTACAGGTTGTGCACATTTTGTCCACAAACTGCTTTTGCTTTTTAGACCTACTACTCTGTCTTTGCAGAGATGCAGTCATTTCTGGGACAGATGTTTAATTCTTTCCAAAAACACTGACAAGGGGTTCACATTGCATAGTTCCTTCTGGATGGAATGTTCCATAGTAATCAAGAATGTCCCCAGTGGATCACAGCTTCCTCTCCTGCTATCTTTTCCTTCTCAATATGTCCCCTTTCTGCAAATCTGGCTCTAGAGAACCCTCATTCTTTCCTGTGCTCCCCGTCTGCCCATCCATCTTCATCTGTCCTCACTTGTGTGCAGGAAACACACACACAGACCTTTGATTGCCATTCACCTTCATCCTCTACCTGGTTTTGCCAAGTTTGGTGGTTTTCCAACCTGGCTACCTATTAAAAGCACTGGGGGGTGCCTTTAAAAAAATTTCCTGGACCTCACACTTAGTCTTTTCATATTATACTTCTGGGAAAGGTCCTGGAATATAATATTTTTAAAAACTCTTCTGGAGATTTCGATGGCCAGGCTGAACTCAAGCCTTGGAAAATTCAGGGGTCATTTCCTCTGTGCTACCTTTGGGCTGTGGAACAATACAAAAGACTCCCACAATGACCAGTTAATTCCACTCTTAACAAAGCAATATGACTCTTTTTTGTCATTGGCGTTGCCTGCCATCTCCCTGGCTTGTTGTCAACAGGCAGGTAGCAGATGAAAGTCTGCAGATTGCACAGGGTAAGGACATCAATTCTGAAACCAAAGTGCCTACGTGATGTTGACTCTGCTGCTTACTGGCTGTGTGACTTGGATAAATTTTTTAGAGTCCACGTACCTCAGTTTCTCCATCTGTAAAATGAAGGTGATGACACACTTGGGATTGTTAAAGGGGTTAAATAAGCTAATACTGGTAAAGCATCTTTATAACAGTGACTGGTACAGTAGGTGCCATATAAATCCATGCTAAAATATTAATAATCAGAGTTTGTAGAGTACCTACTCCAGTACACTTTGAAACCCCTATTCTATGTCCTTCCTCTCTTCATCTAACTTAGTCTCATATTTTGACAGCATTTGACATGAACTGCTTGGCTTCTCTCCTTTTTATTTAGACATTTCTCTTCAACTTCACCTCTTTTGCTCCCATCTTCCTGTCAGTCCCTAAGAAAGATCCTTGTTTCCTTTCTTTTTTTCTTTTACCCTTTCCCTTTCCTTTTCCCTTTCCCTTTCCCTTTCCCTTTCCTTTTCCCTTTCCCTTTCCCTTTCCCTTTCCCTTTCCCTTTCCCTTTCCTTTCCTTTCTTTCCTTTCCTTTCCTTTCCTTTCCTTTCCTTTCCTTTCCTTTCCTTTCCTTTCCTTTCCTTTCCTTTCCTTTCCTCCTTTCTCTCTCTTCTTTCTTTCTTTCTTTCTTTCTTTCTTTCTTTCTTTCTTTCTTTCTTTCTTTCTTTCTTTCTTTCTTTCTTTCTCTTTATCCGTGGTTCTCTTCTTAATGAACAACGCTCACTCATGCCTTTGTTTCCACCCCTGCTGCCGCCCCTGGGCTTTGTGGCACTTGTGTCCCTCTCTAATCATTCTGATTGGGTCATTAGTCTCAGTGGGAAAGCATGTGAGGTGTTCTTATCTCTCAAAGTCTTGTTTTTTTCCATTTTCTCCTGCTTTATTCTTGGTCATTTCTCCTTCCTTTCTCCACTAAGCTTCTTTTTGTATCCTTGTTGAAAGTTTTTCCTGAGCAACTTTTCTAAGTTCATTAAACTTTTTAAAAAATATTTTATTTATTTGAGAGAGAGAGCACGAGAGCGAGAGAGAATCTGAAGCAGACTCCACACTGAGTGCAGAGCCCAACGTGGGACTCGATCCCACGAGATCATGACCTGAGTCAAAACCAAGAGTCAGACACTCAACCAACTGAGCCAGTCAGGTGCCTCTGAGCTCACCAGCCTTTTAAAGATCAGTTTGTCTCCATAAGTTAATCACTTCTGCTCAAGAAGCTGCCTAGGGGTTTTATTCCCCTCAGTTCTTATGCTTCTTCTTTGCAGTATTCGACACTTTGACCATCTCCTCTTATTGAAAAGTCCTGCCTTTCTTGACTTCCATGATGTTCCACACCCCTGCTCTCATTGTCCTCTCTCATCCTTCTTTGATTTGCTGACTACACATTCTCCATGGCCCATACTCCAGCGTGAGCGTTCCTTAATCATCTGAGTTGGGCTCTGATTTCCTTCCTTTATTCTCTCTACCATGATAATCTTATTCAACTTCTTGATTTCTTTGTGTGGATGAAATGAAATTCTCTCTTTCTGCACTCCAGTCTCTATTTTCAACCACCAATTGGTATCACTCTCTTGCCATCACAAAGCCATCTCAGATTCATTATGGATAAAACTCATATAACTACTTTCCCTTTCTGAGCCTCCTGTGTTTCCTGATTTTATTAAATGCATCACTTTCCTGCTAGTAAAACAGACCTGAAACTTCAATGCTAGCTAGCATGACTTCTCCTTCCCCAGTTTGCTCACCCCAGAGCCCAGAATGAAGTCCATCAATTCTATCTCTACCATGTCTCTGACACCTCCTTTCTTAGCTCCAGCCCACGGCCAAAACTCTATTTCGAGGCTTCCATTACCCCTCAGCAGAGCTCCTCCAGTGTTCTGGACTCTGCCTCTGGTCTTCCCATCTTGAATTTATCTTGGACAGTGCTACCACAGAGCTCTGGTCCAATTCCAAAAACCTCCAAAGGTTTGCCTAAAAAGTAAAGTACTAATTCCTTAGACCAGTATCTAAAAAGCCTTCTATGATCTAGTCTCAACTTTCTCTCCTGTACGCCCAAGCTGGAGTTAAGTCCAATTTCTCGATATGCCCTGTCCGGGTACTAACGTGTCCTACCTCTGTGCTTTCATCCCTCTGACCACTACCAAAACTCAATTTGCCCAACTATGCTCAAATCCTACCTGTTTTTCATTGTAAGTGCCTTGAATGGAATTTAGAAACAAGGTGAGAGGCTTGTCCTCCACAGATGGAGATAGTTAGCAACTGTAGATGGAAAGGTAGACTTGTTTTCTTTAGATTTCCATGATGACAAGAATACAGTGGTCTAGAGGGCTACTCAGCCTGGATTAATGATTTGGTCTGTGCCCCAAAGAAGGTCAAGAAATTGCAAGGGTGAATAATTACTATAGATGATGAGAATTGATCTGTAACAGAAACGTTTAACTAGTAACAGTAATAATATGTGAATGGTTGAGAAGTTTACACATACTTATATGCACTCACCAACGTAAAATAGATTATAATTGCTAATGCTGTGATTTAATCATTTAAAATCACATAAAAGACATATAAAAATATTTGGACTTCAAATGCATGGCATTGTATTATTGGGGTGAACAATATTCTAGGAATGGAATATCTGAGTGTTATCTCATTCCAGATTTGCCTCAGCTTTCCTGGATCCCCAGGCACACCATATTTCCTTTTGGAGACTCAAAGAAGAGGCTGTCCCCAAAAACACAACGCCCTACCTCTCCTCCTGTGTAATCTTACCTTCTACCACAGTCTATACCTACTGAAAATTTATTTCAAATAACGTGTTTCTTTTGAGGGAATATGTATTATGATTATACAGTGATGTTATAGTTCAGCTGCAATCTCAGCCAGGTCTCTTTCATTTTTTTAAAGATTTTATTTATTTATTCATGAGAAACAGAGATAGAGAGGCAGAGACATAGGCAGAGGGAGAAGCAGGCTCCCCATGGGGAGCCCGATGTGGGACTGGATCCCATGATCCCTGGATCACGACCTGAGCCAAAGGCAGACGCTCAACCACTGAGCCACCCAGGAGTCCCACAACCAGCTCTCTTTCAAAAGGTTTTACTTTACTAAGGACTTTTTAAATTTGCCAATTGAATGCCATCTTCGATGTCAATTGAATATCTCTTTGATGTTCACAGCTCAATCAGACCATCCTTTTTTCTGCACTGTTTATGCCCAGGCATTGCAAGGCAACAAAACACTTTCTCCCAAGTAAAGAAGGAGTGTATGAGACCTCTTTGCTATGGACAAAATTTAGATCTTTCAAATTATCAAGTTACATCTAGTGGTTAGACCCATAAACCTTTCAGTTAAATTGCTTCTTATGAATGGATCATGACATAAGAACGTGACTTATGCTAAAGCAAGAAACAAGGAAGCAAAAATGCAGGGATAATTTGAGAATACAAGAGTTGACTTCAGGTGTGACCTTGGAAAAGTCATTAAGCCTCTGGTCCTAAGTTTTTATAACATGGAATAATAACTTGGATTTCTATGAAAACCCAATGAGCAGCTCTCAAAGCCAGCATGCGACAAGGTATCCTCCAGGCAGCCACAATATTCTGTATAACGGATGCTGGCTTTATGTTTTTCATATACAGAAAGATAGACACAGATATTAGAGACCAGCCAATGATTAAGTGAAGTTTTCTCTTGCATCAAATAATAATGCAAGTAATCAGAATACATGGAAGCTAAGGGTAATAATTCTATCAAGGTTTAAATACTCGGAAGCTTCCAGTGCAAAGCTGTTTGAGCAGCATCTGAAACACAGCCACCGTGGGCAGCAAACAGCCGTTTTACATTTAATTAGGCAAAGAAACTCCAGCTGAATGGGTTAAAAATTGCCACTATTTCACAGTAAGTGATTTTCTTAACCCCCAAGGGTTCAAATTACTTTGGCAGGAAAAGCAATTATGCAATTAATAGGGGAAAAATCTCCAGAGCTCTGTAATTTGCAAAGAGGTAAAGGTTCTGCTGTGGCCTGCAGGGGACAGCTGAGCTCTGGAGCCTCTTTCTTTCTTTCTTTCTTTCTTTCTTTCTTTCTTTCTTTCTTTCTTTCTTTCTTTCTTTCTTTCTTTCTTTTTCTTTCTCTCTTTCCTTCTTTTTCTTTCTTTCTTTCCTTCTTTCTTAATTTTGACCACACCCGAAATAAAAACCAAGGATATTTTAAGGAGTAGGAAAGCACAACAGCTCAGATAATGTCCCTGCCAGTATATTCATTACAGGCTCATCAGAGTGGATGCCTGCAATCGGAAGATTAAATACCCATTTACCAGGATCAGAAGAGAGTTTGGTTTTATAATGTATTGTCCTCTATTCCCCGGGAGGCTGCTTTGTTTGATAAAATGCTGAGTGTGGTGTAAAAATATCCCTCTCTCTGTAATTTGCACTCCTCTCCATTTAAAGCTATTCTTGCTGCAAACGAGAATTGAAAGCTGCTAAAATTAAGTGGTGTCAGTTCTCAATGACACTTTAATGATAGAGCGCTCAGCAAATGAGATGAGAATGAATTCCAGCATCTCTGCTAAAGATAGTAACCAGCCCCAAACACTGTAATGCTCCAACGGGGCCACACTTCACCTGCTTCATTCATATTTAGTAGAACTGAAATAGGGAAACGATAATTTAAATGGCCATAAAAAAGAAGGTGAAAATAACTGATGGACATTGGTTCAAAGCAATTGGGAGTTTGGGGTCGTAAGTCTGAGATAATCTTTCAGGCTGAGCACCCTACTTCTGTGCCAAGACACTCTCTCTCATGGATATGGGACATTTTGTTTCAAGGGAGTAAATGTCCCGTTGACCATGAAAATCTTTTCTGATATTGTGACCGAAAGGATGTGATACTTCAATTCATTTTATACAAAGTATATAAATACTCAAATTATTGGCTTGACATTCCTTGTAGCGTTCTGCTCTGGCTGACTTGAGTGTCTGAGGGACTTTTTGCCACCATGGCATCCTTCATAGACAATGACTGCTCTTTCTGTGAGTGGAGAACAAGTTTTGGGACAATTGCAGTCAGCCTCCTGAGGCCCCTCGTGCACCAGACAACAACATACAGGGGACCTAACCGAACCATCCTTCCAACCCAAGTTCAGGTGGTCAGTGTCAGAGTTAGAGTCACAGGGACTTAATCTTTTTTTTTTTTTTTAAGATTTTATTTATTTATTCATGAGAGACACAGAGAGAGAGGCAGAGACACAGGCAGAGGGAGAAGCAGGCTCCATGCAGGGAGCCTGATGTGGGACTCGATCCTGGGGATTCCAGGAGCACACCCTGGCCCGAACACAGGCACCAAACCGCTGAGCCACCTAGGGATCCCAACAGGGACTTAATCTTAAAAGCAAATTCACCAAAACCTACTTCCATAGGCATACAATTTAAGTCAATGCTCAATTTCAGCATCCAAGATGATAAAAGTCACCCTAGGAAAAGTAAAAATATATATGTAGAAAATAAGGTCTTTCAGGTACTTACTTAAAGGGACAATTAGTCAATTATTTAAAAAAAATGTAGACAGCTACCTATTTCAAAGTAATACCTGGACATGTCTATATGAACGAGGCACAGACTCTCTAGATGGATCAATATGATCCATATTGATCATATCATACTGATCCATCTAGAGAGTCTGGAAACTGGAAAAGACCAATTTGCAAGGGAGAGGTACTTGGTTACAAATGGTTTTCCGGAGCAGGTAATCTGGGAGAGGGCCTTGAAGTTAAAACCCTGGATCGGTAGAGAAGAATAGGGAAGGTGTTCTGGGAAGGAAAAAGCAGGGAGCAAAAATGTGAAGGAACTGCCCTAATTGACTCAGCATCCTAAGGACTAGTTAGGCTGCTGGCCAAGGTGCATATTGCAGGGATTCCTCAAAGGAACCTCTAGAGAATTGAGTGTGTTCTGAAGAGTCCCAAGATGCCAGCATAGATCCCTACTACCCCATCGGTGTGTTGTAAAAACTCAAAGGGCTCATATACGGGAAAGCAACCGGCATGACCCCGATACCCGGCGGATAATGCACAATAAATGTTAGTCTGTGGTGTTATCTCTGAATAGGGGTGAGGCATCATGAGCACGATGCTCCAGGAAGAGTGATCTGTGCAAGATGAACTCAAGGCGGGGAGAGCTGTGGCTGGGGCAGCAGTCCGGCCACAGAGTGACTCGCACACCTCACCACTGAGAATACAGACCATATGTCACTGGATTTCAAAAAAGCTGCCATCTGCCACTGCAGCGGTCTGATGGACCTCTGCCGTCCGGATGATGCTGGCCAGGGACCTTCTGGACAATGTATCCTACTGTAAAATGTAGTTCACACATGTTTCTTGAAATTACAGTCTGGTTTTTAGAAACGGGCAGATGTGGCACACAGGAAACTGAGGAAAATAGCAGGGCCGTTGATTGCTCTTTGAGGCCGAGGCTTCATTAACAATTTTCTGGAGAGCCCTGGAATTCCTTCTGGCAGAGTGCCTGTGTTTGCGAAAAATGTTTCAAAGTTTATAAATGAATAGCTATTTTTTGCAATCATAACGGAAAGTACTGCAACAGTTTTATTTCCACATCTCCTGAGCACATTAGTGGCCTAGCGTCTTCTGAGCCCTCACATTCTTGCGTATCCATCCATCGGCTTGGCAAAGATCAGAGAAAGGCTGCAATGCAGTATGACGTCATAGCAGCTAAAGGTGCTGGCAAGATGCTTGATGCCAACCGACACGCCTATGATCTTTCACTTTGGCCAAAATTGGTAAACAAAGTGGTTACAAGTTCTTCACTTCAGAGAGGAAGGGACACTTCCCAAGCGAATTGCTTCGTTTTTGTGGAATTGTCTATAGTTTAGGTTTATTTTGAACTGATGGCAACTCTTTATCAGCTTCACCGTGGTATGATTTAGGTACTATAAACTATGTTTTACGTTACACTTTATGTGTACATTTCACCTGAAGTGTACACCGAAAGTGCACTAACATTAAGAAGGCTAGACAAAGAGGAAAAACTAGCCAAGAATGAGAAATGATCGGTGAGGTAGGAAGAGCGAGGAGTCGTGCTGCCCTGAAAGCCAAGTCAAGAAAGTCTATCAAAGAAGGATTGTTCAATGATGTCAAATGCTGATACTCCAAGTGAGACGAAGACTATCCACCACGGGCTTTCCAAAGGACCATATTAGTGACCTAGACAAAGGCACTTTGGATAGAAAGGTGGAAGAGAAGTGGATTCGAGTAGGTACAGAATGGGAGGACACTAAGGGAAAGAGCAGATATAGACAACTCTTTCTAGCAATTTTGCTATGTAAGGATGGCTCAGTAGCTTGTGGGCAAATGGCATAGTCTTTTTTCAGACCAGTCACCTCTCTGACTGAAGTACTTGAAGGACTGGTGGGCAGCTGTATGTATTGCTCGAAGTGAATGCATGTTATAATCTAAATAGTACGGATTACATCTAAATTATACAGATTGCAGTACTTCCTCAACATCAGACATATGTGGACTGACTGGAGAGAAATATGACTGGCTGGAAGTCGCATGGGTTGGGACTCCTTTGGTCACAAATAACAGAACCCTCCTGGAGCCAACATAAGCCAGAAAAAGTTGGTTATGGGAACAGAAGAGTGTCTTGTGGAATCCGAGGGCATAGATGGACTTGGCTTTCGGAACAGGCTAGAACTAGATATGGATCCCTGTAGTCCATATCTGGGACCCCTGTAGTCCCTCTTTCTTCGTGCACACCCTGCTCCTCTCTGTGCATCTGTCCCTTTCTCCTCTGTCTGCAGGCCTGTTTCCATTGGGCCCCTAGTTAAGCGCTGGAGCACACCTCCGCCAACCACCTCCCCAAGCTGCCTATCCTGGGCCCATTCTCCAAATCAAATTGACTCATTAACCCAACCATGTCAAATGCCCGCCTCTGGACCAAACATATGAAGCCATGGGATTGTCTTACATTGTAAAATTACAGATGAAAAGGATAACTCCTGCAGACAGAAGCAGGCAATTCCTGGGTTATGTGGGGGCTGAGTCCGGAGTAGTCCGCACAAAATGTAAACACTATGAAGATGAAGAAATCTTCTGAGTGCAACAAAAGGAGGAGGAATGGTGATGTTGATCAGCTAAAACAGCAAGTCACTATACATGGATATATAATTTCCAAAAATATGAGTGTTCATATGTGCATGTATATACACATATACACATGTATACCAATGTACACAGATATACGACTTGAGATTGTGGTATATGACTTTACTGGAACTTTTATCTTCCCACTTGTGATTTACCCAGGCTTATAATAAAACTGATTTCTATGCAATTATGAGAGCACTGAAACACAATAGAAATGACTAGAGAGAAGAGGGAGTCTTGGGACACCTGGGTGGCTCAGAGGTAGAGCATCTGCCTTTGACCCAGGGCGTGATCCCGGGATGCTGGAATCAAGTCCCAAATTGGGCTACCTGCATGGAGCCTGCTTCTCCCTCTGCCTATGTCTCTGCCTCTCTCTCTCTGTGTCTCTCATGAATAAATAAATAAAATCTTTAAAAAAAAAGAAGAAGAAGAAGAAGAGGGAGTCTTGGTAGCTACCTGCACATGTGCCCAATCACAGATTTTCCAGATGAAACTATTGAGCTACTAAGAGCTGGAGAGCCATTTGTGAGATCGTTTACCTGGTTATCAGAAGAACCAGAACTTTTTCACCTACTCTAATCCTGCCATCTGCACAAACACCGCCTGGTACTAAAATTTCCTTAAAAACACATAATATTCATATGCATAACTAAGATATATTTGGAAAAAGCTCGCTTCATCTTTAAAGATGAACTGATGGAAATCCTACTTGTATGGATTGAAATTTAAAAATATATATGCCTTTCAATTTACTTCGCAAGGGAAACAACAATCTATTTGATTGGAAACTATAGCAGCACTTTCACAAATGTGAGAAAACTAACCTTGAATCACGCACACATCACAAGAAAAGAGGAGGGCTGGGAGGACGCCCCATGGCAGCTCGGAGCCTTCTAGACGCATCCACAAGAGCAGAGGAGACAGCTCATCACCCGTGCCCCAGTTCCCCTCAGCTCCAACATGCCCTCCAAGTGGCAGTGCATCCCTTCAGACAACGTTAAGAGACAAAGCAAGAATATTCTCTTTTGAGTGTCACAGAAAGTGTCTTACCAGCCTAGTTAGCAGAGAGTCATCTTTTCCTGTATCTTCCATCACATCTCATTAGATTTAGGATACTGTAATCCTACTCACCTAGGAGATCACAAGTGTCCTTCTGATAGCTAATGCCACAGGTAAAATGTTAAGCTGTGGACATTTTAGAAATAAAGATCAAACTGATCTCTCTAAAAGTTATGCTAGAAAAGGTGTCAGGACTTCATTAAAGTTTATCTTGACTTCCAAGTTGGCTTTATCAGCTCTTCATAATTGACCTGGTATTTTCATCTCTCTGCACCTCAGTTTTCTCTCTTTGAAACAAACAGGGAACAATAGTCACTTGTTAGAGTTGTTTCTGAAATTAAGTTAGGTAATGTATACAGAGGGCCCAGCAGCTAATTCCTACTAAAATGGAACAGAACACAATGAAAAAAAAATATTTCTCTCATATGTCCTCTCAATCTTCACCCTCAGTTTCCTTTCCTAACATCATCCCTGCTCCTATCTCTTCTAGTTCATGGTATAGGAAAAGTAAAACTACATATATTATGCAAGATGTTCCGATTCTCATTTACCCCAAAATGCATATTTCAGGGTGCAAATGCTCATTTTTTGCTTCCTATTTAACAGATGATCCCTCATTGTTTTTTTAAAAGATTTTATTTATTTATTCATGAGAGACACAGGGAAAGAGGCAGAGAGACATAGGCAGAGGGACAACAGGCTCCTTCCAATGCAAGAGCCTGATGCAGGACTCGATCCCAGGACCCAGGGATCATAACCTGAGCCAAAGGCAGATAGATGCTCAATCACTGAGCCACCCAGGCGTCCCTTAATGTGTGATTCTAAACAAAACTGAAAAGTCGATAGTCAAAATATCCAAAAGCTGCCCAATTTATTCATTGCTTTCGCAACTATATCAAAATCCAACTGTTTGTTTATTAACCAGTTCAGCTAAAAAGAAATCTGAAATGGATATTCATGTCAAAAACCACAGCAGAGATCTTGACATAACTGACAATCTTATTTTAGTTGCAAGTCTTGGTTGCTTTATGTGCAGTTCACACTTAATAGAGTCTGTGCTTTTCTTCAATACTCAATCAGTAAATTTTACTTGATAGGTCACTCGATGCCCATGCTAGTTCATAAAGGACACACACACGCACATATTCATATCCATATATATGTGAATATATGAATAATAGTGCCCTTTATTCAAGTGACTTTTGGCATGCTAGAATTGTCTAAAAGTGAAGACTGTTAGGAAAATCTTGTGATGTAAATAATATTACAGTTAAAATATTGGCATAAATTTTTATGCTATGATGGACTGCATTTCTAGTAATATTGGAGGCAAATAAAAATAATGATGATCAGAAAAGAGAATCTGTACAGTCTTAGGAAGTTTATGGTTTCCTATAATGCAAAATGATTTGTAATATAACAATGTGGCATTTTAGTCTGTGTCATCTTAATATATTTTTCATATTAAACCTTATTTAAATCCTGATATAATATCAATACAATTTGCTTATTTATACCAAGCAAATGAAATGTGTGTGTGTAATTGGGTCAGATACATTCATTCCAGAGTTTGAGCCTTTAAAAATGGGCAATTTAAATTGTTTTAAGAAAACATAAAAATATTTCATCAAATAAAATAATCTAATAAATTTCAACTATTTAAATTTCTAAATCCAGAAATAATATTGGAAATTTTCTGATTTAAATCTATAGATATTGGGGGATCCCTGGATGGCTCCGCAGTTTGGCGCCTGCCTTCAGTCCAGGGCATGATCCTAGAGTCTCGGGATTGAGTCCCACATCAGGCTTCCTGCATGGAGCCTGCTTCTCCTCTGTCTGTGTCTCTGCCTCTCTCTCTCTCTCTCTATCTGTGTCTCTCATGAATAAATAAATAAAATATTTTATAAATAAATAAATAAATAAATAAATAAATAAATAAATCTATAGATATTCAGAGAATGAAAAATAAAACAAGATGCCATGTGGTTATTTCAAATATATGTGTTGAATTTTTTTTTTTTCATTTTATATTGTGACTTTGTACGGACATACCCAAGGAGTTTTTTTCTTCATGCACAAGCTTTTTATTTGGTGTTTACTAAATTACTTAAAGTGAATCAATTTTGGCTTATTCTATTCTTATAAATGTGCAGAAGTCATATTAAGTACAAATATATATATATTTCCAAAGAGTCCAGGGAGCTAGCTGTAGGCATTCCATCATTCAGCAAATATTTATTCTGTGCATGCTATGGCCAAGCACTAGGATATAACAGTGAGTACAAACCATCATGATCTTTTTCCTAATAGAGCTTGTAGTCTAATGGAGGAGAGAACCACTAATCAAAGAATCATAGAAATACATGTAAAATTGCAGAAAAGATAAGTAATATGGAAAAGAGGTTTGTTGTGCTAAGGAAACTGACATTAGCAGAATCTCACCTTGTCCAGGAGATCAAGGAGGTCTTTTCTAGAAAGTGATGCTTAAATTGAGTTCTGAAGAAGTTGATTCAGAAACTAAAGAATCTTGAGAAGAAAAAGAATGTGCAAAAGCCCTGGATATGCAGATCTTGTAAGACTGGGGAAAAGAGAGATCAGAGGTGATCTTTGTTTAAGAGGATGTTGAAGAGATGCATGCAGACAAGACCATGCAACTTATTTGAGGAATTTTACCTATAATCTAAAAGAACATTGAAGCATTGAAGGTTTTAAGCAATGGGATGGCATAATTAGATTCACATTTGATAAACCTCCCTTTGACTTCTGCATGGGAGATAACACGGATAGGGACTAGAGTAAGCATTTAGTAGGCTACTTAGTAGTCTACATTATTTTAAAAAAGTTAAAATAATGGTGATTATAGATGCAGAAAAGTGGTTATATTAAAAATATAACCAGGAGATTCTATTTTGGCTAACATAATGTAGCTGCTATCACCCTTTTGCAGTAAGCTAATATAAAACTGGGCAAAATCCATGATGCAATTCTTTTCAGGTATTAAACAACAAAGAGAACTTGAGGGAAGGGGAACTCATGAGCCAAGCCTCATAAATGACATAGGTCTCTGATGGGGAGCATGGTCGCTACTGCTAGTGCAGGAGGCAGAGATTAACCAGGGCAGCAGTTACACTGAACTGAGGAGACAAAGATCAAAATTTGAGGCTGTGGAAGTGACTGGAATCCATAGGACAGGGTATCTGAGGAAAAGGAGTTCTGACAATATAAACATAATTGTACCCCTGAATAGTGATGTATGTTTTACCACAATAAAAATAAATACTATTTCTTTTTTAAAAAGGGGAGAGAGGAGGGAAGTGGAAAGGAGTCATACAAGGGTTGTGGAAAAGTCCTTAGAAGTCTGCATTGGGAGTTCACCATGAGCCCTTAGTCAAAGCTAAGCTGTGCATGAATAAGGAAAAACTCACAAGACCCAGCAGGGAGTGACCTAGCAGAGAATCCTGCAGCATGGAGAGCCAAATGGTGATCTCAGAGTCAGTGCTGAGAGGCATCTGAGGTCCAGTTCAACCAGAGAAGAGAGACCTAACAAGCTTCTCATGCATTTAATTAAGAACTCTCAAGAATCACAATTTAGAAATAGGAATATTGCTACACCCGAGGACTAAAGTCAAAACCAAAAGAAATTCACCCCAATAAAAATGTAAAACCAATTTTGACAGGTTGAAACAGAGCTGCCAGTAATTTTTCTTCTGGAACAAAATTGAATACCAGGTAAATGAGCTGACATAGATATGTAATAATAATAATCTCTATAACATATCATCCAAAATGTCTAGCAAATAATTTTAAAAATTCTAGATAAACAGGAAAATATGACTCACAATCAAGAACAAAAGGAATGAACAGAAGCAAAATCTGAAATGTCTCAAGTATTGGAATTAGTAGTCATGAACTTTAAAACAGTTATAAATATGTTCTAAGGCTTAAAGGAAAAGATAGTGAATGAAGAACTAGGAATCTTGGGGTGCCTTGGTGGTTCAGTTGGTTAAATATTTGATTTTGGCTTGGGTCATGATCTCAGGGTCCTAAAATTGAGCCCCATATTGGGCTCCCTGCTCAGCAGGGACTCTGCTTACCTCTGCCCCTCTTGCCCCCTCCCTCACCTCTCTTGTACACATGCATATGTGCTCTCTTTCAAAATAAATAAAATATTTTTTAAAGAAGAACTAGGAATCTTCAGTGTAGACATGGAAATGATGAAAGGAAAATCAAAAGAAAAATCTAGAAATAGAAAATATAATATCTGAAGTTGAATAAAAAACAAAATACCTAAAGGGTTTAGCATCAATTGAAGCAAAACAGCCAGTATATTTGAAAAAAAGATAGATAAATATTATCTGATCTGAAGAACATAGAGGAAAAAAGTCTAGAAAACCCTCAGAAGAACAGAGCCTCAGTTACCTATGTGACAATATACAAAAGTCTAACATTTATGCATTTTTGAGTCTCAGAAGGAGGGGGAAATAGGGCAGGAAAGTAACTTCAAAGAAAAGTGGCTGAAATTTTTCAAAATGTTTAGGATAATACAAAGAGAATCACATAGGCACAATTAATCAAATTGCTAAAAACCAAAGATATAACAAAAATGATATGAGCCTACACCTCAAGAAGCTAGAAAAAGAAGAGTAATTTAAACTCAAAATACGTAGAAGCAGGGATCCCTGGGTGGCGCAGCGGTTTGGCGCCTGCCTTTGGCCCAGGGCACGATCCTGGAGACCCGGGATCGAATCCCACATCGGGCTCCCGGTGCATGGAGCCTGCTTCTCCCTCTGCCTGTGTCTCTGCCTCTCTCTCTCTCACTGTGTGCCTATCATGAATAAATAAAAAATTTAAAAAAAATACGTAGAAGTAAGGAAATAAATATAGCAGAAGTCAATGAATTAAGAAATAAAGAAAATTTACCAAGAAAAAAAAAAACAAAAACTTGTTCTTTATAAAGAGTAACAAATTGACATTACCAATATCAGGAACAAAAGGTATACTACACAATTTTAAAGAATAATCTAAAAGTTATGAATAATCAATACATTTAACAACATGGCTAAATTGCACCAGTTCCTTTGAAAACACAACTATTCAAAAAAAAAAAAAAAAAAAAGGGACACGTAGGTGGCTCAGCGATTGAGTGTGTTTGCCTTCAACCCAGGGCATGATCCTGGAGTCCTCAGACCAAGTCCCACATGGGGCTCCCTACGTGAAGCCTGCTTCTCCCTCTGCCTATGTCTCTGCCTCTCTCTTTCTGTGTCTCTCATGAATAAATAAATAAAATATTTTTTAAAAAAAGAAAACAAAACTACCCATGATTGACACCAAAAGAAATTAAAAATTCAAAATACCCTATATCTATTAAACTATTTAATTCATCCTCAAAAATCTTTTCATAGAGGGGTGACATCACATCATGGCAGTTGATCATTCCTTCTTTCTAGAGCAGAGACACAAAACCTAATAAAGGGGGAGACTGATCAAATCACCATGGAAAAAGCACAGGTTAAAAAGGTGGACAGAAACAGAAAAGAAAACGGAGAAACAATAGAAAATAACTAGAAAGGAAAAGATAAAATGGCAGTAGTACACTCCTATAAATCAATAACTACCCTAAATGTGAATGGATTGCACTCATCATTCAAAAGTTACAGAGTAGCTGTACGGATAAAACAAAAACAAAGATCCAACTATATGATGCCCACAGGAGATTCATCTTAGCTCTAAAGACACACATAGGATCAAAGTAAAAGGACGGAAGATGATATTCCAAGCAAACAGAATCCAAAAGAAGGTGGGGATGGCCATACTTATATCTGACAAGATATACTTTAAGCCAAAAATAGTAAAAAGAGTCAAAGATGGTCATTATACAATGACAAAGGGATCAGCATAACAAAAAGATATAACAATCATAAATATATATGGTCCCTCAACCCAAGCACTGAAATGTATTAAGCAAATATTAACAGATCTTAAAGGAGAAATAGACAACAATAAAATAATTGTAGGGGACTTCAATATCCCACTATCAGCAATGGATAGATTGTCCAAACAGAAAATCAACAAGGAAATATTAGGATTGAAAAGCACTTCACGACAAATGGACCTAAGATATATATATAGAGAGAGAGAGAGAGAACATTCCACCCAGCAGAGGAAAAACACACAAGTGCACATGGAACATTCTCTAGAATGGATTGTTTGATAAACCATAAAACAAATTTTAGCAAATTTAAGAAATCAATGATCTTTGACCAAATGATATGAAATTAGAAATTAATAAGAGGAAAGTAAAAAGATCCACAAATATGTGCATACTAAACAGCACATTTCTAAACAATTGGGTCAAAGAAGAAATCAAGAGGGAAATAAAAATTATCTTAAAATTAATGAAAATTAAAATACAACATAACAAATATTGTGGGATGCAGGTAAAAATTGAAAGTTTATAGTAATGAACACATATATTAAGAAGTTAGAAAGATCAAATAGGAGCGCCTGGGTGGCTCAGCAGTTGAGCACTTGCCTTTGGCTCAGGTTGTGATCCCGGGATCCAGGATCGAGTCCTGCATTGGGCTCCCTGCGAGCAGCCTGTTTCTTCCTCTGCCTGTGTCTCTGCCTCTCTCATTCAGTCTGTGCCTCTCATGAATAGATACAGAAATCTTTAAAAAAAAAAAATCTCAAATAAGTAACCTAATTTTATGCCTCAAGGAACTAGAAGAAGAAAACAAATTAAGCCTAAAGCTAGCAGAAGGAAAAAAAAGAAGAAAGATGAATATCCTTCCATTAGGGACAACATGGATAGACTTTGAGCACATCATGCTGGACAAGATCATGGCAACACAAGTACTGTATGAAATCACCTATACGTGGAATCTAAAAATGTTAAACCTGTAAGAAAACAGAGTGCAAGGATGGTTATGGGGGGATGGGGAGAGGTGGTAACAGTGATATTTTTTAAGGTGTTTGAAAATCATAACTAGTTGTAAATAAGCCATAGAGATTGTCAAAGGCATAGTATAGTGAATATAGATAATAATATTGTACTATGCCTATGTAATGTGATAAACACCACTACATTGATCATCATATGACAATGTATAATTATATAAAGTAACATACTGTATGCCTTAAACTTACACAATGTTACATGTCAAATTTATTTCAAAAAAACTCTTCACAAAGAAAATTCATGGTCCGGTTTCATTAGTGAATTCTTTCAAATGTTTTGGAAGGAATTAATAATAATTCTACACAAATTCTTTCAGAAATTAGAAGTCAAAAAGTGAACATGCCTCAGCTCATTATGAGGCCAGTATAACCCTAATACTAAAACCCTAATAAAGATATCTTAAGAAAATAAAATTACATGAATATAATAACATAAATATGTCTCCCATGAATATAAATGCAAAAAAGAATAAACTGCTGATATATGCAAAACTATAAAATTCAAAACATCATGTTGAATGAAAGATTTCAGGCAAGATATTCATTTTCTTTAATTCTTTTTTGTAATAAACCTAAGTAAAGGCAAAGCAAAATCTAAAGTGAGAGAAATTAGAACTGTGGTTTCTTATGGGGTGGGAAAAAGAAATGGAGATTGCTCAGGAAGAGGTATGAGAGAACTTTCTGCGATGCTGGGTATGTTCTCTATCTTGACTAAGGTGATGATTATACAGATGTATAGGTATAGAGATACATCATGATAGATAGATAATAAAAATTCATCAAATCATATACTTAGCATCTGTGCATTTCCGTTTATGTGTATTTGGCCTCAGTTTCAAACATTTATATAGGCAAAATGATCAGAGTCTGGTGGTCAATTGCATATGGCATGTTTGAAGAGAAATGCAGTTATGATTGAGTAGAGATATTCAGGAAGAATAATGGCATTTGAAGCTTTTTCTTGCTTTGAAACTTTAAATTTCTCTACCTGGCATTGTGTCGACAATGGAAGGGATACAGGACCAAATAAGATATGGTCTTAAAGGAATTTAAAACTTCTAAGGGAGCCAGAAACATAGAGTTCTGATGTAGGCAACTGTAATCCATTCATCCTGTAATTGACATACAATCAAGTTCCACAGGAAATGGCGTAGGTTGTTGATATCCTGTGCTTCCAAATCTATTATTCTGGAAGCTTGCTGAAGTCCATCCACAATGGATTGCTCTTGCTTTTCAATGGCAAATACAGGAAGGGGTTTTTTGCCAAATAAAGACACGTACATGGAAAAATGATCACTGCCAAAGAAGGGGACACTAAAAGAACAAAGGGATGAAAATAGCACGGGGAAGCATTGCTTTATAATTCTACTACATACTGATTGATAGAACTGGCATTTTTCAAACCCTGTCACAACTGCATTATAAAGCCGTCACTGCACAGGATATTGATGAATACTTTCAAACATGCAAATAGCAAGAGAGATCATTTTTCACAAAGTTTTGGGTAATGAGAAGGACTTGAGGTCCAGGGAGAAAAAAAAGGGAAAGGTCAGTCTTGCACTCATTCAGAGTAAAGCCATGGCATCCTACTGGGCTTTGGAGGTTATGATGGCTTCCAGGAACTCTGCCAGTGTCTGACTTAGTGTGGGATAGTTATCCACATATTGCCCCTTTGGTTAATTGGAGAACACGTAGACTCTGGTTTAAAGAAAATTAACAATTTTATTCTATAAAAATCTATTGAAGAGTAGAATTGGCTTAAACACATTTGCATTCATGATAGCTTATAGTTTTCTTAAAAAAAAAAAAAGGATGTATTTCAAGGAAGCTATATCTAGTATCCCATCAATATAGGTAGAGACATGAGAGGATGATATCATTTATTGGCCATTATTTTTGTATATAAAATTAAGGTAAATACAATATTAATTTTTAAGAACATAAATTAAGTCAATGAATTTATTTTGATATCCCCAAATATTGTTCCTTTTAAGTTGATTTTTTTTAAAACAGTAGACCCAGAAGCAGAAAATAAGATACATATATAAATACATATGTATAAGTTTATATATATAAGTAATATATATACATATGTACATTTGTATAAATTTCTCCATCATTATAAAATAATGCTCTTTATCTCTCCAAGTTTTTGTTGAGTTAATTTGAATTTTTGATGTAGATTTTAATAATTAGTTTTATGACCTATATATCGTTCAGGAATTATTTTTACATTTACATTTCACCATGTCTGGTGACAACCAATGTGAATGTAACCCCATGCAAATATGCCCTGTATAGGTGCTGGGTTCATTACACATTTTATGGTTTCACTGCTCAACACTAGTGTTTGTTTGTTTTTTTGTTTTGTTTTTGTTTTTAAATTTAAGATCCACTATGGGATCTTAATGATTTTATTTTATTTTTTTTAATTTTTATTTATTTATGATAGTCACAGAGAGAAAGAGAGAGAGAGAGAGGCAGAGACACAGGCAGAGGGAGAAGCAGGCTCCATGCCCCGGGAGCCCGATGTGGGATTCGATCCCGGGTCTCCAGGATCGCGCCCTGGGCTGAAGGCAGGCGCTAAACCACTGCGCCACCCAGGGATCCCGTTTGTTTGTTTTTTAAGCTAAGTCTTTTCCATTCTTAAGTTCCTTATTATGATTCATTTCTCAAACTTCTACAGTTTTCCTTTGAGATATAGTTTTTCCAGGAAAGTCTGAGAATGGTATACTTTTATTTGGTTCTTCCATGTCTGAAAATCTTTCTAGTGTTTTTTCATGTAAATGAAAAATGGGCAGTATATAGAATTCTTGAGTGATGGTGGCTTTTACCATCAAAGTTCTGGGATGTATATTTTTTTCTTTGTATGAAATCTATTTTAATTATTTTTGTATTTTTTTTTACCACCTGAATACCCATTAGATGTGTTTGTTCTTTGTCCTTTATATATAAACATCTCACCAGCTGACAAAAATGTAGTTATTTTTTTGCTGCTTTCCTCTAACCCTTAAAACTTTCAAGAACATTTATTTATTCAACAAATATTTCTCTCTTTTTTAAAGATTTTATTCATTTATTCATGAGAGACACAGAGAGAGAGAGAGAGAGAGGCAGAGACACAGGCAGAGGGAGAAGCAGGCTCCATGCAGGGAGCCCGACATGGGACTCGATCCCGGGTCTCTAGAATCATGCCCTGGGCTGAAGGCAGCGCTAAACCACTGAGCCACACGGGGATTCCCTCAACAAATATTTCCTGAGAAATGTTATAAGTCAATCAGTGTTCTAAATTCTAAGGGCATAATAAAGAAAAGACAAAAAATTCTGCCTTCATGGAACTCACATTCTAGTGGGAGAGAAGTGAAACTAATAAACAAGTCCTAGATTGTGCTATTATGAAATTAACATTTTTTTTTTGTAGGTCAAAAAATGCTTTAATACCAGCTACTGCATATGGCTTGACCTATTAAATGGATGTTTGATAAGATGGTGCTAAGTGCTGCAGAGAGCACTTACACTGGATAACGGGGGTAGGAGGACCTGGGAAAAAAGGTGGGCACAGGATTCTGTGGTTAACGGCCTCTGTATTCTGATGATCCAGGTCAAACCCATGACATGACCAGCAAGCCTTCCCCTGCCCTGACTGCTGCCTACTTTTTTCAGCCTCATTTCAAAATCATTCTCCACTTCTGCTCTAGTCATACTATCCATCCTATTCTGCCTTAAATATATCTATTCTTCCTCTCCTGCTCAGGTGTGTCTTTGACAATTTTTAAGTTTAATCTTCCATTAGCATTTTTTTCTATTTGGAATCCTGCTCTGATTATGTACTTTGAAAATCGATTTGAAACTCTAGTTCCTTCCAGTTCTGAGAACCATTCTTCTGGGTTTTATCTGTCTGGTAATTAACATGTGCCCTGATGGTTCTCAGTCTTGACTACAGATTTTATTCATTTAAAAGTTGTTTAAGAACATCAATCTCTGGTTCCATCCAGGTTAATTAATTAATTAAGTCAGAATGTCCAGAAGTAGAGTGCCGCTACCAATGTGCTGCTTAGAAACTATTCCAGGTGATGCGAATTTGCTTATAATCTTTGAGGAACTTTATAAAATCCCAGTCCCTGAACCCTGTCCCCCAGAAATCTGATTTTTTTAGTTCTGGATTCCAGACTGGGCATTGAGATGTTTTAATGTTCCCATGGTGATTCTACTGTGCAGCCAAAATTAGAGCAACTGGTTTGCGTGGAATTGTTATAGTTGAAGCCAACTGGGACCTGAAAGAATATGAAGAAAAAGAAGTAAAGGATTTGGTAGAGGGGAGGAGTAGAAGAAAGACATGAAATATAGATGGGGAAAATAATAATAATAATAAGGATAGTGAAATGGGAAGCATGCAGTAAGTATGAGGTGCTTTTCTAAGGACCTTGTATATATTCACTCATTTATTCCCCACAATAATGCTATTCAGTTCTCTAATTTATAGACAAGTCTAAGAACATATATATCAAGTATTTTGCTGGAGATCACAAATATCTAAATTAAGTGTAAGAGTCAATATTCAAATCCAACCTGGCTCCAGAATCCACCTTCCCCATCAGTAGTCTAGACTACTTTGCCTATAAGTGGCCTGGAATAGCTCCAAGGATGTTTTGCCAAATAAATAATTCAGGAAGAATTTTTAGTATAACACTAAAAATATTATTTTTAAATTTTTAGTATAACACTAAAAATATTATTTCATTGAAATTGACTTGTATTAAATTAAAATGGGAACAAAAGTACATTTACAATTACCTTTCTGTGTATGGTTTGTATCTAAGACAATCCAATATCACAGCTGACCTCCATGTTTAACCTAAAGAGGATTCTGAAAATGTCATCAAACCCAGAAACAACCTTTATTATGATCCAAGATTATGTTTTCCTTTTTTAAAAAAATATTTTATTTATTTATTCTTGAGAGACACACAGAGAGAGGCAGGGAAGCAGGGACACAGGTGAGGGAGAAGCAGGTCCATGCAGGGAGCCCAACACAGGACTAAATCCCAGGACTCCAGGATCATGCCCTGAGCCGAAGGCAGATGCTCAACCACTGAGCCACCCAGGCGTCCCTTTTTTTTTATTTTTTAAAAGATTTTCAAGATTATGTTTTCTAAAGGTGTCCTTGAAGACAGGGAAAGGGGTCCATGAGATATTTTTCGTATTTTTAAAACTCTAATGGAAATTGTATATGTACCTGGCTCATTTTGAGACAACAGAGGCCAATTATGACATTATATTTGCTTTTGCCTGGAGTTTAGAATTTAGAATACCAAAACTGTTATCTCTACTAATCAAAACTCTGGTTATCAAGTGTAAGCACAATTACTTAAAAATGGGAAAATGATTTCGTTATTACTGGCTGGTTCTGGAGACACAATCTTATACAACGTGGGTACACAGAGGAAATAATACAAGAGAATCTTCTTTGAAAAGGATAGACAGCAGTGATAAATTAATTTTTTACTAAAGAGAAAGCACATTAGTGACAAAGCTATTCACAAACTTTGTTCTTATTTCCAGCTAGTTATTATAGTTTCTTTTTCTTCCATTTAGACATTAGTTACATTATAGGAGAGTTGGCAAAAATAGTCTTTAAGGAATTTCTGAGGATGTTTTCATTATAAAGGACAGAAAACAGAGCTCCATCTTGCTTAACCAAGAAAGAAATGTGATTGCTCGTGTTGCTGTGAAGTTCAGGGTCATGCAACTGTGCAACTGTGGCTGAGTCTGGGATATATGCAACCTCACACATTCTTCTCAGATTTGCTGTCTTCTGTGTTGGAGTCACTCTCAGGCAGGTTTCCTCATGTGGTGGCCAAGAGCTTCACTAACCACACTAAAGCCAACCGTTAGGGGAAAAAAGAGCATTTCATTCCTGCGTTCTGCAGTAACAGATTCCAAGAGAGTATGGATACGGCATTCCCAAGTCATAAACCTGGTTTCAGAGCCTGGTAGCAGAGTCAGCCCTACTTGATTCAAGGAGAGGCATTTTCCCAAAAAGATGCAAGGCTGGCCAGAAGGATATGTCTATTAAAAGGAAGAAACTATGGTTATATTAGATGATCTTAAAAGACCTTAAACATCAAGGTTAGTCTAGCCCTTTCCATTAACATTACATTCTGCAAAAAAATTTCCTGTTGACCAGAAGCATATGGAAGCTCAAATGGAAAGAGATTATAACTCAATAAAAGTTCTGTACATCTCGAGTCATATTACTTCAGCTAATTCCAAGTATATTTTTCTGCTCTTTAGTTTTAGAAAATGTATTCTATTTTTTTAAAATCCTTAATCATAGGAAATAAATAGGGTTGCTGGAGGGGAAGGGGGTGGGAGGATGAGGTAACTGGGTGATGGACGTTAGGAGGTCACGTTATGTAAGGAGCACTGGGTGTTATATAAGACTGATGAATCACTGACCTCTACCTCTGAAACTAATAATACACTATATGTTACTTAATTGAATTTAAATAAAAAGATAAATTGCAAAAAATAAAATTAAATTAAAAAATCAAAGTCTTTAAAATTTGAAAAATTGCTTTTGCATTTCACATTATGATCTAGATATTTATTATTCTTTATACAATAGAGGCTAAACTTTGAGATTCAAATATGACCTGTACTGAATCACTTGAACTTATGTATATGAAGATATACAAAGTACTGCTGAGCAACCAGGGTATTCAGACAATCATTTTTATCTGGGTTTAAGATAAGGTAGGTTGAATCTCACTTATTATCAGAGTAAGGTTTTATAAGATAAGACCAGAAACCATGTTGGATTTTGTGTTTCAGCAAGCCAAGTTGAAAAAAAATTGAGATTTAAATCCCACAGTGAGAATTTTTCAATACTTCTCGTTCTTCTGATTTTCTTGAAACTGAGTCTCCCCTGTTTGGAGGGTGTCTTTAACCTTCAAACTGTCCTTTCTCCAACAGCCCTACTCCTTTAGAAGATACATGTTGACTTAGAGAAATCTAATTTGTGTTTTGTTAATGTGTGCTGTCTCTACTTGCTATATTACATTAAACGAGAAATAGAGTTACCAAAAAAAAAAAAAAATCATCTTACTTGAAATCATTCATAAGCTATCAACAAGGGAATCCATATGCCAATTTCCTTTTTGCTTTATAACCATCCACAGCACTAACTTGACCTTTACCTAAACAGGACTATAATTGCAGTTAAGATTATATAATTTACAATAACAACAAAAAATTACTTTGGAGGGACTGCTACTGGGCACAAATGTCTCACAGCCATTAAGTGTATCATTCATCTTGAGAAGAAAATTATTCTTATCCACATCGACATTTTTAACATAAACTGTAGTACTCTCTGTTGGCACCTTTTTACGTACCCATTAATCTCAATAGTAAAGCCTCAGTCTCACCCACCTAGTCTCTGAAGTTTGGATGTCACTACTGTGTGCAATAAAAATTGTATATTCATGAACTCCATTTGTTTTATGTCCTTCTCTCTGTCAAAGCCTCCCAAGCAGCATATGCTTTGCTCTGTGGAGAATAAAATCAAATTTGTCTGTCTTGTCATATTGTCATCAAAGTGATAGTATCACAATTAGATTAACATTTTGTGAAGGAGCTGAAAGGAGGGAAATGAAATAGGAGCACATTATAATAAAATCCACTTAACCCTTTCAGTCACAAATCCCTTTTGCTCTAGCACCCGGAGGCAAAGGAGGCAATCAGACTCTAAAATAAGTGACACTGTCAAATTATTATGATCTATGTTGGAATCAAATAGGTCAGTTACTAGGCCTGCAAGGTACATTTTCATTTGAAAGGACCATTAAGATTTCGTGACAACAACAATGTTAAGAAGGAAGACACTTCCTGGGGTTCTTTAGACGAATCAGTTTGGGATTAAGTCAGCAAAAATTGGTCAGAGTGGTTGGTGACACTATTTGACCCTTTATATATTAGCACTCATTGAAGTCTTAGGCTCTAAAAAAAGAAACCTCACATCCTATAATGGCTAGGCCCTAGGAAATTTATTGAATTAAAATTTCTGTGTACATCATTGGAATAGTATATTTGTAATTCTGATAGCTTGAAAAAAAAAAAAAAAAAAAAACCATGAGTTTCAAACAGAAAATTTTATGAGCCAGAAGTGAGGCATGAACCAAGAATGGGTTGAAATTGGATAACCATTCTTAGGTCAGTTATTCTTCTCATAAATTTTTCCTTTTTTCCATTGTGTGAAGAACAAAAGAACTCACACATGCCAGGAAGGCATTAGTTGAAATGAAACCCACATCTAGTTTTTGCCTTTGCAGAGAAAAGATTGAACTAGACTTTCAAGACTGCCTAGACACAAGACTGCCTTCTTTAAGGGCTTCCCAAACAGACAGGAAAAACTATTGGCCCATTGCCCACAGACGGGTTGGATGAGAGCTTTCCAGTCCTTGGGGCTGCCACGAGCTTCACAGCCTGCAACTGATGTTGGAGCATCGTGATCTCCTCATGACCTTTTTCCAGAGGGAAGGCATACTCAGCGGGTTGAGTCATAGGTCTTGAAGTCCAGTCAAATCCCAGTCAGAGGTTTAAATGTCCCCGGCTCTGAGCCATCTCTTGCCTTTATCTTTTTTGACATCAGAGGATGCCCTGGTGGCTGAGTCAGTTAAGCACCCAATTCCTGATTTCAGCTCAGGTCATTATCTCAGGGTTGTGGGATTGAGCCCCCATTGGGTTCCCACTCAATGCAGAGTCTGCTTGAGATTCATTCCTCCTCCCTCTCCCTACCCCTCTGCTCCTCCCTGCCCTTCACCCACTCACACACTCTCTATATATATAAAAAAAATAAATTATTATTATTTTTTTTTAGATTTCATTTATGCATTCATGAGAAACACACACACACACACAGAGAGAGGCAGAGACACAGGCAGAGGAAGAAGCAGGCTCCATGCAGGGAGCCTGATGTGGGACTTGATCCCGGGTCTCCAGGATCAGGCCCTGGGCCAAAGGCAGTGCTAAACTGCTTAGCCACCTGGGGAGCCGCAAAATAAATTAATTTAATTAAATTTTAAAAGCCATTTTTAACAAGTAATCTAGCACTAAATCAGGTATAATATGATATTGTTTTCTAATGAATCAATTGATCTTGCCCACCTCTCCAGCATCATTTCCTACCATGCTGTAAGTCACACTGGCTATTTCCCCTGTCAAAACAGTTGCCTCTCTCACACACTTCTGCCCTTTTACACACACCCCTACCTCTTCTTAACAGATCCTCCCCTTTCACCGTGATTCACATGTCTTCAAAACTAGCTCAAGTGTCAGATCCTTAAGGAAACCTCACATGAACATAGCTCTGAATTTTCGTGGTCCCTGTCATAATTTTCTGATAAAATTATGATGATTATCTATATTTCTTTAGACTATAAGAAATCCAAAGTAATAATTTATACTCATTTCTTTATCTCTAATATATAGGACATTCGCAGGCTCATAAAAGTACTCTTAAAAAATGAAAGAAAGAAAGAAAAAAGAGAAAGAAAAGAAAGAAAGACTTCATGAAAAATTTTGAAACATCTATGAAAGACAGTGATTATCTCTAATATGACATATTCACAGAGGAAAAGTCATATATGATGAAAAGTTATTTCAAGTTTCAACTGGGATTATTTATGTATATTAGGAGAGAATGATGGTGCACCTGTATTTGAGCAACATATGTGACTAGAACTCATTATTTTATTCTTGTGAGAATAAGTTGGACCAAGTTCTAGTCCCACCAAATGATTTGTCACTGGCAAAACAAGCAAATTCAAATACTTTTGATTATTAGATCATTGATCCCTGGAAAGGAGTTTGTAGTAGCATGTGGAGTGGCATATGGAGCTTGGTCTTGGTTTTGAGTTCCTCATTATCTTAAATCAATTTATTGAATAACAATAGCAATAATAATATTTTAAATATTGAGAGTTTACTATAAACTTTTTGTGCATTAACTCATTCAATACTTAGAAGAAACTTTGGGTTAGATATTATTATTATCCCCATTTTATAGATGAGGAACTGGGTTGCAATGTGCCTAATGACATACTGATTTTATTTTGAGATTACATAAAGATGAAATAAGGAGTTATCTATTGGATCATAAAAGCAGGCTTTCAACAGAGCTCAGTAGACTGGAATAATGGATGAAAAATGCAATTACTACAGTATGAGGAGTCTTTGACAGAAGTTTGCTTGTAAAAAAAAAAAGAAAGAAAGAAAGAAGAAACGAAAGCTTTATTAAAGGCTTACAAAAGATCCCAAATAATGGTGCGGTACAACAATAGGGACATTTTCATAAGCTTATTTACTGACTCTTCTTAAGTCTCTGTCACTGCCAATAAAAGCCAGGTAAATTTTCAATATCACTCCTTCTTGGAGATGGAACTCAATAATTTGACACCAGATGCATCAGAAATTTCTGCACACAGAATTACTGAAGCCAATCCAAGTATTATTACAACATTTCATTACCATATTCCAGGATAACCTGCCAATTTCACCTCTTGTCCTTCAACTTTGTCATTTATCATCCTTAATGATGCAGTTTCCCAGTCTTGGAAAGAGCAGCTGCTAGGTACCTATAGGATACCCTCCTCAGTTAATTCTTCTCAGGTGGTGTCTCCTCACTCAAAGTGTCTTAGGGAACTGAGGCAATTTACAGATACCCAGGTTCAATACCACTTTAGTATCATCATTGAGATCATTTAGACAGGAGTATTTGGAACTTTTAGGCACATTTTGTATGGAAAATTGTAGCAATTCTCTACTTCATTTCTTATGAGTAGAAATAGTCTATAAAATAAGCAATTTAGAATAAACTGTACATGTATAACCAATTATTTTTAAAATATGATCCTTCTCACTTATCCCTCTACATGATCTACTGAGTCCTCCAAAAGCCTTATAATAACAAAAAAAAAAGCAGTAAACTTATAACCCACAACTAATTTATGGATTAGGCATGTCTTAAAGTAGTGGCCTTGAGGTAGAGGTCTCAAGCATAGAGGTCTCAAGGTAGAGGTAGAGGTCTCAAGGGTAAGTGGTGAAACAGGGAAAATATAATAACCCTTTTGGAACCATTCTTCAAATTTATTTGAAAAAAATATGATAAAATAATAAATTTTTGCTTTGGCTGTGAAATTATTTATTATTTATAAAACATGTCTCTGATATCTTTTTAATGCAAGTTATTGTTGTATTTCTAAATATAAAAGATTGACTAACTCTTTAAATGATTTTATAAGTAGTATTCTGTATTTTTAAAAATCTTCTCAACTAATTAACCTATAGCAAAATTGCTCTCCTAAGAACTGAATGAAACATTCAACTAAATGAACAATACTATTGTTCTTTCCCCCCACCCCAATATTTATCAAAAGGGACTCAAATATCTGTTGTAAGCTGTAACATATTAAGTCAATTATAATATTTAAATAATATTTTAGATATTATAATAACCATACTATCTAAAGGAAATATATCTATATAGATACATATTTATAGATATAAATATACCTAAAGGACTGCTATTGTTTCTTCTTGTATTTTTTTCATAGTTTGTGATTTTCAGGGAATTTATCCATTTTATCCAAGTTGACTAAATTATTGGCATAAAGTTATTTATAATACTCCAATAAAAAAATTAACAGATGTAGAGATAGTACTTCTAGAATGACTCTGTGAGGAGCTTTGTCAATCTTTTCTTTAGTAAAACAATTTAGTCTGTAAAAATTATATTTTTTAAATATTCAAAGTTCTGGAAATTGACCTAAAAGCATACAGTAAACAGAGAAACATTATTCAAAAAAATCTGCTATAGCTCAGTAAAAATAAGGGTCTAGTGCATTTGAGTTATGAGCTGTCACCCAGCTCTATTTTGGAAGCTTTCCTTAGATTTTAGTCTATATGGCTTTGGTTTAGCCCTGAGAGGAGCTGAGTACAATGTTTCTCAATCTCCGCACCCACCCTGTAACTATGTATTGCAAAAGCTCTATTTTCAATGGACATAGTCCAGAGCCCTGGGCTCCCTTTCTTCACCTACCTTTTAGAACAGATTCTCCATGCTAGCTTCAGTATGCCAGTCAGCAATTGGGGCCAGATTGTTCCCTACCCCATGTTCCTTATCCCAGGAGAGGTAGACTGGGAAGCTCCAGAGCTCCTCCTAAGGAGACTGATTTTATTTAAAATAGAATGTAGAGAATTCCATGCCTTAAGGGAAAGTCAATGGAGATCTTGGTGGAGACCAATTAAGAGGATTCTGGTAGCTCAGTGAAACAAGCAAATCACAGTGCAGCTAGAAATTTAGAAGAGAAATAGCAAAAATATAGCCCTCCTGGGATCACAGTCAACTCTGTGCTCTGGAAGCCTACGTGCATGTTCTAGGCTGCATTCATATAGGACCAATGAGAGAAGGACATGGGACAGGCCTGAAAGCATTCCCCAAGCCACATACAAACTCATTAGCAAAGGGCAGAAGCCTTACAGGCTCAAGAGACTTCTGTACAATCTCTGACCAACCACTGGCTGAACAATAAGTTACTCCAACCCAGGAACATTAGAAAGTTAGGCTTAAAAATAAATCACACCCATCCCTGGCAGCCTGGAAGATTGTATGCATGCCCAAGGCTATACTCTCTCAGGAGTGACTAGAGACAGCACCTCAGAGCTATTAGTTTCTGGATGAATGCAGAGCACAGTCATGAACTTCCTGAATTGTGAAAGCAGTCTGCTAGACATCCAATGGTCAAAGGCAAAAATATTACTGGTTAAGGAGATATAAGAATAAACTTTGACTAATAATGACTTATGCTGACCTGAGGTGATCCCTACAATACTAAAAAATAAAACAAAGGGAAAAAATCTGAATAAGGACATTATAAGAACTGGACACTGTAGGGAAAATAGACGTAATGACAGTAGTCCAATCATCAAAAAAAAAAAAAAAAAAAAAAAAACCGAGTCAAACAAAGAATAATCAGCTCCCAGAGGATAAAATCAGTATCTAGAATTGCTACAATATATTACATAAAATGTTCAGTTTCAACCAAAAAAAAAAAAAAAAAAAAAAAAGAAAATGCAAAGAAACAGGAAAGTATGATTCATAACAACATTGGTTTAATGATTGTAACAAATGTACCTTACAAATGTTATATGTTACTAATAGAGGAAACTCATGCTGTCTGAAATTTTTCTGTAAATCTTAAACTGTTCAAAAATAAAGTTTACTGAAAATCAAGTGGACTATGGAGCTAAAAAATACCATAACCTACATAAAAAAATCACTGGGGGGGGGGGGCCTCAACAGTAGATTAGAGTTGGTATAAAAAAAAGGATCAAGAAGCTTATAGATCAATAGTGATGGATTATATAACCTGAAACAGAAACAAAAAAGAGTAGAGAGAAATGAATACTCAATAGGAATTGTGGTATATCATTAACTGTAGAAACATGTACATAATAAAAGTACCAGAAGAGAGACAAAAATGGCACTTAACATCTAAAAAATGGTTGAGAACTTCCCAAATTTGATGAAAAAACTAATCTATATGTTCAAGAAACTAATCAAGCTCTAAGTAAGATAAACTAAAGAACAAAAACAAAACAAAAAAACAATCCATATGTGGCTACCTCGTAGCCAACATGTTGAAAGACAAAGACAAAGAGACAATCTTAAAAGCAGCAAGGGAAAAGTGACTTATCATATACAAAGAAACTGCACTAAGATTAACAGCTGACTTCTCACCAGAAAGCCAAAAGAGAGTGAGAAAACATACTAAAAGTGTTGAAAGGAACGAATAACCTGTCAACCTAGAATACTATGTCTAGCAAAACTACCTTTCAAAGGGTAAAATAAAGACATTCCCAGAAAATAAAAACTGAAAGAATCCATTGATAGGATGGGTGCCATAAAAGAAATATTGAAGGAAGTTCTTCAGGCTGAAAAGAAGTGACATTAAGCAGTAATTCAAATCCACATGAAAAACAAACAACAATAAAGAATGCTGATAAGGATAATTATGTACGTAATGACACAGAACAGGATAATTACATATTTACTTTTTTCTTCACTTAACTTATACACGTATCCTTGCAATCACCTTTATTCTCCTAGTATATAAAAGAGAGAAATTATATGGGAAAATAATGATAACAATATATTGTTGAGTTTGTAACATATATATTATATATGTAAATATGTATAGTACATGTATACAATTGTATAACATATCATATATGTTAATATATTATACCATATATATTACATACATATGCAACATATTTAAAAAGAATATACAAAAAAGAAAAAAAAAAGAAAGAAAGAAAGTGGTATCCCTTCTTTCATTCCCAGTAATGGTAATTCATATTCTCTATCTTTTCTGTTTCCTTAAAAACTCTGGCTAGAGGTTTATTAATCTTTTTAAAAAAACAACTTCTTACTGTTGATTTTCTCCTTGTCTTCAATTTTATTGATCTTCATTCTTATCTTTATTATTTTATTTCTTCTACTTACTTTGGGCTTAAATTGAACTTTTCTTAGCTTCTTCAGGTGGCAGCTTAGATAACTCATTTTGTAACTTTTCCAAGATCTAATATAAGCTTTTTAAAGTAATAAATTTCTGCTAAGCATTTCTTAAGATGTTACCTAAAGTTTGATATGTTGTGGTTTTATTTTTGCTCAGTAAGATATTTAATTTCTCTTGTGACTTCTTCTTTGTTTTATTGATTATTTAGAACTGTTGTGTGTTAACTTTCAGTGATGGGATTATTATTGTTAAAGCTACTTCACCATTATATGAACCTGAGACTTTCATAGTTGTCTTAAAATGTATTTTAAACATTAAAATTGTAAAACATTATACAGTTTTATATGTGGAAACAGGATCAAGTCTTATGACATTATTAAAATGACCTAGAAAGGATACTTCATATTGAACATAGCCTTGAAAGGGACTCAACTAAAACTTGTAAACCAGGAATAGGTCATGGCAGCCTCTTGATTGGCTGAATTTGGTCAAAGTGAGTGAATTTTGAAGTGATATAGACCTAGATTGAAACCGTAACCCTAAAATTCACTAGCTGTGCAAATTTGAATAAGTTCATATTTCATAGCATCTATATCCTAACCTGAAAAATGAAGATAATACTTATCCAATAGAAGTATACAAATTAAATTAATAAATGTATGCAAAGCCACTATTACAGTTATATAATACATGGTGTTAGTGCCCTTCCCTACTATCCAGTATAGTGACCAGTAACTACCACCACCACCACCACCACCACCACAAACTCCTCAGAAAAAGAAGCTGCAAAAACTTTCATGTAATTCAAGAAATTTTCATGTAATTTCATGTAGCAAAGAATGTTAACCCCAAGGTTAGAATTCATCTATTTCAACTTTTACATTTCACTGGTGAGAAAACAAATGCACAAATTCACTCTTTAAGTGACTAGAAACCTTAACACAGGAATATTTCTGAGTTCCCAAGGCCAAATACAGTGGATCATAGTATGTTCTGAATAAGCATTTATTAAATAGCAGAATGAATGAATGTGTGCATGTATGAATGGCCATGGATCATATTTACCATGTTCAAGCGGCCCTAAAATGCCATGCATTGTAAGACACATCATTATCTTATGCATCTCTGATAAAGAAGAAACACTATCAACTAAACTATATATGGCACAGAGTCTCAGAGGCATCCTGATTTCACAGATATTAAAATTTGACCAAATGTATCTTTTAGAATCTATGAAATAAAGGGTAGATCAGTGATAGACAGAAACCCAGGTCTCCTGATTCCCAGTCTTTTTTTTGAACAACACAACACTATCTCATTCATTCAATAGAGATATTCAAAAATCATTCCCTTAGGCATTCCTGTAAAGATTTTTCTATTCAAATGAAAATAAGCTTAACTTTAAACCCTTGATGAGATCATATCTAGACATATTTTTTTCAAATGATTTGCAGACCAAAAAGAACAAAAACAAATGCAAAAATTTTATGGATGTAGAAGACAAGATAGGCATTTATAAAAACAAAAGGAATCAGAAGGATACAGTCTGAAGAGAGTTGATAACATCAGGTAAAGGGAAATTGGGAAACTATAAAGAAAATTATCTGCCAACTTAATTTTTCTCCTGGTTGCCCTTGGTTACCATAACTTTTGCTTATTACAAATTCTAGAGCTATGGGAAATTTTTCTTCTTTTTTTGTTTTTTTTTTCTTTTAGTTTTTATTGTGGAAAATTTCAAACATACAAAAATGAAAATAATAATATAATGAACTCCTATGTACCCATTACTCTACAATGATTATCAACTCATGATTCACTTACACCCCTGCCCTACCCTTTTGTTCTTCTGAAGCAAATCTCAGACATTATTTCATCTGTAAATATTTCAGTATGTGCCTCTTGGGGAAAATTTTCTTGATAAAAATTATTCAATAGACTAGAGAAATTTGCTCTAAAAGCAGAATCCCTTCTTTTCTTGTTGTTGAAGATTACATGTCATCCATTTTCTTAACTATAGTCCAAAAATATATCCACAGTTTTATGGATGCATAAAGGAATGTTTACAGCAGCAATCATTACAAAATGCTGGCTATAGACTAACATGAAAATATTGCTTAAATGAGAGAGAAATCAAAGTAATGTAAAAAAGTATTTTAGAGGAAAATTTGTATGTATACATCAGAAAAATGGAATTGTATTTATTCATTCAATCTAAAATCAACTTTTATGAAAAACTCAAAAGAGGAACAACACTAGGTAGTAAACAATCAAATGTAGTTAAATCTCAGTCATTGTCTGGGAAGCTCATTCAGTTAGGTGAGCCAGACATGTGGACAAAGAACACAGGTTCTAGAACACAAGTTCTCAGAACATAAGAGGGAGGAGTAAGAGTAGACTTTGCCCCCAAGGTGTAATTGAAGCAGAAAGGGAACCATTAATTCTGTATTCCTAGGAACTGGAGTGAAGATTGGTAAGTTTGAGAAAAGCTACAGTCAGGAGGCTATATTCTAGATGCCTCTTGGAAGATGACTAAGCATTGATCAAATGGTCTGGTTTTCAGTTTAAAGTCTGCAGATAAAAAGATGGAAAGTAGAGCATCTGTCTTGTAATGCATACCTTACAATTTTTCTTTACTTTTTATTCCCTTGCTATTATTTGTATTCTTTCCTCTTCCTAGAAGATGTTCAAGTGCTTCAGAAAATCTCCTTGCTTTTCTACTAAGTGCTCAGACTATAACTCCATCTGGGTCCTTGGACTCATTGACCTTCTTATAAAGTAAGACTCTGCCAAGATGCTCTAATAGCTACTGTCATCGCATGGCTCCTCTTGCTTGTATCTCAGTTTCTAGAATCTTGTCTCTGGTATGAACCACTAACTCGATCTGCACCTGAAGTGTTCAAGGACATGCTGTTGACACAGCGGTGTCTAGAAGCCAGATAGACGGCTTCAGGCCAGAGAGCTGCTGTGGAAAATTGTCCACATCTACCTAAATGAGAAGTGACAACTAGCCCTGGATTTATAATGTAAGACTCTTCAGTTTGGAACATCCAAACCTAACTGGAAAAAACAACCACACGGACTGAGTTTTTCTGTTTCTTTGTTTTGCTTTGGGGCACCCTCCTTTAGAAAAATGTCTCTTTATTTTAAAGGAAAATATTTCTGATGTTCAAATGATTAATCAAAAGCAGTTATTCCAATGTAAAGTCCAAAGTGACCTGAATGTAGCCCATGGTTAGTGTTTGTGCTGAAGAAATAGGAGGATACAAAGACTCTGAAGTATGTTTCCCTCCCACCGAAGCTGTGTATAGCTTTTTGGTCCAGAGAATTTATGTTGTGGGAAAAGTTGGCTATTACCAATCTATAGGACACATTTTAAAATTATTATCTCTTAGTTGATGCTAAAGGTTGGCTATCTTAGAGATAAGATATGACTTTGGTATTAGCCATGTATTATGACTACTGGTAGACCTATAATTAGTTTCCAAACCCTGCCTTCAAAGTGTTTGTGAGAATCCCTCAGATGCAGCAAATAATAATAATACAAGTTTTATTTATACTTATATATAAATTTTAGAAAGGCAATGAAGCTTTACTGATCTTTAATATAGGGATTGACACTGCCTACACCTTTGGTCCTTAGGTGACATATAAAACCTGAAGTAGCCTGACACAGAGGGGAAGAGCTATAACACGGAAGAGTTGACAGCGGAGCCCCACCATCTCCACTTACCAGCTACAATATGCTATAGTTTACACACTACAGGATATTACCAATGTGGTTACTTTTATAAAAATCAGTCCACTTAATAACAAAAAATAAAATTAAACACTTTACTTGCACATTTTATATTGTACAAAATCAAAAACACTTAAGAACATCAAGTATGAAAAGTCACCCTGTCAGTCATGATTCTCACCTCTAGTATTTGTCTTAGAGCTGATTCGAGGTACCAACTTGTTATGGACCCTTCCAGAGATCTACTATGTGTACGCATTAAGCTGGCATAACTGCACCACCACCACCCCTTCTACAGTAGAAGTAGTGGCAGCCCATGTATATTTTGAACCTTAATTTTTTTTTTCCACTGGCTATGTCATGGAGACAGTTCCTATAAGCACATAGAATTTTTAGTGTTTTTTTTTTTTATGGCTGCCCAGTATTTCTTTTTATAGCTATGCCATGATCAATTTATCAGTCTCCAAATAATAGATATTTATGTTGTGTCTATCTATTGCTATTGCAAATAAAGCTGCATTGCATAACTCCTTTGTATGTCATTTTAAACACCGTGTGAGTGTAACTGTTAGATAAATTCTTAAGAGGTTGAATATCTGGACCAAAAAGTGTGTGCATTTGCAATTTTGAAAGATACTGCCAAATTAACTTCATAAATGTTGTACCAATTTACACTCCCACCAGCAATATATGAGCATGTCTGTTCCCCATAGTCCTGCCAACAATAAATATCTTTGCATAATTGGAGTTTGGGATTGAAAAATGAGTATCATGATTTAGTAAGATGAGCCAAGAATGAACTTCTTCCATTTGGATCTATCTTTCTTTGTAAGGTAACTGTTTTCCAGCAATGACATTCCTTAAAACTCTGTGCTAAAATAAAGACCTTAAAACCACACCTTCAAATACTATATTACAAAGTATTGAACAACAAATTTTAAAACTAATGAAGCATAGTCAATCACAGTTTATGTTATACTGTGCTTTTATAGCATCAATAAATAAAATTATATTTAAATATTATTGATTTCATCTTTATCTTAACCCTTGTAAAACTCTGTTTTTTTAGGTTTTATATGCACACACACCATATACATGTCTTATGATAAACATACTGTTAGTATATTAGAGTGTTTTATAATTTTTGAGTAAAAATTTTTAGGTATACATTTTTGCTATGGAGTCCAGGATGAAAACATTTTGAAGACCACTGGTCTATATCATCTAAACTACCTGGTGCTCATAAAATAAAGGATGTTTAAAATTAACAAGTATTTGAAATATGTAACTTTTTCCTCTGTTTAACCTCTTTCCACGGGCAACACAATTCAGTCTGGGAATCTGGGTACTAGTCTATTGCCTATGATCTGTAAGACTCTACCCAGAGTGACTTTCATGTATCACCAGATTGCCAGAAGAAAAATATTTTTTCTCTTCTCAAAGAGGATTAGAATGAAAAATCTACATTCTTCACTTTTCCCTAAAATAACAAGTAGAGAAAAGAAGGCTGACCCTCTTCATCTGCATGATACACTCTAGAAGGGATTGGTGATCTCTCTGCTGAAAGCCTTCCTGCATTACTCCCACCACAGGCATTTCTCTGAAAAGATAAGAAAGTCTTCCAACAGCTGCTCCTGGAGTCTGGCTCTAGCCGGGGCTTCCTTCCCCAGCAGCAAATATTACCCCTCTTGGCAGCAGTTCCCGATTACAGCTCCTACCAGGAACTAGTCTTTCTTCTCCTTGAACAGCTCATGGACTTCCTCAGTTTCTGGACTCCTAAGTACAACCTCTGAGGAGCAGCTCGGAGAATTGACTGCTAAAGGCAACTCTTTGGGGTTACAGCTATTTTAGAAGATTTTTTCCTGACTTTTTTAAATTTGGAAAACAAAGAAAATGATTTAAAAAACGTAAATTAACCATAATAAAAATTTTTAAATTAAGTATAATATTACAATTCAGAGATAACTGCTATTAACATTTTACCATGACTCCTTCCAGTCTTTTCTCCATATAAAACATAGTATTTTGTATACGGGGATACTATAGCATACATAGTTTTGCATTCTAATTTTTTGCTGTTAGTGGAATGCCATGAAAATTCCCATGCCATTAAAAGCACTTTCAAAATCCCATTTAACTAACCCACCATTGTTGGAAGTTTGGGTGGTTTTTGGTCTTGCACTCTAATTGAATATAGTGAACTCATATAATGAGTCTTGGCTAACAATCCTAAATTCAAATTTTGGGTTCTGTCCTTCAGAAGAATTCCTGAAAGTAACCATACTCTATGGATATCTCTTGGGCCACACTCACTCTCCACATTCCCACTAAGAGGTCTGTCCCAGCACACCACATTGATTCACAGCATAGTCACTGCTAATTTAATAGGGGAAAATGGCAAGTTGATGATGCTATAATTTGTATTTCTTTAATCACTAGCTAGATTAAAAAGCTTTTGTATATTTTTCTTAAATAATTATTGTATAATAAGCAGAATTATAATTGTATAATAAACAGAAATTCACTGTAGGATATTTGTTAAAAAGAAAAGTATAAATAAAAATCATTGTAAATTGCACAACTGAGAGAGATCATGGTCTCTCTCCCCATGGTATTAGGGACACCTGGGTGACTCAGTGGTTGGGTGTCTGCCTTTGGCTCAGGGTGAGTCCAGGGATCGGGTCCCACATCTGGCTCCATGGATGGACCCTGCTTCTCCCTCTACCTATGTCTCTGCCTCTCTCTCTGTGTCTCTCATGAATGAATAGACAAAATCATAAATAAATAAATGAATAAATAAATAAATAAATAAATAACATCTTATTTCAATGAGAATTTATATGTATTTACATAACTGGATCACAGAGTATATATAATTTAGGAACCTGTTTTTTATTTTCAACATTTTTTCTGTTAAAAATAATTTGAAAATATAACTTGAAAAAGTTTTATTTATTCACTTTAGAGAGAGAAAGAGCAAGAGGGAGAACATGAGTGGGGGAAGGGCAGAGGGAGAGGGAGAAGCAGATTCCCTGTTGAGACTGAGCAGAACTCGATCCCAGGACCGAGATCCTGACCTGACCTAAAGGCAGATGCTTAATGCTGACTGAGCCACCCAGGTGCCCCTGAAAATATAACTTTAAATAGTATATAACTTTCTGTCCATTGAGTATACAAGAGTTTATTTAAGCATTAACTTTTGTTAAGCATCTAGTTAGGATTTTTATTACAAATAATGGTATTTTTGTATTTATTTAGCATTTGTTTGATTACAAATAAAGTTAAATTCCAAAATGCTTACTGGCTGTTGTACTTTTGCTTCTGTGGGTCATTAGCTAGCTTACATCCTTTTGTTCATTTTATAACTGGAATTAATGTTTGATTTATTTGTAACAGCTTTTTTAAAAAGATTTTATTTATTTATTTGTGAGAGAGAGCATGAGTGTGGGGGGTGGACAGAGGGAGAGGGACAAGCAGACATTCCACTGAGTAGGGAGCCTGATGTGGGGCTTAATCCCAAAATCTGGGATCATGACCTGAGCCAAAGGGAAACACTAAACCAATTGAGCCACCCAGGAAATCCTGTAATAGTTTTTTAGAGATTAAAGATATTAATCCCTTCCATTTTGGTTGTTTCACTTTTATTTCCATTCCTTTAACATGGTAAAGCTGTGTCTTTCTGTTTCTCCCCTCCTTTAATACAAGCTAAAGATGTGAAAGGTGTGCTACTATATCTTCTCAGAAAACTGTTCAGACCTCTCTAGTTCCAAGCCAGGCTAACCCTTCATATCATATTTCTCTGCCTTTTTTTTCTATTCCTGAATTTCATCTCACTCTCCCCTTTCTCTCTCTCTCTCTTTTTTTTTAAAGATTTTATTTATTTATTCATGAGAGACACACAGAGAGAGGCAGAGACACAAGCAGAGGGAGAAGCAGGCTCCCTGTGGGGAGCTCGATGTGGGACTCAATCCTGGGACTTCAGGATCACCACCTGAGCCAAGGCAGGCACTCAACCACTGAGCCACCCAGGGTCCCTCACTCTCCCCTTTCTTAAAGGTAAACCTTGATGGTCTCTACCATTATATTCCAAGCCATAGAACTCCATCCTAGAAACCATTACTTCCTCTGAGTGTCATTTTCAATTATCTAGAGAGTCACTGGCCAATTGAAGTATCATACAAGCCATATATTCAATGTTAAATTTCCTACTAGGCATCTTTTAAAAGTAAAAAGAAACAGGTTAGATTAATTTTAATAATACATCTTGTTTAATCCAATAAATGGATCATGTCAACATGTACTCAACATCAAAATTATTGACGTATTTTACAACCTTTTTAGAACACTAAGTCTTAAAATCTGATGTGTACTTGACAATTTGATAGTCTCAATTTGGATTATCAGCATTTCAAGTGTTCAAAAGCTACATATGGCTAATGGCTACTGTACTAAATGACGCAGATCTAGAGGGCTTACTAAAAATCCTAAATTCATCATGAGACTCATGTGCAGCTATATTTTCATGTGAGTACTCTGGTTATCCTGGATTCCAACCCAGATTGAAAAACTATCTCCTCAGTGACCACATGCTACACCATTTAAAAAGTAAGTAACAGTAAGAACAGGATGTTGCTCTTTCTTTTTTTTTCTCATCTCCTCTCCTGTGCAATCATTTCCTTTCTCTCCATCCAAATCCTTTAAATTTCATGTTTCCATAATACTATTGCTTTGTGTTGGTAACAGGCAGTCCTGGGCCGGGGACAGTAAGTTAGTCACTGAGACTCAAGGAAGAGAACCCTCAGTGAAAAACATGGGACAAAACAATACTTTCCTTCCTTGGTGGCTT
The DNA here is from genome assembly GCF_048164855.1 of Canis lupus baileyi. NCBI lineage: Eukaryota > Metazoa > Chordata > Mammalia > Carnivora > Canidae > Canis > Canis lupus. The sequence goes on along the minus strand of NC_132875.1, from coordinate 10,730,407 downwards.
AAAACCTATCCCCCCCCCATATGTACCCCTTTTTTCAATTCCCAAAGCATAATAGATACAATTTTATTTTTAACCAATATTTATGGAAAACCCTACAGTTTCTGATTGGTACTTATTTTAGGGTTTTAAGCGTTAGTAAACACTGAATATATGCCTTCCATATAGCTAAGGTTATATGCCTTTGAAAAGGAACATGCAAATGTGGCTTTTGCTGCCATTGTTTTAAAATGAATAGAAAGCTTTCAGTAAACTTTTACATTACTCTGCAACATGTTTTGTTAGAAAAGCCTGTGGTAGTATCTAAAATTGTGTAAATCATCAGTTTTTAATCTGGCAGGAAGTAGATAGTGGCCCATTAAACTTTCGTAATTAAATTTTCCCTGTACTCCCCCATAGAACCATTATCTGAGTTTTCTAATTAACACAAGAGGAGGGAGTCAATTCAGATTGATGGGATCTAGAGCCATCCCCTTTCATTTTAATGACCTTTAATAAACTTTTATGACTATTGATATTGATAATTATAATACACCCTTTAATTCTGCAATGTGATTCTAAGGACCTTTTCAAAAATTGCAAAATTCACCTTTAAAGCTAAAGTAGACGGAATTATTATATTCCCAGATGCTGTGCATTTAAGGCAGTGACTTTAAGTGAGCTGAAGGGTAGATAAGCATCATGTAAATGTCTTTTCTTTTCCTTGATTCACAGTGCAGGACCTCAGTCCTGACATTGCCTCCTAATTTCAGAACACAGCTCCCCTCCAAGAAAGGCAATCAGGCTGAATTGGAAGTTATTTCATGATAAATAATCCACAGGGAGTGAGGTGGAGTTTGCTAAATTTGTTTTATTTTCAATTGGAAAAGGATTGAGACCAGGAGGTCAAGAGGCCCAAGAGGATCAGTCATTAGGCAAGCTAGGCTGGTTTCCCAAAATGTTTTCATGACATTTTGCCAGAGTTTTACATAATCCTACATCCTCTCAGAGCTGCCACGCCTGTCATTGAAACCGGCCCTTCTATGTGAGAAAAAGAATTTGATGACATGGACATAGAAGTGGAGAACACTTCCATTATGACTCATCATTGGCTTGGGAAGCTAGAGGACCGAAAAGATAAGCTACTGGGGTCATGTATATAGTACACATGGAGGTAGGATTTAGCTAATGCTGTCACTCACCCAGCTACGCTGTCCACAAAATCATGGTTGGACTCCTGGTGCCTTGTTTGATGAAATCAGAGGTTGTAAAGTTGAGATCTATCAATCTTATGGTGTTTAGGGAAGACTGAATGTGATAGTGTCATAATTTCCACATCTATAAAGTCCAGATTAAAATATGTTATTCCATAAGAATGCTGTGAGGATTACATGATATGGGGTACATAACATGCTTAGCATAGTGTCTGTTTCAACAAATGCTTCATCTCATTTTTATTAGAAATATTGTTTTCACAGTCCCTCGCTTGCTCATTATTTTTTTTCTTTTTTGTATCTTACCTGGTTTCTTCTTTTCAAAGTTCAGGTGTTTAGTATTTTGGTATCCTAATATATGCAAAAAATACATATTAAAAATAAAAGTCTAGACTTACCTGAGAGAGGAGATAGAAGGGCATACTCAAGATCACAAATATAATCATCGTATGCAAAGATTTTACAATCTAGCTGCTGCAGTAACCTAAGGAGGAGGTTGTACCATCCTATACTTGTATAATGCAGAAGGCAGGTAAAAGAAAGGAAAAATGTGAAAGATGTTCAAACAGCAATGAGCATGATTAGGTTTCTTTCTAAACTTAGTTTCTAAGAACAATAGACATGTCATAAGAACACTTGGTGGGGAGAAGCTCCATTTCATAACATGTTGGACTACCTAGAACCAAACATACCCTCTCACTGAAAACAATTAGAAAAGTGTGTGGGCCTGGAATAGGAGGAATGTGTAAAGCAATAGTTTTGGGAGAGTGCAGAGCTCCATTAGAGAAAGGAAATGAATAAAGTAAGCCACCCCACTGCCCAAGTTCCTGTCTGGATATTCTTGCAAGGCAGTGAGGAGGTCCCAAAGAGAGTATGGCAGTAAACTCAGTTTACTTATCTGAGTTTTGGAAGACTGAGATGACTGGAGGAGGAAGACAGCTGCGTGGAGAACAAGCTCCAGAAATATTCCTAGGGGTCCCGTGAATCTGTTGCTGAATACCAAGTACACATGCGTAAGGTGAAAGTCCATGAGGCCAGGCAAACAGCAGCTCAAGAGCTGTATAATAAGCTGTTCCTGCAGCTCATGCAGGGCTGAGGGACACCTTCGTTGGAGACCACAAAGATGTTGCATTTCATTAGCGGTGTTAAACTAGTCCTAGAATAAAGGACATTCTATATCAGGGATTGACAAGAATGGTCTAAGGGCCAAATCCAGTCCACAACCTTTTCTCACAGGGACCCCCAGCTAAAGCATAGTTTGTTTAAAAAGTTGCAAAAAGAAGAAAAGAGAGGAGGAGAAGGAGGTTATAGCATATATAGATATTGGATGAGATATGCAAAGCTTAAAATATTTACTATCTAGCTCTTCATAGGAGAAGTGTACTGATCTTGCTCTTGATCTACCATAAGAAGTCTAAAACATAGCCTTTGTAATAGTCAAACTGACCTTTAGTTAATTTATTTTTTTTAAGATTTTATTGTTAAGTAATCTCTACATTCCATGTGAGGCTTGAATTTACAACCCTGAGATCAAGAGCTCTATGCTCTACCAACTGAGCCAGGTAGGTCCCACAAGAAATAGTTAGTTGATCCTCAGTTAATTTAACTTCCAATCAGAACAGAACAGAACCCAACTTACACTAATAGATACAATAAAATCTAGCACTTAACGCATACAGTTCACAAATCTCCAGCATCCAATAGGGACGTTATTACAAGTTATATACAAGGAAGCCATAAAATTCTGCCCATAACCAGAGGAAAAATTGCTCAATGAAAATTGACTCAAAAATGACAAAAATGATAGGACAAACAGACAAGAACTTTAAGCAACTACTGTGAATCTGCTCAATGACTTAAAAGAGAACATTGTGGCAATGAGGAGAGAAATAAGGGATATATAAATGAACCAAATAGAATTTCCAAAAATGAAACATAAAGTATACTATATGAGCTGTTTCTTGTGTGGGATTAATAGTTAATTATATTTTATAGAAAAAAGGATTAATGAATGTTTATACATATCAATAGAAATTACCCAAACTGGAGCATAGAAGAAAAGAAGTTTAAAAAAAATGAACAGAACTTCTGGGACTTATAAAACATATAAAACAGATGAACATATGTGTAATTAGAATCCCAGAAAAGAAGGATGAAGTGAAAAATTAGGTAGGAAAATAATGGTTAGAATGTTCTAAATGTGATAAAAACTGTAAACTTGATGATTCAAGAACCTTAACAGGCCCCAAGCAAGATAAACACAAAGAAACCACACTAAGACATATTGTAACAATTGTAGATACAAGATGTTGTGCATTTGTCAAAAGCCACTGAACTTTCTAGCCCAGGGAGGAAATATTAACATAACACATACACTTGCTAAAAAATCACTTAGGAGGTTTAGAAAAGAGCAAGATGAAATGCACAATGTGACAGGACAATCTAGCTGTGTTACAAATGTATAAAATAACCTCAATGAAGGGGTGGGAGGAAAAAGGCTGACCTTAGTAAATGTAGAAAAAAAGTCTTTAAGATTAAAAAAGGGGATGCCTGGGTAGCTTAGTGGTTGAGCGTCTGTCTTCAGCTCAGGTTGTGATCCCGGGATCCTGGGATCGAGTCCTGCATCGGGCTCCCCACAGGGAGCCTGTTTCTCCCTCTGCCTATGTCTCTGCCTCTCTCTCTGCATCTCTCTCTGCATCTCTCATGAATAAATAAAAGCTTAAAAAAGAAAGACTAAAAAGAAATTGCATGTAAGCACTGTACTCTGGTTGATAAAGTTGTACACAAGATATTAATCTTAACAATTCTGGTCCTTCTATATGTGTATGATGACACTGAATGCCAGTAAATGGAGAATAGAGGGAGTCAGGTTTCTCATGACTGGAGTGAAACTTTATAAAACAGAAAGAAGAGGAGGCTACAGTGATCCATGTGGTGATGGATTAGAGTTGGAGATATCACAGAATGAGCCTGAGGCATCTTGTAGTATCAGAAAGAAGGTGTTTGGGACAAAAAAACAATACTCACAATGATGGGGATATGTCATGGAGGAGAAGGATTTGTGCAGCAACATAGCCATCAACAAATAAGCTCTTTGAAAAATAGAGGAGGAATTCTTCCTAAATTATTTTGTCAGATAGTATTATTCCAAAACCAAAAGCAGACAGAGATATCACAAGAAAAGGAAATTACAGACCAAATCCCTCATGAGTACAGATGCAAAAATTCATAACTAGATAGTATTCAATCAAATCAAGCAATATGGAAAAGGTAGTTGTAGTTGGTTTGTATTGCATTGCTTCAACTTAACTAAGTTGGAACAACTTTTTCCAGAATTCTTGTCCTTCCATAACTTTAAATTAGCATTGGCTCAAAGAAACATTTTGCATGAGATTTGGAAGCAAAGTGGAGCTGCCACAATTCTGCTGTGACTCATGGAGGGCAGACATGGGCTTACTGGGCACTGCTGCAGGGTACACGCACTGCTGGTGATCTGCTAGCTCACTTTGTTGGCTTGGGGCAGTTGCTGTTCTCTCAGCCCCTTCAACTCCCATGGGATCACCTCTGAACTTTTTTGAATCCAAGGCCAGAATATGCAGCTCCAGAAGAAGCAGCTGAGCCCAAAGCTTTTCCAGTCCCTCCAAATCTCCTCCTTCAGGTTGTTTGAATCTTTGGCCAACACGTGCAATTTCTAGGGCAGTTGCCAAACCCAGGACTCTTCCAGCTCACACTGAATCTCTTCCTTCAGGTTCTCCAACACTTGGGCCAGTCCCAGCACCAAAGATAGAAGTAATAACTATACACAAAATGTTTAACTAGTCCCTCAAAATTACATAAAGTTAAATTCTTATAATAAATTTCATAATCTGTGATTTACCGTAGTTCTTTTCCTCTGATCACACCCTGAATGATACAATAATATATCCTGAATAATTTGAATTTATCCCAGGAATGTAAGGTTTGTTTAAGATTTAAAAATCTACAGTGTAATTTACCATGTTAATGGATAAGTGTGAAACTGTATGATTATGTCAATAAACAGAAACAAATTTGATAACATTTAAGTCTTTTATAATAAAAAAATATAAAAGGAAACTGGCTATTTAAAAGGAAGTTCCTCAACCTGATAAACAGCATTTATAAAAAATTTATAGCTAACATCATATTTAAATGATGAAAAGCTGAATTCCTTTTCTCTATTAGAAGGAAAGCAACAATGTCCAATTCCATCACTTTTATTTAACATTGCACTGGAAGTCCTCGCCAGTGCAATCAAGCAAGAGAAAGATAAAAAAGCATATAATATGAAAAAAGAAGTAAGAATAGTTTTTATTCATTGATGACATGACCATGTAAATAGAAAATCATAAGGAATACTCAAAACAGATTCTAGAACTAATAAGTAAATTTAGCAAGGTTACAGAATGTAAGATCAATAAACAAAAATCAATTGTGGAATAGCATCAAACCTTGAAACAAATAGTGATTAATTTAATAAATTATATGCAACACTTACACATTGAAAATTCTCTCAAAATATTGCTGAGGTAAGTAAAAAAAAAAAAAAAAAGACCTAAGTAAATGGAAAGACTTCCTATGTTCATTGACAAAGACCGTGTTCATCATTCATTTTTCAAAGGCTTCCTATGATTGGAAGATTCAACATTGTGAGCATATTAATTCTTCCTAAATTAATCTACAGACTAAGGCAATCTCAGACAAATTCTCCATAGGATTTTTGGAAAATTGACACAGTAATCTAACATGTATGACAAAGAGGCAGAGAACCTAGAATAGTCACGTAATTTTAAAAATAAAGGAACAAGGTTGGAGGACTTACACCACCCTGATTTCAAGTCTTATTATAAAGTTGCATTAATCAAAATATGAGATATTTGTGTATGAATGAATGAAAAGAGTAGAATCCAGAAATAGATCCACATATATATGGGAAATTGATGTATGACAAAGGTACCAAGATGATTTGTCTTTTCAACAAATGGTGCTGCCTATCCACTTGCAAAAAATCAACATCAATCTTTTCTTTATACCACACACTGAAATTAACTCAAAATGTGTCATATACATAAACATAAAATGTCTAAAAGAACACGTACCAGAAACATTTTTTTAACCTTGAAGTAGGCCAAAATTTTGGATAGGCTACACAAAAGTCAGAAACTATAAAAGAAAAAAATTATAAAATGGATTTCATCAAAGTTGAAATTTTGATGTTCAAACATCCCATTAAAAAAAATAGAAAACCTCTAACTGCAAGAAAATATTCTGATAAAAGACTAAAATCCAGATTTTGTATTAACCTGTGTCTGAGTAGTCACTGGTATCTGGAATTTACGTAGAACTCCTAACTCAATACTAGGAAGACAAAAACCTAGTTCTGAAAAAATTAACTCAATGATGGGAAGGCTGTGAATGTGTGTATATGTGTGTGTGTGGGGGGGTGTATGGAAATCTCTGCACTTTCCTCTCAACTTTGCTGTGAACCTAAAGTGTTTTTAAAAATAAAGTCTATTAAAAATAATAATAGCTAAATACTATAAAAATTAACAGAAGATTAAGAATTAAGAATCTTCACAGAAGAAGATATGTGAAATGCCCACAATCCCATGTAAAGATAATTAGTATTATTAGCCATCAGTAGTCATTAAACATGTTCAAAGGAACTTAAGCTTTAATAGCCCCAAACTAGAAATGACTGAAATGTCCATCAACAGGTGAAACTATACGGAATTATGGAACATCCATACAAAGAAATATTACTCAGCAATAATGGACATGAATGATACATAAAACCTCATGGATGAATATAAAAATATTATACTCAAAAAAGGAAGCCTGAAATGAGACTACATACTGTATACCTTTATTTACATAAGGTTCTGGAAAATAAAAATGCAGTATATAATGGCAGAAGATAGAACTATGGTTGCCTGGGGCCAGGGTTGGAAGAGGAGGCTGATTACAAAGGAAAAGCAGGATGATCTTGGGGTTATTCAGTATCTCAACTACAGTAGTAGTTATAGGTGTGGATGCTTTTTGTCATAATGAATCAAACTACACACTATACCTCAATAAAGTTGATTTTTAATAATTATTATTTGCATTTGAGGAGTAAGACATTAAAGTGCTTGCTCGAAATGTTTTCTTCTGCCATTACACTAGTACAAATGTCCACCATCTCGCCAAAAGCCTCAATACCTCAGTCTAACATTTCTGATAGAGAATGATGCATTCTGGATTGTAAATACATCTTAAAATCTAGAATATTGATAAAATGCTATTGCTAGATCTGGTTGTCTCAATCAACCTGTGTTGTACAGTTTCCCTAACTGGGCTATAGGTGTACCTGGACAAGCTTGGCACATACTATAGAGGCATTAATTTTACTGGGAAGTAAGTAATTTAAAATAATATTTTTTTCCATGAACCACAAATAACTTGTGAATTTGAATGTAAAGTAAACATGATGTTTTTAGATAGAAAAAGAAATCTCTAGTTCATCATTGTCTATTATGTTTATGGCATAAATGCCAGAGGAGACTGTTAAAAGGCCAAATTTCCAGGTCTAGATGTAGAATTTGAAAAGGAGAAGGACAGTCCAGGAAAGAAATAAAATAACACTAGGATAAGATATTGCTACAGAATGGAAATATAAAAAGCTCTAAACGTGAAGTATTTACTAGAGTACAATTTTAGAGAGAAATATATAAGAATGATTCAATACGTTTTTGTTGTGGTGGCAATGATGTTTAGATTTTGTTTTGTGCCAAAATTTTTAATCTAATATTTGATACATATAAAAGAACATATATCAGAATATAGCTAAGAAATGAAACAAAAAATCATGAACACCCATAAATCTACTACCCAATTTAAAAACTGTACATTATATTTACATGCCACCCTCACCTACCATGGCTATCATTATCTGATGTAAATTTGGCACATATAATTCTTCTAATTTTGTTTTTCAGTACTTGGGAATTATTTCTTTACAATTTTATGCTTGTATTTCCATCAGTTATGTTTATCTCTAGACAAATTCATTGCTAAAGCTTCAGTTGTCTTCATGTTTCCTGGAAACATGGAAATATCATCAAACTGTATGAATCTCCTATGAAATCATTTTTTCCACACTATTATTTTTCTAAAATTCATTGACATTACTGCATCGAGAAATTTTATTAAAATTTCCCTCAGTGGGAACAACAGGACAGTAATTCTTTTTTTTTTTTTTTAAAGTAGGCTCCACACCCAGCATGGAACCCAAGGTGGGACCTGAACTTAGGACCCTGAGATCAAGACCTGAGCCAAAAACAAGAGTTGGACACTTAACTAACTGAGCCACCCAGGCACCCCTCAGGACAGTAATTCTAGTGATGACAAAGTGAAAAAATCAATAAAATCTCTCCCCCCAAATGCAATTATAAAACCAAACAAAATTTGCCCCAAACTACCATTTTGGGGTTCTGGAAATTGACCAATAGCAAACAATGAATTTAGAAGCATGTATTCATGAAAAAGGCTGAACTTAAGGTAAGATTAGTGAGAATATAAGAAATTCTTGCCTGGGGCTGCTCCCAGCTCCATTGGTGCTGTCATGGTAGCAGGACAATATTGTCTGTGAAGTCAGCTGCTTTGCCAATGAGTGCGGAGAGTAACTTTTTCTAGAGCAGAAGGAGGGGAGTCCACATCCCATAGTATTGTCAGTAAAAGTGTGAAACTGAATTGAAAACAAAGCACTGCAGATTTGTTAGACTGAAGTTGAACTCTGATCTGGGGTAAGCAAAAGACTGGTGGATGAGCCATAAACTTGACAGTAAATCTTGCAATGAGAGAACCATAGTGTGGCTTAATATGCTATCCATACATCTCTGGCTAAATAAGAGTCTGTATACTTGTGCAGAGAAGATCCGAGAGGTCTTAATCCCTCCATAACTCTCTGGGTGACTGTGAGCTTGTGTCTACATGCAGGCAGCTCCACAAGGGCCTGGCAGAAAGTAAAAGCTAGAGAAGACTTAAAAACTTCTTAAGCTTTGCATTTACTTCCCAACCCACACATAAATGTATCAGCAAAAGGGGAAGACTTTCCAGAGAGTTGTACTTGAATACAACCTCTGATGAATGATTTTCTGGTCATTATATTATGGAAACACAGGCCAACCTTTAGGATGTCAGGCTTAAGAGCAAATATTTTTAAAAAGAAATTAGTAGAGAAATAAGCTGCCACACACTATATAGAGAAAGATTCCACAGAGGAGACAAGTATAGGCAAGTTATAAAAAAGCTAATCAAAATTGGGGTACCTGGGTAGCACAGTTAGTTAAGTGTTCAACTCTTGGTTTTGGCTCAAGTCATGATCCCAGCATCATGAGATCAAGTCCTGATTCAGGCTTTGTGCTCAGCACAGGGTCTGCTGGAGATTGTCTTTCTTTCTCTCTCTCCCTCTGCCCCACCCCTCTCTCTCTAAAATAAATAAATCTTAAAAAAAAAAAAAAACTAACCAAAACTAAACAGAAAACAGCAACAACAGAAATCTTCCTGGAAAAATATCAGAATCAAAAAGTGCTACAGTATATTATCTAAAATGTCCAAACTTTAACAAAATTTATGCAGAATATTATGACAGTGATTCATCTCATTAAAGAAATCTCAGTAAAGAAATAGAATCTAAAAAAAGAATGAAATGGAAATTATACCACTGAAAATTACAATGACTGAAAAGAAATCCTCACCAACTTGAGATGATAGAATAAACAGTAAACTTGAAAGCAAAGCCAGAGAAATTATATCATCTAAAGAACAGAGAAAAAAAGATTGAAGAAAATTGAACAGAGCAAGAGAGACAAATTGGAGCAATATCAAGCATACCAAAATACATATAGTAGAAGTCTAAGAAGTAGTGGAAAGAGAGACAAAAAAGGAAGGAGATGACATATCTAAATAAATAAATAAACAAACAAATAAACAAATAAAAGGGCTAAGATCTTCCCAAATTTGATGAAAATATTAAATAATAGCCAATAATGATTCAAATACAAATAGAAAATTAGAGCAGAAAGGGAAGACTAATGCTCCAGGTAAAGGGAAACATTTTGATTAACACTCAACTGCTTTTCAGAAGAAGCCCCAGAAGTAAGTGAAATGATATATACACAGTGCTGTAAGAAAAATCACTGCCAACCAAGAACTCTATATCCAGCAAAGATATCCCTCAAATAGTAAAGAAGAGAAATTCTCATCTTAATAAAGAATGAGAGAATTCACTGTTAGCAGACTTGTCTTACAAAGAATACTGAAGGAAGTTCTTCATGCTGAAAGAAAATTATACTGGGTGGTAATGTCAAGAAAAATAAATGATAAAAGGATGATGAACAAATAAAGTTGTCATAATGTGTAGATGAACTGACCATGTATAGAGAAAAACTTCAAAAATTCAACATACAAATACCAGAATTATTAAATAAACTTAGGCAGGTAATTAGATTAAACGTCTATAATCAAAAATCAATTGCATATCATGGTGTAGCAAGTATTTAGAAAAATGAAATTTTAAAAATATGTAATTTACAATGATACCACAAAAACAAAACACCTACTAATAAATCTAATGAAAATGTGCAGTATCTCAGAGAAAACCACAGAACACTTCTGCGAGAAATTAAGTAAGATCTAAATACATGGAGAAATATACCATGATCATGGTTTGAAAGATTCAATATTATAAAAATGCTGGTTCTCCCCCAAGTTAGTGTATGGAAAATGCAACTAAAATTTGAAAAATGCGGATTTTTTTGTGTAAATGAAAGATAGATTCTAAAACTTCTAAAAAAAATACGAAGGATCAATATCAGCCATAATAATCTCAAAAAACAAAAACAAAATTGGAGAACTTACACAACCTTTAGGTTTATAAAATCTACAATAATTGGGACACTGTGGTATTGGTATAAGAACAGGAAAAATGACAGATAGAATAAAGCCGAATATAAAAACACATTTACATATGGAAGGACTGGCAACATTCAGTGCAGCAGAGAAAGGACAGTCAGATGGATGTCCGTACAGAAAAAATCTTGACCCTTCACCTTGTAAAAAATATGAAAATCAACTCCGGACGAATTCCTTAAATGTAAAAAGCAAACCCACAAAGCTTCTAGAATTTAATACAGAAAAACTTTTGCAGGGGAAAAAAAAAAAAAAGAAAAACTTTTGCAGGACCTGTGGATAGGCAAAAATTTCTCAAGCAGGAGACAAAAGCAATAGCTGAAAAGGAAAAACATTGAAAAATTAGGCTTTTTGATTTTAAGAACTGATATTCATCAAGATACCACTAAACAAATGAATGAAAAAACAAACAATGGAAGAACTTAAATCCAGAATACAAATCAATCCTTACACATCAAGATAAATATAGACATTCCAATAACAAAAGATTTAAACTAGGCATTTCTTAGTATATCCAATGGCCAATAAAAGCGTAAAAAAAGATATTTAACATTATTAATCATCAGAGAAATGCAAATTAAATGCCAATGAGATACTTCTTTATATATTCCAGAGTGAGTAATTTTAAAAACAAACAAAAAAACAGTACCAGGTATTAAGAAGAATGTGAGCAACAAGCTTTCAAACATACTGGTGAGAATTTAAATTAGTGTGATCACTTAGCAAAACTGTTAAGCATCATCCCCTATAGCTAAACACATGTATCCCTAAAGGAAGATTCCACTTTTAGCTGTATACCTACCAGAAATGAGTTCAAAGCAGTACTATCCATAATCGCTCCAAACAAGAAACTACCCAAATGTCTACCAATAAAAGTACAAAGAGGGATGCCTGGGTGGCTCAGTGGTTGAGCGTCTGCATTTGGCTCAGGGTGTGATCCTTGGTCTGGGGATTGAGTTCCATGTCGGGCTCCCTGTATGGAGCCTGTTTCTCCCTCTGCCTGTGTCTCTGCCTCTCTCTCTCTGTGTCTATCATGAATAAATAAATAAAATAAATAAAAGTACAAATAAATTAATTACATTATACTTATAGAGTAGAATATATACTAGCAAAAATGAAAGATTGCTATACGTAAAACAAGGCAAATCTCATAAACATAAAATTAAGCAGAAGAAACAAGATGAAAAAATATATATTGTATGATTATATGAAGTGCATACAAGGCAAAATAGGATAAAAGAGGTTTATGATGGTGGTTTACTTTGAAGAGCATAACGATTGGGAGAAGTTTGAGGGGGGCTTCTGTGGTGCTAGTTATTCCATTTTTTAATTTAAGTAGTGATCAGACAAGTGAATTTACTTTCCAAAACATTCATTAAACTGTCACATAAGGAAAGTTCGTTTTTCTGTAGGACTTTATATTTTAATTAACTTTTTGAGCTTTTGTTATGAAATTATTTAAAAGTTCATTACAAATACATTAAACAAAGGGAATGGGACTTAAGAAAGAGAAAATATCTAAGAGAAATTTTTGAACTTTTAGCTCAATGTAATTTTTTTTAAGATTTAATGTATTTATTCATGAGACACACACACACAGACAGACAGACAGAGAGAGAGAGAGAGAGAGATTGAGGCACAGACACAGGCAGAGGGAGAAGCAGGCTTCATTCCATGCAGGGAGCCTGAGGTGGGACTCGATCCCGAACCCGAGTCTCCAGGACCACACCCTGGGCTGAAGGCAGCGTTAACCGCTCAGCTGCCCCCCCTCCCGCCCTAGCTCAATGTAATTCTTATGTCATTGTTGAGAAAAATCAGCACTGCCAAGAAGCAGTCCCAAGTTAAAATTATCCAAGTTAAATTCATAGATTTGAAATCTAAAGCATTGTAGATATTTTTTCTTTATCTTTTGATTCAAAAAGGACATGTGGTAAACCATTGTCACAACCAAAGAAGGAATCTAGTTATGTTTTTGCTGTCTACAAACTTCATGAAGTCATCTGCTCCCTGAGACTTGAGAAGAATTTTAGTTAACTATTATCTATCTTTATTTCATATGATCTATGAGGTTCTATCTCTGCACCAGTTTCCTAAAGCAACTCAAATTTTTTATCTCATGAATATGGAGCTTTGAAGTCTCACTGGGTTAAAATCAAAGTATTGATAAGTCTGCATTCCCTTTAGAGAGACGGAGCGCAGGGGAATGAAGGAATGCAAGGAACAACACGTTTCCTTACCTTACATATTCTAGCTTCTAGAAACCCATATCCCTTGGCTTGTGGTCCCCTTTCATCTTTGAATCCCATAATGCCATCACTCCAACCTCTCCTTCCAACTGTATGTTTTGTCCTCGGACTCTCCTGTCTCTCTTTCCCTTAGTAGTATACTTGTTACATCGGGCCTGCACTGATAATCCAGGATCTTCTCCCCATTTCACAATCTTTAATTGCATCTGCAATGTTCCTTTTGCCATGTAAGATCACATATTCACAAATTTCAGGGATTAGGAATTACATGGAAGCTTTTGGGAGCCATTATTCCATTTACCACAGTGTCTATAGGCACATAGACTACATTCAAAGAGCTTTGAAGACATTTCATCCGATTGTTGCTATTATTTGATCTCCTTTTTTTTCAAGTGTGCCTCAACATAAAGAAATAATTAATGCAAATTATCCAGTAACGTGGACTTAAAAAAAAATCACAACTGTTGACCTAAAGTCAACGTTGATAAAATCATTACATTTATTCAACCCTGCACTCATTTATTTTGCAATAAAATGCAAAGCACTCAACTTTGCATTTTATTTTGCATGGGGATGTGTATTATGAGTGTGTGTGTGTGTGTGTGTGTGAGAGAGAGAGAGAGAGAGAGAGAGATTCTCTACTTTAACTCAATGTAAAAAACAAAAATGTTCATTTAAAAATATAAATTAATTTTCTGATGGGAAAAAAACCTATTATTCTACATCTGTACTTTAAATTTTATTAACTTAATTATAAAATGTAACTATTTTCCATGTCACTAGAAATACTTAAATGAGATTAAAATCATGATCAAGTAGAAGCTTTGTACAGTTTTTACCTTTTGTTTTCAATTGCTGACAATTGAATTTCTGTTAAATTTTTTTCGTTAAAATTAGGAACTGAAACACAAAACACATACCTCATTCTTAAGAAATCTCATTCTAATGTTCCTATTCTTTGGACATCCTTCTTCAGTTCAAATTATGATTTGTGTCTCATAGATTAAATAAAACCTATTTCACATGTGTATTTTTGAATCTATTTATATGATATACTTTAATACATTCTATGTTCAAAAACAATCTTCAGTAAACATGAGGGAGATAATATACCCTTGTTCCCCAATCCTCCAACCTAAAATAGGCCATCTACACAGATTATTTTATCTCATAACATTTCCTTCATAGCACTCACTACAACTTGAAATTACTGTTTTCCCCCATGTTTATTTGTATCCATCTTCCCAATGCAAACTCTATGAGGACAGGAATGACTATATTCAATTTCTATAAACATGGCACACTTGGAATATACTAGTATCTCAAGAGGTTTGAAATGAATTAGTGGATAAACTAAATACATGTGTACATGTGCTTGTGTTGTGCTTTGAAGGTGGCCTACCCCTAACAGTGAATTTATAACTTCAGCAGAGAAAATGTTAAGGTTCTTTTCATGTTCTGTCATCAATTCTAATCATTTGGGTTTTTTGAGCTTATCAATCTTTCCTAGAGTCATTAGTGTCTGTGAACAAGTGATAATGTACTTGTATTTTCCCAATTTAGCAAACTACATAAGCATATATATTTTGAATGATTCCATTCTGATATCTCCAAATGTTCATGCATGGAGGCATAGAAATTGACCTAAAATAATATTATTTGGGAGGTATGTGTCCTTATACTCATTTTGTTGAGAAGTTTTATCATATATGGATATTGAATTTTATCAGATGCTTTTTCTGCATCTACTGAGATAATCATATGATTTTTATCCTTCACTTTGTTAGTGTGGTACATCACATTGCCGGATTTGTGGATGTTGAACCATCCTTGCATCCCGGGAATAAATCCCAATTAATCATGGTGTACGATCCTTTTACTGTATTGTTGAATTCAGTGTGCTAATATTTTTTTAAGAATTTTCAAGGATATTGACGTGTCATTCTCTTTTCTTGTGATGTCCTCATCTGGAAGAGTTTGAGAAAAAATTGGTATTCATTCTTTAAATGTTAGAATTAAATTAAATTAGAATTAAATGATAGAATTCATCAGTGAAGCCATATGGTCCTGGACTTTTGTTTGTTGGGAGGTTTTTGATTACTGATTCAATCTCTTTATAGTAATCCACTGTTAACTTCAATCATTTTATACATATGTGTGTGTTTATATATTTATATGTTTATATGTGAGTATATATAATTTATGACATATATATGTATATATATATAATCTATGAGATTGAAATGTAAACAGGAAGTCAGGTCTTGAATTTCCGCTTTAACTTTTTGCATGATGTTTGTGCTTCTACTTTGGGTTTTAGGTATAAGGCCAAATCGCTTTAAATTTTTATTTATCCTAATATTTTCCTTAGAGAAATTTTTGATTTTTCATTTATGATTCTTGTATCTCCTCTTTAGAAGAAATCCCCAATTAATTGTAGTAATAAAACGAGAGTAACTTTTGCTGTTGTTGACTTGGAGGCTGCCTTCCACCAAGTGTGTGTCTATCATGCAACCACTGAATACAGTACCTATGCCCAACCCAGCCCACTTACGGTAGGTTTCTAAGTAACATTACTTCTGCTTTTCTAGCGGGAACTTGAGGAGTCCCATCCCTCATTGGGATTATTAAAGGAAAAGCTGAGAAACTGAGAGGATCATACTAGTTCTCTATCACAAGCAATCCATCTAGAATAGTGCTTTACAATACCTTCTTTAAGAACTTAGGGCCTCCTCCCTATTTTCTGGCATGTCCTTTCAAATCCTTTTGACAGCCATATTCATTAAAGAAGAAGACATATGTGCAGACTTATTCAATTTTCCCTTTTAGTATAATTTCACTAGATGTGTGGTCCCCTTTTCATTTCACATGATACTCACCTTCTTGCTTCTTTAGATAATTGTCTGTTTCTATAACGATTTTGCTTTTATTTCTGTTGATGACTTTCAGACATAATGGGTTGATGTCTTCTTTAATGAGCACAATGATTATAAACCTTTATTAAAGCAGAGATTTGTATGTCTTCTACTGACAGTAGAGCTAATTGCTTTTACAATTATGATTTTATGAGAAATACATTTTTAAAAAAATTGTTGGTATCCTAAGTTGAAGTCTTTATTTTTTTTAATTTTTTTTTAATTTTTATTTATTCATGATAGGCACACAGTGAGAGAGAGAGAGGCAGAGACACAGGCAGAGGGAGAAGCAGGCTCCATGCACCGGGAGCCTGACGTGGGATTCGATCCCGGATCTCCAGGATCGCGCCCTGGGCCAAAGGCAGGCGCCAAACCGCTGCGCCACCCAGGGATCCCGTAAGTTGAAGTCTTCCACAGAAAAAAGAGGAATCCTCTTCAAGGCTGCTGCTGAGTTACTCTTCTCTGTTTCAGCAGTATGTCTAGATTTCTCAGCACATCTCTTTAGGAGGTGGGGCCTGCCCATTGATGCAGACTCATCTCTCAACCTGCACTTTGCAGGCAATCTATACCTGCCTTAATGTACACCTCTGAGGTTGTGGACAGAGGCTGAATTTTTCCACATCTATGCCTCTTCTCATGCTGCTTCTTTCACCTCCTTCTCTGGATGGGAGTCTCCTAAAGTATTAACTTCTTCCTGATATGGTGTTAAAAGTATAGCTCCCTGCCTCTGACCCTCAGAGCACCCTGTGTGTACCCATGAGGCTGCATTTATCATGTAATCTTGGCATGATCTTGCTACTTCTCACGTTATGACTTGAGACCCTGAGCTTCTGGGGCTGTGTTTTTAAATCCCTTGTCATCACAGAGCCTGCAGACAACCCTCCTTGTGTTTGTTGAATGAAGCAAGCAAGAAAGTAAAACATCAAGAACATGGCAAAACCAAGTGTATTTATTTGGTGTTTTAGTAGATCTGATTTCCTGCAACTTGTCTACTCTAGTGAGATGAATTGCAAGAGCCTGAACTTACAGGTTCCTGCTGTTCCTGTTTAGCCTTCTTAATGCATCATGGCTGATTGGACACACAGAAACTCTCAATTAGTCTTGTTTTGTCATGGTGCACACAGCTCTATCCAGAAATGATAACAAAACTCCACACAGCTGCCTGATATTGCAGAAGTAGAGGTATCATATCTGACCCCATAATTTTAACAATTTTAACATTGTTACCATTTGAAGGACTCTACTCCTGGCATAACACATATTAGGAAGCCTCCAGTAAGTACTATGGGAGGGGCCGAGGCCTCTGTGTGCTGATTACTTGTAATTGTGCTTTACTAGGTAGAAACTAGAAAGGAGAATCCAAGCTATGGTGGCCAGAAGTGAAAGAGACAAAATGGAAAAGCCAAGACAAAGTCCTTCAGAAATAACTAGGTTTACCTCTTTATTAGCATCAACCAAAAAAACAGAAAATACTGTCCTTTGTAACACTGAGTTACTCACCTGAAATGCCTCAGTAGGCTCATTTCTAGCCCTGAAGGAAACTGAAAACCACACAAACCAAAACAAAAATCTTGCCTTCCCTAAGTAGTATTTCTTCGGAAAAACTTCAGAATTAAGAATTCAATGTGGAATGAGTGGCAAAGGCCGTGACAATTTCTAAAGCATTTAATTGACTCTTCTACAGTTTTTCCACTGAGAATTAAATTTATGTAAGATGGAGTTGAAGGGTTTTTGAAGATTATCGAACTTCCAAGAGGCACACAACTGAAGCTTACAATGAGGACCTAAAAAAAAAAACAAAAAATGACACACACATGTGCACACATATGTGCATATGCACATGCAGAAATGTTTACAACCTCCTGAAATAAAGATGTCTCCGGCGTAGTACGATTAAAAGAAAAATTTTATTAAATTAAAAATGAAATGCTATTATTGAAACAGTATTGGGATATTTACTAATGCTTGCAAATAATTTTATGAACAATATAAGAAATGCTGTGAAATTACTCTTTAAAGCCACCTATAATATATTTTCATATATATATATATATTTTTTCATTTATGCCCCTCTAAATTAGGGTTTAAGTCATTAGTTAAATCAATAGCAAAAGGAAGAAAATGGATACTGGAAAGAAGGCTTTGTGTTTCCATCACCTTCCCTTCAAGAGTCTAGGCATTTTTGTCGTTAGAGCTGATGCTTAGATGTGAAATTGTTTTTACTGAGTTATTGATGACTGTATCTATACAGAGCCTAAGTCAAATTATAGTGTATTATGGAAGCAATAGCTTCCTTCAATTTTTTGCATTATTGTGCTATAAGAGCCACCTAAGCCCATTACCAAGCTGCCATGAATATTGTGTCTAGACTATAAGTCATCCAGGTTTTAACCAAATTAAGTCTCCACTGCATGACTCAGATTTAGTATCTTCAGAACATAGCAATGTAATCTGTAACCATGGAATTATTATAAGAAAAAACTGAAACACAGTGCCTTATACACAATGGGCATTCAATAAATATTTGTTGAATTGCAGATATGCCCTGGGCCTACTACAAATCTCTTCTATTTTTCTCCTATAAATGAATTAAGAACCACTAATCTATAACACTTTTATCATGCCATCAGCCTTGATATATGAAATGATGTTCCTGAGGAGAATTTGGAACTCCTATTAGACAGAATAGAATAGACTAACACACCTCTTCTGAATGAACAATGCATGCTTTTAATCTACCCCAGTAGGCAATCAGTTTCTTACTGGTAATCAGTACACGTTAAGTGTTCTTAAAACTGACTTCACTGGCAAGAACCACTGAAGAATATTCACAAATGGTTAAAAGAATAAACATTTTTAAACAATAATGGCAAGAGTGAATTCCATTGGTATTCAGGAAGTGTATCATACTTTAAAAGCAGAAATAATTAATGTATTTTTGAAGCCTAAGCAATGAGTTCAACTTTCAGTAAATGTCGAAATTTTTACTTGGCAAGAATTCTCAGATTTCTCAAGCCAGCAGGATGTTTTGTACCATGAACTTCTAGAGGAATTATCTTCTCTCCACGAATGCTTAACCTCAGATAAACCAAACCATTTAACTTACATGGTGTTCTATGAAGAGATAAACTCCCACCTGCAATCCATCTCCACTAAGAAGATAAAGAAGGAAATGGATTTGAATAAAAGCATAAAGAAAAAGAGATTAGGCAACTGAAGTTTCTATATGGGTTATTCTACTTAATGTGATTACTCAAGATTTCTGGAAGGATTTAAGAAGGAAATCTGTCCTATTTTCCTGGACGGACACAAGGGGGCCCTGCCCAAAGGTGGAAGTGAGAACACACTTTATTTTCACAGTAATGAAAATTTTGGAATTTAGATGGAGTTCGGATTTGTAATTTTCTCCACAGTTTATCAATTAATTGTATGTTAAACAATGAGACTCTCACAGTTTTTAGCAAGGCAGAGATCACCAATGTGTCTAATCACACAAACATATATATTATATATATATTTTAAAAATATATATATTTTTTAATTTGATGGGTATAAACTTACAACCATAATGTCTGAGAGAATCCCAGGGACACAAGCCAGAAAGGAACATAAATTTGGAACATAAATTTTCTTTTTTGGAATAACCACTCATATTTGTGGACATTTTTTTCTCATTTTTTCAAAGTTCCCATATGTACTAGGATCTTCTGTTTCAAACTCAGCAGCTCAGAAAATGGAACAAGTTCTTCCCCTGAGATTGCTGTTCAATTTCCTAAATTCTAACACTTCTAACATTTACCAGCCTCAATCACACAGTAGCAAAGTCAAGATCTTTTTCTGGAAGGTGAGTGTGCAGGACCACCGAGTACTCTGTCTGCCTGGGTGTGCGAAGGGTTAAATGCAAAACAGGAGAATTAAAGCCGAACACTAAAAGCAGTAAGTGTTTTACTTCTATCTCATTTGGGACCTCCTAAGGGAAGAAACTAGTGAGCTATGCAGACTTAAGGGGAAATAAAAAAAGAAATTGTCCCAATGCTATTCAGTAATCAATTGGAGAAAAAAAAAATCAGTCAGTATCAGGTAATAAAATATGGAATTAGGGTAGAGCACTTGCCTGAGGATATATCCTGTAGTAAAGGTTATTTTTCATGATTTATAAGGGTTTTTAAAGAAGCTTGCGGAATGCCACCGGAGAAATGAAGACTTCAGAAAGCTATACATTGTTCTGCAAGTGCTTTCATAATACTTGTTTATGTTTTAAGGTGGGGGGTAGGGGTGGGGGGTACAGTGAGGTGGAACGGTTATTGACCAGATTGATCATGGGAACAAATCTGCCGGTGGTAACCTTGTTTAATGATATGTTGCTGGGCTCAGCACCTGGCTGAGGCTGTGATTCCTCATCGGCTGGGGCCGCATGATGGATCGCGGCAGGAAGCTGATGGTGCAATCACTCACCGGCCGTCACTGCCACCGCACCGCCTGACACCTGTCCCTGCTGGACGTGCGGCCTGGCCGCCCTGCCCACTGGGACACGCCAGGGCCGCTCTCTCGGCCCTGCACCTTCCCTGGTAGGGCATTTCTTTCCACTTTGGGTTGATGATTTTTTCCCCCAAATAACCTGCGCCCCCCCATCACACACACACACACACACACACACACACCCCTTAGGCCTCTCATTTCCTTCCTCACACCCAAAGCTCATGAGGGTGCATTTTACCTGTGGCCAAACAGAAGATCAAGCAAGGCCTTTAAATCTGCATGTGGATTTCCTAAAGCTCCGAAGCTTCGGGAAATAGGAATCTTCAAAGAGAAAAGATAAAATCCTATTGGATCGTATTTTTCTATGGCTACTAAATGCGGCGGTGGGGTAAAATGATGCTGAGGTCCTTTGCGAGGGTGTCACACGGACCCGGAGCATCATGCTGGGAACTCCTCTGAGCTCGGGATCTGTGCTTTTCATCTTTGCATATCCAGCAGCTCACACATAACTGCTCCAAAAAATGGGTATGTGGTATGTGAAATTTGTTTCAGAAAGAACAAAATACCATCAGTGAATATTTTTACCCTGTGACTCGCTCAACTCAGTCAATCTGGAGCTCCCTGTTGCTGATCTCATTAAATCTAAACTGCTCTCTCCTGCACCAGCTAACCCCAAACACCAAACTTCATTCCTGCACTCTCCAACACGAAGGCTTGGTGCAGTCAGGGATGCTTCGTTGTTCCCATTGTCCATGCTTGTTCTTAACCTCCTGCTTGCCTTGCCTTTCCCCCTGCTTGGACTATTTTCTCCTTTCTCTCCACTTACCAGCCTTTCCAGAGCCGGCCCGGGGCCAGCTCTTATAAGAAGTATTTATTCCTCGATGACTCCAGCCTTAGTCACCTGTTATAGTAGACATCTGTTGTCTGCATCCTCATCTTTCTTTCCCTCCATCCTAAGTCCCACATGCTGTTTGGCAAGGCTTGTCTGGCAGGGCTCCGTCCTCAGCTCTAAAAGTGGGATCTGGGGACGCCCGGGTGGCTCAGCGGTTGAGCATCTGGCTCGGGGTGTGATCCCAGGGTCCTGGGATTGAGTCCCACATCAGGCTCCCCGCATGGAGCCTGCTTCTCCCTCTGCCTGTGTCTCTGTCTCTTTCTGTGTCTCTCGTGAATAAATAATTAACATTATTTAGTCAGGCAGGGGCAGGCAGACAGAAACTAAGGTTTTGCTAAAGTGCTGGGACAAAGATGTACTCTTTTCCCACACACAGACATGTAGGAAGAAGGGCTTCTGGAAAACACCCTGGGGCTGCGAGCAAGTTAGGCTTAGGATAAAGCTGACATTGCTGGAGGTAAGGTAGAGAAGCAGGACATTTGGTGATCACTGAGATCCTCAGGCCTTTCTGAGGCCAGCCCAAAGGCTATGCAGCTGAGCATTCTCCTGTGGGCTTCCATCAGTTTCTCAAGGATTCTGTTACTTGCAACCGAACACCATCTTCCTTGAACTCAGTTTGCATTTAGGATCAACAGAACCCTGCTTGTTTTGGCTTTCCTGTTCTTTGAATAAGCAACTATCCTCTCTTCAACAAAGCGAAAGATTCTCGAGGGTACCACAGACCCCTTTGGGCCTTCTTGTCTCTTCCCGACACCTTGCACTGTGCTGGTGTAGAACAGACGCTTAACACACACTCACGGTTTAATTCCTGAACGACAAACTCATCATCTCTTCAGGTGGTGGTACCTCATGCTTTACAGCTTGCCAGCTCCACTGGACTGCAGTACAGAAGTTACTGTCATCTCCAGTATCAAGAAGGAGATTTATAGGCAAAAAAAAAAAAAAAAAAAAGTGATTAAGGGCTCTCCAAGCAGATTCTCACCATACTTCTGGTCAACATACACATATTGACCAAAGCTAAGTTACGTTGCCTACTCTCTTATGGGCATTTCAATCTTGACTCAATAGCTAAAGTATTTCCCCAAAATGCCACTTGTTCTTTTTGCCAAGCAACTATCACCACTCAGACTATTTTATTTCTCCACTGTTCCCGCCTCTCTCCTACCTCCTTTGTGATCCAGGGTGAGAGGTGATCTACACAAGAGAAACAGGCTGGTAAAAGACCTTCACAAACTATGGCTGGCCAGTCAGAGACTTTAGGGCTACACAGACAGTCATCAAAAAGAGAACACCCGAACAACTACTGCATTTAGATAGGACTACTCTACACATTTGTGCTTCATGCTAGTAAAATATAGGAAAGTTTATACATTATGCATATAAGAAAGTTCGTACATTAACTCGCTTCTAAAGACTTCAACTTGAGCACATTATAATAGTCCATGAACCTAATTTAGACAGGGGTTCCCAATTTCTAAGCCTTTCTAATCAGTCTCACTTCTTTTTTTTTTTTTTAATTTTATTGGAGAGAGCGAGACAGAGAGAACAAGAGAGAACATGAGCAGAGAGGAGAAGGAGAAGCAAGCTCCCCACTGAACAAGGAGCCCGATGCGGGGCTCGATTTCAGGACCCTGGGATCATGACCTGAGCCAAAGGCAGACGCTTAACCGGCTGAGCCACTCAGGTGCCCCAGTCTCACTTCTTATATAAGAAATACCTTCTGAAAAAAAAAAAAAAAGAAATACCTTCTGATATAGAAGTTTAAAGTATAAATATTGGGGGGGGATACATTTCTGAGAAAGACCGAAACAGCTTGTGACACTTGGAGGTAGGGTTCTCAAACTTCATTGTACATGTGAGTTATCGGTGCGCTTGTTAAAATAGAGATACCTGTGCTCCCCGTTGAAGAATCTGGTTTGGGGGCTCCAGCTGGTGGGACGTGAGGTGATGCTCGTACTGCAGACTCACACTTTGTGTAGCACCGTGCTGAATCCCACTGTGCCAGGATGCCCTCAGAACAGTTGCAAGTTTACATGTTTTCAATTTTTCTGCCATCTAAGGCAAGTAGATGATACAATGATACAACTGAAAAATCACATTCCCACCTAGGTGCCTTTCACTTTATTCCATTTCTCTACACAATTTAGAATTGCAGCTCTGGTGATTTTTCTGAATTACTCTTTAGCTGGAAAGAAAATAGTAGGACTAACACTCTGAGTTTATGCATTGAGCGGAATGGACACCTATACCCTGACCTGGTTACATGTTAGTATTTGTCTTTTTCTCAGACAGGCACTTGAGCCCTATCTGTTTTGTATTCTCTATATTACTAATTATATTGCACTTGAGAAATATTCCTAGGTATGTTAACACAAGTACTAACACATCCTTTTGCCAGTCTTCATAAATTTACATGAGCACGCTATGCGCACAGTACCGCATAGTGAAGAACCAGGAGCTCTAAGATACGAAACAAAAAGTAGCCGCATTAAGATCACCTGGGAGAAAAAAAAAAAGATCACCTGGGAGTAAAAGGTATGTAGAAAAGCAAGAACTGTGGCTTTGCAACAGAGAGCTCGGTTGTGGTACGGTTTCCTTAGCTTACTCAACTAGCTTCAAGATTTATTTTTAAAGGCATTGTCCCAGCTTGCAACGAAAAGGTGCTGCAGGGGAACTGAACCTGATAACCACGTTCTGCATCCCACAGGCAAGCAGACACTGAAAGAAAAAATGGAACTACATTATTCAAGCCAATCAAAATCAATTTTTAAGCTCCAGATCTTTATATGACTTGTTTTCTTCCTTTACTCCCACCAGAGTGGCATAACGGTATTATTCTTTAAAGAATGCCAGTATGTGCGCGTGTGTGTGTGTGTGCGTGTGTGTGTGTTTTCAGAGAAAACCAGAAATGTATAGACACTTTGATTCATTGAGCAATACCTCCTGTTATTCAGAAGAAAACACTCCACTTCTCTTCCTTGAGGTGGTCTTCACCACAACCTGCAGGGAGGACGATGAAAATGTTCCCCTGCTACAGCTTCCGGCTCTTTGGCTGACTCACCTAGTGGCCACAGCAGCAGCTTCCAGTCTGCTTTTGAGCATATCATATATTTATAAAGTCAGAAAGAGGTTCATTTGTCCACTGTGTGGTATCTCATTTTGGCTTCTCAATTTTCGGGTCTATGTCTCTACTTAAATAAGATTGTCAGAAACCCAGTGTGAAAAAGACAGACCCATATTCACGTCCAATGCCAAAATTTCCTTCATTTTCTCACAAAGTTGCTGTTTCACTTAATTATAACCATTTTTCAATCTGTATCCATTTTATTTGTAAGTCATAAATGGATTTCAAAACATGAACTGGTTTGAACAGTGAACTGAAACTCACCGGTATTTGAGAAAACAGCATGTTTCTCTCTAGGTATACACGCAAGTTATTTCTTCTTGAATAAGAACCTTAACATAGTGATACTGTAATATAAAGAAGAGAACATTTTTCATTTTAAAATAATAAATGACCTACTAAAGGCACATTCTGCATCATGAGCACTTTATAACTACTGGTCTTGCACGATGGTTAACATAAAACAATAGAGTTAACTATGAATCCAGTACAGCCTAGTGTTAATTACAAAAAAAAAAGAAAAAGAAATTATATGCATTTTAAAGTTACTTCTTTATATTTTAGCATGTTAAAATGGACATCCTCATAGGTATAATATTAAAGGTCCTCCAAATAATACTTAAAATCCTTGGGGCAGTGGATGGCAAGGGTTGCTGTTTTTTAGCATTTCTCCAAATGAAACTAATGTACAATTTTTTTAAAAAGACAGTAGTTGACAATGTTTGTAGTTACATACATTATATCCATATATATATAGCAATCTACACATTTACTCAGCATTATGCTTATTTAAATAATGTCCATTAACTTTCTAGTCATTGAAATCTTACTAGAAAACATTTAAGACTTTATGCCTCTTTTCTTTTTTTATGCCTCTTTTCATTCCAATTTTTACAAAAATAAGAAAATGCAATATAAATTACCTTTTATCAATATAGCTTCATAAATGTTGTTACATAAACATTTACCCCAAATGACTGATATTTGGGCCATCAGATTTTTAAACTGCTGTATTATGCCAGATTGTTGCTATATATAATAAGGAAAATACAAAAACAAAAATTCTTTATAGGTGCAGGCCTCTTTTCTAGAAAGAAATTTATCTGCTAAAGTATATATATATATATATACTTATAATTTGCCGGCTAAGAAAAATACACTAAGGATAAATTGATGCTTGAGAACATAATTTAGTTGGCAAATTTTTAGGAGAAATTTAATATTGTTTGCTATCATTTTGAAATTCAGATGTGTTGATAATATTCTGGTGTCCAGAAACGTGAACATTTTAAAGGCCATTTCATTCTCCACTCCTGTGTTATCATTTTAATCAATATATCAAGCTGCATAAAAATCACAAGGAAAAATATTAAAGCATTGCAGTAGGTGCACGAACATCTGTGGACATCATTGAAAACCACTTAATAATCCCAATGAAAGAAGTTTTACATTTTAAAATCTGAGACCTCCTTATGCAAATCATTTTGCCTTTAGCCATTTCAAAAAGAAATGAAGGACCTAGAGGATTTTACAGTTTTACATAACACTGGTGAGATGGTTGTCAACTTTGATCTTACATTAATTAGTTAAGATCTTGACTGATCATAGCAAAAGCAAACTAAAAAATCTGGTCCCCAGTTAAAATGAAATACACCTACGACCTATAATGATGAAAATTTCTGCTTTATCTGTGATATTCTCCAATATTTGGCATATTATTGAAGGGCATATGATAACATAATTCATTGTCTAGTAAAGTGATTCACATGATCTAAGTACATTTTTAAACCTTATTATATAGACATCAATCTCAATATTAGGTTGTTGTATACTTAAGCCATTGGGGGTATAAATCAAACCTGTTTGGGGCTTTTTTGTGTGTAAAGACTAAGATTTGGAGAAATAGCTTTATACACTTTAACACAATCATGGGAAATTAGGTTGTAGCTGTACTTCTATAATGTGTCAATTTAAATAAAACGAAATGCATTGTGTTACAATTCGGGGTTTTGCTTTGTTTCTTCCCCCAGCATAAAGTTTATGCTAAGATAAAGCTTAAGCCTATATTTGACTTTTAGAAAATATGACCTTTCTAGTATATACGAAGAACTAAAATTTAAAACTCACTAAACAGCCAATCCCTGCAAAGAATTTCCTTTTCCCTACAGGTAGCATGAAATGGAGCCCAAATGACAGGACCCCATCTGAGCCTCCCCAGCTCCCCCAGTCTGCACAAACCCACTCTATCAATCATGGCAGGATAATGCATAGTGGTTGCACCTGTGACAGGAAATGATTGAGTGCTGAACACAGGGCCGGCTTCGCCTGTCGCTTTGTGCATTTGTATTTCTCCAGGGCCGGTTTGAGAATTTTCAGAACTTGGGGGCGGGGAAGGAGGGATTCCCATTGTATTTTGAAAAAGAAATAATAATGCATTTTGATGATGAAGACATAACACAAAAGAGAAATTAGGCAGCACAATGGCCCGGTCCGCTCAGGTGTGCGAGAGCACCGGTGCAGCACACGATGCAATATTATTAAGCTGTAATTTAGTTTAGATAAGTAGAGGATGCTGACCATGGCCATTCTTTGGGAGATGTCTTACTCACCCAGTCGCAAAACAGACGTTTGTTCCCTTACGATCACATAAAAGAGAAAGAACAAAAGGTCAAGGCTCACCTATTGTCCAAAAAGACTGTATAATATAACCTAATTTAGGATAGCAGAGAAAAAAAATTTTTTTTTCACTTTTCAAGCTCTTCTGCAGTTTTTTTTTTTTTATTTTGGAAAACTGATTTAATGTCATAATCTTGTTATTTAAACGGTTTGAGTAGGTGCCGTAACGTTAAGAATTTGAAATTACAGTACGTACAGTTTGGATACATTTCTGCTAACTCCAGCCATTTATTGAAAACGTACATGTGGTGGAAATATATTTTCAAGTGCCTATTTTACAACATTCAATATTTCAGTTGATCCATCTGCGTAGCACCAGGCATATTTTCTATCACGCAAATAGAAAATATTGATAATGTATTGGGTCCATTGTTCACGTAATTCGAGTTTGGGTTTCTCCAAAGGACTAAATGAACACTTTTGTTGCAGATAATAAGCGCACCTGTTAAAGGATGTTGGAGGGCAGGGAATAACCAAAAAGTTAAAAAAAAAAAAAAAAAAAAAAAGGCCACCCCACTAAGGGAAAACTCTCCCCACCATAGGGCAGGAGGGAAAATCAGAACAATAAAGACGCCAAATCTGGATGCGTGGACTCAGTTTCCCCTGTTGGAGGGTACACGTGCGTCCCAAGGGCCTTTCTCTGCAGCGCAGGACCTCGCCCCGCGCTGACGCTTGTAAGACGTCTTGTGGCCGAGGGAAGACTGCCCGGGGCTTGTCGTTTCCTAGTGGCATCCTTGCCTCCTGCCTTCCCCCAAATGCGGGCGAACAGGATCCCAGGGAAAAGCGGGGATCGCTGCAGGGCTCGCGGCTCCCGGGGCGCGGGCTCCCCCGTCCCGTCCGGCTCATTGTCTCCAGGCCGGGGAACCCTCTTCGCGGCGCCGCCCGTCTTGGTGGACGCAGCCGGAGGGAGCAAAGTTGCATGGCGGGGACACACGGAGGCCGCTGATTAGGAAAGGGGCGGCGGGGCCAGTGACTCGCTCCGGGGTTCCCGGGCCGCTCGCAGCCCAGCGGGTGGAGGCGGGGGCGGCACCGAGTACCGCGCGGGGCGCTCCGGGCCCCGACGCGATTCGCCCCACGGCTGCTGCGGCCAGATGTGCGCGCCCCTGGCGGGGGAGGGGGAGGGGGGACGGGAGGTCTGGCGGGCCCCAAGCGGGGGCAAGGCGGGCTGCTCGCTCCTCCCCCGCCGCTCGCGCACAGTCCCCGGCAGGGGGCCCGGGGGCGAGCCCCGGACGGTCCCGGCGCTCCGGGTGAGGGTCCCCCCATCCCCGCCGCCCGGAGGTCGCAGCTCCCGCCCGCCCCCGACCCGGGGAGGGGGGTGTCCCCTGCACCTCTGCACCCCTGCACCCCTGCACTCATGCACCCCTGCACTCCGCACCCCTGCAGCCCTTACACCCTGCAGCACTTACACCTTGCACCCCTTGCACCCTGCACCCCTTACACCCTGCACCCTTGCACTCTGCACCCCTTACACCTTGCACCCCTGTACTCTGCACCCCTGCACCGCTGCAGCCCTTACACCCTGCACCCCTGCATTCTGCACCCCTGCACTCTGCACCCCTTGCACCCTGCACCTTGCACGCCGCCCCAGCTCCGCAGCGCAGGTGGTCTGCGGGCTCCCCGGCTGCCCGGCCTTGCAGGTGCTGGGGGCCGGGGTCGGTGGTGCAGCCGCGCGCCCCTGCCCGCGTCTTTGGGGGGCTCCCCTCCACCCCCGGCGGGGGGCCCGGGAAGGCGGGGGCGCCTGGGACCCGCTCCTGGAGGGGGCCGCGCTGTCCCGCGTACCCCGTCCCGGCGCAGCGCCCGCCACCTCCGCGCGCCCCGGGGTCCCCGCTCCGCGCCCCACGGCCCGGGAGCCTGCCTTCGATCGCACGGTCACACATAAATCACGAGGTTCAAAGAAACCTCGCCTGCCCCCCACTCCTCGGCCAGGAAGGGAGGCCGCGGAGACAAAAGGCGGAAAGGAGACGCCGAGCCACTCCTCGGTGGGCGCCCCCCTCGGCGGCGGGGGCGCGCGGGGCGCGGGGAGCCGAGCGCGGAAGGACGGACATCTGGGGATCCGACCAGATGCTGAAGCTTTGTCTTGTCCTTCAAAGTTCGGCTGCCCTTGAAGTGATTTGTCAGGCGGCCCACGGGTGACAGGGAGGATGCTCGGCGGGGGCGGGGCGGGGCGGGGGGGGGCGCCCGGTGACCCCCGGCGCCCGAGGAGAAGGAGAGACGGGCCGCGCGGGGCCGGGGAGGGGGCTGCTTGCAGGGAGAACGCGGAGACGGCGGCGAGCAGGAGGGGACGCGCTGCAGGGGGAGGCAGGGGGCCGGGGAGGGGAAGGCGGGAGTGGGGCGAAGAGCAGAGCAGGCGGGCCGGGGCAGCACGGAGGCAGCCAGCCAGGCTTCTAGCAAAGGGTGCACATCCCCTAGTTTAGGAAAAGTGGCTTTGAGCTACCCCCCCCCCCTCCTGTTCTTTCCTTTTTGCCCGCCAACCGCTGAACTGATTAGACTGTAATTAAGGCCATAAAGCCCTCAGATTATCCACCTGTTTATTCACTAAAGTCGGGGTCTCATCAAGCAAATTAGCTGCTTCCAGGCTACACATTGGGCCTCGAGCTTGCCTGATTAATGAAGTTTATTGGGAGCTGTTAAAAGCATTAACTGGAGAAAATCTCAGCAATTCGTCATATTTAAGGGATGGAAATTAAATCTTGCTATGCAAATGAGAAAAAAAAATTTTAAAACCATCTTTAGGGGTTACTATCTGCATATTATTTTTCCTCTAAAACTCTGGCCAGGATATAGGCATCAGAACACAAAGCATTATTTGGACTTCAGGTTATGGGGCATATTCACTGCCCTCCTTCCTTGGCATTATGATGCGGAGTGAAACAGAAAACAGCAGAACACAACTGTTCCCAAGGCAAAGAGATTTTTGAAGACCCCCAACCGCAAAGCCAAGCTCCGGGAGAAACCCCAACTTTTAAATTAAAGTTAATGTGTCCATCCACAGAAGGAGATTTGGGAGTGGTCTTTCAGGGGGTTTAACGTTTGGTTTGTGGGAAGTCGACAGATAACTCTTCTAAACTGGCCACAGGAAATGTTTCTGTACCCAGTGTTTGTAATCATAACCAGCGCGGTTCTTTGGATGTGTCTGGGAAGATGGGATTAAGAAAATAAACCAGGGAAGCAGGAAAAATAGAACCAAGTGGAAAGAGGAAATGTAGTGCAAATTGAGAACATAATCCAGAATTTGTAAAGTACAGGTTTACTTTAGGCGGTGCTTGGTGATATCTGTTGCCAGACAAATGTTTATTAATGGTTGTAATTATAGAAGTGAAGGGAGAGTGATTTCAGGATATTAGTGATTTTGAAAAGGGAGAAATCCTCTCTACAAGAGTAACAAAAGTCCATGTATAGATGTCTTCCATTTCAACAAGATATTAAAAATAAAAGTGTGCGATGGATACATTTTTTAGTTAACATAAAGCTTGTTGTAATGCAAATCTGTCAAGATTTATCTTTACATTTTCTCTATTTTTTTTTTCCAGAGACATTTTAAGTCTTGGTGCAGTTTGAAATGTTTGCTTGACTAGTACATTATATGTTTGTTTAAGGATAATGTTGTGTGTTTTATAATTCCAGCAAAACGTGATATATTAGAGTATATAAAATTTGAAAATATGAGATAAAAGGGACAGCCAAGGCTAATAGAAAATTAGACATTTTTAAGAATATTTATCTCATCATAATAGTCACCTCTTAATGGATTCAGTCCTAAAATAATAGATTTTTATACTTATTCTTACTAATATTGTCCTTCAAAATTGATCTTCCAGATAATTCTAAATTTTTTATTTTAAAAGCTTAAAGTGTTGAAGTTTATTATTTTTTTGCTCCATAATGAAGTCATTTATAGTCAGCTAAAGAAAGTAATGATTTATATTGATATTTCTGTTTTAAAGGTTCAAAAAATTCCAGTGTATATATCCCTCCCCTTTGGTGGATAGAATATATATAGCTTTATGAAACCAAAAACATATAAATGTAAATTTGAAGTCTAGAAAATTCAATAATGCTCAAAAGCATAGGTAACCTTGAAATATAGTCTTCATTTGTCTTAATCTTTAAAAATCTTTAAATTGTTTACTGTCTTCCCAAAATTCCAATATATTCTAAATATGAACCACAAAAACCTCTTTTGTTTTTGCTAATACTATGTATTACATCATTTGCCTTATAACATGATTATTTTGTAACAAATTAATTAGACCTTTTTATTTAATATTGAAAATGAAATAATCATTTAAAATAGCTTTGGTTAATGACTAAAAATTCTTGATAAATGTATCTGATACTGCCTATTGAATTCTTTAGAATGCATTTTATACTTATATACTAATTATTTAATATACTTATATACTAATTCATTAGTATATAACTAATATTAATCAGCATATAACTAATTATTAAGGGGTTGTTTGGGGAAAAAGCATATATGTAATACATTTTTGCTAATGCAAGTACAGGTTTAAACAAGACTCAGTACTCTAGAATTCTGAAGTAAGTTAAAGTACAATTATGATTTGTACTGAAAATTGGTCATTTATTAAGACAGCTTTATTTTTAATATCTGACTTAAATATATGAATGAGAGGAGAGAGACAAGTAAATTCTCTGAAGGTAATTAAAAAAAAACATCTTGCTACCGACAAAATTTTAGAAAATATTTTGTCTCACATTTTTAAGATCAAAAAATTTGTAAATGATATTATACTGATCCCGGAGTACTTGTCATCATGGTATCATGTGTATAACAGTTCATTTAAAATATGCATAGTTTTGTACAAGGATAATTTGCCTTTAGAGTGTACAGTCATAGAGAGTGGGCTTCTGAGCTACTAACTAATGGGTATCAATTATTATCATTTGTATTTCTGATCTCTAGAGTGGTGTGGATAAAGAAGGTCAAAATGGTCCCTGATGAAAAGAAACTTTTAAAACGTTTGGAAAAGTTAATGAATTAGATTTCCCTGCACTTGAAGATATTAGGATTGGGAGATCAAGACTCCCATCAGCCAAATCAAGAATATTCACAGTTGACAGGAAAACTCAAAGTTTCTTTTTTTCCCCACCAGAGAAATGCCCTCCCAAGCTAGTGGTGGTGATTCACAGGAGCGATTATATTAGCTTAAAGAGTAGGTTTCAGAAGCAATAAACTTTAAGTACACTCAGCCTAATTTCTGTTGTATTTATTTTGTGTAGCTCTTCTTAAGTGCTTGAGAATGCTTCTTGTAAAAATATCCCTTTCATTTTATAAAACATGTTTTCTGCTGTGGATAAAATTACGATGTTCATAAGCCATAATTATTGTTTTTTATCTCTGCAACAATAACGAAAGTTCAATGAAATGAACAAAACTGGAAGAGATGTGCAACACTCCCCTTCTTCCCTTTATAGCCTTTAAGTGATTTATGAAATAAAAATGCTACTTCGGTTTGCCTTTAATAACCAATATTTCTTTCACCAATTAGTCTCTGTCCTCTTACATATTCAAACCATTAGGATATAAAAGAAGCTCTCTCCATGTGTTCTTTAAGACCTACTTGTTTTCTTTTATCGAGGCCTCCAAAAAATGGACAGTGTTCTGATGCATAGATTATGTGATCAATTGGTTTTAAGTATATATTTGTTTTTTATAGAATAGTATACGAAATAAAGAAATATGGAATACACCTTTAAGGAGAAGCCAGCATGTCCATAATATTCAGCAAGTACATTTTAAAATGCCACATTTCATAATTTGGAGTTCTTAGAACTGAGAGCTTCTCCATAGACACTGACTTAAATGTTAGAATTGACAGTTGAAAACTGTGTTTTAGTTCCTTCAGTCCTGTAAAATTACTAATGGAAAAATAAGTGCAGGAGATAATAAAGTTGATAATATTTTCATTCTCAACTATGCTAATATTGCTCAAATGAAGTATGTTTCATTATTTTATATTTCTAGGGCAACCTTTTGAGTCTAGAAAGGTCAGTACCGGGTTTTTATTTTGATACATGATATGACCTAATTCTTTCATTTGTTGCAGAAATCCAAAGGGGGTAGAGGGTGCCTTTCTCTTTCCTTCTTTTCCTTTCATTCTTTCTTCCTTCTTTTCTACTTTCCTTCTTTCATTCTGTCTTCCTTTCTTTGATGTAAATCTAAATTGCAACAGCTAAAATGCCTTCCCATAATTGTAATGAGATCAGTGGGTTTTAAGTATGAAATGAATCAATTATTGTAAGCAGAGCCTCTGCGTAAATCACTGAATGCCAAACCAACCTCAGGATTATAAAATGAATCTTTGACAAGTATTCAAGGTTTCAGCATAGTCTCAATAATGAGGATTAAGTACTTACTATCAAGTGAAAGCAAAGTTTTATTCACTTACTAAGGAATATGTGCATATTCATTAAAAGAGGTCAGATTGAATGAGGCTTTAAAAAAAAAGGGCATCTAGTAGCAGCATTAAAGGTAAAAAATTGATGATAAATATGCCTAGTTTATGGTAAAAAGGGGAGGATTCCAAGAGCATATTTCATGAAATGGCTGTATGTTTGTGATTGAGAAATAGCTATAGAAACAATGAAAAATAACAAGTGGCTTTTATATTTTCGTTTGTATCAAACTTTAAAAATTAAAAAGAAAATCTAAAGATTATCATAAAAGAAATCAGGACTACCCATTGTCAGTTTTGCAGTTCTTGGAACATGGTATCTTTGACTGGCAAGAACAATGGAATGTAAAGTTGTACCAGAACTGAAGACAGAGAGAAACATTAACTTCATTATTTTTGATACCCTGTCAAGAGCAGTGTTTCCCAGCAGGGTAGGGAGATCCCGCTCAAATAAGATAATTCTCTTGTGCACACATTCCGACAGTCTCTTTTCGTTTTCTTTCCTTTCATTTCAGACAACTGTCTTTTGTTAATTTGCTGTAACTAGTTGTGTAGTAACTTTATAATTTACCATTGTAAATGGCAACCCAGAAACAAACTATAGTGGCATATTTATGTGTCCTTAACAATTTACTAACATACTTTAATGCTTATGCTTACTATAGCATTTATGTGTCTTAAAAAAAAAACATTTTGAATGATCCAAACAGAATATATTTTTTCTGTATTATCCTGTTCCAATTACACACTTATTGAAAGTATTTAGGTTCTATATTCCATAATATTGGATAGTAATTAAATTTAAATTCTAAATGACACATAAAAACTGTAGTACCAAAGTTTTGATTATTTTTACATTTTGTTTCTTATACTATATTTCTAGTTAAGCATTTCTGGCATTATATAGAGAAAAGATGTGATTTAAAAAAAAAAACATGGAATGAAGTTTTATACTAGATCATTTCAATATCACAACAATTTATAACTTGCCCACAGGATAAATGCATATTTTAGTAACTTTTAGTCATTTGGCCATTGTATATACAACATACAAAGAAAGTATAGTATTCTGATGTTTAATTTTTGCCAGTTAAAATGCTAGATATGCTAAATTATGCTTATTTCTCTAGTGAGAAAATTAGGAATTTTGGCATAGATGTTGTTGATATTTGTGAGAAAATAACACCTTTGTAATAGTTACATTTTATGTGAAAAAACATAGTACTTAAATAGCATTTTCCCACTCCGTTGTTGTTATTGTTTTATCAAAAACAAACTGTATTTCGATATTCTTAAAATTCAGTTTTCCATTTTTCTATATTTTGCTTCAAGAACAGAATCTCATTGCTTTGGCACTTATGTATGTCATTTTAATTTTAAGGCTAAGAGATCTAGCATTGATGTGCATGTATAAATGTAGATACTGCAAAATAAATACAAAACTCACAAGAGTGAATTGAAGAGGAATACTTACATAGAAACTGCCTGAAACAGCTATAATCAATGTCTGCAAATTCATATTCAAAGACAAGTTTTTAAGTCGTGTGCAGAAGTTGAAAGAGAGATGATTTCGGAATAGTGAACATTTACAAATAAAAAGATAACGGTGAGTCCTATGCAATGAAGGAATTTAAATCTGCAGTGAAAGTCTGACATCTGGTGGTAAGAAGGAGGAGCGTCAGGAAAGAAGGAAGCTATTGTAAAGCACCTCCTGGCTGTTAGAGGACAAAAAAAGCAAATTAAAAACGAAAAGAAATCCTTTTATTTTTTCTTTTAGACATTTTACAGGTCAATTCACCTCCTCCTAATGATTTTACTGGAATTCCTGTTTTATGTTTATATTTCTTAAATACTGTTTGTATTAAAGATTTTTTTTTCAAGAGGATCAAATATTGTTCAGCAGTTGTTTCCAAAACAATAATGATCATGTATTTAGAAATAGTTTAATACTTGTAAAATTGATTTATAGAAAGTTAACTTTGCATCTTTAGAATCAAAATGATACCTTCCTAAATTTTCCCAGTGAGCAAATGAAACATTAAAAATTCACAGAGAAATTTGGTTATTTTAAACAAAGATCAAGAGTGATAACAAAAGGATATTAAGCCTTCAATAGAAAGGTAATCCTAGTTCCTAGTACACATTAAAAAGATTATTCACAGGACAAAGCTATTGATAAGTAATACCCTCTGTGCCCAGAATACCATTTTTTAAATTAAAATAGTCCAAAAGAATCACCAGGTTGATACAAAAAACTAACACCCACTACAATGGAATATGTTTTACTGTATGAAATTAATTTCTCCTCAATTATGCAAAAATAATTACAATAACAATTTAAAAATAAAATTAGTAATACTAATATTTCATAAAGTAGATTTTTTAAGGTCTTTCATCTCATCATTTTATTATGTCCCTCAAATAATTTTTTAAAAACAGTACCATACCAGAATAACACAAAGCTTTTATTTTGACTGTTACATTTCAAAAACCCAAACTAGGAATTAATGCAGCATTCGGTATCTGCTTCTGCCTATTTAAAATGGAATGAGGTAGCAGGAGAGGAAAGCTTTTGCGTAATTTATATTCCTTAAAATATTTGACCAAACAGTGTGAACATTGTTAGTGGTTTTCAAACCATATCCTGGTAATTGCTTCAAACCCCCATTTTGCTCAATGTACGAAAGCAAAGTTTTGTTCTACACTGATTGTTTTTGTTTTGCCTTTTTGATGTCTTCTTCCAAGAGGCAGTTGAATGCTCAGAAGAGGGAATATTGCTGATACATGGAAAGATCCCTGTCACAGTAGCATATCATAAGCCCTTCTGTACTGGCAAAGAAGCAACAATCTCATGAGATCAGTGTGTGCTTGTTCCGAGTTTCCCCAGGGCTTTAAATTAAATTAGCCTATAGGGTAGATGGTCATACAAGGTTGGTCACTGGCCTTCCTCATTTGTGCCATTTGCACAGTGCAGGAGATTGAATTCCTAGTCGATTGTGAATTTGCTGGATGAACTTTCAGGAAGATATTTGGTGTATTCAGGAACACAGGAAGGACCCCCCACACCCTGCAATCAAAGGCACAAAATCCTTTCTATTAATTTATTCGTGAAAAGTTGAAATTCCCACAAATTGAAGAGCGTCTTGAAAGAATTTTTAAAAGTGAGAAACATTTTTACCAACAACACAAAACATTGCTCTGTTCTTATAGCACAGGTCATTTTAGGAATGCTCATCAAATACTAGAAACCTGGGTGCTTTTTTTTTCCTTTAGAAATATTTCTTTGTATTCTATATTAAATAATTACTGTTAGCAATTATGTTATGTATCAACACTCTCTCTCCAAGTGTTCTGAAGATAGGAATTCCTTCTTAACAGAGAGTTGGGAATAAGTAATCCAATTAATTTCAAAGCATTTTAGAATAAAAACAACGCAATATGTCCATTGATAAATGTTGGTATTCACTTTCCTCATAAAAACACCCGAATTTTATTTTTCATAAAAATTAATATATTTTTGTTCCAGAATACATTTTTATATTTTTTTATAAATTTATTTTTTTTTGGTGTTCAATTTTCCAACATATAGAATAACACCCAGTGCTCATCCCGTCAAGTGCCCCCCTCAGTGCCCATCACCCAGTCACCCCCACACCCACCCCACCTCCTCTTCTACCACCTCTAGTTTGTTTCCCAGAGTTAGGAGTCTTTCATGTTCTGTCTCCCTTCCAGAATACATTTTTAAAAAATATTTATTTATTTGTTTGAGAGAGAGAGAGAATGAGAAAGGGGGTCGGGGAGAAAGGAGCAGAGGGAAAGGGAGAGAATCTCCAGCAGACTCCCTTTCTGACCTGAAGCTCCATCTCATGACCCTGAGATGATGACCTGAGCCGAAATTAAGAGTGAGAGGCCCAACCGACTGAGCCACCCAGGCACCACCCCCCAATATACTTTCTGAAGGGTCTTCAAATGAGAATGAGGAGTCTATCTTCACTCCTAACACCCTAGCTACCTACGACAATATGAGTTCTCTCCTTAGTTGCCCAAGTCCAAGGAAAAAGGATGATATCAATTTCTGCTGGCCTTTAATTTCTCACTGGCTGGCACATAGTAGGATTTCAATGATTTTTTAAAATGAATAAATAAATAATAAATAAATGCAAGATACTTTCCCTCCCCCCCCAATATCAGTTATTTCCTCCTAAAAGAGAACATAAAATTCCAATACACAGCTATCCATGTTTGAGAGAAAACAATAAGATAAATTATTACAATAAACAGTCAACGTTAAGCGTGAAGTCTTTGGAGATTCTTTTCTTTGGACCAAAAAAATGAAAGAGATGAGAATCAAAAATCACAAAGCTTCACAATTAAGCAATCCTCTGGGTCCATGTTGTAGAAGTAGGTACGTGAAATAGATAACGTTTTAGCCGCTAATATCTGCATTGATAATGTTTATACAGTGAGATGCCATCTGCTACATGAACATTTGCACATATTAATGGGCCCTGAGCTTGCAATAATATATTTTACATGCAGAAGCATGTCAGAAATTTGTAACAGATCAAATATGTGTGCCTGTAATAGACATTCCATTATCATGTTAACCATAATTTGAACATTTGGTTTTCTGATGATTTTACTGTAAAATTATATATTTTTAGAGCCCTCTTAATTTCCACATCTTTCCAAATCACTCCTGACATTATTTTTCCCTTTGATTATATCCTATGATATTTACTCCCTATGCTTCTCATTTACCATCCACGACCCTATTTTACTATTTAACTATTTCATTAATGACATAGTCGTCTTTCCTAAATGGTTGTAAGTTATCCAGATGATGCTGTGTGTCTGCCCTCTGTGGCATCCCCATAATATAGAAAACCAGGGTTTTCAGAGACAGTGTTAACTTTTGAAGTGCCAGCAATAACTATATCCTGGATATTTGTTTTTATAGAAAAGCTACTAAAATGTAATACAGATTGTGTGAGACATAAATGTTTTCTTGTTTGCTGGCTCATCTAATGCTATCTGGCCCTGACCCTAGTCATTCCTTGTAAGTTAACCTAGCTTTTTTTTTTTTCTTCATAGCACTAACCACTATCTAAAACTAAATTATCAGGAATTTTTTTTTTTTTTTACTTATTAAGCAACTCCTTCAGTAGATCTTTCCTTTATTTTAATATTTTGTTTAATTATTGGACAGATTTAATTATTGGAGAGAGAGGGGCGGGGAGAGAGCAAGAGAGAAAGAGAGAGAGAAAGCATGAGCAAGGAGGAAGGGTAGAGGGAGAGGGAGAAACAAACTCCTTGCTGAGCAGGGAGCTGATGCAGGACTTGATCTCAGGACCTGAACCAAAGGCAGACACTTAACTGACTGAGCCACCAGGGGCCCCACTTCAATAGATTCTAAGTTCCATGAGGACAGGGACTTTTCTTCCTTAATTAAGGCTGTATCCTCAATGGCAAGGGCTATGTCTGCCTATACTAGGTGCTTAGTAAGTGTTAATTTTTCTTATCCACTCTATTGAGAATTGACACCTTACTAGGATTAGATTCTTAGTGTTAGACGAAATTTAGGGTTTGTTCAATCTCACTGTCCACCCAGGACAAGAATTCATTCTATAATATCGCTAAGTTATACTCATGTGGTTTCTGCTTATATTTTCATTACCAGAGGCTCATCACATATTAAGGCAACCTGAGCCATTATTGCCAAGCTTGTGTTTGTAAAAAGATCTTTCTTGTAATGATGTGAAACCTGTTTTGCTGATACATCCACACCAGATCTAGTTTTGCTCTATGGAACTATAGAAACAGGGTGATTTCTACATAACTCCTCTTCCACTATGGACACACACACACACACACACACACACACACTTATTTTCCTCTGAACAAACAACTAACATTGTTCGTTCATTCTGCGAGGTGTGCCAGACAGGAACAAACCCTGTTTTCATGTCCATGTAGTCAAATGGGAGAGACAGATAATTAAACACATTATGTTCATAACACATGTTAAACACAATGCTTGAGTAGGAACTACAAGATCAAAAAGAACCAAAGTAAATCTGGACCCAAAGAGAGGTGGCCCCAGGTTGTGCTGATTCAAACAGATGTACAGTGTAATACCTTCCTGCATCTCCCCCTAAGATATATGTTACTTAGAAACATTTCTGAAATTGGATTTGTGGTTTTTTTCTAGATATGGTAATAAAGCAAGTATGGCTTCAACAGAGTCACATGATTAGAGGAAATTCTACCAAAAAGAGCACATTATATTTGGCTTAGTTACATACAAGATGGGATGTTACCATCACCTAGAATTTCATTTTGTTCTAATTTTTCTATGGTATTTTGAAAGATTGAATTGGCTTTCTAAACAGGGTTTCATATTTTTCCTCGTAAAATAAAGTGTGATTCTCATGAAGAATCTTGTGTGTTTCTAGAAATTGCTTATTTATTTATTATTTATTTATTTATTTATTTACTTATTTACTTATTTTAAGGATTTTATTAATTTATTCGTGAGAGACACAGAGAGGGAGAGAGAGGGAGAGACACAGGCAGAGGGAGAAGCAGGCTCCATGCAGGGAGCCCGACATGGGACTTGATCCCGAATCTCCAGGGTCAGGCCCTGGGCTGAAGGCGGCGCTAAACCACTGAGCCACGGGGGCTGCCTTATTTATTTATTTATTTATTTATTTATTTATTTATTTATAAGAGAAAGAGGGAGTGAGTGGGGTGAGAGCCAAAGGGAGAGAATCCCCAGCAGACTCAGCACTGAGTACCAAGCCTGCCCAATGGGGGGCTCAATCTCATGACTATTGAGACCATGACCATGAAACCAAGAGTCGGACATTCAACCAACTTAAGCCACCTACACACTTCAAACTTGCTTATTTCTAATATATACTTCTAATTTACTATAATTTTTTCTTTTTAAACATTTAGATCATTAATCAAATGCCTAACTTCGTCAAATAATGTATGTCATCGACCATATCATATGAAGTTGTTGATCCTAAAATTTTGAATGCAGATGCTTGGATGTTATGATATATGCTTATAACCAGACTTAATCAGGGTGAAAATTTTTTGCAGGGTGAAAATTAACTGCTGTTATAAATATTTGCTTTAAAAAATCTTTCCCTCACATTTGTTGCTTACTTCCAGTCTTAACATTTTTGGTTTT
Source organism: Canis lupus baileyi (assembly GCF_048164855.1). Classification (NCBI taxonomy): domain Eukaryota; kingdom Metazoa; phylum Chordata; class Mammalia; order Carnivora; family Canidae; genus Canis; species Canis lupus. Next base: position 10,689,296 of record NC_132875.1, on the reverse strand, counting down.
AACTATGCGTGATAATTCTTGTTACTGATACTGAAACATACTCTTTTCACAAACTCACATTTCTTTCACCATTATTCTCTTGTAGTCTTTCACTTTCTGAGCTTAGTCTGACCCTTGTTATGAAGTCCAAGTGATCCTGGAGCAGCAGAGAAAGAAAAAACGACTTCCTTAATTCACCAACTGGTGATATTTGTAGTACAGTGATATCTATCATTATGTTTTACTATAATTTGCTAAATGCTATTGAATTTAATAAAATATGTATCACATTAGTATAATCTCTTAAAAATCAGCATTCACATCTTTATTAAATCTAGCAAGAGATTTTATTATTAAGTCTGTAATGGTTGATGGCCAAATAAAGATCTGTTAAACTCTTTTAATTAAATGTATTACTCTAAAAATGTGGTAAATCCTGATATAAAATAACATGTTCAGCAGTAAATGATAGAAACCTTAATTCAAATTGGCTTATCCAAGAAGGATATTTATTATCTCAAGAAACCCAGAAGTCACAGATCTGCAAGGATTGCTTGCGCTCTACTCCTTGTAATCTCTTGGGTCTGTCTCATTAGTGGGTTGACTTCATCCCACACTATATCGCCAGATGGCTCAAGCCATTACATCCAGACACAGCAAAGTCTAGAAAGGGCAAGATCTTCCAGTGAATTCTTAGTTTGAATGAAAAACCCTTTCATTCAACAATTATTTATTTAGCATCTGATAAATACCAGGCCAATAGCCTAAGGGTTTGAAATCCTTGAAGTGCTCCTAGCAAAACAGACCTCACCTTCTATTTCACTGGACGGAAGTGGGTCACATGGCACCCTGGAGCTGATCAACGGACAAAGATATAAGATCATGATGACTGACTGATATTCAATCCAAGGTATTTCAGGGAAAACATCACTCTTCCCTAAATCATGTAAGAAAGGGATAATCAGTTGAACAAACTGGGGCTTTGCTACCACGCATCCAGTGGAGGAAAGGATATTCAGTAAGCAACGAACAGTGTCTGTCAAGAGCACTTATGAGAATATATCGTTATTCAATTTGTGAAGACTGTACTATAATGTAGAAGCATCTTGGTACATGTTAGATGAAATAATCAGATTTTTTTTAAGTATATATAAAGTTATCAGAACTATATTTTAAAAAATCTTGGCATATTCAATGACTAAATAGCAACACTAACATGCTGGCAAGATGTGGCCTGTAATTTGGGTGCTAGAACTATTGGTATATTTGCATGTTCTATTTATGTTTCCACTTTTCCCCTAAATCTTCTTTGATGAGCCTGTGCCTCTTTAAGTAGTTCTTTAAATAATAAATAATTTCTTGTGAACTGTGTCCACTTACATTATCTATTACCTAATCTCGATCAAATAAAACAAATTTATGAAGCCCAGAGTTTCCCAGCCTCAGATCTTGGTAATGACATTGTTTTTATTTTTTTCTGCTACTTCCAGCACAACCAAGGGACAAGCAATTTTCAATAGAAAAATAGAAAAATCTGTTTCAAGAGGGAAAGAACTCCCTTGCCAAGAATCTGTAGGTCAATGATCAGGAATTTGTGATATTTTAGAGTTTGAATATTTACCAAAGATGATTGTAAATTCACTAAATACAAAAACAGGCCAACAAGCAGAACTCACTACCGTATTTGTTCCAATTAGCTGGAATTATTGACATTTTATGTTTTAAAGATCAACAATAAACTGTTTTATGCTAAAAATAAAAAATAAACAAAATAAATTCACTAAATACATACTTTTACCACTCTACTTGGTTTTGGGTAACGTTAACCTATCTTCTGTTTGAACTAATTAATTATTCACTGAAAAATCTGTTTTTACAGTATTAAGAGAAATAAGAATCTTTTCTTCAGGCATCTATATTATGATATCCCTGGAGCCTACTAACATTAGGCCTAGAAGTAAATCAAATACAGTCCATATATCTTTCTTTTCCTTTACTCTTTCATTTCCATTTTCATGGAGACTCATGTCTGAGCGGCTAATTATGACCACCCAGGCTGTTGGAAGACACACATTCTCTTGGGAAGGAAGACTCTGTGGTGGAAAGGAAGCAAGCTTGCTCCCTACCACTGTGAGTAGGATAATTCACGAGATGCACTCAGTAAGAAGTGTTTGCAAGCTTAGGAAAAAAAGATATCATAATTTCTCAGTTGCACAAACATACCTATATTCATTAGCAGAGCTCAACGAAAGACCTTGAATAAGTAGTTATGGGAGATGGAACATGCAGTGACTTGCTTTTTGAAGGTGACCACCTATGACACAAACTCTCACAACAAACATAAATTGATAAGCACTTGCTTGTATCTGAAGGACGGAAGCCCACATCGAGTTGTAGAGATATGCTAGCCGTTGACCTCTCAAACTGTTTGCAGGAACACAGTGAGCACTGCTTTTTCCTATCAGTTTGACACCTAAACAGCTCAGAGCTGGTAGGATTCTTCATCAATCACCTTGATCACAATGGCTGTATGGACAGGGAATTTAGGAGAGCTGATCTGCTCTGTCACTTTGGGCTATGGGAAGAACATTGTTCTTTTTTTTTTCTTTCTTACTTTTCTTTAGGCTATCTCATCCATCAACTGAACTGCACCACAATTGAGACCTAAAACTAAAAAAACACATATAATGACACTTGGCTAAATGATTGGGCTCTGCTAAACCCACAAGGAATCAGGTTAACCATTCTGTTTGATTTAAAGATCAGTCCCCTGGTTGCTAGATACTCACGTAAACAAATGAATGTTTGGCATCATGCATCATCTAGCTATAGGCTCTGGTGTTGCAAAAGATTTTAATATCCAATGTAACAGGATACATTTTCAAAATTAAATCAAAGGCTGTGAAACATTTGAATGAATATCATTCTGAATAAATCAAAAAGTAGTTTGTCAGAAAAGAAGAAGTGGATGTGGAATATCATAGTTCTCGTTAGGAAGTTTCCAAATGTGGAACAGATCCAGGAGTTTGTGGCCTATAGGCTCAAGAATGAGCAGTGGGTAGACGTGTCAGCCCACGATGTAGTGAGGTACCATGAGAAACCCATAGAGCAGAGCCGCAGCGGTTCCTAGAGACAGCTGGGGAGTCTCTGAGCTCTGATACCTTGGAGGTCACATCTCCCTCTGAATTTAAAGGTGCCTTATTTTGTCTTTTACATCAGTGAATATGATTAAACTCCTGCTGTTGTGTTAAATTTCCAAGATTGTAAAAAGTCAGGGGAATTAAAAAGGTCACTGCAGTATTTTATTTCAACTAGCAAATCTGTGGAATAATGTTATAGGAGGACATAGGAAATTGCTTGGAAAGAGAACCTGTATCCAAATTCTGGGAAACCTAAGTGGGAAGACCAAGGTGGGGAAGAAAAGATCCTTTTAGGTGGGTAAGTCCAAAATGAGACTCCTGGCCGTGTGGTATTAAACAGTCAAGAAAACTAGGTGGTCATTTTATTAGCGACAAGAGGCTAGATTCTGGTAACTTAACATAAAGATGTGCCGGCTCTGAGTTCCAGTCTCCATCTTTTTGTGAACACCTGAGGTTATTGATGAATTAGATTAGAAATGTTGATTCTATACCCTAAAGCCGTAGAATAGCAACACAATATAACCTTTCCTATTTTAGTAAAATATTACCATGTTACACAGCTAGAAGTAAAAATTCAGTTGTACATATAAAATTAAGAAAGAGTGAAATCAGCATAAATAGAATATATACATGAATGAACAAATCCGTTGAGGACAAAATGTAAAACATGTTGCTTAAATCTATAAGATGAAAAAAATTTCATGTGATTGATAATAAAAATAACCGCAATGCATGTTAATGAATATGTGTTCTGAGTTCTGTTCTGCGTCCCATTAGTATTATGATACTTGGTGAAATTTTGAAATTCAAGTTGTTTCAAGGACCAATCCTTCAAGGCATCCAAAAGGACTGCCTCTAGTTTAACCTAATTTAGTGTCTGCACAACATGAAACATCAACATGGGACATCTTCAAAATAAGCCAATACTCATAAAATACATTTTCAAAATTCTATAATTCTTTGGGCACCTGGATGGCTCAGTGGTTGAACGTCTGCCATAACATTGTTATGGAAACAGTTTGATGACATTCATGTTAGTAATTTGTGGACTTCTTCATTTTTTAATCCTTTTTTTAAATCATAACATCAAACTATTGACTATTAAAGAATATATATTAATTTTACTGTTTACTATGGTTTGGATGAACCACAAGAGCCATAAGCCAAGGTGACTGATTCTAAACCAAGCTGACCTGAGCCTTATCACAATCATGTGCAATATGTGCTCCCAAGAGACAAAGCCCTCAATATTGCCCATTTTGTCCCAGTGTCACCTCATAACCAAGGGACAACAAAAGTAAACAGGAACTATTATTTGATTAAAATGGTAAATAATTTTACGATCTACCAAAAAAACAAAAATTAGAGCTGAGTGTTGCCTTTGATTTTTCTGAGACCTGACCTTGAGAGGACCTGAGTGCAGGTGGCTTATGTAGGAAGTGATCCTAGGAAGCATGAGTGAGGCAGCAAGGCGAGTCACGTAACTGGAAGAGCCCATCCAGGCTACCCTATTAGCAATCACTCTGGGCAACTGGGCTCCATCTCACGGGGACCCTCTGCAGCACCACGTAGGACATGTTAGAATAGGCCTCAGGACTGTCCCTCCCAAAGAAGGAAAGCTCGAGCATTTATCCACAGGTTCCTGTCCAACAAAAGTTGTGAATTTCTCAGGGATTGAGAATTCTTCTGTGCTTTTAAGATACGCTCGCATGTGCGAGGCAGGCCTTGAAGGAAGCTTTAAGGCAGAAAAAAATCAGAGACAGCCTGCAGCGGAGGCAGTGTCTACGCACATGGGAAAGGTTAATCGTGAAGTCAGAAGTAGGCTGGGAGATGTGCAACCGGGCCCAGGTGTGCTCTTTGAATTATTTTTCTAATCTACCCTCAGCCTCACCTATTGACCTTTGTTTAAGAGAACGTAGATTTGTCTGAAGACAAAGAATAGATAACTCTGAAGTCCTCTGGACTGTGTAGGAGTTTAAACCAGAATTGTGACCTTATTGTTCCAACTATCCAACCAACTAACTTAACCGGTGTGCAGTTGTAAGGGTTCTTTAATAGCTTTATTGGGGAATAATTGACATATAGTAAATTGTGAATAAAGTGCATGATTTGATATTTTGACCACCACAATCAAGACCATGGACATACCCATTACTTTCAATTTGCTTATTGTTTCTAGATGTTATAATGAATTGTCTTCCATTTTTTTTATAATAACAGCTGTTATTGTTATTATTATGGAGGGATGAGTAGACACATGAAATGACTATTAACTTCCTTTCCCAGTAAAACTTCTATTTATGAATAGAAGAGATCAAGTGGACTTTGGCATCAGGCAGCTCTGGTTTGAATACTGATTCCTTCTCCCAAATACTAGCTGTGTGGCCTTGGGCCAGCCACTTAAATATGTTTTGTTTCTGTATCTGCAAAACACAGATTATGAATCCTATCTCAGAGTGTGAGGATTAATTAGAATGTGAAGCCCCTAGAGCTGCATCCACCACCTAGTAGATGCTCAGTAAATGATTCCATTTTCCCACCTTAGTATGACTTCAAGGTTTGAAATGTGTGCCATTGGAGAGTTATTCAATTTAAAATCTGATTATGTAATGCTTTGAGCTCTTTAAGGAGATAAAAATACTTCCATGCCCTAATAATAGAATATTGAATCCCATGATAATGCTTTTCTTCCCTGTCTTCTCCCTTAGCATGTGCCCAGACAGTGATATATACCCCCAAACGGTCAATTGTTCTAACAATACTGTTTAGATACAATCTTTCCTTGTTAGAGTGGGATGGACCCAGTTCATGCTCACATGAGTTCTGGGCACTTGATCTGGTTCATTATAATTTTGCTTGTCATTCAATAAGGTTCTCTACAGAGGCATTTTTGTCTATAAAATATAGCAGCGCTTACCACACTTGTCATCAGATGAATCTGGGATGCTATTTTTTAAAAACACAGATTACTAGAGTCTAGTGCAGACTAACTGACTTAGAATCTCTCAAGGTGGGAGCCAGGAATCAGTATTTCTAAGACCCTCACCAGAAGATGGCGATGCATTGACCAATGGAAACCAGCCCTGGAGGACATCACACTGGAAGGTTCCTGGAATGCTGGAGAGTGTAGAAAACCTGTATTTGGTTCTGTTTGGTTTTGTTTTTGTGATGAATGAGTTGTACACCTTTATGCAATGTGGACATTGGAGACAGGATGTTTAAGCAATGCTTTTGATTGTGTGACCTAAATAATCAGTCTCATTCACCCTAATGCTGGCATATTCAACCCCCAGGGACTTGGGTGACATTCTTGGGCAGGCACAAACCACTAGTAAGGAATTAACTCTCTTTCTTGGATTTTGGGCTCCTGTTAAAGCTGATATAATTGGGAGACCAAGCTTCATTTAACAATATCAGCAGATGTACTTTCTAAGTTTTGCAATTCGATCTTTGTCCAAATATTCCAGGACTTAGTGGGTATCTGTGGCGTACTCAATCCGTTTGAACACCTACCTAATCCACACCTTATGAGGTCTAACAGGATGTATAATACGAACTGGTGTTTTCTACCAGAAGCACACCTTGTGTAAAGATGGAAAAAGACTCTTTGACATTGAAATCCATCAAGCTCAAACACTTAGGAGACAAGTATTGGTGGGTAACTAACAGCTCTCAGATTGCAAAACTAGGTTATTTGAGACTCGAATAATAGTCCCGGATGAGAGCTTTTGTGTTAACTGGCTTTTTTAGGTTAATTTGAGTAACAGAGAAGCCATTTGTCTCTCTGGCCTCTGTCTGTGAGATGGCCTCATCATGTAAACAAATAGAAAGATCTTTGAGGACCTACTCAACTTTGCAGCCCAAACCCCTGGCCTGCTTCACACATACTATATGCTCATTAAGTATTTGCTGATTATGTGAGCTAATCGATTCACTCATTCATTATTGAACATTCAATGAAGTGAACCTTAATCTTATGTACAAACTCATATATGTATTGCATTCTTTAAAAGAAGCTTCATAAATATGCAACATGAACTTAGCTCTGGTGATTTTCTGCTTTGGTCTTCTTCCCAAACAGAGTCATCTTCCTAAAACTGTCAGAGTAATCTTTCTAAAACCCAAACCTAGTCAGTGATCCTTCTCAAAGGCCCTCAAAATCATGGCTCCCGAGATAAAATAAAAAACAATAATAATTCAAAATCAAAACAGAAAACTTCCTCATCCTGATACATCAGGCCAACATACTATGGCACTTTCCCGCATCTCTAATCACATGACTCACCTCTGACTTCCCAAAATCTTAGCTGGAGTGCTCGCAAGCTGCCCACCTTCTCATGCCTCAACCTATCTGTTCTGTTTTCTCCCTACCCAAGTCACCTGTACCCGCCTCCTCCTGGTCCCTCGAGGCTCCGCACACATCTCTCTCTTTCCCCGACTGCCTTAGCCTGAGTTCCAAACCACACACTGCACTCCGGGTGCATGTTGTTTTGACAACTCTCCAGGAGATGATGCACCAGCAAAGAGCATAAATGGTGTCATTTTTGTGTCTCTAGTACTGACTTACAGAGTCAGGCACTTAGTAAAGTTTTGCAAGACACAGAACATTTATTGAGAGTTTACTATGTGGCACGCAATGTGTCAAGTGCTTTGCATGGATGATCTCATGTCATCTTTCCAGTAAGCTCAAGAGGGAGGCGTTCTAGAATTACCCCGTGGTGCAGATGAGGAAACAAAGTTATAGATAGGTAAGCAATATGCACAAAACCACACAGCTAGTAATGGAGGGAATATGATTTGATTTTCCATCTAAAACATCACTAAAGTATGAGAGAAGTAAGTCTAGAGCTTGGTTAAAAAAATAGATATGCATTTAAAAATAATTCTGTTTTGAAACAGAGACTTCAGGAAGAAGCCACAAGGTATACAATTCTGGTTCTAATACATACTAGCCATCCGGTTCTACTCAAATCATTTAAACTCTGTTGGTCTCAGTTTCCTTAAATGTTAAAGGGGGGAAAATGGTACTAACATTTCTTGAATGGCTATTGTGTGCCCAGACATGGACTGTGCTATACCTTGCATGAATTATAGGTAAGAGATAGATAAAAGTATCCCCATTTTATTTTTTATTTTTATTTTTATTTTTTGTATCTCCATTTTAGAGATGGAAAAATTAAACCTCCAATAGATTAAAGTGGAGATAAGGGCACCTGGGTGGCTCAGTCAGTTAAGCATCTGCCTTCAGTAAAGGTCATGATCCCAGGATCTTGGAATCAAGCCTGTGTGGGACTCCCTGCTGAGCAAGGAGTCTGTTTCTCCTTCTCCCTCTCTCCTCCCCCGCCCCTCTACTCCCCCACCCCATCTCAAATAAATTTTTAAAAATCTATCTAAAATAGAGGTACATGTTTTCCAGATGCCTTCCTATTTTGAAATCCTGGACTTAGATCTGAAAAAAATTAAGAATGTGATCATTGGACAGCTTTTGCTAAAGAAATCAAACTTATTCAGGTGTTGAAAAAGAGTTAAGTCAGATCAAAAGTTTAAAAAGGTGTTATCTTAGTTCAGACTGCTGTAACAGAATACCATGGACTAGGTGGCTTAAGCAACATTTTTTCTCAGAGTTCTGGAGGCTGAAAAGTCTAAGATCCGTTGTCTAGTTAGGGCCCTCTTCCTGGTTTGCTGATGGCCATCTTCCTATTGTAACCTCACATGGTGGAAAGGATGGGGCTGGGGAGAGGAGAGAGAGAAAGCTCTCTCCCATCTCTTATAAGGACAGTCATCCCCTTCCTGAGGGCTCCATTATCTTCCAAGGGCCCCATCTCCTAGAACTATCACACTGGGAGTTAGGATTTTAACACAAGAATTTCAATGGGACACAAACATTCAGTCCATGGCAGACATCAAGAGAATATCAAGTCAAAAAAAAAAAAAAAAAAAGAGAATATCAAGTCAATCATTCTTTCTCCCTCATATGCCTTTGTTCTGAGTTAAAGTTCTGCTCTTCCCTTAACAGTCCAGGGTTCAGATTTGTGAATTTATGCTTTTATAAAAATATTACCAACTGCATACAGTAACCTGTGTACCCATGTTAATCTCTTCCTGAGTATGATTAATAATTAATTCAACTTGTAGGTGCCACATAACATACCATAGGTGCCTGCTTGCCTGAGACTATACCAGAACTTTATTTAGTCTGTGATCAACATACACAAAATCTCTCAGTATAACTTCAAAAAAATTTTTTTAAATGTACTTGTGTACAGCAGAAAGACCACCTGGGAATATGGATACCTGGGCATCCTGACGGCTGATCTGTTCTCCACTTACTTCCTGAGACTCTGGATTCGTTGTATGTCAACTGATTCATTAATGGTTTGGGCTGCTCTTACCATAAGGCAGTGATACCACCATATCATTTACTTCCACGCAACCAACATCTTTAACAAGGTCCATTTTGGGGGCCTCAGTAAAAGTTTATGAATAAATGGGAAAATACTGTAGCTCACGCCCTCTTGAGGTAAGGGCATACCTAGTTGGAAGCCTGTACTCAAAACTCTGGTGTGTCTCTTAAAACACTGAAACACTGGAGAAAAGAAACTCTACCAACTTCCAAGTGAATGTGTCCATAGACCCTCCAAACCTTGTGTTTCAGACTAGTCTAACTTGTGGCTCACAAAGACAAAAATATAGACCTGAGAGCCTGGTGAGTCCTTTCTTCCCATGCTGGAAGGATGGATTGCTGGGACTGTCCAGTGAGCATCCTGATTTGGGGAAGAGAAATAAACACTAATATTCAAGTCCCTTGATGTCTTTCCTAAATGTCTATATCATAACATCAGCACAATCCCTTTACAGGCTTTGTATTTAAAACTTGGGTACTAAGCCGTGTCTGGTTTCTTGCTTTTTCCTTAATAATCCCTTCTTATTGGTTGCATGAGCAGCTTTTAGTAAGCAGAAGCTGGACCATTACCTGCCCCCCTCCTCCCCTCCCAAATTCCTTTCCTGTGTGGCTCACAGATTCAACATTTGTGATTAGAGAAAGTCAGACCAAATAATAGAAGCAAAGTATTCAGCCTAAAGGGTTGAGTTAGCCATTTAGGCGATCTGTCTGTGATAGAACAGGCAATGGAAAGGAAAAAGCTCCACATTTTGAAGGCAGTTTTAATAAATATTTTATATGCTTCTATTGAAATATAGTGGTGTTTCACAGAGACATATACGCTCAAGTTTATCCATTTTATCTTGAAAAAGATATTTTCATTCTTACACAAAGTAAAACAGCAGATAGAAACAGAAACATAACAGCAATCATTATAAATGTTTATAGACATAACTAAAGCCTTATCTAAAGTTCATCCTGTTTAAGGACATGTTTTATGTTGTACAATTCCTCTTAGAATATCAATCTAATAAGCACCAAGTGAGGCTGAAGACAATGCTGTTATAAAAAATGGAGAAAAATGATTAAAATATGATAATTATACTGACAGCTTATATGCTCAATCTAATCAACCAAGCTTCCAATTTGTCATAATGTACACTCACTCATACATTATTGCTTAATTATAGCAACACTTCTATTTGGAAAGGTTGTCAATCATGTGAATACCTATCATTTTTCTTTCTTTTTTTCCCCCCTTAAGAAGGGGCATATTTTAAGCAAGGATTTAAAGCCACTGTGCTATTAATTTAACCCTTGAAGTGCTTTTTGTGCAAAAACCATAATTCCTATTCGATGCTTTTCATTGGACACAGATTAATTTAAATTTATATTATGTAATATTATTCTTTTTAGTCAGAATCGATATGCCATATTCTAAAATAAAATTATACATTGGCAGAATTTGATGTTTTTAAGGTTATTAAGGTGTCTATGTGCTTGCACTGAAAGACAGAAGATGTAGCTTGTGTGTGTGTGTGTGTGTGTGTGTGTGTGTGTGTGTGTAAAGAAAGGAAATTTGACCTGAGTGTTTCCCAATTTGCCTGTGATCCATGTTGATCTAGAAGAGAAATGCTTGAGGGTGAAATCTAGATAGTTCTTTAAAAAGGACGTGAATGCTATGGCAACAGATTTTACCCATAGCAATTAAAGGTTTCTCTCACATTACTGAAACCATCATGTGAGTGCACCTGCCCGGGTCACCTGAGAATTTAGCAACTTGACCATAATAATCAAGTCCACTTAGCAAAATGAAGCAAAGTTGGGACACTTATTCATAATATTTAAAAGACTGAAACACTTCTCAATTATTTTGAATGGAGTATTGGCTTTATGAGACAATCTGTATATATATAATTAATATATAATAATTAATAATTAATAAAATAATCTGTGTATATATACAGATCCTATAGAGAGATAAAGAAATCTCTATATATGTAGATATGACTAATACATATATAGTGTGTTCTCAATTTTTTTAACTTAGTTTACTTAATAGACCATTTTTTCAAGATGGTCAGGTCATATTATTAGCTAAGAATTTTTTAAATGTTCTTATTGAGTGTGGGCATCTTGGGTCCTTGGGTATAATCGGATAATTTTTTCTATGAGTCCACTTAACCACTAAGGTAGAAAATTCCATGGGGCATACTTTTTATAGCTAGAAACAGGGATGGAGGGAGAGAGGAGAAAGACTTTATTTCTCCTTCATTTCTCTAAATATTCTCTTCTGTAAGCATAAAATAAAGAAGCAGATGTTCACATTTGCAAGCCTCCATTATTCCTTAAAAGCTAGTTTTGTGATGATGAGATATCCTGATACATACAATTGCCAATGTGGAATCTGAGCCCATATGTCAGTGGGACCACGTTCCTATAACTTTCCTGAATTAATAACTCTTAAGCAATTACGTCAAATGTCTTATCCTTTCAGGCTTTAGATATTTTACAAGATGCATCCAAGGACTTAAGAACACTTAGCACACACGTCACTATTTTCAAGGAATTTATTTTAAAATTCATTACAAGTGTGAAAATATCAAAACCTATGAGCACAATTAAAAGGGAGTAAGAACTTTCTATCATTTGGAACTTTAATACTGTTTGTAATCCTCAGCCACGTTCTCTATGCTGGAATGCAACAAAGGCTTGCACCACGGGGCAGCCTTCATAACCAGCTGGTTCTGTTTCTTAATTTTTAACTTTCTTTTTTTACTATTTTTATTCCTAAACTAAAAAATTCTTAATAATTATAGATTATTGGAAATTGAACAAGTGACTTTATCAGATCGATGTGGATATTATCATTAACTTGAACTAGAAAAATGACTTTAATTTCTTAATGTAAATTATTTTTGATGTTTTGTCAGATACAAAATGAACATGCATATCGTATTCGAAAACAGGAAGGGTTAGTGTTTCACCTTGAGCGTATCAGCCAGCAAAATCTGAAACCTCCTTTGGGTTGCATTCAGTTCTGGAAATAATGTTCTTATAGTTTGCTCTTGTACCGAGATGAACATTTAAAATAAGTCCAAGAATCAGGTCATGGTCTCCGGGTCCTGGGATCAAGCCCCTCAACAGGCTCCCTGCTCAATGGGGAGCCTGCTTCTCCCTCTGCCTCTGCCCCTCCCCACTGCTGTACTCTCACTTGCTCTCTCTCTCTTCCTCCTAAATAAGCAAAATCTTTTTAAAAAATTTTTAAAGAATTTCTTAAAAACATTTTTAAAAATTTAAAAATTAAATCAAATACACCCAAGAAGATAATATGTATCAACATCAACAGCTTACTTTGAAATGCATCTAAAGAAAAAGGCAAGTATAGCAAAATGTTACTTGTAGATACTCCGTAGGTAGGACATTTGATATTTTCACATTTGTAATGAATTTTAAATAAATTCCTTGAAAACAGTGACGTGAGTGCTAAGTGTTCTAAAGTCCTTGGATGCAGATTGTATTGTATCTAAAGTCTGAAAGGATAAGACATTTGAGGTAATGTCTATTTTTTTTTTTACTATGTAATTCTTTAAACTTATCTTTATGTTTGAATACATGTAGATTATGTTTGTAATAAAACTTTGAAAAAACAAATTCAAGAATATATCATTGAGGGACGCCTGGGTGGCTCAGCGGTTGAGCGTCTGCCTTCAGCTCAGGTCCTGATCCTGGGATCCAGGATTGAGTCCCGCATTGGGCTCCCTGTGGGGAGCCTGCTTCTCCCTCTGCCTATGTCTCTGCTTATCTCTGTATGTCTCTTATGAATAAATAAATAAAATATTTTTTTTAATAAAATATTTTTTTAAAAGAATATATCATTGATTTCTTTCTCTCCTAAGTAACAAAAATCAATATTGGAAAAGAGCTTAAAATCTTAGTATTGGACCTATTTTCCATATAAAAACTGTCTTAGGGACCCCTGGATGGCTCAGCAGTTGAGCATCTGCCTTTGGCTCAGGATGTGAACCAAGTCCTGGGATCGAGTCCCACATCAGGCTTTCTGTGAGAAGCCTGCTTCTCCCTCTGCCTGTGTCTCTGCCTCTCTCTCTGTCTTTCATGAATAAATAAATAAAATCATATTTTAAAAAACTATCTTAGTGCAGCCCTAAATAAGTTCAGGCAACTCAAGATACCAAACATATCAGGGTAACAGGCCATCTGATATCACAGGACAAACTCTGATGGTGCCAATGATGTCATGAAGAAAACTTTTTCTCTCTTACCACGTCACAGTGTCCATAGGCACCTTCCCCTCCAGAGTCCACATATGTCCAGGTGGAAAAGGCGGGAAAGTTCTTCCCTTCTATTCATTTAGTGACTGTGATCTAACTGTGGTCTCAGTTTGCACTATTTTGTTCATTTTAAATTAAGATCAAGGGATATATAGTTTATTTCTATCTGTTCTTTGTAAATAAAATGGCATGTGGATTTGCATGAAATTATAACCTCTTTTATGTTCCCAGTATTGCCCTTTCATGTTTACAGCAGTTTTATTTTTTTCCTAATTAAAAAAATACTTTATTTATTTATTTGAAAGAGAGAGAGAGAGAACACAAGCAGAGGGGTGGGGCAGAAGGAGAGAGACAAGCAGACTCCCCAATGAGCAGGGACCCCGATGTGGGGCTCAATCCCAGGACCCTGGAATCATGACTGGAGCCAAAGGCAGATGCTTAACCAACTGAGCCCCCCAGGGGTCCCTTGATAATAGTTTTGGAAAAATGGCCACTGATTCACTCACAGCTTTCCCATGCAGAGTTGAGGTCTAATTCCCTTCTCCTTGAATCTGGGCTGAACCTAGAACTTGCTTTTAACCAATGCACAGAGTGGATGTGAAACCATTCGATTTTGAAGGCTATGTCAGAAAGGCCATGCAGTTTCTCCTGGTTCTCTTGGGACACATGCTCTGGGAAAATCCAGTTGTCTTGCCTCACTACTTAGGGATTGTCATGCTAAGGAGGCCACATGGGGTACCCTGGCTGATAGCCCCCCAGCTATGCCCAGTCTCCCAGCCTCCCCACCCCACACCAAGGTGCCAGGTATAGGAAGGAAGCTGTTGTGGATCTTCCAGGCAAACCTATGTCCCAGCTAAGTTTCTCTAAATTGATGATCTTCATCAATAAGATGAGGACCAGAAGAATTGCCCAGCTGAAACCTGCCTGAATTCCTAACCTACGCAACATAAATAAATGGCTGTTGCTTGAAGCCTCTAAGTTTTGAGGTGCCATTGTCGTGCGGCAATAGTAATGAACACACTAGAGAGCAGATGTTGTGTCAGTTCTGAGGCCAACTCACCTTTTTCTAGTAAACATGACAGCTCACAAAATAACTGACTAAAGGCAAAAATCTCCAACATGAGCTTTCGCTAATAATCAGAGAAAAAAATAATCTCTTTCCAGCCATTCTGTACATCATATGTGCCAAGAACTGACGTGCTCTGCTTTTGAGTTGTTTTATTCGACCATAAACTGAAATATCTCAGGGCATTAATGAATAGTAGCAAAATGTGGCATTGATATTAAGTGATCTTTAGAAGTTTAATTTGATAAAGGAATTTTTATCAAAGAATTCATTCAGCTTTCTCTTTGAATGTATTTATCACTAATACTGTGGCTAGCTTTACAGAATTACCTGGAGAAGTTCAATTTATTTACCAGAGACCACTGGACTTCTCTCTTTTGGAGGAGGGGGGTGGAGAATTGTGACTTTTCATTTCTTTCATATGACAACACAGCTGAAGCAATCTTTGTTTACTATGAAAGAAAGCAGGAAAGTGAGCCTTGGCCCTCAGTGTGTGTCCAACAGTGACCAAAAAACACTAGGATCTTTTAATAATCAAGAATACATAAAGAATGTAGTGTAGATGTAGGGTAGCTTTAAGGAAAAACCACCTGACATCGAGACTATTCCAACATGACACTAGAACCCTTAATAAATTTAGATAGAATTTCAGCCAATTGGATTAAGAAGAAAAAAAAAAAAACAGGCCATTTAGGGGATGGTATTAGATCTAGAAAGCCTATTAATGATTTACTGAATTCTTTATTGACCTGATTAAATTTGCCACACAGTTTGATATCAACATGGGTGTCATTAGGTACTAAAGAGAATCTATAATCTCATTCTATGGAGAAGTTGAAAAACCTAACATCTGCCTTCTTCTCTCAAAGAAAGAGGCTAACTCAAAAGACAAAAGAACAAATAAGTTTATGCGTTCAAATGTTTTCTAATTCTTCTAATCAGTAACTAACTACATGAGTAAAAACTGTAACTATATGTGCATATATATATTTTTCTGGGTAACAGAAGCAGACACATTAAGGTCTTTTTCTCCTTAACTAGTATAATGATTAAAAAATTCAACACACATTTATAATAAGCCTACTGCGTGCCTACCATTGTAAATAGGGACTTCTATGTTCTCTATGTTATTTAACATTGTTATGAACTAGTCATTTTCATTTTCCTTGTAAAAAATAAAATCTAATCCCTCCGTAGCCTGGGGGAAGCCACTTAACCTTTATTCTTCAATTTTATTTAAAATTAAGATGATAATATTTACCTCCCAACGTACCGTGAATACTAATTAATGTTGGCTAAAGATCTTGGTCAAAAAATATGGAAGTCCTAAACCTAATATTATATTTTTCTTCTTCACAGTGCTCTCAAAATTATTATTCTTTTTTTTATTTCCTTTTCTATCAGTAAGTTAATATTTTACTTGAAACAATTTGACATTGGCTGTACTTACCAATTGCTGTCAAGTTCACTAGGCTGGAGAGGATATTTATCTCATGTTTATATATACATCCTAAAATATATTTACTTGTTTACAAAACATAGGCATATGTAAGTGAAAATGATATGATGAAATTCTTATAATATTTAGGATAGCCCCATATCACTGCATATGTTTTGGAAAAGTCGGAATAGTATTCTTACTCTTCTGAAATTTTCTTCATAATAATTAAGCAGCGATTTTATGTTCTTAAGCCAAAAGCACTTATTAAATTTTTCTGAAAATAATATTAAAATTTTCAAATCTAGCATATTTTATATGGAATTTGAGTCCTGCTACTGTTTGGGTCCTAATACCTGTACCAATGAAAGGACCTCAGAAATCCTGAAATAAAAAGAATGAGTTTGTAAGTAAACAGAATAGGTATATCCATTAGCTTTTCATGTGCTTTTCTTTAGGCAAAGTTATATGTTATATTTTAAAAGAAAAAAGAGGGGTACCTGGGTGGCTCAGTCATGTGTCTGCCTTTGGCTCAGGTCATGATCTCAGGGTCCAAGTTCTCCATCAAGCTCCCTGTTCTATGAGGAACCTACTTGTCCCTCTCCCCTTGGCTTGTACTCACACTCTCTCTCTCCCCAAATAAAAACAAAGAAAAGAAAAGAAAAGAAAAGAAAAGAAAAGAAAAGAAAAGAAAAGAAAAGAAAGGCACACCTGGGTGGCTCAGTCGGTTGAGGGTCCAACTCTTGATTATGGCTTGGGTTATGATCTCAGGGTGGTGAGATGGAGCTCCACTGTATCAGCTCGTGGGAGGCATGGGCCACTCTTAAGATTCTCTGTCTCCCTCTCCCTCTGCCCCTATCCCTGACGCCCACACATGTGCATCCCTATTTTTGTGAGAGGGACTTTCTCAAAAATAAAAAAAAAAAAAGAAAAAATTCTTTTAATTTCAACATCAGTGTCAATCTCAGTCTCTTTCTTTCTCTTTGTTTTCTATTTCCAGCCAAAGGATCTATGAATTGTGAGGCAATTCTGAAAAAGCAGTATCTTTTTTAATATAAAGCAACATATATGCCTTGATTTCTTCCATATCCTGAGATTTAAATAATTAATTTGGAAAAATGTAGTCAATAAATGATTTATTAAGTGCCTGCTTATCATACCCAAAGCAATTCTATCACTACTGTTAATATCACACAATATTGTATAAGTCCTTATAAATCAGCCAAGATATACTATAAAACTAACACAGCAGACAAAATCTGTGAGGAGCTGCAATTTATATTAAAGTTATGTGGAATCCATAGAAAATAAAATATGATTAGGATAAAAGTAGTTGATGTATTATAGCATAAGATCAAAATTAGGACAAAAGAGGAATGTTTATATGACCTTGGACAGTGGATTAAGCCATTTTAAATCAAGTCAGTGATATAATATTAGAGATAGATGATGAGACAACAGAAGTGAAATTGTTTTAAACTTCTACACAAGTGCAGATGTTATTGTAATTGCATAAATCAACATGAACACAGGGAAAAACGCACATGTTATACTACTCCGTGTTTCCAGATGATGGGATATGGAGAAATGATACAACTCTATTCCAGATGAAAAAATCTTCATGGAGTGACATTACAATGCCCGAGACCTAGCAATATTGCATGCTTATGGTCCTTGCTTAATGCACACGCATAGGAATATCTCACGCTTTCAGGGCAACATTTCCAGAATGGGATAGAAGACCCTACCACAGAGGAAGCTCTGGGGATCTTGAGACTGCAAGGAAGCCACATTTATGGATAAGGGTGGTGATTTGTAACCCAAGGGTTTACTGCCTTATTCCTCCAATATTTGGGGTCACCCTTGCCGGTAACTTTAGTACATACATTTCTGCACAATGGTATTTAGTCAATTAAGAAACATGAAATCTAAAATAAGTCAAATTATTAGAAGTAGAGAGTAAAATGGTGGCTACCAGGGGCATAGGGGAGGGGGAATTAGGGAGGTGATGGTCAGAGGGCACAAAGTTTCAGTCACACGAGATAAATAAGTTCCAGAGTTCTACTATTCAGCATAGCACATATGGCTAACAATACTGTATTGTATATTTAAAATTTGCTAAGAGGGTAGATCTTAGGCTAAATGTTCTTACCTTGTACGGGCATGTGCACACAAATGATAATAATAATAAAAAGGGTAGGAGGAAACTTTGGAAAGGGATGGATATATTTATAGCCTTGGTGATGGTGATGGCTTAAGGAGAAAATTTCACTATCAAGTTGTATACATATATGTCAATCATAAAGTGGTTTTTAAAAAGAGAACTGTATACTTGCATAGGGTTTTCTTTTTAATATTTTTTTAAAGATTTTGTTTATTTATTCTTAGAGACACAGACAGAGGGAGAAGCAGGCTCCATGCAGGAAGCCTGACGTGAGACTCGATCCTAGGTTTCCAGCATCACACCCCAGGCTGCAGGAGGCACTAAACCGCTGCACCACCAGGGCTGCCCTTGCATAGGGTTTTCTAGAAGGATGATCACTTAATAAAATATTGTCAAATCTGAATAGTGAGATATTTTTAGCAATAATTATTTTTATTTTTGTAATGGGGTTTCTTATAATAGGCACATATATTTTACGAAAAATCCTAATTTTGCAAAACAACTTGGGAAACTAAGCTTAAATTAAGCTTAGTTTAATTTAAACTAAAAGAAAATGTTGCTAATAATAAAGTAAGTGAAAACTTTCAAAACAGGCTGTAGTTGATCACTTCCATAATTTAAAAATAGTAAAATCTAATAATATTATTAAATATTAGGTGGGTTCAAGGAGACAGAGGTCTTTCATACACTGCCAGGAAGAGTGAGATTTTGTGTGTGTGTGTGTGTGTGTGTGTGTGTGTGTGTGTGTGTTTGGTGCAGAGGGACAGAGGGAAAGAGAATCTCAAGCAGGCTCCACTCTTAGCATGAAGACTGCCACAGGGCTCTAGCTCATGACCCCTAGATCAGACCCCAGCTGAAACCAAGAGTCAGCTCTTTAACCACCTGAGCCATGCAGGGCTCCAGGAAAAATGTACTTTGATATGACTGATCTGGAAAGCAAATGGGCAATATGAATTTCTAAAAGGACATGGCCCTAAACCCAGAATATGGCTTCTGGGATCCCTGGGTGGCGCAGCGGTTGGGCGCCTGCCTTTGGCCCAGGGCGCGATCCTGGAGACCCGGGATCGAATCCCACGTCGGGCTCCCGGTGCATGGAGCCTGCTTCTCCCTCTGCCTGTGTCTCTGCCTCTCTCTCTTTCTCTCTCTGTGACTATCATAAATAAATAAAAATTTAAAAAAAAAAAAAAAAAAAAAGAATATGGCTTCTGGAACTCTATCTTAAAGAAAAAAAAATCAGAGATGTTTTATAATAACTAAAATTTTGGAAACAGCCTAAAATTCAGCAATAAGGAGATAACTAGTGAATAATAGTATGTCCACTAAAAATCATACTTAGAGATTCATAACCTAAGAAAACTCTTGTTACTGAATGTGAAATTTAAAGAAAAGCAGAACTCAAATCTGTATACACAATAAGGTTTCAATTTTATGAATCACATAATGAGTGTGTGTGTGTGTGTGTGTGTGTGTGTGCCCTATGTGCATAGGAAAAAGAAAATTGGAGTAAACATATCAGTGATTAGTTTTCTATTTTGTAGGATTGTGCATAATTATTATTTTCATCTTCATACCTACTGTATTTTCAAGGTTTTCTACAACTAGAATGGGTCAAAAATCTCTCTTAAAAGTAACTTTTCTCATTTAGGAAGTAACAGTTTTTGTCAAAATTTATCCTAAGAACCAATACTGAATTTGTGGGAAAAGTTATGTACTAAGAAATTTATCTTAGAATTTTTTATAATCTTAAAAATGGAAAAAATAAAATGTGATACTCATTAACAGAAAGTTTTAACATGTAAATGTTAAACTTGTTAACAAGTTATGTGTGACATCTTTAAAGAGAAGGTACCACATAAATTTACACCAATGCCCAGGTGATTAGGTAAAAACAAGGAGAATGCTTAAGTGGAAAAAAAAATCATCAAATGGCATGCCAGATTTGGTTAAAATTGTCAAATAAATACAAATATATGTGCACACGAAATGTTAGATGCAAACTTGCAAATGCTAATAGGCTATTTCTGTGTTCAATAATGAGTGAACTTTTTACTTATTTACCTTCTTTTCAAACTTTTCTGTAATATGCTCTTTCTTTATGACAACACCTGTTTGGAAGACAGGGAAGATCAACTAGTATCATCATTCATTTCAATTCTGTTTATTCTTCTTTCTTAATTTCTAGCCATGTGGATGATCTCACATCCTCAGCCTCATTTCAAGTATTAGTGTTTGTCGGTGTAGCCTTGTGGACTTTAATATTGAATTGATAAGGTGTTGAGTTAATGGCGACTCATTCACTTCACATTTCAGGAGGTAAGTATAAGTAGCATCCTTCCAAACTTCACTTGCCCTCTGGAATCCAAAATGCTGTTCCAAATGTTCCAAATGTCTGCAGAGCCTGCCTTTTGTAGGAATCCTGAGTTGGAGACCACATTTAAGGATAACATACATGTGGTTATGTAGAATCAAATTAATTTGCTTTAAAAATCTCTGTCATTTATAACAACCCCTCATATATATTAACACGATGAGATATAGAGTCAATATTTTCTGAGATAATTTTATTCTGTGGGGAGGTTCTCATTTGAGTTCTCAAAGGATTGGCCTTCACAATAAAGGTATATGTACGTACCAACCAACTTTCTCTGCTATAGGACCCAGGATCTCTTGAACAAGCAAAGCTACCATCTTTAGTGTTGGATTTGTCCAACACTTAGTTTTATTTCTTCATTTAAGATAATGAAATTGTTTTGAGATTATTCCATTGATTGAGGTGGGGGGTGGTGGGGAAAGAAAAAAAAAGATGGCACACATACTACGGAGATTTTCCCAAATGAAGTAAACAAAAAGTTCACGGGGTGGATGAGTTTCTCTACTAGGTCTTGGATCATGTCCTTTCTTGGCCAGTATCATAAACATTCTCCATTTCATATCACCTCTTGCCAAAAAAGAAAAAAAAAAAGTGAGGTGGAGGGAGGAAATAAAAGACCACAAGAGTGACAAATTGAAGATGAAATATACTTCATATATGATCTCATTGGATGAAATATATATAAATAGTTGGAAACGTCATTTTAATTACTACCTTGTGAATACAAAAGTATTTGACTCAACCCTAATGATCTTGATACTGGCACTGAACCATAACTAATGTCAAAAATTTGCAAAATTTCAAAGAAGAATATTACCTATAATATCAATGTGTCCTAACATCAAGGTCATTCTCTAATGATGAGGATTTTATCCACTTACATAATTTATGTGTAAATGAAGAATATGGATGCCTTATGTTTCTGAAGAAAAAAAAAAAAAAACCACGTCTACCAATTCCAAGTTTCTGGTCCCAGGCAGTGCTCCCATTAATATAATTCCAAATGATATCACATTTCCAAAAACATCTCTTGAGA
The DNA here is from genome assembly GCF_048164855.1 of Canis lupus baileyi. Taxonomy (NCBI): domain Eukaryota; kingdom Metazoa; phylum Chordata; class Mammalia; order Carnivora; family Canidae; genus Canis; species Canis lupus. The sequence continues at coordinate 10,667,428 of NC_132875.1, read as the reverse complement.
GTGACTTGAGAGCTGCACCACTCTCTCTAAGAATTACCAATTACTGTCTTTTTGCACTTCCTCCTGAGCTGGATAAAAAATATCCATCTCCAATTTATCAGCAGATACGTTATAGTTCCGTGGCCGAGAGTAAAAGAAGCTTTTCCTTAAATTGCCAGCTCTCTGGAGACTGGTCTTTTCTACCGGCTAGAAAGTGGAGCCCCCATTACCTTGGCCTTCATCGGTTTGAAGACTTTATCTGAGGAAACAGTCCACCCACTGTCTTCTTTACCTTGGCTGACAGGGTCAGTGTCCTGTTTCTCGTCCAGGGAAAATTCCAGTCTTTCCAACAGTATCAAGTACACAAATGGGATCATGGGAGAGTGTAAAACAGAGTCACCCAGATGGGTGCCATGGAACATCAGAAGCCTGTTGAGTGAGGATTTGCTGGAAACGATACATCCCACTTCCAGACTCACGAACTGAGTGAGCAGACCTCCTTACCTTCTGCTTTTACTCCATCTGGTATTTTTTAAGGGTCCTCTGCAAAGCTGTCAGAGCCCCAACAGCTCATTGGCAATAACAGCAAGTGCAGGGAGGAAAGCCCACTTGTGAAACAACCCAAGTAAAGGAAACCTAAGTGTCATGGGTTGAGGTGCCTGTTATCGGGGAGGTACAGATGAACCTCAGGGGGGTTGAACAACTAACCCCAGGTCACAAAGTTTCTCAATGGCAGAGATGGGATTAAAAACCCCAGTAGATTTGTCACCAGGGTCCTTGCTTTTCTTGACCACATACCTAAGAAGGAAGGATATTCCAGCGTGTGCAATTGTGTGCTCTCGCTGGGAGGTCAGAGAATCAAGAAATCACAGAACCCCCGAATTCAAAAGCTCAAACAGGGTCATTATTGTGAAGAACGAAGGAAGTCATACCCTGCAATGAATAGTTCTGTGCATTGTGGTTTTCTAACGGGAGGCACACAGGTCAGAGCGGAGGTGAAATACGGGGCGCGGGGGAGGTGGGTGCTGTTGGAAACAAAGATCGGAGGCCAAAGGAAGCAGAAGAGAAGTAATACAAGGAACACGGTGGAGGGAGAGGAGCTGAGGATGCACTATAAACAGATAAATGCAGAAGTAGCTCCAAAGGCGCTCGCAGCCCCTGTGTAAAGCAGCTGCTTGCAGGGAGTAATGGCCAAGTGTTCACCTTCACATTTACACCCAGCTCTTCCCCCAGAAGATCATTCTTTGAGCTGAAAGAAATAGGAGTCAGGAGCTGTGCAGTGGTGCATGCCTCCTCAGCTTATTAAAACATGGGAAGAAGGCAATATTTCACCCCCCAGAAATAAAAAAAAGATAGACAAGTGAGAGCAGCTAATCCATCGGAAGAAATTAGCAGGCTGAGTATGTAGCTGTTTGAAATGATGAACGAGGCTGAAATAGCTACACAGGCTAACATCCAGTGGGATAATTACTGCAAGCTCTCAGGCTAAAATCTGTCTTGGAGGAACTGGGAGGCTTTGATGACTCAATTTCAATGGGCATGCTTATGAAATACATAGTAAAACCTATTAAAATTGAAATTGTTCTTGGTAGGTATTCTGTGACTAGGCTGCTGACCCTGTCAGGCGGCTTTTAATAAGGTACACACTATTTTTATTCTCAAAAGTGGCATGTACTTTAGCTGCCCACATACTCAGTTTTAACCCTGTAGTAACCTGCTCTCCGGGTTTTTTTTTTTTCCACCTACGTGGGTAGAGCCTACTTGTATTCTTCTGACATAAAATCATGAGAGTGTCCCAATGAATGCAGACACTGTTGGCTCCTTCTCTGACAAAGCGGTTTCTTTCTTGTTCTGTGTCAACCGGTTTTTTCAGCTTCAGGGACAAGATTTTGTTAGCAGGACTCATCATACTTCATATCCATGGAGCAAATGTGTCCATAGTACATGCCTGCTGATTTAAAACAACTTTGCCTTCCTCCTATCAGTGTTTATTATAGGATGCTGTGACTATCATTAGGCTATGCATGCGGGGTAGAGCCAAGTATAATCCCAAACCTTCCCCATATTCTAAAATAAGTTGAAAGGAGTAGATCCCACAACCTACACTCCCGGGCGTAATTGTTTTAAGAAAATCCTCAGTGGTAAGAAGGAAGCCTATCTTAGAGAATGGTTAGGGCCACACTACTGGAAGTGTGATCTCCAGAGCAGCAACCATAGGCATCTGGGAGTTGGGTAGAAATGCAGAGTCTCAGGCCCCACCCCAGACAAACTGAATTAGAATCTACTTGTTCACAAGACTCTTCAGGTAATATGTCTAAATAATAAAATTTGAGAAGTGCTATTCTCTTGCATGATTGGTTTTAGTTTTGGGGGCTTTTGGTGTTTTTTTTTTTTTTAATCACCATTCATCAGCAAAGCAATCACTTTTTTAAAATTTCTTTTTATTGAGTTCAATTTGCCAACATATAGCATGACACCCAGTGCTCATCCCATCAAGTGCCCCCCTCAGTGCCTGTCACCCAGTCACCCCGACCCCCGCCCACCTCCCTTTCCACTACCCCTTGTTTGTTTCCCAGAGTTAGGAGTCTCTGTACTCAGCCACACCATTCTCAAATAAAACCTATTTGGGGAGGAAACAACTAGAAAGAACCAGGAAATCCACTCTCCCTGTATTTATAAAACCTTCCTCCATTCGAAAATATTCAGACAGTCAAAACCACTGGGTGATTTGAGGAAATCAAACAACACAGATCGACACTGGAGGAAACAGGCAATTTAAGGCATGGAAGAGAAGGCTTACGAATTTCCAGTAAGTACCTTCAGAGAGATCTGAGGCGATACCGCAATTCACACAGAACAGCTTCTTTAAGAAAGGACCAGTGAAAGAAAATGAATGTGCTCTTGTGAATAAAAATAGGATTACTGAGATCAAAATACAATTAAAAATGGAAGTTAAGGCAAAAAGAAAAAAAATTCCAGAATGTGAGCATAAAGACAAGGGATGGAGGGGCGCCTGGGTGGCTCCATCTGTTAAGCATCTGCCTTCAGCTCAAGTCAGGATCCCAGGGTCTGGGGATCGAGCCCCACATCAGGCTTGCTGCTCAGCGAGAAGTCTGCTTCTCCCTTTCACTCTGCCTGCCACTCCCCTTGCTTGTGCTCTCTCTTTCTCTCTCTCTCTGAAATTATTCATCAATAATTTTTTAAATAAATAAATAAAATCTTAAAAAAAAAAGACAAAAGATGTAAGCATTCACTCATTCATTCCTTCACTGAACAAGTACTTACTGTGTAACTAGTCTGAGTCAGGCAAGAGCTGGGGGTGTCACAGTGAACACAAACATCTGTGTTCTTGGAGCTGATGGAGTGAAAATGAAAGTGATACAGATAAAAGCTAAGAGCTTTGGAATGATGGAAAAGCAACAACAGAAGTCTGATGCTCATTCAAAATGAATTTCAAGAAAGAAAACAGAAAACATAACAGATAGAAAAAGCTAAACAAAAAAATGAATAAATAAAATTCTCTAAGAGCTAAAGAAAAGCATGATTTTCACATTAAAGAACTCATTAAATACCCAACAGGAGATATATAGATATATAGCGATATATACGTCTATCTCTATATATATATCTATATAGTTACATGCCCATGTGAAATGTCCTAATATTTACCAAAAAATGGATTATCTACAAAGGAACAAGAATTAAGTTAGCAAAGGAGTTTCTATTAGCAATATTGTATTTAGATAGAAAATACATAAAAAAAAAGACCTCAAATTCTCAGGGAAAGTGATTTTGAATCTAGAGTTCTATTCCCAAAGTTGATCAAGAGTAAAGGCACCAGGGAAGGCCTAAGACAGGTCTCTCAGCAGACTTCTGTAAAATAAACTTTGGCAATATAAAAGCCAGGGTATAGCTAAGAAGTTCTAGGAGGTGAGGGAGGGTTCAGTAAGGTGAAGGATAGTGCAGGACCAGGGCTTTCCACACCTTCTGTTGTGGGAATTCAAAAGATATTGCTTAAGTGAAGTCTGTCAGGGAAAGACAAATACCACATGATCTCATTCCTAGGTGGAACTTAAGAAACAAAACAAACAGAGGAAAAAAGAGACAAACCCAAAAAAACAGATTCTTTTTTTAAAAATATTTTATTTATTTATTCATGAGAGACACAGAGAGAGGCAGAGACACAGTCAGAGAGAGAAGCAGGCTCCTTGCAGGGAGCCCGATGTGGGACTCGATCCCGGGACTCCCTAGAGTCACTCCCTGGGCCGAAGGCAGGTGCTAAACCGCTGAGCCACCCACGTGTCCCAAAAAACAGATTCTTAACTATATAGGACTAACTGGTGGTTCCCAGAGGGGAAGGGAGTAGGGGGTGGGTGAGTGAAATAAAAAGAGGGTTAAGAGTCCATTTTCCTTGATGAGCATGGAACTATTGAATTGTTATATTGTACACTTGAAACTAATATAACACTGTATATTAGTTATTTATCAATAATTTTTTAAAAAGAGAAGCACCTGGCTGACTCAATCCATTAAGTGTCCAACTCTTGATTTTGGCTCAGGTCATGGTCTCAGGGTCCTGGGATCAACCCCCCGGGTGAGGCCCCACACTCATTGAGCAGTCTGCTTGAGATTCTCTCTCTCCCTCTCCCTTTGCCCCTCTCTTCCCTCTGTCTCTCTCTCAAAAAAGATGAAATTTTAAAAAGATACTGCCTAGAGTCAGCAGAATAAAAAATAAAAGTTAAAGTGGATTATTTTTTTTTATTTTTATTTATTTATGATAGTCACACACAGAGAGAGAGAGAGAGAGAGGCAGAGACACAGGCAGAGGGAGATGCAGGCTCCATGCACCGGGAGCCCGACGTGGGATCCGATCCCGGGTCTCCAGGATAGATTATTTTTTAAGTGGTAAGATAGCACTGTATGTCAATTATACTTTGATAATAAATAAAAAATAAAGTGGTAGGAAAAACTCATAGAAATGTCAAAAAGAATAAATGTCTGAAATTAGAGGGAGGAAAGATGAACGTTATCAGAGAATTAAATTCCTTATCTGTCGTGATGGGGCATCGGAAGATCCTGTTAACCAGTTGCAAAGGTCAGGCACAGGTTATGGAGGAGAAAAATCAATAGGAAATACAGAATCAAGAGGATGAGGAAAAGGAGGTGGAGGAGAAGGTGCTAGGAGGGGAAGAAGAAGAAGATTCAGGTAAGATCAGACCAGACACATTTTCTCTCATCCACGTCTAGATTAGCACTGCACCGGTGCGGTAACGTAAAGGCACTAGGAATAACCCGCTGGTCTATCATACATTGTGTTCGTCATTCTGCGGGGGGTGCACGTACCAGTCATTTTTAGTGCTATTGGCTATTGCTCGTATGAAGCCCACAGTCATAGAGTCCCTTGCGGTATCCTTCAGGACATACCTTTGCCTCTCCTACTTTGCTCTTCTCTCATCCTGTATCTTCTACACTAATCCTGACCATGCCTCAACCTACCTCCACATTACTCACCCCTCACTCTACAGCCTGGTTCATCTATTACTACCTCTAATCATCAATGACCTTCACCCAGCTTCCTCATTAGCTATAAATTCCTATGGTCACATCATGGAGCTTTTTTTTTTTTTTTTTTTTTTTGGTTTTCTCTTGTTTTTCTTCCAGCAAGTCCCAAACCCCGGAAGTCTTAAATTTCCTGACCATAACCATGCAGGATCCCTGCCCTCTGCACGCCGCTCTACCCCACAGGGACCTCCAAAGCAGTGAATCCTCCCTGGGGTCTCTTCCTGTGGAACCCAACTTGGACTCCAAGGTTGATCACAGGAAATTCTATTCCTTTTCTATTTGCATCTCTTGCATCCACCACCCAACCCCATCACTGGATCTAGGCACCTGCCTAATGCTGGAGAAAAATCAAGCCATCATGAAACTCTTGCAAGTGCATCATTTCAGATCTCAGCTGATTTTCAACACACCTTTTTTTTTAATTTTTATTTATTTATGATAGTCACACAGAGAGAGAGAGAGGCAGAGACACAGGCAGAGGGAGAAGCAGGCTCCATGCACCGGGAGCCTGATGTGGGATTCGATCCCGGGTCTCCAGGATCGCGCCCTGGGCCAAAGGCAGGCACCAAAGTGCTGTGCCACCCAGGGATCCCTCAACACACCTTTAGCCAATCCTATTCTTGTCCTTGGTCAACCAATTCTCACGTCCCTTAACATGTTGCCAAACCTTCATCATTATCCTAAAACTCTTTCCAACTCCTGCCTCCTCCCAGTCTTCAAGACATCATTAAGCTTCCTGTTTCATGCATAGAATTAAGGCATTATCTCTCTCACCTGCTACTGTCGATTTAATGGTTTCTTTCTATTCGTGCTCATTCCTAACTTCCTTTCTTTCAGTCTCAGAAAAGGTTATCTGCGTGGACTCAAGCCCGATCTGTGTCCTTAATTCCTCTTCCTGCCAACACTGTGACTTTGCTCCTCGATCATCTCCTCTCTTGGTCTCTGCTGAATCCTCAATGCCTCTGCCCCTCCTCTCTGTGCTCGTTCATTGTCCAGGACTCCTAAGCAGAGTCAAGCGTCTCCCAGACAAAAAGAAAGAACTGGATTTCATCTCAAAGCTCTCCAGCTTCAGGCCAGTTCTTTTCTATTGACATCTCTCAAGAGTAGTTTTATCTAATTCTATATTCTCAATGAACCACAACCCACTGCACATTGGACTTCCGTTCCTTGACTGTACTTGCTAAGACGCCAGTCACCTTCTGATTGCCAAATCTGAATCGACCCTTTAACATTTTTCTCTATGGCGTTTGATTGATACCTACTTCTATCTTTTTAGCATCCAAACTCTCCATTCTGCTGGCTGTCCCCCCATCTCTGGCCATTGCTCCACTCTTACTCATGAGCTCCTCTGCTTTCTCCTGCCTTGAAATGTTGGGGTTCCTATATTTACCCCAAGCCTTCACTGATTTATTAGATGTTTTTTCCTGATTAGAAAACATTGGTCCACTTATGGTTTCAGCAACCATTTGTATGCAGATGACTAACAGATTCATATCTCTAAATCATACCTCTCTTCGGGTTCAGGCTCATTTAGTCAAACCCTCTGTTGGAGGTCTCAGTCTAGATTTTACTCAAGCACCTAGAACTCAGTATGTCCAATGTGTGGGCCAATCCTTCCCCCATTCTGCTCCTTTGCCCATACTCCTAGGACCACCATTCCCAAAGACCCCAAAGTTATACACTTGATCTTAGCCAAAAGGCCGAGAAGCGATAAGACCCCAAAGTTATAAACTTCCTAAATATTTCTGGGCTCTGCCTACTAGTTCAGGCTGTTATTTTGTCTCATGAGGATTATTATACAACCTCCTGCTTCTAATATTGACCCCCAAAATCAACTACCACACAGGCAGCAGAGGCCTATGTTCATTTATTCATTTCACAAATATTTATTAACTGCAAATTATTTTTTTTCAGTATAGAGGGAAAAGCTATTATTTTATTTCATTTTGTTTTTTAAAGATTTTATTTATTTATTCATGAGAGTCACAGAGAGAGGCAGAGACACAGGCAGAGAGAAGCAGGCTCCATGCAGGAAGTTTGATGTGGGACTTGATCCCGGGACCACAGGATCACGCCCTGGGCCGAAGGCAGGGACTCAACCGCTGAGCCATCCAGGTGTCCCAAAAGCTATTATTTTAATGACTGGAGAAGGATGGTAGCAATGTAAAATTAAATGCTATATGGCAGGGGTCAGCCACCTATTTTTGTACCATCCGTGAGCTGGGATTGAGTTTTACATTTTTATATGGTTGGACAAAAAACAAAAGAAGAATAATATTTCATGCCACATAAAAATTGCATGAAATTCAAACTTCATATGCCAAAATAAAGTTTTATTGGAGCACAGCATGCTCATTAATTTGTTTTTCCTATGGCTTTTTTCATGCTACAAAAGTAGAGTTGAGTAGTTATGATAAAGACTGGCCAGATCATATAAAAATTCAGACATCTGAAAATATTTACTATCTGGCCCCTCACAGAGAAAGATTACTGACACCTGCAATATGGTATTTTAAAAATTTAATCATATATAACCAAAAAAAATTATAGGTAAAATGGATGAGAAGTGCCTACATTTTATAGACTTTGAAAAGCTTATCTAATATTATATATCTTCAAATAACATTTGTTTAATAGACATTCAATATAAAAGTTATTATATTTCCATAAAATTAATCATAACCATGAAAGGATTTACCAAGGGGTGCAAGTTATGAAAGACAGAGGAGGGGCTGTCAGCCAAGAAGGAATGTTCAGAAAAGTCCTTCTGGTAGGAAGCACCACTCAGCTAGAACTAGAAACAGCATGTTCTTAACCCACCCAGTTCCCTGATAAAAGTAATTCATCTGTTATAATCATTTATTCCTATATTCTTAGATAAGAATTATTCATGTGTTTTTAAATTTAAGCTTTAAATATTTATTTTTAAAATTTTTATTATGGAGTATAATGACACACCACACATATTTTTTAAAGTAACAATATTTTAAATTCTCCATTACTATTTTGAAGCCAAATATATCCGAAAGCTTTCATTAGCACACGACTGCTTGCACACCAGTATCTTCACCAGTTAAATGGCCATTGCCATTTGAGCCTGCAATCATAATGAACGTGGAAAATAGCATAAATCTGATGGATGGCACATAATGCAAATATTTTATACTTGTTAGCTGTGTATGTGTGTCAGATAATTGTACATTTACTACTCTTGGATCTCAATTAATTCATTCAGGATGATTGGATATTAGTGAAAATAAAAAAATGCAAACACCATAATAATGTTACCTGAAAGGGTATTTCATTACCTGTAGAATGTAGGAGACATTTCTCTCATTAGCATCTTCTACTAAATTAGGGTTTTATGCTGTTAGAGTATTTGTGGCTTAGTCAAAGCTCATAAAATAGACAGTAGCCAATAATGGAGAGGAATGATTTACTGGCAAAGAGCCAAGTCTCTAAGTCCTTTTTTTTTTTTTTTCTTACACTTGTGTAGTCAGAAATTACTTAGACTCATCTTTTCATTTCCTTCAGGAAAAAGAGAGAATAGATACATTTTTTAACGTCACTGACTTTCTAAAAAGAATAGATATACATTTAAAGACCTTTAACTGTTTATATCGGCCACTAAAATTTCATTTGTACCCTTCCAAGCACCAACTAGAGATACACATGTAACATGATTTTTCAAAAAAATATTTTTTTTCCTCCTGTTATATCTGCTAGATAAGGAAATAATTTTCGATGGGCTGCATTATTGACTTGGGTGCGTATTAGCAAATAAGATCAGAAACAGGAGTTAGTCTTAATAAATCATCCAGAATGTTGTGATATTACCCACCTATGATGATGGACAATGGCTACACACAGGTCTGAGAATACTGGATATTTCTGTGGGTTTCATTGACTTTCAGCTCATCAACCTCTAACATTGCAGCTCTGCTTACACAATACAGACATGTTGGACAAATGGACAGAGTGAACAGCCAAGAAACCAATATAATTTGAGTTTGGAATGATATAAAGGTTGAGAAGGAACTGACCAAGAATGACTGATAATTTGTTTACGACTTTTTATACCACAGTTTCAGTGGATTTGTCTAAAGCCAAAATATTTCATAGGTCTTAGGGTTCATAGCTCTTTTCCCTGGGGCTTTCTATATTTTTATAGGCTATTTAAATTTCATCACAAAACGATAGTCTTATTTTAAATACAATGTAGGCTACAATGAAGTGTAAAACATTATATTCTCATTCAAAAATACATTTTTAAAACATTTTTGTGTCTTAGAAATAACTTTAAGTATCATATGCCTTAGCCATAACAGTGGTTAGCATCTGCATCATTTAGTAAAAGAAATCTCAGGATACTATGACATTTAAGACAAACTATTTTTAATTATGTATTTTTAATGTATATGGACAGTTTTGGCCTCAGTTCATGTAATTTAATTTGAAAACTATATTTTTGATTTTAAAATGTCGGAGATCTTACAAGTACCCAACGGAGGTATCATGCTCTGAATCACTAGTATGTGTTCAGTGATTATTTTACATAAAACACTGTGACAAGGAATTGAGTATACAAAGTGTCCTCAAACTACTTATCATCAATGATGGAAACAACCAAACAAAGAGGATACATCAGACCAAATAAAACAATGAGCTAAGCTTTTTCTCTGCTGGAATAACAGAACTTATTGTATGATTACTTACTTATGTATTGTCTTAAAAACTAATTTCTTATGTAATACATTATCAAACATATTTATAACCTGACAAATACTCTTTCATTTCACATAAGAATGTGCTATATTGATATTCTATGATGTTACTCTTTCAAAGGCTTAGGAAATACAAAGATCAAGAAAATAACCTTTCTAAAGAAAATTTAGTCACTAACACTGTTTTAATTCACAAGTCTTTTTATCCTTTAATGACAAGAGGACTTTCTGATAGCATCAATATCAGAAATCTTTTCTGATACCTTCCTCAGTTTTGTTTTGTTTTGTTTTTTAATCTCTTTGTTTAGCCTGCCTTTTATTGCTTCGTAGCAGCTTTGGTATTCAAGATCTTTCCTGTTTTTGCCTTTTTCCACATAATGAAAATTTACTCAGTTCTTGGGAACCTGCTGGTAGAAATAAAATAGCCCCTCTCCTTATACGTATATAAATAAAAATTTCATGGTTCATCCACTTGTGAACATAATCCCAAGTCTTAAAATTTTAGCACTTAGGTATTCGGTGGATGCTTCCCTGATGCCGTTCTAGTCAAAGCCTATGAGAATAAACATTATTTGTATTTTCTTAATGTTCAGTCCTAATTTGGCTTGATAAAATCCCAAAGTAAGGAACAGCTTTCCAAAGAGAACTATTTCACAAAGTCCAATTTAATTTGTTAGCAAAGTTAGAGGGAACGTATCTATAATATAGAAATAGGCTGTTCAATTTTTTCTTAGCTAACAAAAATGGCATATTTTCAGTTTAAATGAATTTTCTCCTCCACTTACAGATGTCATTTTTCAAACTACTCATGGAACAAGTTTAATACTCCTGCCATTCACCTGTTTCAAAACAACTGTTTCCTAGATCAGTATTATGTCTTTGCACAAACAAGCAAGTGGCATTAAGAGAAGCCTGTTTTCAGATTTCAAAGCAATCATATCTGCCAAACCCTATAGTAATGGGCGTTAATGTACACCATTTAGTGGACTTTTAATATCCCTATAATTTAGGGAGTTAAAAGGAGCAAAATATGGCAGAGAAGGAATTACAGTATTCCAAAATTTAGAACAAAATTGCTTTATTAAGTGCAAAAGATTCAGTTATAAGGAAGAGTGGCATCACATTTTCTACTGAATATGTTAAACATAAATTTTCTCATTTAACTACTTTTGTACAAATTCCTGAAGCTTTTATGGAGTACAATATTTCTTTGTTTTTATTTTTTTAACCTGTATACCTTGGAGGAATTTCATGACATTTTTAAGCAATAATCCACAGACATTATAAACCTAATTTCACTTTTTAGGAAGTTATAGAGCAAAATGAAGTTACTCATCAGATATTCTCCACCGAAAAGCTATTAGATATAACAGGATAATTCAGAAAGGTGACTAGATGCAGGATAAATTTCAAAATCAGTAACCTTTCCATAGAAGAGCACTAATCAAAAAAATGGGAAAATTATTATTCCATTCACATTAAGAATAAACACGTGTAAAAGGGTAAGAAATAAAAAAATAAAAAAAAATAAAAGGGTAAGAAATAAATACAACAGGATATGAGCTTTTGCAAAGCAAATCACATTTCCGTATGGTATATGGAAGAAGACTTGAAACCAACTGACTTATTCCTAGACAGTAAGATCTAATAGCTAAGTTCTCTTGAATTAATTTGTGAGTTAAAATAAATTTCATCAAAACTCAATGGGATTTTAATGTTTCACCTTTACAAAATGATTCTGTGTCTACCACGAAGGAGGATAAGCTAAGAAAACCTCTGTATGTGCAGATATGTGCATGCGTGTGTGTATACACTGTTGATCCTTGAACAATACGGGAATGAGGGATGCTCACCCTCATTCAATCAAAAAATCTATGTATAACTATTGACTCTTCCCAAACTAAACTTCTAACAGTCTACTATTGACCGGAAGCCTTACCAACAACATAAACAGCTGATGAACACCTAGTTAGTATATGTAGTATATACTGTATTCTTATAGTAAAGTAAGCTACGGAAGAGAAAATGTTATTAAGAAAACCATAAGGAGGAAAAAATACATTTATAGTACCATATTGTAAAATTTTCACGTACAAGTGAATCCATGCAGTTCAAACTGAGTTGTTCAAGATCATCTGTATATGTAGAGAGAACAATGAGAGGAGAGTTGAATTTTTATGTGTTTCTGGTTATGTTTTATTAAGCTAAGACACTTAACAAAGTATCATATTGGTTCAATGGTAAAGAGACAAATCGATGAATACATTAAGAAGTCCAAAATCTATCTACTTTATGTTAAAATTTAATATATGATAAGGGTGGTATTCTAAATCAGTGAAGAAATGTTAAACTCTTCATTAAATTGCTCTGGCACAAATGAGGCAAGGTATCAGTATCCTCTTTTTACCATTAAGGAAACTGGAGCACAGAGAGGTTAGGTGACTTGCCCATAGTCACACAGCAAGTAGGCAATAGATCAAGGACTAAGCTCAAGCAGGCTCCCTCCGAAGTCTGAGCCCTTATCATGATCTCTTCCTAATATTTAATTTTTGCAACAATCTTATTTTACAAATAAAAAAACTGAACAACAGGAAAGTAACTTCCTAAGATTACATATCAAATAATTCAGGCCCTCAGACTAGTTATCTGACTCCTAAAAAATATTGTTTCTAATTAAATCTGAATTGACAACAATCTAGGTCTTTTGAAGTGGTCAGATTATTATTATTTTTTTGGTCAGATTATTTTTATAAAATAGTCTCATCGATTATTATTAGCTACCTAATACAGTGTTATTTCTAGTTTTTGGATAAACTGTGAGAAAGAGGAGATAGCTAACAGCATCCACTATGGTCTTCCAATTTAATAAAAACATGGATAAAAATTATTTTGATATTGCATAAAATTCTCCAAAACAGGCCTGGTTCAGATTTCACCCCCTTTGAGAATATTTTTGGGACTTTATTTCACTTCCATCCTCAACCTAATGATAAAATAAATTGTTCTCTCTTCATTATGCTGTTTTCCTTTTTTTTTTTTCTCCTCTATCTCTAGTTGACCACAGACCCCACTGGATTATAGTTATCTGTAAAAAATATTTTTGTTTCTAGATATCAGGGGTGAAGCAAGATTTATTTGTATTCTCAGGGAGTATTACAGTGCCTGTCATATAGTAGAAGTTCAACAAATATTTTGCATTGTCCTAAAACTGGTCATTGTATTAAGAGTATCTTTCTATACAATAGAAAACTAGAGGCTACTTGGAAATAGACAAGAACATTTGTCCTAATCTTCCATGATCTCCAGAAACCAAAGAGAGCTAAATAGAACATCAGAAATAAGAATTTTAAAATTTGGTTTCAAATCTTTGGTCTACAAGTGTTTATTGACCACCAAGCTTCATTTATCTTTTCATAAAATGGAATGATCCCAGGGTTTTTGTGAGCAGTAAATGGGAAAAGTTTAGTAGAAACACCAATTATAATGCCTACTATGTACTACCCATCAATGTTGTTTATCATTTTAACATTAATATAGCCATTTATTAAGCTATTGTAACATATCATCTCCTCTGCCAACCATTGTATGCACTATACCATCTAATCTTCATGACAACACTTCGATACAGCTAAAATATCCTCACTTTACAGGTAAGGAGACTGGAAGTCAGAGGGGTCAAATGAGTTGCCAAGGTGCCATAGCTAGAAATTAAGAAAGTTGGAATTCCAACTCAGAAGTGCCTGATTACGGTTGCTGACTGTAGCCACTATATTTTTTTTCTATAAAAAATATCTTTAAGAATTGCAAATCTCTATACTCTAAGAAAACTATGCTCTAAAACATAGAAAGCTAAGAGATATAGATTTGGGGGAAGTGGTAATAAAAAAATAAAGACTTCTTAGATGACTTAAGTTTCACAGAACATTCTGGAGCTGAAAAAGAGCACATGCTACCAGAGTCAGAATTCAGAGAATAGGGCCACCTGGGTGGCTCAGTGGTTGAGCATCTGCCTTTGACTCAGGTTGTGATCCTGGGATCCTGGGATCGAGTCCTGCATTGAGCTCCCCGCAGGGAGCCTGCTTCTCCCTCTGTCTATGTCTCTGCCTCTGTGTGTCTCTCATGACTATCTAAATAAAACCCTAAAAAAGAAAAAGAAAAAAAGAATTCAGAGAATGCCTAATGACTTCCAATTTCTTTCTCTATTCCAGATTTTGTTTCTTAGCTATAAACTACTGAATATTTTCACATGAAAGTCTCAGAGACTCCTCAAACTCAACAGATACAGGTTTTCTGTCTTTGGAGTTCTTTCTGACTGGATTGTACCATTTTCCCCCTCCCTCCAACTCATTCTTCCCTCATCTACCTGACCTGAATTAAAATAATATTTACTGTCTGTTTCCAAACTAAGAAGATTGTGAATGCACTGACAGCAGAAAATTTGTCTTCTTCAAATTTTATGTTAGATTCTGTAGTACCTAGTCTGGTGCTTGGCTCCTAACAACAACAAAAAAAAATACAATTCCTATGTATGCATGTATGTACCTACCCACCTATCCAACCGGTCAATTGTACACAAAACTAACATCTAACCAATTTACAGATGCTTAATTATTTGACTCTGGGTAAACTGTTCTTTTTTTCATCATTTAATTATAGTTAATATATAGCTCACCTCAAAGAAATAACCCAAACTTTCTACCTAACTGCTGGTTAATTTTCATACTGAATAACATTTTAATACAAACGTAATCTTTAGGCAAAACGTATCCCTCTCATCACAATCCCTCCTCCATTTAAAAGTAACATTTACTTCTAAAACACTATAGAATTCTGTGTGATCACATGGGGAAAAATTTCTGTTGTTTATCTTTTTGCTTTTCCCCCTCTCCAAAGGAGTAAATTCCTTGAATTCGAATTCTCTGTTCAGAAGGTTTTTTTTTTTTTTTTTTCAGAAGTTGATTTTCTAAAAAGCTATCTACCTGTATTTATTTACCTAACAGAAAGATTTTGATGGCCTCTTTTTAGGTAAGGACCTAAGGATCTTTTATAAGATATAAGACTTTGCTAGGTCTTAAGGATCAATTTATAAAACAAGATCTCTGATCTCGAGAAGTCCCCAGTGTATGAAGGCTGATAATGTCCACATTCTGGGAGGCAGCTTATGAGAGTGTCTAGTTCAGTGTTTGCTACATAGAGAGTACTTAATAAATTTGTTAAAAGAAATTATCAGAATACAATATAGTAATTACAGCCTTATCAGTTTATACAGAAATCACATTCAGCATCATCTTTGCAGCTAAAATTACTTTACAGAACACAAAATTCCAACAGATTAACTGACAATGTCTTGATTTAAAAAAAAAATAATATCTCTAACTCTCCGTGCATCTGACATATCAATTTTAATAAACCATAACACATTTTGGAGGGGGAAGCAATTAATGCCAAATTAAATAAGAGGTAACTGGTTGATAGAAGCAAATTCACAACCTGAGTAACTGCAATTATTTTGGGTATTTTATTTGTATCCTAATACTAATATCAATGAATTGTTTTAAATGGCTTTAAAGTAGCTAGGTGATTGTTTTGCCACAGATTAGGGAAATCATGGTTTATTGGCCAAGTCACTGACCTTCCAAGATCCTGAGCTAAAATCCCGTTAGCACAAGTTGTTTTAATGTGAACTTGATACGGAAACTCAGAGCCTGAGAAAGGAGATCTGAAAGGCACCTTTCTAAAAAACAATTGATTTGCTTCATTTCATTGAAATGGCTAATGCTTTGATGGTTCATATTTACAATGGCTTGTCCTGCTCTTCAATGGAGTTGATATGTTGGAGTCTTTAACACCATAAACTTGATCAGAACTTCCTCAGTAATAAACAGACTGGATTTAAGGGGTGTGCCCCTCCTCATCAGGCCTCTGGAGCCCATTTGCTTACCAATTTGTAGCTAAAGACATCGAGAATGGTGTTCTTCATGCTCAACTGCTTCAGGTAGTTGAAAATAGTTCTGGGAAGCTCAATATGCAAACTGGTTTGGGAGCCTGAAAGACTTCAAAGAGAAGAAAATTTGACCTTCCTTAGCAAAAGGCTGTTGCTCAGTTAAATTCATTTTTAAGTATGGAATTTCCATAGCATTCATAAAACACATGAAGAATGTCTATTTTCCTTGTAAGTGACTTCCTAAACGACTCAGAAAATTAAAAGCTGGGATTCTAGTTTGCACATTTTCGCTAAATGCCAAATTTATTTCAAATTTTCACAGTGATTCATGTTGAATCCCATGGTTGAAACACGTGGCCTGTAAAAAGTATCTCTCCTCCACGTTACGTAACGCTGAGGCTGAAACTTAGCAGCTACTGAAGGGCCAGAGGTCGATAGGTTTGTTATCCCTTTTCAACTCCACTCCAGAAGTGTCCTGGGTATATTTTCTTTCTTCACCTTTGAACAGCAGATTCGATTTAATCATGAACATATTAAAGCTATTAAATTAGGACAAAATGCTAATTCTCTCTGCCCCTTTTTTCTTTTTCTTTTCTTTTCTTTTTTTTTTTTCTTGTTACTGTTGGAAGGTTTTCGCTGAGCAAGTATGTCCTATGGCAAGGTGCAGAATCTCGCACAGGTTACTTGCCTATCAGTTTGCAAAACAATTTTGCCATAGCAGCACCTGAATCCGCTATGGTGAGTTCAGGGTTAACATAATGGTCACCAACTAAAATTCTTACCAAAATTCTAAAAGATGAAAGAAGTCCATGGGGGTCACACCTCAGTAATCAGGAAAGGAAAATTATCTTCTGCAGGTCAGTCGAAAATCCTCAGCAACTAGTACCATCCCTGCCCCTCTCTACACGTGTATCCTGCCTACAAAAAGAATTCCATGCATTCCTTATAGAGAAATCCCAGGCCAAAAATTAAAGGATCTTTTTGTCCCTTAGTGGACTCTAACTCAGCTTCATACCCAGATTCCTATACAATCCCCACAGGATGCCAGCCCTATTTTTAGTGTACGTCTCATGCATTTAACCCGTTTCTCTTCATGATGAAAATAAATACCTGGCTCATAGGTTCTTCATGAATGTGATGGCAATCATGGTAATAGCATGATTAGTGGTAAAATTCATTTGTGCAGGAAACAAAAGACAAGATTAAATGATTTTATGTTGGGATTTCTTAACTCTTTTTAACTTGAATAAAAAATAAGCAGCTTGGGGATTAAGTCATCTTTGAAAACAAATCCAAACCTGTAAGATGGATCAGAAAGCTTTTAGGTAAAGGGGTTCAACAGCAAGGGGATATTACCAAAGAAGAACTGTACCAATTAAAAAGCAAAATCACATTTTAAATCAAAGTAAGCTGCAAAATTACAAATTTGTTTTGTTATTTTTAACGTATATTAGGTATTATATGAGTGGATATATGTATGAGAATAGCACATATGCTGCTTTCTTATGTTTTAGTTATCTAAATTACCCAGCAACTGATAAAACAAAAAAATTAAAAATCTCCTTGTTTCCAAATATTTTAATATTTTATGTTGTAATAATAAAACATGCAAATAATTTTTTCTCAATTGTTTTCTTTAGTAGCTTAGTTCCCAGATGAATGAGAGTATTTACATAAAGTAAAAACAAGGAGGATAATTAATTAAGCTAAAGTATTCATACTGATTTAATAATCTGGGTATTTCAGGCTCTATAGATACAAATATTATCAACAAAGATGAAAAATTAATTTGATGTCTCCAAATGTATATATATGTCTACACATGTGCTTTCATCTACTTATGTAATATCTCAATTCAATTAATAAATAATAGTCTGGAAAAAAAACACATGAAATCCTTTTGCATTTCAACAACGGTTCCTAATCTCAGCAAAAATACTCAAGAAAATTATAAATTCCCTCCTGACTATCTCCCTGGATTGCTAGTTTACACTTCAGAAGTCACTCATCTTTCCAGTGTTTGTCTCAACTACAAAACTGGCCTAAAAATCTTTCCTTTTCTGTAGGCATTCTATATAAAATTCTCAGAGTAAAAATTATATATCAGGTACAAAATAATGTTGTTAGTTCTCATATTTCTTTGAAGAAGAATTAATGTGAACTACAACGTGCACAGTTACAAACAAAAGATGGAGGTTAAAAGAAAACAATAATCAATAGCTGTGAAATCCCAAAAGCCATCAAATCCAATCAGACAAGGGAAGAGTTAAAATATGAGAACTCCCAAAAGCTTAGATGACTTTGGAAACACAGATCAAAAACAAAGAGACGGAAAGTATAATTAAGTCCATTACTGCTCAGTCAAATGAAAACAGCCATGACATCCTCTCTTATTTATGACACCAGCAAATAGCTCAATTCCACTCTTGGATATTGCTGTAGGACAGCAGTGGTTCCACAGCAGGTGAAACAGAAACAGGCTGCTAGAATTTATGTCACTAGGTCACGTGAGAGATGCAAGATTTATGCAGAAGTCCCATAAAAAATAAGTAGCTTTTGTATCTTATAACAATTCTTGTTCTCTAGCGAACAGAAGTCTGGCTGTAGCAACATCCGTGGAGACCTAAAATTTTCTAAACTACATTTAGAGTAATTAAAAAGTGTATTTACTTAAATATATATTTTATCTCAGATATTGGAATTTCCAATAACAATAAAAAATGCTTAAGCAGTCGAGCTGTTTATTACCATTTAGAAAATATACTTATGAGTTGTCCTCAGTAATCCATCAGTGTGGTACGTATTCACCATTTGTGTAGAAGGTGCAATAGAAATAGTAAAGGGACTGTTCAAATCACACACAGTACATCTTTTTAGGATGTTTTCTAATTATTCTTCACTTCTGTTCTCTCATCTTTCTGGTCAAATCTTCCTTCTTAACCACTTTGTTATTCCCACTTCCTAGAACAGTACTTAGCATGTAGTAGTTACTCAGTTATATTTCTTTCAATTTATTATCAATGCCTAGAACAAGTACTTTATTTACAACAGATGCTCAATAAATATTAGTTGTTTGCCTGATTTTATTAGTTAAATAAATAGGTTTGCAGTGATAGAAAATCTCTTCTTCACTGCTGGTGGAAGTATGAATTGGTACGACCGTCTGGCAATCTATTTTTCACATTTTTGGTCAAGAATGTTCAGAGCAAAATAGTTTTTAAGAACAAAAAGAGAAGAATAGATAAATAGTGGTATATTCCTACAGGGCAACATCACCGAATACTGAAATGGTACCAACGATCCCTACACAGGTTATCACAAATGACTCTCCCAAATAAGATCCTGAGAAAACAAAACCCAATTGCAGATCTTTATATAAAGTTTTGAAGCATTAAAGCAATAGTATGCTATATTATATACTACATGTTATGATTATTTATTTTACATCCATGGAAGTAAAAAGCACTACATTCAACAGAGTAGTTGCCTTGGGACATAGAAGGATATTTGCCTACAGTAACTTAGGACACTGGTCAGTCCAGATGTATTAGTAACTTTTTACTTTTCAAGCTGAATGGTGAGAAAATGAGAATTTTAATTATTATTATTCTTTTCACCTTTCTGTAACTCTATAAGAGTTTTTAAAGGAATAAGAAAATAACATGAACAAGGGAGTAGCTAATCTTCCATGGGATAAATATCCTAATTCAATTCTTCTTACCATCTCAAAATTATTAAGGATAATTCTACCTTGATTAAGGTTGGGTGCTGGCAGGAGGGGCACCCTTTAGTTCAAGCATGGCAAAGAGACTCAGACCCCAAATATGGAACCCAGGAGAGGAAAGATGAAACCTCAGAAAGCGAAAGAAATGACTTTCTTTAGCCAGGCAATAGTAATATGAATAGAAACCAAGATGGCCAAGAAGCCACCAAATGCCTCCTCTGCCAGCAATCTCAATCTTGCTTACATTCTCTCTATAAATTGGGTGAACATCATAGTTTTCAGAGTAACTAGGGGCACTATTTAAAAAACACACTGGGACAAAAAATATAAACCAGAACTGTCCCAGATAAACCAGGCTGAAGAGGCACACCGTGACCACAACCACAATCGCCAGAAGCCCCATGGCAGTAACAGGTATCTCCACGTTAGTGAATTCTACGGAGGCAGATGGGGATAGAAGAAGAGCGAGTGTTGCTACACTGGGTTTCTAACATAGACACTTGATTTGAAGTGCTATTTTTAGATGAGCTGGGAAATAAATAAAATTCAGGTGGACCTAGAGAGAAGGGAAGAGAAATGGCTCTCTTTCATGGTGGCCCATCTGGAGATTTTGTCTAAAATTGACATTTGGGAATGGCACGTGAATGCATTGAATTTAGAGTTACAGTGACAGTTTTAAAAGCTTCAAGTATTATCTCTGGGGAGTGGGATAGCAGACAAAAGAGGACTAGTCATGTCAGTTTCCTTTGACATAGTTTGAGACTTTCTTTACCATACATGTGCATTATTTTTATACTTGAAATATTAAAAATTTAGAAAAATGATAATACTCAGTACTGACAAGCGAATGGGGTAAATACTAGTAATACCTAATATTTGCTGAGCATTTAATAAATGCCATGTGTTCAATGTTTGGTATAGGTTACGTCGTTCAGTCTTCACACCAACCCCATAAATTATCAGGCCCACATTCTAGAGGAGGTAACAGACATTGGGAGGCAATGTAATTCGTCCAAAGTCACACAGCTCATGAGAGCTGGACCTGAGATTTGCACCCAGGCAATCAGACTCCAAAGCCCACCCTTTGAAATTATACTTTCATTCTGCCTTGCATTTGAACTTGATGCTGCAGGAAGTATAAACTGGCGCAAATTTTCGCATGGTATTTTGAAACATGTATCAAAACGCTTAGTGTACTCTTTGACTTAGAAATTACATTTTTATATATTTATGCTAAGAAAGCATAATGGTAAACATGCCTCATGGGATATGTCAAAGGGAGTCAGCTCAGCAATGCAAATGAAAGAAAAAAAAAGTCAAACCCATCAATAGGAGATTGAGTTTTTAAAATTACGAGATAGTCATACAATACAATATTCTCAATCTGTATCTATTTACCTGGAAGGTTTACATTAACAGTGTTATGTTGAAAAGGCAAGTTGTAAAACAACATGCATCTCTATTTTTGCAAGATATAAAAACGTCTAAACATAAACATGCAAAAAGCAGTTTGGAAGGCTCTCCTTCGCAAAGCTTCTTCTTGGGAGAAGAGCCTCTAAGAGCCTGGCCAAAGTAGTGCCTCTCCTGTTGACTTTCTGTGATGATTCTGTGTTCTTGGCCTTTGTAAAAGTGTAACATATACTCATTTGTTTGTTTTCTTGTCATTTGTGTCTTTAAAAATTTTATGCTAAGTGCAGAAACCACATCTGTATTGCTCACCGCTATTCACACAGGCCCCGTGGTACAGAATATGTGCTCCAAACAAGTTCGTTTCCAGGTGATTTTCATGTTCTACTCTATGCCTTCATTCAAGGTGTTCAAGGTAAGTAGTGCTTTTATAACTGGGGAGGAGGAACACTAAAGCTATTTTTAGTGTGTTTAACCAATCAATCAATTAATCAATTAGCAATGAAGAGTCGGTCCTGATGAAGTTAAAACCTCCTCTATATTTGCATCCACAAGACTTTTTCCTGCAGCCCTCTTCCTGCCCTGCTACTTTCTAGGTAGGAGCATTATTCCCTAGCCACCCAACATCCCACCACATGCTCTTTTCTGTAAACTTTTCCCCTTTTCTTTTCAAAGTTTCAAAGCATAAGTCTGTTACTCTCATTGAAAAATGTATGTCAATATTCATTTCTAGGGTAAAGGACAGCTACCTGCCCCCCAGGGAAGCAAGAGAATCTTCCAATCCTCATGGCCCTAAGTGGACCAGGGACAGCCAAGGGGCAAAGGCTACAGAGACAGGACCACTTAGGATTTGTTTAGGGTGTATTTTTTGTTCTGTCTTGGGAGTGCCATCAGGAGGTGGAAGCCATCGCTGAAAGGGCTGCTTTCCCTTTCATCTCCGAAGAGAATAGGCTGACCTCACCTCAGCCTCCCTCTGTCAAAGGAATAGTCATTCCATAAATATTTGTTGCAAAAAAGGAATGAAATAGTGATCCTGTAAAACATTCTTTTCATTGGTCTTGCTATGGCAGTAAAAGCCATAAAAATCATAACTGAAAAATGTAAGATTTGATAAATATTGAGTTTGGGGGAGAAAAAAATGTATTTATAAATTAATTTGTTTTCAATATAAGACCTTGTATGTAAGGTTCCAACACAGTGAATTTTTACAGTGAAGCTATAAACTCTAAAATGGGGATTATGAGTGTGGACAATATAATTTATAATACTTGCATAGCTTTCAATTATTCAGGTGCTCAAAGCCCAACAAATTGAATAATGAACAGGGGTAATGAATTGAACCCTGAGAAGGTGATAACAGAAAACACGGGGTAGTCACCAGGAGGAATTCACATACAGAAGTAGCCCTGAAAGAAATAAACTTGTTTGAAGGACACATTTTCTCTTTCAAGCCAAAACATTTACGGAACAGTAATGCAAGTAGGAATTGCTTTTAAGAAATACCTGCGAAAGGCATAAAGCTGCTAAAATAGTATATTTCAGATGACCAAACAGAGAATTAGAATCATAAATTGGCCTGTTACATTCTCTGAGAGTGTCAATCCTCTATTTCATTATTTTTAACAACACTTGGGGAAGGGTGGCGGGGAGGGGGGATGGTCGGGAAGAGGCAGTCATATAAATTATTAAGCACCAGCGCTTTAGATTTAGGTTTGGAAGTGTGTTGATATTCTACAGATCCTAAAGCATAGAGTTCCTAACAGTATTTCATACAACACTGCAGATCGGAAATTTAAATAATGAAATGGCTTCTGAACTCGCTGTTCAGACCTGGGTTGGATGATGCATGTTCCTGTCTGCCAGTGAAGGCTCTGAAGAAAGGGTGCGTACTAAGCCTTGCACCAACTTCTCTGCTTCCAGTGATAGTGCAGGCCAGCGAAATGTGCACTCGGCAAAAATCCTAGAGAGATTTGAATTAAATACAATTAGCTAAAGTCAATAAAAGTTAATGATTCCCCTCACCCCTAAACCCACCACCATCACACACACCACTTAGCCTGCACCCTCATCAGCCTCCTTCATAAAGTATATTTCTCAAAGCCAGTTAACAATGATCTGTCTTCTGGAATCTTGCAAGCCAGAAGCTAATACTGAATAGTAATTAGGGTATCGCCCAAACTAACTGGTTTCAAATCTCAGCTTTACTGTTTTCTAGATGTGTCCTAAGCAAACTACTCAACCTTCTAATCTTCAGTTTCTTTATCTGAATAATGAAGATGATAACAATACCTACCCCACAAGCTTATTGGGAGTATTAAATGAGATGATATACTCAAGACATTTAGGGTAGTTCTTGGTCCATGGCTAGCATTCAAATACTCTGAGCTATTATCACTGGGCTGAAGTTGCATTGCCCAGGGTTGGTTGTTTAGAAGTATTTGAGATGCTGGTATTTGGCACCTGTAAATATGAGTTCTAGCATTCACAACCACTATTGAAATGCTTACTGTTGGCTCGGGGCTACCAGTGATGACTGATGCTGCTGTGCCCTTAGAAATAATTTTGTAGCAGCAAACACAGAAGAGTTCACATGGACACCGAGTGCTTCTTAACTTTTTATGATCATGGAGGGGAAGACAAAAAGGGACGCATCAGTTCAATAAGAATCGTCAGATGTGTGTTACACCTGTTAAACTTCTCTGCCTGTGTAACTTGAATTTGATTGTTGTGATCCTAAAATATGGTTCTGCCCAGTGGACTTCATGATAATTAAGCCAAATCTGTCCTGAAAAGACAAGGTCGACAGCGCACAGCTCTAAAAGCAGTTATTCTAGTGGGAGGATTTCATAGAAAATTCTCAGTGGTATCTCAGACAATAATTCAGAACGATTGAGGTGCATCAGGACTTTTCTCAGATCCAAATGTAAATCTGCTAGAACATCTGGAGTGTTCTGCATTTTGTTTTTGGTCACTCGTTAATCAAGAGAGCATAGAAGGTGACTATGTATAGGGACCCTGAAGATCATCTGATCTGACCACTTTATATCAGAGACAAGGGAACCCGGATCAAGATGGAAGTTATGTTTCAAAGAGCCGAGATCCAAGTGGATTTTGTTCGTAGGTCATAAGCATATTCTCAGTGATGTGGATGTTCACGGAAATGTCCAGAAAACTTCAGCAGTAAATGTGGAGATAATAGATCATAACCTATAAATTCTTATTTAGCACTTTTACTTTACAATACTCAATGAATTGGGACTCCTGGGTGACTCAGTGGCTAAGCCTCTGCCTTCGGCTCAGAGCATGATCCTAGAGTCCTGGGATCGAGTCCCACATTGGGCTGCCTGCATGGAGCCTGCTTCTCCCTCTACCTGTGTCTCTGCCTCTCTCTCTCTCTCTCTGTGTCTCTCATTAATAAATAAATAAAATATTAAAAAAAACAATGCCTAAAGAATTAATAGCCCTCCATATAGTAATACAAATCTGTGGCCATCAGTTTCTTTAGGATAAAGCTTAAGACACCTGCTCAGTAGAGTTCTCTTTACATACAGCATTTATATACATATACCAGGCATTTCATTTCTCCTGTTGAGATTGCTATTTCTCCAATCTTCAATTAAGTTTAAGATATTTAAGTTTGGGAACCTTTTTAAAAATCACCTCTAATAGGTGGACCACATTCATTGTAGGTTCCTGTTATAGACTGCTGAATGAATGAGTTCTAAGGGAAGCATTTCAAACTATTATAACTGATGGGCTATGAACTCTGAACTCTCAGAAACCTTGAAAAAACATTTCGTTTAAGGGTGACCTGGACCAACAAAAGGACAATAATTCACAACATGACCTTGGATAAGTCAATTAACCTCTTTGGGCCCAGGTTTTTTCACCTGTAAAGTGAAGGGGTTGGCCAGGATAATGCCTAAGGAGCCTTCCACATCTACCACTCCACGATTCTGTGTTACCTCATTACCATGGTTTCTCAGTACGGTGTTAGGTTATACCCGTCACCCCTTCTAATAGCTATTCAATCTTACTTCTAAAAGCCAGGTCCCGCTGGTGTCGGAGGGTGTGCTTCTTGTTTCTAGGGCACGGTGGAGAATTCAGTGGTGGGGAACAGATGAGGATCGATGCCCCTGTTATGGCCACAGCTGGGAAGCAATTTCAACCCTGTGCAGAGGGACATTTTGCTCTAGGGCTGGGAGCATTTGAGATTGGAAGGGAATGACCACTGGTAGTACAATCCCAACACAAGAGCTTTGTGTTTGGGGATGTTTTTGCCACTGTGTCATTCTCCTCTAATGGGTATGTGGTCTGAAAAAAAAAAGTGTATCTCTTGATCTGCTAGCATTTGGAGGCTTCCTTCCTGTTCAGCAAAGTACAGAAATGGGCCTTATAAAATCACAAAAAAGTAGATACCCCCCCACCTTTGCACTCTATCCCTAGTTTTGCACTCAAACTGAGATTTATAGCCAGCATCAGGACTCTTATCCTACCTCCCTGGAGTTCTCAGAGTGTATAGAGATTTATAAAGAACCAAACTCCTTCCCAAATCATAAAACTGGCATGAAAAGAATGCCTCTGTAGAGGGGAAGTAAAAAAGAAGGCAAGAAAATTGGTTTGGGTAAGAGTAGTGTGAATATTCTACTAAAAGAAAAATTATTAGGTAAGAATGTAACAAAAGAAACAGCTGGAGGCAAGAAAAACAGGGCGACTCTATAGCCATATTAAAGATACAAAATGCTGCACACTTTTTCAGTTGAAGATAAGTTTGAAGGTTTTAATGCAACAGGTTTCATTGACAAAGTAGGGTTGCAAATGGCAGTTGCCTCCTTGGACAAAGCTTCGACTTACCCAAAAATCTAGAGAAAGAAAAATGCACACAGGAAATCCCCTGAAATGACCATATCCTCCTCACCACACAAACCCCTCTAAAATGTTTCCTAAATTAAAAGGTTCCCCGTTAATACCTTATTAATGTTGAGAAATGAGCTGCAGGAATAAGCAAACCCTTAGAAAAGCAAGCCTATTTGAAAGAGATGAATAGAACACAATTTCTTAGTGAAGACAATTTCCAAACTGAACACCTCCAAATTGAGCCATTTATTCCCTCAATAAAAACTCGAGGAGATGGGGCACGTGGGTGCCTCAGGTGGTTAAGCATCTGGCTTGATTTTGGCTCAGGTCGTGATCTCAGGGTTGTGAGATGGAGCCCCCGAGTCAGGCTCCGAGCTCAGCGTGGAGTCTGCTTGTGCCCCTGCTTGCTCGCTCACTCTCCTTCTCTCTCTCAAATAAATAAATAAATAAATTAGATAAATAAATAAAATATTAAAAAAAAACGAGAAGACAACAATAATAATGAATGTAAAATTCCTATCTTTAACTAGATTATTACAACTATGTCTGACTGAGACAGCAGAAGCCTGGAATACTGGCTTTTCTTACAAGTTAACTATAAGCAAGGACATTAACCTCTCCAAATCTCAGTTTCCTCCTATGTAAAATAAAAGTAGTAGTATATCTTGAATAGAATGCTGTGGGACTGAAGCCAATTACTATACATAAATACCTGGAACAGGGCTTGGAACATAGTAGGATCTCCATAAATGATAGCGAGAATTGTTATTATTACCACCATTATTCCCCTGGGATACCCTATGTCCTGTTAGCTACCTCCTGCTCTTGTACAGATAGTTCTATTTTGATGCAGATTTCAAGCACAAGGGTGATTATATTATCTCAAGAGTAAATCCTCTTCTTTTCTTCTTAGTTTCATCACTGCAAAATCATAGGAACAGGAACCGCCACACTCAGCCACACTATGGCCCAGCCATTCAAATAATCCAACACCAACAAAGAATTAACAGCAAATTGTTAGTAACAATGGTAATTGTTAGCATTTATTGAGCTCTTAGTATATGAAGTCTTGCTAAGGACTATTTATGGATTGTTTCACTTAATCCTTTCCAAAATCCCTATGAAATTGACTATTTTTATCCACATTTTCCAGATGAAGGATGGCAATGCAGTGGGGAGTTGCTTGAGAAAGATGCATTACCTTGCCCAAAGTTTACACAAGCAGTCCCTCTTATGAGAAAGTTTTATGCTTTTAAAAAGGTATGGAAGGTCTACTTCCCTTCTGAAAAATCATAGCATTTTAGAAATTTAGAGAAGGATAGAATTTGGGGAGTTTAGTACAAGATTTGAGAAAGTAGGGACCTGAAGTGTCCTAACCACTTAAACAGTAAAATCTCTGTTTCTGGAGCCCAAAATATACACGCTTCAAAGTTCCTCAAAATGATTTTGATGATTTTTGGGAACCTTTGCCTATTCTATATTTATGGTTCTAACATACATGAATTTTTTTACATTCTTTCTTGACCAATTTGTATTTCATTCTGGGGTTTTCTCATAGAATACTGAATCTCCCAAATTAATTATTAGATAACTGAAGTTATAAAAAATAATCTTTAAATTTTGCTTGAAATTTATTTAGGCTTAGTTTCAAATGGTGGCTTCTCTTTATAGTATTTCTGGCTTTATAAAGATGTTCAGATTTATTTATTTATCCACATTATTGTCCTTTTCAGAGGTGAAATTTTAATGACCTTATTACAGATAATTTTCTCCCATCTCATGTCCTCAACCATTTTAGTCACTTTTTTCTGACACTTCCTTAGTTTTGAAGATTGTATATTAATGATTCCCAATGAATTGTACCTATCAATATCCAGACTTCTGTTAGTTTCTTTCTCTGTTGTCTCTGGACTTGGCCGTGACTTGCTTTGGCCAATAGGATATCGGCAAACATGAAGACAGAGCAGTGTAGCAGAGAAAGCTTGGGCTTTGAATCAGCAAGACCCAGGTTTAGTTCACAGATCTGCAATATGTTAGCTGAGACAGTGAAAAAATGATTTGATTCCTCTGGTCCTCGTTTGGAGAAGTAGGTTGCAGTGGTAGAATGAGACCTAGCTTTGAGTCATAAAATAAAAATTTCCCATTTCCTAGTATCTTAAAAAAAAATCATTAATACTTTAGTGCCTAGACATTCAGATGTTTTTCTGAAAACCTAAAGTGTGCTGTTTTGTAATTTGCTTTTTATTCACTTAAAAACATAGGGTGAACAACTACTTTTCTATAAATAAATTCCTAAGACTGTTTCATTAATAGCTGTGGCATATTCCATTGTATGGATGTATTACGATTTATTTACCCAATCTTGGTGTTCACATTAAAAAGTAGCTGCATTTTGTTTATTTGCCATATACAAATCAAATCAATCATCAGACTTCAACAGAGAAAGATTTCTTATTGACTTTAATAAACATCTTCAGTTTGTAAATGCCATACTGGAAACTAAAATTATGGACCTGGTCATTAAATATACATTTGGCTTGTATCTTACCAGTACCCAAGTCCCTGGCTGGAAATGTTTGTTGACTAGAGGAGTATATCAATGCTCTTGCTCTAATGGCCCTCCTATGGCTCTGGAAAACAAATAACCTAGCTTTGTCCCAGAGACAGGCACTGCTGGGACTATGAAGAAACTAAGTCTATTTTTTCCCCTTCCTTGGACCCATAGAAAAGCATATTTTCCAAAGCCAATTTATAGCTTGTAGGCAAGTAGTGTTGGATGGAAAGGAAGAGATGCTCCTATACCGAAGCAAGTTGATCCAAGCCAAGAGAGAGTTGGAGGAAATGCTGTTTGGCCTTCTGGACAACCCCTGCCTTGAGAAAGAAGCAAGTGACCTACAGAGCCAACCTCATGAGGAGCATCTGTTTTTATAATAAATCTCTTCTTCAAGCCTGACTAAATCATGAGGGCTCCCTAACAATTCTTTAGAGAGAAAACCCAAAATAAGGGGACAGTATGACACAACAAAAGGCTCTCAGAAGTATATAGAAATGAGACTTAAAGCCACAGCACCAATAACACATCAGACACTCACTGACTGTGGGTCAGGCATGATACTTACTGTTTCACACACATCTCATTTGATTCTCACAATAACCCAGGATGCATGAACTAATATTACCATTAATTTTTAGAAGAAGAAACAAGCTCAACAAGGTTAGTGCCTTGCCTTAGGTGTCATAGGGAAAAGAGAAAGCTGGAAGTCTGGTGCCTGAGTTGATGTGCGTACTCTCTACTGTCCTGACTCTCCAAAGCATGAACCTCTCTTTTCCAAGATAATCCATTTCACTCCACCTTGATCCCTGGATTGGATTACTATGTATTTCAACCTCACCCTTCCCTGGAGAATAATTGTGAATGTTGTTCAAAATCGCCTATGTGTGCTAAACCAATACCACATGCATATTTGTTCTAGCGTATCCCAAGATTGGATCAAATTGTTCCTCCAGGGAAATCTTTGTTCCCGAATATCAGTATCTTTATTTGATGGAAGTTTTAACAATAATAATATTATGGCCCATCCTGTCCTATATAATGAGCATGCACTCATTCATTCATTCATTTAGAAGATATTTATTTGCATTATAATTTAGTGATCAAGAGTGCAGGCTCCAAACCACACTACTCATGATGCAATATTCGTGTTACCATTCTCTAGTTAGATGATCTTAGATAGTTGGCAGTGTCTACACACACAAGGGGACCATTTTATGAAGGCCTAAAGTAAATTGTCTAATCTAAAGTATTCAGTCATTTATCTATCAGTTTTTGTTGTTTGTTCTTTTTGCAGAAGTTAGTATGCCTTAATTTTGTACTGCATTCTGAAGTTCCAGACAATACCTCCGCAAATTCCATGTAGAGTTCGGTTTCCGAACTTAATGTCTCTAGTTGCCTCGGAGTAGTTTTAGTTCTTCAGTTGAATTCACCATGTCTTTTATGTTGATACTATGTGAGGATAATTTGAAATTATGAGTATGTGAAATGATGATCATCAAGATTGGAAACAGAAAGAGAGAATCTAGAATGGAATGCTGTTCACTTTAGTCATTTACCTTGTGAAAACTGGTGTCACCAGCCTTTTCAACAATTCAGAAATTCAGCAGGGAGGTCTGTAATGCTGCTAGGAAGAATTGGTCTGCCATCTGTAGAGCCCTGGCTCCCCAGGCAAGTGTGAGATTTCTCCTTTCAGGGATTTTCTCACTTATCAGACATCAAGTTGGAGGGACCTTTGTAGACCTACTGAAATCCCCTTCCATTAATCATAGTTTTCATAACCAGGAAAGCATAATTATGCTGTAGAGATACTTATTTTATATTTTCTGTATCAGAGGAATAGGCATATAGATGAACTCTGTCCAATAGAAATAAGTGAGAGCCACATATGGTAATTTAAAATTTTCTAATAACCGGGCAGCCCCGGTTGCGCAGCGGTTTGGCGCCGCCTGCAGCCCGGGGTGTGGTCCTGGAGGTCGGGGATCAAGTCCCACGTAGGGTTCCCTGCATGGAGCCTGCTTCTCTTCTCTTTCCTGTGTCTCTGCCTCTCTCTGTGTGTCTCAATAAATAAATAAAATCTTAAAAATAAAATAAAATAAAAATAATAATAAAATAAAATTTTCTAATAACCACGTTGAAAAAGGTAATTCACTTTAATATTATGTTTTATTTAGCTCCATATAACCCTAATATTATCATTTCATTATGTAATCAATATAAAAATTATTAATGTGGTATTTTACTTTTTTTATACTAAGTTTCTATTCTAAGTAGCCATCTTTCAAGTGGCTAGCCATATGTGGCTAATAGCTATCTTGTTGGGCAATAGACTCTAGGTTATCAGAAAGGGGCTGCAAATCATTAAGGGTAAGTTAAAACAAAGTGCCTTCTGAAACAGGACAATTTTATTTGACTCAACATTTATTACTTTCTACTGAAAGACTAAACTACACACACTAAAGATAAAAGCTCTATGTAAACAGAAATCTACCCTCAGTTGATGAAGACAAACTAATGAAATTTTTTTGCAGTGTCAAAGGTCAAGGCTATTTCTATAGATCGCAAAACTACTCAAGATTTTTGTACTATAATTAACAAATGCTCCATAAAACGTTAAAAGTGAGTCACAGGATTAATAGTAGAATAGTTATGTTTAAGTCTGCTTCTTATATAAAAATAATTTGTGAAGCAAAAACTTTTATTATGAATATCTATCAATTATACAATTCTATTTATAGGAAAAAATTAAGATGTATAAAATTATTAGTCTATAGGGAAGTTTACTTCATCACTGTGTATAAGAAAATAAAATTATAAACAATATAAATGTCCAATAGTTAGAGATTGGTTATATAAACTATGACATAATTGGGTATTATTCAAATATCTAAAATTATTTTGTAAATAATACCGACTACAAAGATATTTTTATATTTTGGTAATAAAAATAGGTTGTTTGTAAATAAGTTACTATTTTTAAAAAGTGTATATATGCATAAAAACTAAAAGACTATTCACTGTGATATTAATGGCTGTGAATGGCAGAAGTACAATTAATTTTTCTTTTTTGCATATTTGCATTTTCTAATTTTTCTGCAATAAATAAAAGTTATCTAATAACACAAAATTAGTAATTTTTAACACAAAAATGTATATTTATCTTTTGATTATATATTTTTTAAGATTTTATTAATTTATTCATGAGAGACACAAAGAGAGAAGCAGAGACACAGGCAGAAGGAGAAGCAGGCTCCATGCAGGGAGCCCAATGTGGTACTCCATCCCGGGGCTCCAGGATCACGCCCTGGGCTGAAGATGACGCTAAACCGCTGAGCCACCCGGGTTGCCTTGATCATCTTTTTAAAAAACTTGATCTTCCTTGGCCTGAGAAACCCAAATGTACAATTTAGAATTTAGAGGAAATGATTACAAAATTCTAGCAAGTCAGTTGCGTGAAAAAAGTACTCTCTCTAGATTCAAGGATGTCAGAAATCCATACCCACAAATCAGAGAAAGTTTACAAAACAAATCCAGTGTGGGGAAAAAATTCTTTTCATGGGACCTCATTTAATTTCAATCAACTAAACAGAATTTAAAAGAAGATCTAAGATTTTCATAATTCGGGCCAGCTCTCTTGGATTCTAAGGCAAGAAGAAATAAGATTTTCTAATGCTCTTTGGTAACTTGATGCTGACTACAGATCCTTATGACCAAAATTATTGCCATCTGCAACATATATGTTTCCTTAATGTATAAAGTCACAGGGGCCTCTTCTAAAATAGTCATCTTAATTTGATTGACAATTTGTATGTTTGTGAGTTTTCCCCTTATTTCCTGTAACAAGCCAAATTCCAAAGAACAAGATTCACTTTTACCTAAATGTGAAATAAAAGCAATAATTTGTTGATACTGATAATCTGTCAAATCATCAAAAAGAAAATATCTACATCTACAGACAGAAGAAAATCACCATTGAAATTCTAAACACACTTGCATCATTCATTGCATTGGATCTTATTCACTGAATACTGTTTTCTTTCCAAGCTAAAAGAAGTGGAAGCAAGGCTCATTGAATGCTACATCA
This sequence comes from Canis lupus baileyi, assembly GCF_048164855.1. NCBI lineage: Eukaryota > Metazoa > Chordata > Mammalia > Carnivora > Canidae > Canis > Canis lupus. The sequence goes on along the minus strand of NC_132875.1, from coordinate 10,634,596 downwards.
AAAGTGAGGGTATTGGCAGTTTCTTCTCGAGTTAAACATGCAAATATTACAGCGACCCAATGATGCCACTCTTTGATATTTATTCAATAGTAATAAGAGCATATTTTCAAAAAATTATAAAAGAACATTCAAAGATTTGGCAGTAATCAACTAGAAACACTCCAACTCACCATCAACAGGTGAATGGATATTCATACAATGAACAGCCCTATGGTGACACCTACATGATGTTGTATAAAACAAGACATAATTCAAAATATTTGGCAGTAGTGGGAAATGAACTAGAAAGAAAAAAATGGGGAAGTCTTATAGATAATTGCCGATTGAGATGATGGTTATATGAGTGTATACTTTTATCAAATGTCACGGAAGTGAGAGCTAAAAACCACTGCATATACAAAAAAGAAAATATATTCAAAATTCTATAAAAACTTTTAAAAAGAAACTAAAAAAACTTTTATTCAGACAGTAGTTACTCCGTGTTCTTGTGTGACAGCACTCTGTGTCTTTAACCTATTTTACAGATACTTTAACTGTTCCCCCACCGTCCCAAATCATGCCGAGGATGAACAACGAATGGTCTCTTGATGATCATTTCCACTGAACAGCTAATATTAGCTAAAGATATGGATGGGGATTTGCAGTCCACTCACACTTCTCCATCATTTCTACAATAGTTTTTTTTTTCTGCAGGTATTCAATGATGACAAATGATTTTTCAAAGGGTAAACAATTAGTATATAGGATTCAGCACATTAAGCAGACTTCATGGTCTCTTTATTAATCTTGAACTTGACAATTTTTGAAAATTTTGAATCAATGGGTTTCTGGTTACTTTCCAATGACATTTAACAGTTAGACTTAAGAATACAAAAGAAAGCATTATAAGTTTTATCCAAAGTGATTATGGCCATCATTTGAATAAAATACAGATTTTGCAAGCTGTAAAGCATATCATTACTACACACTGGCCTAAGTAAGGTTTGGTTCACAAACTACAGAGCTCGAACCAAGTCATTAAATCTATCTAAAAGGGCCTCATTTGAGAAGCAATAAAATTTTTAATCATTTTATTATTAAAAGAGTGTTTAATATGTAGCTAATTAAATGCCAAAGGCAGGTTATCTGAGTTTAACCTTCAAAAAGAAAATGATGTATCAAAGTCTGCCTCTGGCATCACGGGATAGAAATGTCATCCTCATAATCATTGCGTGACAACTAGCTGGTGGCCTTTTCTAGAGCTATAGTTAAATTACCTGATTAAATTAATAGCCATTTAGATGTTTTAGGAACTGCACAGACCTATACTAAATGAAAATTAGGTCCATTACATTTTCTGAGTGGGCTAGATAGACCCTAAAATAAAACACGTATGCCATTGCCCACATTACTTAGATTAAGCAATTAAAACCTCTTTCTAAAAAGCGACTAATTCTCTATGAAGTACCGACAACTGGATTTACACTAACGACCAGGGGTAAGTTTTTTCCTTCTTACTTCTCCCTATCCTTGGACAAATTCTCTGTGTTTGTTTATCCCAAAATAAAAGATTAAAACGTCAACATATCACCTAAATATGTAGCTAGATAAAACTATTCGTTATTATATTTCTGGAAGAGAATGAACAATTGACAATTCTAGGAAAGTAAAATTACAAAGTAAATTACAAAGTAGAGTAGAAAATCATCCTACTTGGGATCACTGAAGCTTCCTAGGAGACATCTTTCCAACTATTCAGTCTCAACTACTTGGAATGAATACAAAAGGAACTCATGCATTGTTCCTTTCTATGAAATCCAGATGCTCACATAAATATATCAGAAAAACACAAACAGCATGTTATGCTATTAATTTATTTAAGAAGCAAAGTACTATTTGGTTCATATCTCTACAGTTGCAAATGAATATAGATCTAGTATAAGTTTTAAGAACAGAAGGTTTAGTCACTGCTATGTCCCACGTACCTAGACTAGTGTCTAATATGTAGTAAGTATTCAACATTTTTTGAAGACAAGCCTGAAATATTTTCTCAGTTTTAATTAACAACATTTATTTAAAAGTCATATTGAAATGTCAGAAGCCTTTATTTTGACAGCATGTTATAAAATTAAATATTTGGCAAGGAATTTCTTAGTCCAGTGCCATTTTGCATACAATGTAATAGATGAACTGCCATCCGTGTGGTAGCTTCCTTTATTGATAATTAAGATTCTGCTTAACTTAATTTCATCTCCTTTTATTTCCTACTTAACAAGGATATAAAGTTGTATCTTATTCATGAACATTAAGGGGTTCAAAATAAATACAAACTCTTAAGAATACTTATTCTCAGAATCCTCCCTGTGACCACAAAACTTAGATCTACTCTTTTTGGTACTGTTTACAGATAAATTCTGTCTATGCCATGTTCATGATGTTTCTAACATTAAACTGAAAGAACCAGGGCAGCATTGATAAGAATGTGTGTAAACAAACCACTGTTGGGAAATCTACAATACTTTTCACATACCCTGGTTGAATGTGTGTCAATTTTTATTCATTGAATCAACATTTACTGGGGGCTTACAGTATGTCTGCCTTGTGCTAAACTCTTTGTAGAAATACAAAGATGAATAAAACAACCACTGCCTTCACTCTAGTGTATAAATAAATAACCAACATTGATTACAAGAGAATATGCATGAGCAATATTAGAAATGTGTACAAAGCACATTGGCTATAGTGAGGCAGAAATGATGAACTGAACAGTCTTATGGAAGCAAGTTGGGAAGGAAGTCACAAAAGAGAAGATTTTCGGAATTGTCTTAGGGCAAAATTACCAAGAAGAAAGGTTTGACCTGAGGATGTCAAATCTAAAAAAAAATACCATAAAAATGATGAGTAAGACACTACATGAAATTTAATACAAATCCTTCTTAGAAAATGTCAGAATTTGATTTAATGGATTGAGTTTTTTACAAAGTTATTTACTGGCATGTCAAAAACTAGTCCAATTTTAATGCATTCCAAGCACTTTGTGATTTTTCAAAGTTACTACAGAAAAAATTCCTACAGAGGAACATCACAGGACAATTTCACAACAGAGAAGACAGAGGAATGTTGTTATGTTTATATCAATGAACAAAAATAAAAACTTAAGACTTCCACAAGTCCATAGGCTTGAGAATCTATTTTATTCATAGCTTGCAATGCCCCACTGATCCCAAAGCCAAAATGTCCTACAAAGAAGCTGCAATAAAGAAAACCCAAAGTTTGTGAGGATCTCAGTCCAGAGTAGTATATGAAGGGGAAATGAAATATCCAGGTAACCATAACAGAGCTCCTTAACAGAAAAGATTGGAAAACCAACCACGGTAAACTATTTAAAATTTTATTTTCTTCCTATGCCTTTCTTGTTTCAGTTGTCTCGCATATCAAGAGGCTTTCTGTTTGACAAACAATAACATTGATGAGAAAAATTTTTATGTATTCGTAGAAGTCTGTCTCAGCCTAGATCCATCCTGAATGTCACTGGAGCTCCTGAGAATAGTCTTTAAGATGTGTAATTGATTATGTGTGTCTCCAGGGAAATATTTGGAGTTAATTCATTGTAAGGACTAGAGAAATATTTAGTCTTTCACTCCCCCCACCACCAAACACAATGTTTCTGTTTTACATAAGATCTAGTATTGAAACATTGCAGGTAATAGTGGTCACCATTATTTCTGATCCACTTGCTATGAGCTCTGCACATACTAGAGTTTCCCACCCTCCACACTGTTGACACTGAGGCCAGATGATTCTTTGTCCTGGGGACTGTTTTATGAATTATTGGATTCTAGCAGCATCTTTGACCTGTACTCACTTGATACCAGTCACACCTCTTCTCTAGTTGTGTGAACCAAAAATGTCACTAACCTTTGCCAAATGTCCCTTCAAGGAAGGGGGATTGAAAGGGTGCACAAAATCATCTCTACTTGAGAACCATTGGTATATATGACAATTTATTTGTAACCTATTTATTCTCATTGTAATCCTGCATTGTAGGCATTATTATGCCTAGTTTAAAAATATGAAGACTAAGATTTATAGGATTTATGGCTGAGTCTTTGAACCACAATCTTTTTTTCTGCTCACTATACTATTTATCTCCATGTTTAAAGACTTAATCTCTGAATTTTCTGAAAAATTTAACTTTCATTGCAGAAGCATCCTTGTGATATGATTCTAGGATTGTAATAGATCATATGACCACATTGAGTATATGAAGGACAATAGGTCAAGATTTTCTTTTAGGGTTGCTCTGCCCCACTGAGCCTACTCCTAATCTACTTTTCTATTCTGTTACAGTCTCATGATTATGTTTACATGGCAAAGACATCAAAACTTTTGGGTGTCTTTGATTGTTGACCAATTTTTAGGAGAAAGAATGTTTTGAGTGTGTTAGATGAGGGAAGAAGGAGGAATTCAAATAAATCTTTATAATTTATAAAAATATTGGTTTATGTTCATACTAAAGAGCCAGCTTATAATCATAATTGTGAATGAGTTTGCATATTCGTGCATCTGTCCAAAGATTTAGGAGCTCTCAATAATTTAATAAATGGATTCATATGGGAAATAAAAGAATGGTGTTATCTCTTTTTCCATTCATGGCCGGCTTCCGGAATCACTTCATATCATGCTCTAAATTGCCTTTGGAAAGTTCTAGCTGCTTACCTAATAGATGAATTTCTTCCCTCAGTTCACCAAAGGCAACTGTTTGGTTTTAAATTATACATTTTTAAACCTGATTCTCTAGCACAGAAATTGAGGCCCAAAATATCTGTTGAATGAATGAATAAATGAGTATATGAATTCATGTCAGATGAATAAGTAATTGTCATATTCTTGAATTCTGGTTACAAATAAAAGATGTTTCACTGACATTAGTTGCAATGATTCATCTGCAAAATGAAATAGAGTATTAAAGATGGTCGTTTCTTCAATTTCTAAAACTTCAGCTCCCTCTCCCCTCCAATTTATTTGGAGTGTGAGGTGAGGAAGAAGGTAGTATTGATTCTTTTTTTTTTTAAAGATTTTATTTATTATTCATGAGATACTCAGAAAGAGGCAGAAACATAGGCAGAGGGAGAGGCAGGCTCCCTGTGGGGAGCCTGATGTGGAACTCAATCCTGGGACCCCAGAATCACACCCTGAGCCAAGGCAGATGCTCAACTTGCTGAGCCACCCAGGCATCCCAGTATTGATTCTTTTTAAAGGAAGAGTTAGGTATTTGGGAAGGTAAGGCTTTTGCACTTCAAACATTCATTACCTGGAGAAAACAAAGCATAGAGTATAAGGAAAGAAGGAACTATTACTTTTTATCTGCATTTCTAAAATAAAAGGAATCTGAAGTTTTCTTTTGAATGTTATAATTGGCTTTTTAATCTGTAGAAATCACACATATCTATCATAATTCAATTTTTAAAAGAGCTATGTATACAAATTATCAGAATAAATAGTAATATAAATAGAAAAAATAGTTATTTGGTATGATTTGACAAAACAGAACAAAGCAAATAAAACCACTTTACAACTGATTGTGTTGACCAAGAATTTTGAATTTTTATAACTATGAAATGTTAGTGTTAGTGTTAGTATTTAATTTACTGGCATTTTCCTTGTTCTTTCTACAAGTATATTATGATTTTAAAATTATGGAATGTCATATTTTGGAAGCTGAAAGTAATCCAGTATTATACATTCCAAACCCATCTCCCTATTTATTTTTTTTTCATCTCCCTATTTAAAAAAAAAAAAAGAGGCAGTTGAAGAAACAAGCATTGAAACCAAGTGAAACAGTTAAGTTATACCTCATCCTTGTCTTCCTTTTCCAACTAAATAGAAATGTAATTAAAATGTTAAAGTTTTAATTTATGAAATGGCTTTTTATTCTAATGTTTTGGCTCCTAGGAGTACTCCTAGCAAAGAACATCTAGCAAAAATTCTTCCTCTAAATTTGTCATTCAGATGACATAAGTTGAGATTCCTGCCAATTAAGGCAGGAGGCTTTGGGTAAGCTTCTTAGCCATTCTTTGTCTCAATTGACTCTCCTAGCAAATAAGTGCTTCAACTATGATCCTTTGAAATTCCTTCTAGTATTACTTGTCTAATTCCAACTCTTATTAAGTTTTCCTTCCAGAAAAAGCAAACTTCTTTTCTTAACCTCAAGATGAAAAGGGTTAAAATCTGTTTTAAGTATTTATTTTGGGAGGTGTTTTTTTAAATTTATTTTTTGGTCCATTGAACTGCTTGCTTTTTGACTATCTGAGAGAAATTTCTATGAATACCTCTCTTTAAAAATAACTTTTGATATGGAAAGTTCAAATCCATAATGAACATCAGGAATTTTGAAAGAGTTTCACAGCCTAAAAAAGACCATCATGAGAGGCACACAGGTAATAAATTTCCCAAGAAAGACACTACCAACAGCAAATACTTATTGGGCACCCATTCTGTGCCCAGTTCTTGTCTCCTTTTACTTGATCTCTTTACTGATCACATCTGCATCTGGACTTTGAACTGCCATGTGTAATCCTTATTTCATTGCACAAAATCTCTTCTGAGATCTCGAGCCACACTGACAAATGGGTGTTGGAAATAATTTCCACACACTTGTCCTACTGGTACCTCAAATACATAAAGTCTCAGACTCTTTTCCACTCACCTTCTAATTGCAGTCTCTTCTAATACTTCCCACCCATGTGGACAGTGCCTTCAGTCTTCTCATTCAATACACCTGGAAGACCCTGAGGGCAGATGAAGGACAACAAGATTCAAAAAGAAGAGGTGAACACAGAAGATGGAGATACAGAAGGTGAGAAAACAAGCAAAAGATTGTTATAATTGGCCAGGCATGAGAGGATAAAGGTTTGGAATGGGGAATGGGGATGAACATGCTGTGAATGAATGAATGAATGAATGAATGAATGAATAATTTGTGTATGTGGTTTATCAAGAAAAATAATAGGGCAACAAAGAGAAGAGACAAAAGGAATAACATTGACACACCAGCTCTTAATTCATTTAAAACATATAGTATCATTAATTTTTATTTTTTATTAACAAGCACATAGAAAGAGCATGCTCATTTTTGTTGAAAGCGTGGAGGGAATGTAAAATCTGAAAATTGCAACCATGTTCAAACAAATTGTGGCTTGGCTCAATGTGGTTTGGAGCAAAGAAAGACAATGAGACGTTTGCTTTTTCAGTGTGAACTCCACACGGAGCCATGCTTTGGAAAAGGTTAGCAACTTACTCTTCACTTTGTGGCTCATGAGAACGTCATTTAAAGGCTTGGCCCATCACACTCAGTTCCTTTTCCTATATCAAAACATGTGGTGACATGTCCAAAGAGGGAATGTCAACACATTGATAATTTTCTAGAGAATTAAATATATTTCTATGCCAGTCGATCAGCATACATGAATTTTAAATTGCATTTTATACTTAGCTATCAAAATATGTCAGAAATGTAAATTCTTTTTGAAATCTGTGCTCCTATCGCTTTGCAAATAAGATTTTAAAATTTTAATGCAGAAAAAAGATAAGGTTCTCAGATGACTGTCTTGTTCAGGATCATAGCATAGTTAAGAAACATCTGACATGATGCCTTAAAACTTCTTATATGATAAATTCTGAGATCTTTCAATATAATCTCCCAAATATTATGTTACACAGTAAGTCAGGAATCGGGGGTGGGGGTTGACTCAAATTCAGAACCCCAGACCCAACTTCTCTCCATCCTTTCTGCTTCCCAAATGAGGTCTTCCAGACCTTGTAAAATCACCAAAAGGTCTCCTGCCTTGGTGTCTTCCATATAAAATAGTTGTTGAGATTAATAAGAGTTCTGTGTCTACAGCAATTTAGGAGATTGCTTATAGGTTTTTTCCATCAGAAAAAAAAATAGAAGAAAACATGTGCATTAATCTGATTTTAGTTTCTTTGTTCTACTTTTAGAGGAAACAATGAGTATAAAAATGTATGTTCTTTCTGTGATTTCTCCCAGGCATGTCCCTTTTTATTTCTCAGGCAAAGGTGGCTGGCTGCCTTCTGAATGGGAAGATGAGGCTCCATGGCCTTTTTCACCCACCCGTTATGCAGAGTCGGCTTTCCACCATTTAGAATTTAGTGCATCTTTGGTGAAGCCTGACAGGTACATGGAGGGTCGGTGGAGGAGGTTGAAGGAAGGTACGAAGGCTAAGAAAGCAACCACATAATTTACAATCCTCATGCCCGTAAAAGCACAGCAAGCAGGTAAGGTCGAGTGTGCTGTCACTGGGGCACCAGCCAGGCCTCCAAAAGCTACAGGATCTCATTTCATTATCCCATGACCTGCATCGCAGTGCACAAACGTCCCACTCTAGGACCATAGCTAATCTACTGTGACAGAACGGGAAAACAATAGCACAACTCTGCAGCTTCACTTTCCAACAGGGAGGCCAAATGCAAACCACAGAGCTAGTACTGCCTGGTGGCCAACATTCCTTTGGAGACCAGCAATGACAAGTCAGAATATCCAGAACTTATGATTAAACTCTGATTCTGTGACTTCACAGCTGTGACCACAATGCTGCATCGCTTTCAAGGGCATGGGCACTGGGTTCAGTTTGCTGCCATCTATGAGCTGCATAACCTCTACTTTATGTGTCCAATTTCAGCTTCTTTAACTATAAAATGGTGATCAGAATAGAGCCAAACACTTAGGGAAGTTAAGACAAATGAAAAAAACTAATCCATGTAAAATGAATAATACAAGTCATGGCTATCATAAGCATGCTGCTAAATACTAGCCTTTAGGGTTACAATAGACATTTCACCAGTATACCTTCGATATGTCCACTTAATTTCTTTAGCTCAAGCTATATACTTTTGGCTGTTCATCTCCTCAATTCTTCAAAGAGACTCTCCTCAATTTCTACACATCAGCTTGATCAACATGGCAAGTCAGAGCAATTAAAAACTCACATCTTGACCATACCGTCACAACTATCAGAATGGCTGAGAAAATAGTTACAAGTGTGTTCTGAAAAGGAGAGATCAACAAAATGTTTCTAGTGTGCTCCACACAGTCTGTGATCATTGCTTATAATCAGTTCTTACCCAGCTCACCTCGAGACAGTGTAAAATCACAATAAGGATACCACTGAAGGAAAATAATTGATCTCATGAGCCATTTTACCACTTAGAAAACACGATATCACAGCAGATCACAGATAGTATCTTACAGTAAAGAGTGCCATTAATATTAGGGAATGCTGCATGCAGATTCTGAAATGGAACTCTTCATTCAGACCGGCCTTTGTATCAGTGACTCCTTTTGTTACTGGACAGGGTAATAAAGAAGGTAGCTGTCAAGGTCCACTCTTTACTTTTCAGATTTGAAAAGAAAATGATCCATGGGGATGTTTTTGATCTACAGTGAAATGTAATATTCTCTTCAGCAGATGACATAAGTATCACTATCTTGGGTGGGGGGCAGGTGGGGACAGAGAGGACCCTGCATATTTTTTGCTTGTTTCCTCTCTCATCAACTGGAAACGTGACAGTGTTAGTAGCAAACCTTCTATCCAGTGTATAAAAACCCAGCACTTAGGCATTTTTGAGTGATAATTCAATAGGATTAAATTACACTCATGTGACAGCTCAACCTCACTAATGAGGTACATTTCAGTAAACTGTTGACAGAACTGTCTGGAAGGTTTCTTTAATTTACCAACATGTAAGAACATGGGAAAAGCATTAGTCAACTAGATGAAGATGAATAAGTAGAGAGGTCTAGGGGTATTTTACATTAATACCTGACAACCTGAAAGGGTTTTTGTCACCTGCTCTATTTAGCCCAAGGCAGGCACAAAATAACTGGTTACCTGTTAGTGTGAATGACTTATCAAAGCAATGAAAGGAATTATCTTAAAGAGGGCTGAGTGGAAAATATGTCAGAGGAATTTCTTCTCCTTCCAGTTAACAGAAAGAGTGCTCCTTGCAAAGTAGGTGATGGCTGCAATAAAAAGTTAAAAGAATGTTTCAAATCTTTGCAGACAGCTACACCAACTTTCATTTTTCAAATTCTTTGAGTATGTCCTTACAGATGAAAACATCTGTCTGTATAGATTTCTAGCCAGCTATTGATTGGGAATAATGTAGAGTTGCCCAACTAAGTAATTTGTCCCAAGACAAGGAAAGAAAGAAAATATAGGAAACATAAAAGAACAATAAGAATGAGACAAGGAAATCTGCTCATCAAGGCATCAAATGCTTATAGAAAACCTTTTCTAGCTCAGATTACAGTGGCCGATAAGAAGAAGGCAATATAATCATTTGCATCCTTTGAAAAATATTCTGAAATGATTGTTTCTCTAGTGTTTGGCAAGCAATACCATAGAAGAGAAAAAGCAGATGAACTTTAGCTACTGGATGAACATGATAACCGGTAGGGGGTGCTATCGAATCCAAAATAGATGTTTAGGTTCCAAACTCTACCTGTTTTAATAGGTTTTCAATAGTTAATAATCATACTAAAAGTCTTAATTTATAGATATGTTCTCAGGAGAAGGTGCGGCCACAAGGGAAACATGGGTCCAATGATGGAAATACTATCTGACTGCATCTATTGCTCAGAAACTGCTCTAAACAGCTGAGCATTTTAGAAAAATTAAGAGAGAAAAATAATTAAGCCAGTAATGATACCTTTAATTCTTGAGTACCACACATGTTAGAGGAGGTTGTGGGTTTAGCTAATCCAAGCCATCGGCCAATCCAAGAAGCACACCTATTTCATTTTGAAAGCAGAGTAAACTTTATAGTGTTTCCTCATAGCAAGTTACATTTCTCATTTCACCTTGATATGGGTATCGTTCTAATGATTTAGCATTTCCAGAATACACAGTGAGATGTTGAAGGTCCCTGGGAGACAGGCTAGGAGAGAGAATATGGAACGATTTAAAGGTAAGAAACCAAACTTTTCCAGGCTTAGCTGTGCCAGCTTGAAATGCACTACACTACCTGAGAGGTAACAACAGTAAGGAAGTCAGTGTTATTGTCAACACACACACATAAAAAGGTTCAAGCTGGACTGTGGAGTAAGAGAGAAATTCTGCCAACAGAAAAGCTCTAGGAGGTCTGAAAACACTGATAAAGTGTTTGCCAAACAGAAGGGAAGTATCACTAAAGGAATCCAGGCTAGACTTCTTTTGCTGGTCTCAGACACTATCTCTGACTCTAAGTGTTATTTTCCATATCGATAATAATCATAATGACAATAATTACTAACATTTGCCCCATGCTCTGTTATTCACAAAGAACTTTCATCTCCTCATTTGTTCCAGTGAGGTAAGTAGGGTCAGGGTTTTTGTTTGTTTGTTTGTTTGTTTTTTTAAACACTTGACAAAGTTGACTTCAGTGATTGCCCATTTGAGGTACAAAAGCTGCCAAGTAAGACAGAAACTCAGGTCCTCTGATTCCAAATCCAAGTACTTCTTTCACTGTGCTAAACTATACCAAAATACCAACTGGTGGAACATCCAGATGCAAAGTTGTAGGCTCTGAGGATGGCTGATACAACCAAAATGGGAATCAAAGAGCAGTCCTCATAGAGAATTATGGAGAAAGAATCCTAGAGGAGTCCTCATAAGGAATTCTAGAGAAAGAATTCCAACTCTCTACTCCCAGGCAACTTGATTCTATCTTTTCTTTTTTCCCAACTATGTAAAAAATGGAGAGGGGGCTATTTCCAATGTAGCAAAGGCCATTCCTTTCAAATTCTTTCACTTTCCAGAACAAGACAAAATTAAAATAAAGATAAACTAGCAACAGAGAAAGAAAATAATTTAGAATTCACAACTATAAAATATTTTAGTAAAAGGTTTTAGTTGAAAATACTATCTTTAACAATCATTCTTTTGTCACCCAACAATGTGTACATAATACTTGATGAATCTTGGGCCATATCTACTTACAATATGGCTCCAAATAGTTTTAGGTTAAAAGGATTGTTCTGGCTGTTACTCTGACCAAGTAACACTCAACTGTCAAACAATAGCTTAATGTAAATAGGTTTTTTTAAAGATTTTATTTATTTATTCGTGAGAGACACAGAGTGAGAGAGAGGCAGAGAAGAGGGAGGAGCAGCAGGTTCCATACAGAGAGCCCAATGCAGGACTTAATCTCGGGACTCTGGGATCATGCCCTGAGCCAAAGGCAGAGTCTCAAGTGTCTCTTAATGTAAATAGTTTTAAAATCAAAAATAAACAACCCAATTTTGTGTAGCATTGATTCAGCTATCTAATCAATTATTTTGGAAAGTTTCAATAACAGTAATAGCTGATAATAGCCAAGAATTTTTGACTGCTTGCTAAGAGCTAAAAACTACACCTACAAGCATTACGTAATTTCATCCCCTCATATGGTCAGTGCTGTTATTAGCTGCACATAGAATATGCAAAAAGCAAACTCAGAGCCTGGGTACACTGTCCACATTGCACAGCTAATAATCAGCAGAGCCACCACTAGAATCCAGGTTTGACAATTCCAGAGTCCAGACCCTTCACTCTTCATGCTGGATTGACTTTACTTAGATCAGGTCCTGTTTCTTCATTAACTTTCTCATGTTTTGCTATGTTACTAATTCTGGTTCTTGAACCCAAAGATAGCTTGGTTTGGAAAGATGGAATGAAATCGAATCAACTGAGATCAACATGAAATATATATTAATGAAAAAAATCTGCTTTCTTATCAATGGGGAAGGTTGGTGCCAAGCTGAGTAACCAGTGCATGGCCAGGAACAGCACCAGAAGTGGTCACCTTCAAATAAATGAATCCTCCAGATAGACTTGAATTTGTATACCAAGATATATTACAAAGATTTTCATATTGTTTATGATAGGAAAAGAAAAAAATTAGATGGAATCAAAGGAATAAATAAAGTCTGGCAAACACATACAGTAGAATACATACAACCATTAAAAGAAGTTAAATAGCTTCATATGTGCTAATACAGATAAATTACTAACATGTATTAAGTAGAAAATCAAGGTGTTGACTAGTATGTCTGGTGTGTCACCAAATATTTTTAAAAATATTGATGTACAAGCTTCCACAAAATATAATATCACTAGAAGGATCTATAAGATTCTGGTATTAATTGTCTCTGGAATGGGTAACTGATTCAGGGAAGAGACAAAGGCTACTATTTACTATATAATTATTTATATTGTTCCAAATATTCTTTATCATGTGCATGAATTACTTAAAAGTATTTTAACATTAATAAAAAAAAAATAGGTGCTCAATCGATGTTTATTGGCCTAAACGAAGATTAGAACACATGGGCCATGTTAATCCAGAAACACTGTATTTGAAAACAGACAAAAATTTTAAATTTGGCTCTGTCATAAACTAGGAGGGCAGAGTTTCTTTATATAAGGTCCTTAATCTTTTAGCCGCAATTTCATTCATGAGAAATTGGTATAACAGTATCTACTCTATATGTTCATGAGGATCAGATGAGATAAAACACAGTACAGCATTCTCCAAATCATCATTATTGTTTTTGCTGCCATTGTGGTGGTGTACTGAGGAGGCAGGCTCTGGTCCTGATTAGGAAGCCACGCTGTCAGAAGGGTGAGGCCTAGCATGGGTGGTTAGACTCGCTACATCGAGGGATCAACCAAAGGCTTGCCAAATACTCCCTTCCCTTCATAGCATATTCATATTGTTTTGCAACAGGATATTAAAATATTTATAATTTCCTTTTAAGACAAAGGAAAATATTTGCTTGGAGAAATACTTGAATGATTCTTTGGAGTAGAAGCAAACCTGAAAGGGACTTTGATGAGACAGAGAGAAAGTCTTGTTCCTTTGAAGAAGAAGGTGAAGATCAGAGAGGGAGGGATGAAGGCTGAGACCAAAAAAACGTCGGAGGCTGGGGCACCTGGGAGGTTCAATGGTTGAGCGTCTGCCTTTGGCTCAGGTTGTGATCCCAGGATCTTGGGATTAGACCCTCAACGGCTCCCCGCAGGGGGCCTGCTTCTCCCTCTGCCTATGTCTCTGCCTCTCTCTGTGTGTCTCTCATGAATAAATAAAGTCTTAAAAAAAAAAAAAAGGCCAGGGACTCAGCAATGTGACACCATCATACCCCATGTCACTGAAACCATAGCATGGTGAAGGGGAGCAGAGTTTGGGGGAATCCAGTGAAAAGACTATGTACAAAATTCATAGGTTCTCTCAAGACAAATGAGACAAGGTGTCTGGGTAGCTCAGTCAGTTAAGCATCTGCCTCCGGCTCTGATCATGACCCTAGAGTCCTGGGATCGAGGACTGCATTGGGCTCCCTGTTCCTTGGGAAGCCTGCTTCTACCTCTCCCTCTGCCTGCTACTCCCCCTGCCCATGTGCTCTCTGTGTCAAATAAATAAATAAAATCTGGGAAAAAAAGACAACAGAGACAGGGAGAATTAGAGAAAGATCCAGAGGGAGAAGTACAAGGAAATAAAAACCATAAAAACCCAAGGCCTCTCAAGGATTGAGATCCAGCCCAGGTTCGTCTTAGGGGCAGGAGCCCCAGCGGACTTCAGGGTCACTTGCTATTTCCCCAAACAGGTACGTGGCCATTAAAGTTCAGTACGCCCTAACGTTAGGCTGAGTTTACAGAACACAGCTCCAGGAGAGTCAGCCCAGAGGATTGATTATCCACAATCAGCAGCAGCATTCCTAGGTGAAGCGCAAATTGCTTTCCCTGGTGCTTGACCCTTCCAAACCATAATGATAATTGCTGCTGTGTTGCAAGCTGGGCTTATGAACAACTCAGGGGTTAGTGCCCTCCCCTTAGGAAGGATTCCAAGTTGTAGGGACTGCATACATCTGATGGTGACAAATTGCTAGTTTACCTGCTAATCAGTGCACAGTAGTAGGTATTTTGTAATATCACCAAATCAGGAAACACCACACCTCTCACCTCAATAAAATTAAAAATAAATACAAGAAAATAATAAAAGAAAAGAAAATCTGCTGCTTCTATAAATTTCTGGCAAGAAATGAAACAGGCTCCATTTTAATCACACGAGCAGTAAATCAAATATCAAATTTAAAACAATGAACTACAAAGAGCCTCCTCAAAGTCACTTAGCATTGATAAATTAGTAATGTATTATTAAATTATTCATATCTTTTTTTTTCCTTTGGACTATAATGATATACTGTACACAGCACTGATAATTTACTTAGGCTGAGTCCATTCATTTAATTATGCTGCTAAACTTGGTAGGCCAATTGGTCATCATGAGAGTTTCCAGGCAAGCTAATCACAAATATATAGAACATGTCCCATATTGTCCCCAGCGGCTAAGTGCTAAAATGCTATTTAGTGCTCAGAAGGTTAATGTCCTGCTTATGTAAATTGTCCAATTTAACATTCAGCAGCAGTATCATAAATTTTGGCTCCAGGATTTCATTAAACGTATGTTCAAACTAGTTGACCTTAAAGGTTAACAAGCACAAGTTAAACAGGACAATTATTTAACTCACTTCTTATCAAGAGACTGAAGCGCCCTCGCCATTTAATAGCTCGGCATACTTCACAATTAGAATTCGTATAAGGTCTCTGATAAAACTGTAGGTCATGAATTTTCATAAGGATGTCAGATAATAACTATTTATCTGCACTTGTTTTTCTTTCTTATAAACTTAAACTTTGATCTTAACATTCAATTAGAAATGATTCCACAGAGAAGGACTAGGTGACTCAAGCAGCTAGTGTTGGCTTTCATTCTGGTCTGCTCATGGATTTAAAACATTGTACCTGTATTGTCATTCATGGAAATAAATGGAAAAGTCAAGAGACTCGCTGTGAGGTGTGCAGAGCTCAAATGAGGCATTTGGCCCAACACTGAGTTACACTATCACCTACTGTTTTGGGACATCAGACCAAACATTATTTTTTTCTTAAAAGACCCT
Source organism: Canis lupus baileyi (assembly GCF_048164855.1). Classification (NCBI taxonomy): domain Eukaryota; kingdom Metazoa; phylum Chordata; class Mammalia; order Carnivora; family Canidae; genus Canis; species Canis lupus. The sequence continues at coordinate 10,618,626 of NC_132875.1, read as the reverse complement.
CAAAAGCCTATTAACCTACTGGAGAAATGGCATTGTCCTTTTCATTTATATTATGATGAATTTTAATATGATAGAACAGAAAGTTAGATCATTTGAGGCATTCTTTTCCTGCATCTAGTTTTCTCTCCTGGCTCTCTTTGGACATTTTGAAATATTGAGCAAAGCTGTGGGAGACGCTACCCCCGGCTGTGGTGACATGTGGAGAGAAGGCATGCACTTCTCTACGGATGGGTTCAGGCAATGGCTTTGGGGACACACTATGCTGGTAACCACATACCAGTATTCTCAACCACTGACAGCCTCTGTACACCAGGAAAGGCACAGGAAACACTCTCTCCTTGCAGGTTCAACTGTCCCTACTACACAGTATTTGGTAGATAAAGCAGCTACTAAGAACAAACAGGATTTTTATTAATAAATCACCCGCTGAATTTCTGTTAGTGGAAAAAGAGCAAAACATGTCAAAACTGCCTATGGGTACATTTACTGGGGGCATAATACATAATTTTTTAAAATTTTGTAATGTTCATAAAAATATAATTAAATGTAACTATAGGAAAGGGACAGATGGGTGTGTAGGCGGATGGATAAATATTAAATAATACCTATGCTTGGCTCAGTTCTTTTCTTTGCACTTTTTATTCCCAGAGGTTACTTATTGTGAAGAGCTATTTAAAGAAATAATATAAAGAAGAAATATTTTCTAGCATGAAAAAATGTGACAGTGTTTTATACCCTCTTGTGTTGCTCTTCATCCAGACTTCATCTTGTGAATATTGGCTTCAAATCCTGCCTGAAAGGGGACATAAATAAAGTGAAATGGCTAATGGACTAAAAACACTTATGATCAGGTTTTCATAACTAACATTATTGATAGCTTCTTTCGCACATGCACTCACACATAGCGCAATATCCATTTCTAAAGTAAGATTTAGAGCCCTATTTGCAATAAAAAGACTAGCACATGCAAATAAAGAATGCAAGGGTGAGGCCAGCAGATGGCATTCCCCCTAGAGAAGGAGAGAATGCCTCCTCCCAAAGCAAAGCTGACCACAGGGGAAACAGAACACCTTTCCAGATTTCAGAGTGCCTGGGTTTTTCACCGTGTCCTGTAATGGTCTTCAGGGACACAGAGTGGTTTAGTTCTGAATTTGGAAACGACCACTCATTTCTACCTAATGACATCAGTATTTGAACTCGGTCAGATAAATAGGTGTGTATGTCTGTACGTTAAAACAATAACATGATTGTCACGTGGGAAATGTAACATCGTACAAATTAGGAGGCTGGCGAGATGGGAGTTATTTTCAGAAAATTTGGTGCTTCCCATGTCAATCTTAAGGTGGTCTTTCTGGGTTTTTCCTTATTGAAGTTCTCCATTTTAGCAAAAATAGTTGAACTTTTCCAATGCCTCGAAATTTATTTTGTGTTAAAAAAGAGTCTTACCAATAAGTCTTTAAAAATATTTTAGCTGTAGTTACAATGAGAAGGTGCTAACAAAGCAGAAAGGATTTTATCTGCTTCTTGCTATTTAAATACAGTTGGGGGGCATATTTTTTTTTATATTTTAGTTCATATTATTCCTACGTTAGCAGAAAAAAAATTTCCTCAAAATCTGGACTTTAATATTCTATGAAACATGAATTCTAGATTATGTGGTAAACTGTCAATTATGGCTTTATTAAATTAGATCAATTAGAAAGGGCATTTGATTTAAGGAATTGGTATAGTTATTCATGTGTACAGCTTCTATTACAGTAGAGTCCCCTCCTTCAATTATGTTGAAAATACAAAAACACTGGAATCTTGGTGTACTGCCCCCCTCAGGGGGAACTGTGCATTAATATTGGAATTTGTCTAATATTGGGTACAGCGTAGGGAATAGAGTCAATGGTATTGTCATAACTTTGTATGGTGATAGATGGTAACTAGCTACACTTGTGGTAAGCTGGCATAATGTATAAAGTTGTTGATTCAGACACTAATGTAACATTTTCTGTCAACAACACTTTTATATATATATATACACATATAACCATATAAATATAAATATCTATATTTGAACTTGTCATCTCTGTATTCTAAAGAATGGTGGTAAGTTCAGAGTCATACAGCAATCAAGAACAAAATCTTTCTCCTGAGAAAAAAACGAGAACCATATGATCCTCTCAATAGATGCAGAGAAAGCATTTGACAAAATACAGCATCCATTCCTGATCAAAACTCTTCAGAGTGTAGGAATAGAGGGAACATTCCTCAGCATCTTAAAAGCCATCTATGAAAAGCCCACAGCAAATATCATTCTCAATGGGGAAACACTGGGAGCCTTTCTCCTAAGATCAGGAACACGACAGGGATGTCCACTCTCACCACTGCTATTCAGCATAGTACTAGAAGTCTAAGCCTCAGCAATCAGACAACAACAACAAAAATAAATAAAAGGCATTCAAATTGGCAAGGAAGGAAAGCCTGGGTGGCTCAGCAGTTTAGCGCTGCCTTCAGCCCAGGGTGTGATCCTGGAATCCCCAGGATCGAGTCCCACGTCAGGCTCCCTGCATGGAGCTTGCTTCTCCCTCTGCCTGTGTCTCCGACTCTCTCTCTCTGTGTCTCTCATGAGTAAATTAATAAAATCTTTAAAAAAAATTGGCAAGGAAGAAGTCAAACTCTCCCTCTACTCAGATGACATGATACTGTACATAGAAAACCCAAAAGACTCCACCCCAAGATTGCTAGAACTCATACACCAATTCGGCAGTGTGGCAGGATACAAAAATCAATGCCCACAAATCAGTGGCATTTCTATACACTAACAATGAGACTGAAGAAAGAGAAATTAAGGAGTCAACCCTATTTACAATTGCACCCAAAAGCACAAGATACCTAGGAATAAACCTAACCAAAGAAGTAAAGGATCTATACCCTAAAAACTACAGCACACTTCTGAAAGAAATCGAGGAAGACACAAAGAGATGGAAAAATATTCCATGCTCATGGATTGGATGAATTAATATTGTGAAAATATCAATGCTACCCAGGGCAATTTACACATTTAATGCAATCCCTATCAAAATATCATGAATGCTCTTCAGAGAGTTGGAACAAATAATCTTAAGATTTGTGTGTAATCAGAAAAGACCCTGAATAGCAAGGGGAATATTGAAAAAGAAAACCAGAGCCGGGGGCATCACAATGCCAGATTTCAAGTTGTACTACAAAGCTGTGATCATCAAGACAGTGTGGTATGGGCACAAAAACAGACACATAGATCAATGGAACAGGATAGAGAATCCAGAAATGGCCCTCAACTCGATGGCCAACTAATATTCAACAAAGCAGGAAAGACTATCCATTGGAAAAGGACAGTCTCTTCAATAAATGGTGCTGGGAAAACTGGACAGCCACGTGCAGAAGAAGGAAACTAGACCATTCTCTTACACCACACACAGAGATAAACTCTAAATGGATGAAAGATCTAAATGTGAGACAAGAATCCATCAAAATCCTAGAGGAGAATATAGGCAACACCCTTTTGAACTTGGCCACAGCAACTTCTTGCAAGATACATCTATGAAGGCAAGGGAAACAGAAGCAAAATGAACTATGGGACTTCATCAAGATAAGAAAGCTTCTGCACAGCAAAAGAAACAGTCCACAAGACTAAAAAACAACCTACAGAATGGGAGAAGATATTTGCAAATGACATATCAGATAAAGGGCTAGTATCCAAGATCTATAAAGAACTTATTAAACTCAACAGCAAAGAAACAAACAATCCAATCATGAAATGGGCAAAAGACATGAACAGAAATTTCACAGAGGAAGACATAGACATGGTCAACAAGCAGGTGAGAAAATGCTCTGCATCACTTGCCATCAGGGAAATACAAATCAAAACCACAATGAGATACCACCTCACACCAGTGAAAATGGTGAAAATTAACAAGGCAGGAAACAACAAATGTTGGAGAGGATGTGGAGAAAGGGGAACCCTCTTGCACTGTTGGTGGGAATGTGAACTGGTGCAGCCACTCTGGAAAACTGTGTGGAGGTTCCTCAAAGAGTTAAAAATAGACCTGCCCTACGACCCAGCAATTGCACTGCTGGGGATTTTCCCCAAAGATACAGATGCAATGAAACACCGGGACACCTGCACCCCGATGTTTATAGCAGCAATGTCCATAATAGCCAAACTGTGGAAGGAGCCTCGGTGTCCATCGACAGATGAATGGATAAAGAAGATGTGGTTTATGTATACAATGGAATATTAATTAGCCATTAGAAATGACGAATACCCACCATTTGCTTTGATGTGGTTGGAACTGGAGGGTATTATACTTAGTGAAGTAAGTCAAACGGAGAAGAACAATCATATGGTTTCACACATACGGGGAATATAAAAAATAGTGAAAGGGATTACAGGGGAAAGGAGAGAAAATGAGTGGAAAAAATCAGAAAGGGTGACAAAACATGAGAGACTCCTAACTCTGGGAAATGAACAAGGGGGAGTGGAAGGGGAAGTGGGCAGGGGGTTGGGGTGCCTGGGTGACAGGCACTGAAGGGGGCACTTGATGGGATGAGCACTGGGTGTTATACTATATGTTGGCAAATCAAACTCCAATAAAAAAACATACATATAAAAAAACTTTCTCTCTTCTTTCAGAATCCCATGGTCCCCAAAAATACTATTACTGGAAGAAAAAAAAAATGTCTTATACAGAGATTTGTAACAGGGATTTCAAGCACAGTAGTATCCATGTTTAGTTGCAAGTTCTTAGTTTTGTCCTTTCTTTTGTCCAAATAGGAAAGTGATAGAGAACAAAGAAAGATGTGTAAAGGGTGGTGCAATATGACTACAAATTTTCCATAAATGGAAAATTTTTCCATAAATGAGTCATTGCTCAGAGCCATGCGTAGGCCTCACTGACGGTAGCAGACACAAGGACAGATGTAATCAATGATATCCTCGAGGAAGCTAGGAACGGTTACACTAGTGTGGCACTGCTCCCGCATCTCCTCATTGCCTCCACTCTCACCTTCTGTGGAAAGAAGGGCCAGCTATCCAAATCACAAATCCAACCTGCTGCAGGCTAGTATTCACCCAGATATTGTCCATTACAGGAGAGACAGGTCAAACGTATGCCAAGTCATGCAATATTTAGGGTTATGAACCCTGGTTGACCTTGGGATCGCTGCCAGCTGGGTAAAGAGAGATGGAAGACATGCTAGCACAAGAGAGGGAAGGAGGTTGTTGTGTACTGACTTGTCTCTCCAGAAACATGTTGAAATCTTAATCTCTGGTACCTGTGAATGGGATCTTACCTGGAAATAGGGTCTTTGCGGATGTAATCGTGCTAAGTTGAGGACATAGATTAGAGTGCCCCCTACCTCCAATAACTGGTCGTCCTTATAAAGAAAGAGAAGTTCTGGGACACAGAGAGACCTGTGGTTTATGATAGAGGCAGAGATTGGAATGACATATCTATAGGCCAAGGATTGCAGGCATCTTTCTAGAAGCTAGCGGAGAGGCATGGAACACGTGTCTCCCTCAGAGCATCAGAAGGAGGAAACCCTGCTGACACTTTGATTTTGGAAACTCTGAATCTCCAGCATGATGAAAGAATAAATTCCTTGATTTGAAGCCACCCAGTACGTGGCACTTTGAGGCAGCCCTAGAAAACTAATGCAGAGGTGAACAGGAACTTGACCCGCTTTCCTTTTCCGAGTTCCTGCCAGCAGATCCCTGGACCAGACTCTGTTCATACTCTCCTGAACAGACCTCTCAAACTGGCATTTATTACACAACATGCAGAGAACCACAGCTCAGAAGCCTTGATGTTTTTCCCAAATGACCAGTGACTCCAGTAAGTGACACTTGATTTTGTTCCAGTTCCTTAGAATTGGTTGTTAGCTTCTATTAATTTTTTCCTTACATCCCAAATTTAAAAGAAGAAGGTCCATAACTTTTCTCCCATATCTTTCTCTAAAAACACAGCTCTCTCTCAAACCTTCTAAAAGTCATCAAGCACCACACTTCTCTGGTCATGCTCTTAATGGCAGGCAGGAACAGGCAAACATGACTGACTGCTCCAGCATGTTTAGAATTTCCTTCTTTAAGTCTTAGGTTTGGACCTGAAACTCCTTTGGTGGAAGGAAAGTGGATCCCATAGCTCCTGCCAGTCTACCTGCAGTCACTATGACAATGTTTTCTCACAGGGTTGACATCTATGAGCTTTTCAGACAAGACTGCCCAGGTGCTAGCTGTCAATTTAAGGCTGGATGACCATAAAACAACATAAAGTACTCACTGTCTGTAACATCCACAGCTCAGAAATGGGGCTCAAAAAGAAAAGTGTTTGGAGTTATGAATCACAGACCATTTTGTGTCAGGTTTCCAATGCCCATGACTTGTCCAGGGTTAGACGGGTATGATACAAAAACCGGGACTGGTTTTCACTCTCAGCACATACTTCATATAAGTGAGTTATTCATGATAGCATATATCTCCTTGAAACTATTACTAGTATTCACATATTCTGTACCCCACTCCCAGAATGTCCTTCCCTAGCAGAACTCTTACTCAACCCTTTAAAATAAAATACAAAACAAAACAACCTTTGTGTATAATTTCTACCTTACTAACTTTCCTGAGCCTGCTTTGAAAAGTAAACTAGCGTCAAGAGCAAAGGTATATTATAGGATATATCAAACCATCAAAACCTTCACATGTAGCAGGAGAGATCTCACTTAAATTTATGTCTGTGGTTGTGGAAGTGAAACATAGCTTTAAAGGACTCCCCTTCTGCTGTGTAAGTTTTCCTCTATTATAAGGCCCCTTACCACTAACAGAGTAGCCAGAAAGATTCATTAAGGAACCAGTCCAATATTCCTGGGGCTTCCAACTAGCTGAAGGGAGAAAGCAATAAATCATGAGCGTTCCTTTTGCTCTACCTGCATGTTTGCCCCTCCTCCCTGCCTCTTATGTCTCCTTCTTATACTTCATGGACTAGCAACCTCCTAGACAGACAAGACATTAAGAAAAGGCAGAAATGAAGCCATTCCAAGGATGTGGCTTTATGATGTCCTGAAGCACTGTGATCTGGAACAACGAGTGTGAAGTTTGAAGGCAGAGAGTCATAGCTCATCACTTCATAAGCTATGACCTCTGGGCAGGAAATTTACTCATTCATTCCACAAATGTATATTGGCCACCCACCCACTCTGTGCTGGCCACTGGAGTTACAAGTCAGACATGGAAGTTTCACTCAAAAAGTTTCATTGTCCTCCAAAGCTCAGTTCCCTCCTCTGTAAATTTGGGGCCAATAACACTTAATCCATGCAGCAAAGTATAAGGAGTGGGTGAGAAATAATACACGTGAAAGAATTGTAAAGAACAGTAATATTTGCTATTATTTACCTTGATTTGAAATTCCTTAAGAATAGTAACAGTTTGCGATTTACTTTTGTATCCCTGCATCTTGCACAATACCTGGGACTTAGCAGGTACATATGATAGTGAATATCAATACAGAGTGAATTAGTCACATTTGGCCTGTTCTTCTTATTCAACTTTGAATATTAAACCGTACGCTGTATCATAAGCATCTTTGTATTCCTCTGCCCCTTACCTGACACAATCCCTGAAACACAGAAGGTACTTGGTAATTATTTGAGTAAAAAGCCTGTCAACTAGTAATTATTCCAAATAAAAAACTATTGGTGGGAAGGACAGCACTTAGACATGTCTGCTTCAACCTTTCCAGAGCTTACGTACATCGCCTAGGCCAGCTGCCAATACTAAAGACTTTAAATTTGCAGACTCTGTCCTACCGAGGTTTTGAAACAATTTTTTTTTGAAACAATTCTAATCATACTTGCTAGTATATAAGAGGCTACATGAACATTAGGCAAGATTTCCATGAAAAAGGGACTTTTCAAGGAACATTTGGATGATGAGTAGGAGTTACAAGATAAGGGAGAAATATACTAAGGGCTAGAAATGTGAGATAGGATAGGAAATTTATGAAACTAATAGAAATCCAGCATGCCTGAAGCATAGTAAGTAAGAGGAAGAGTAGGCCAAGATGAGGATGAGAAGTAAACAGGGGTTAAGGCCAAGATTTTTAACCACGACACTATTGACATTTGGGGCCAGATAATTCTTCACTGAGGCGGGGGAGGGGGGGGGTCTGTCCTGTGTCTTGCAGGAGTTTAGCAGCATAATCACTAGAAGCCAATAGTATACCTCTATGTGACAACTGAAAATGTATCCAGGTACTGCCAAAAGACTCCTTGGGGGACATACTCCCTGGGATTGGGAACCACTGTGCAACTAGACCATTGCAGGGCCTTATGGGCCACATAAGACAGTATATAAGAGATCACTATGATTGACTTACATTTTGAAAAAAAAAATTACTCTGCTCAGTGCATGTAGGGAGACCAAGTAGGAGGCCATTGCAAAAAGTCCACAGAAGGGATAATGGAGGTTCTGACCAGGAGAGTGGCAGTAGGATGGAAAGAACCTGATAGATTCAAGAGGAAGTAGGAAGTAGAATGCAAGCAGTATTGATAATCTTGCCGTGCATTTTTTTTAATGACCATTTTCACTGTTTTATCTGACCCTGTTTAAAGCCTAGAGAAGAATCAACAGAGTAGGGCTTCCTGTTGTCCGTCTGATTTCAATTGGTTACATCCTTTTTCAGATTCAGGAGACTTCTTTGCTTGTTACTTATTGCTTATCACTGTAATTTCTAACTTTACACTATTTTTATCAAGGTTGACCTTACACTTGACTGTGATCTGAAGGACATTGTTTGATTTCCTCTTGAAGAGAAGCTTGAGCCACACATGCCCTTTTTAATTATCCACCTGTTTGTCCTGGAAGCAGGATTACTAGAAGCTTGTCAAAGTAGTTTCCTTCCTTTCATTGATCTCCATTTTACAAGGAAGACTCAGGGAGAAAGTCAGTTTTAAAGGAAAAAAAATATAATTGTTAGGTCTATCATGGTCTGAGCATCTGCCAAAGGCCACAGAAAAATCTTCTAGGTATCTCCCAGAAAAATCAACAGTCGTCAGAATATATTTAGTACTTCATTTAGTGGATTTCATTAACAATCTCATTATGCCCACCCTCACACAGTACAGGGCTTTTTCCATCAGCAGATGAGGGAAGAAAAGGTCATAGCTTTCCTACAACTTCTATACACTAATTAGAGAGACCCTTTACTAGGTAAGGCTGAACATAATTGCATTATTACTGAAACTCACCACAAAATTTAAAAATATACAATTTTTTCCTGTTGGTTTTCCTGTGAGTGAGACACAGGTCATCAATGGATATTCAAAAAGTAGTGGGAATATTATTGATGGGTTTTCCAAATGTGAGATGCCAGCTCCAGGTATTCCATTAATATTCCTCATATTAAAGAACCTATTGGACAGGTAGCCATTGGGGACCTGCTCCTGATCCAAAGCAATTCTAAATATCCACTTTAACAGTTATGAACCTTATTCAATGGCAAGTTCAGGGTATAATATTGATGCTCAGAGGAGAACTCTTTCCTTCAGAAAGTCATCAAAGTGTCATTAAAGCCAATAGTCTTCCATGAGCAACTTATTAAGACCCCTTCAAAAAAGTCTGTGTGTAAATATAAATAATAATAAAACAAGTAGTACCATTTCAACCTAGAGCTCTATATAAAAGTTTAGATTAAGACGTCTGAATTTGGTCTCAAGTCACAGAGAGAACCACTTGCTTCATGGAAACACCTTCTACTCTGGAGGTGAAGCTAGCTACTAAGTATTATTGCAAATCTTAACAATTTTCATCCATTTACCTTTTCTCCTGTGCAATGACAAGGCCCTGGTGCAATGAGCTTGGTGAAGTCAAAGCCCAATGTTGTCTAGTTTCCTTCTCAAGAAATTTAAATTTCATGTTTTCCATTTTGATATGAGCAGTTCCATTTGAAATGACAAAAAGAAAAAAGCTTAAAGAAAAATTAGAAAAGCGAGTAGGCAATGTGCTGTCTCTTCAAAAGTATTTGTTATCATAATGGTCATTTTTTTTTCAATCTCTTGTGATAATGACTATAATTGGGCTTGATCAAACACATGACCATACTCATTTATTTTTTTAAGAAAAGTTCTATCAATATCACAACAACTCCCCAGGATAGTGTAGTACAAGGACTTGGAAAGTTAATATTTCATTAGAAACTGAAAATGGCAACCTTGGTAGCCATGGGGAGACAATATGGCACAGAAGGAAGAACACAGAGCTAGGAGTCAAGCACAGAAGTGCTGGACAGTTCCTCCTCCTGAGTGGCCTTGTGAGTATCTCAACCAACCTGAGTCTTTTCTTGAAGGCCTTGTCAAGCATTAAAATTCTATGATTAAAAAGCAATAAAATCCAGAAGATTGCCTGTTGTTTTTAACCCTCTATGACTTCACATAGCCATAAGAGGCAACAGAAAGATAAACTCCTTTGCCACGAATGAACCATTTATTTGTCTTCTGGCTCATTTGTTCACTAAATCTCTTTCTCAACTAGGGAGCCCCCTCACCTGACTCACTACATGTGGTTATCATTTTCTGTCCAGGTCGAGGGTCATTCTGAAAATAGAAATGTTTTCCTCACACCACTAGGCACCAAGTATTCAGACCAAGATTGGTATGTTAGACAAATCTCTCTATTGTCTAAACTTCAAGCTTCCTGTTATTACCCATTTGTGAAGCAGAGATTCAGAAGATAGAATCCCTGTTTTCTTAGACAAAGAAGCCTGAGGGTGGAATGGTGCATTGTGCCACATGCTGAGCTCATGTTTTGATCCCAGCGAGCGTAACCAATACTCATAAATTCAGTAAGAAATAAATCACTGAAAAATCTGTAAGGTAACAACATTGGTGCTCAGTGCTTAGCATCCCCAGGAGCTGAGGGGGAAAGAATGTTTCAGTGCTAGCAGTGGTGTGGCAAAATGGCAGAAAATCTGATGACAAAGTTCCCCATGTCATAATATTTACTAAATAAATAGTATATACAGCAAAGATCCAAATTATATTGAAATATAAATAAATGTATTTTTCTTTTTTTAAGATTTTATGTATTTAAGAGAGGGAAACAGCATCCAACAAACTAGTATTGGTGCATCTAGAATTGGCCATATTTTAGCGTATGTAAATAATACCTTAATAAATGTAAATATTCATTTGAAGCAACACCTAAGTAAGGTTCTAGAAAGGAGGCAAATGGCAGCATTTACCATATATGGTAAGTGTTCCATGAAAGGATCCCTAAGAGAGCATAGAAAGGTATAAAAAAGGGTAGCCCAAAGTATTTTTTGACTGAATAAAATAAATGAATATGTAAGATAATTTTAGGTCCCAGTTGGGCTATGGGGATTCCTTATGATAACTATGGTTTTCAGTTAACATTTGCCTGAACTAAATATTTCCAGTAAGGTAAGTATGGGGGGGTGGTGTGCAGAAGGAGAAGGAGAAGCAGAAGCCCCACTGAGCAGGAAGCCTGATGCAGGGCTCAATTCCAGGACCAGGAGATCATGACCTGAGTGGAAGGTAGACCCTTAACTGAGTGACACAGGCTCCCCTGTATTTTTTCTTTAAAAGCATCGTTTTCAAAATTCTTACAGTGAAAATGTATTATTTTATTGTAAAGAATGCAAAAATTTAAAAAAAATTAAAATTAAAAGAAAGAATACAACAAATTCAAGTTTGAAAAACAGAAATATTTAGCAAGTCTATGTAAGTTGAGAAGTTACTCCAGTTTTAATATGTATTTTTATTTTATCATTTACTTTAAATTTTATTATTTATTTATTTATTTATTTATAACTGTATCTATATATTGAGGACTTTATCTTGATATGCCAAAATTGTACATGCTTGGCTAAGCACACAAGAGATGGGTATTATTGCATTCAAGCGCTCCCTCTCTTCTTTTTCTCAGGGAGACAGGGACTTTGTGACACAATAGGGCTAATTAGCAGCAAGAACCTCAGTATCCCTACCATCCGTCTCATAGTACTTAGCATTATTTGAACATTCATCTACAGTGCTTTATTGTGCAAGTAACAAAAATGGAGGGGGGTGGCTTTAAAATAACTAATTTACAAACATTATATTTTTGCACATAAAGCTGAATGCAGTTATCTTTCCTGAATCAATGGGATGGTGTTAATAAAATGACAACTACAGAGTCAACAAAAATAGAACTTAAATATGAAAGTCTGTGTATAGCACAATTCTATTTATAAGAAATTCTAGAAAAGCTCTCTGTGTCAGAAAGCTTATCAATTGTTGCCAGGGGCTGGTGGTGAGATGAGAGAATCTAATATAAACGGACACAAGGGAAATTTAGGGTGAGGAGATCATTTTATATTCTGATGATTGTGGTGGTAACACAGGTTTATAAAATTGAAAGCATCCAACAAACTAGTATTGGTGCATCTAGAATTGGCCATATTTTAGCGTATGTAAATAATACCTTAATAAATGTAAATATTCATTTGAAGCAAAACCTAAGTAAGGTTCTAGAAAGGAACCAAATGGCAGCATTTACCATATATGGTAAGTGTTTTAATGAAAGGATCCCTAAGAGGGCATAGAAAGGTATAAAAAAGGTAGCCCAAAGTATTTTTTGACTGAATAAAATAAATGAATATGTGAGATAATTTTAGGTTCCAGTTGAGCTATGGGGATTCCTTATAATAATTATGGTTTTCAGTTAACATTTGCCTGAACTAAATATTTCCAGTAAGCTAAGTATGGAGAATAATTCTGAGACGTTAATTTGTGTTTTGCTCTCTACTCCCTCCTTCTTTTCCAGTTGTGGGCAGATAACTAGGCTTTTATATTCATATTGACCCTGAGACTCTTGCAGGGCAGTAAACATGACGTTTGAAATCTGTTGCACCTCAAGTCTTTGTAAAATCATGTATTTATTCTAAGAGGTTGTGGGTCCCAGGGGTGTTGGGGAAAGTAAGGAATACTTTTAAGAACAACAAAGGGGAAAGAGGAATTTCCTGAGACCTGGGAGCAAGGGGAGGTGGGTTACTCCAAGGCAGCATCACAGGAAGGCCATATGATGTGGAAAAGTCACCATCAGACCATCAGACCAACTCTCCAGTTGGGATCATCCTTCCTGGACTGCCACAGAATTTCATACTTGTACAGATCTACCAAAGACTGGACTTTGGGTTGTATCTGGCTTTTGCTCAGCATCCATAACTGATGATCAGAGGAATTCCATCTTTATTCATCTCCTTGTTTCCCTCAGTTACCACCTCCAGATCATCCATTTCACCCAGATGCTTGCTTGTCTAGGGCTTCTTAGAGGATCCCTTAACCAATCCAGTCTCTCTACTCCCTGTCTTTTCAAACCCTTTTACTCTGTCCCACATCAGCTAGTAGCTGTCATCAGCAGACTCTACATCTTTAACCTCTTCTCTCAGGATTCTTTTGACATCCTTGTTTAATTGGAACTTGGCTGACCTTAGAAGTTTCTCATAGGAATGCTGGTTTTTCTTTTTTCCATCTACACCTAAAGTAGCCCAAGAATTCTTCACATTCCTCTCTGCCACTCTTGCTTCTCCTTTTCTAAAAACACATCTTCCTGAAATGGCTGCTCTTTTATTTCCTTACTATGTCACCCTCTCCCCCAATCTCAGCACCATATTCACTAGGGATACTGGCACCTGCTACCATCATTGGTTACTTCAGCCTTCACATCAGACTGTGACTCTCACTCTCACTGTGCACCAGAATCAATGGTGGGGCTGGAGTGGGGGAATTTACTTTTATAAAACACCTGTGCTAAGGCAGCAGTTTCACGCCGCCTTCAACCAGGGCACGATCCTGGAGACCGGGGATCGGGTCCCACGTTGGGCTCCCTGCATGGAGCCTGCTTCTCCCTCTGCCTGTGTTTCTGCCTCCCTCTCTCTCTCTCTCTCTCTCTCTCTGTAATAAATAAATAAAATCTTTAAAAAACAAAAACAAAAACAAAAACCACCAGTGCTGACACCCTATCCCCAGAGATTTGATTTAGTTACTCTGGAAGAGGACTTAACTCTTAGTAGGAAACAGACCTTCCACCTCAATCCACTCCCATCCATCCCAAAGAAGGAGGCAAAAGTGCTCCAAGTCCCCCGCCCAAAGAGATGGAAAGCAGATTTAACTCTAGACCTGAGCTTTTAATAAAATCACAAGGATTGCCAAAAAAGAAGCTGGGACATTAGATGGTGTATTTATTTGGGGACATTTAGGGGAACCTGGAGTCATTCATTTATTCATGTAATAAGTAGTTATTAAGCATCTAAAAAAAAACCTAGGTAACTATTTTTAGGTGCTCCATACTAGGAAGCATTTCTGTGCACATATTGTCTATCATTTGCTGGAAACTGAATTCTTTGCTTACTTGCTAGCCGTCTCAGCCAGGGCCTTTTTTCCAGTCATTCCACTGACCTCTTGACAAATTCCCTAGTATCTCCTTTTTGAAAATGTCTAATAGACATATTCCTCACCTCATCTAGCTTAACCTCATAATAGTATCTAACAAAGATGATGCTTGCTTCCTTTTTGAAACACTCTCCTCTTTTGTTTTCCTAATTTCCTAATTCTTTCTACTTTCTGGCTGTACATTTTCATGCATTCCCTCCTTACCTCTATATACCAGAGTTCCTGCCAACTGGATTGTGGCCACCTTTTTCTCTTCTTCCTGGAAAACTTCATTCGTTTCTGAGCATTAAAAACAACAAAGATAATGCTGCCAAATTTTATACCCCATGTCGCTAGCCCTGGCCTCTCTCTTGAGATCCAGCTATTTAGTCAACATTTTTACCCAGGTGTCAAAATCTTAAACCTAATGAGTCTAAATAGAAACAATCTTTCGCACAAAGATCATCTTCCCGAGCCTTCCCCATGTCAGCAGATGGCATCATCATCATCCACCTAGATGTTAAGTAAAACAATCTAGGCATAATACTTTATTTCCTTCCTGTGTTCATCCAATCCATCAACAATTGTTTGTTTCCATGTCTAAAATATGCGCTTAATATGTCCATTTAAATGTATTTCCACCCCATTCTAAGCCACCGCTATCTCTCACATAGAATTTACAGTAATCTCCTAACTTATCTCAGCACTTATACTCTGACCCCAACATTTTCCAACAGAACTGAAAGGGCCATTGAGAAATGAGTTCTGATCCTGTTATTACTGTGTCAGAATGGTACCATGATGGGGTGCCTGGGTGGCTCAGTCGGTTAAGCATCTGCCTTCTGCTCAGGTCATGATCTCAGAGCCCTGGGATCGAGCCCTGCATTGGGCTCCCTGTCAGTGGGAAGTCGGCTTGTCCCTCTGCCTCTGCCCTTTCCCTTGCTTGTTCTTTCTCAAATAAATAAATAGAATCTTTAAAAACAAATGGTACCATGGCTCCTCATTTCTCTTGGGATAAAGTTGAATGTTTGCCATGACTTACATAGATATGCTTGATCTGGCCCCTTCTTAATCCTATCACCTTAACATGTGCTACATCTCTCCTGTTCACTATGCTCTACTCCTGTTGGCTTTTGTTTCTCAAAGGAGCTTGTTGCCTTCTTCTGAAAAAATTTCTCCTGGATTGTTAGTCATCTCAATCAATCACACCATTCATATCCCAGCTCAAATGTCATCATCTCCTTAAAGTTTCTCTGACCTCTTTCCAAAGTATCTTAGTCGAGCCATCCCCTTATTCCAAACCATTCTCTATTACATTACCATGTTTTCCTGACACTTATCACTAGCTGCACTATTTATTATATTTTTCATTTATGTGTTACTTATGTTTCACTCACATAGATGGTAAGCATAATAAGAACAAGGATCTTGTCCATCTTGTTAGGAATTCCTCATGCCTAAAGCAGAACCTGGTGCATAGGAAGGGCTCATTAAATATTTGATGAATAAATGACATGTCTAGAAAGCTTTAATCCTGGGACTTCACCCTGGCACAGTCACCTATCTTGGATGATGTGGCTGTTCATCTTTGGAAGGATGAAAGAAAAAGGCCCAGTTCTTAAGGCCTCTTTCAGCTGTGTCACTGGCCTATTAGGGACACACAGGCCAAGTTCAACTGTCATAATGGGAAAGAAGTTCCTTGTATACAATTAGGATGCACTTTCTTAGCAGAAATGAGAATCTAAAAGTCCGGAAGGATCAAAGTAGCCCACTTTTCTCTTCTGTTGGCTTGATCATTCAGAAATGCTGGGCAAATCTTGTCACTGTTGATGAATACTGCCTAAGAGACTGTTAACTCCCATAGCGAGGTGAATTTTTAATGGAAAGGTTTTATGCAAGGTGGAATATGTCTCCTTGATGCATGATAGTACCTGTCTCACTAATGCAGGCTCTGAGACCAGGAGTCCAAGAGTAATTTGTTCAAATGAAATAAAGCCTATTACTCTTGCCGGTACTCACCTGTTCTGCTGTTTAACACCAACCAGATGATGTAATCTGTCCCTTTCTTGTTTACAGGGATGTTTCTAAAAAGGCAATCGAACATTGCCTCAGTCTGGTTAGAAATAATGAGGCGACTGCCTGGGTCTTAATTATATCATAAACAGTGCTAGAGGAGAGTAAAGATAAGAAGGTTGTCCTCTTTTTAAGGACGTTCCAAAGGATTCAAAAACATATATCCTTAAAAATATAGATTGTAAAATTCAGAAACAGCTAAATGAACAAAAGAAGTCTAGAATACTTGAACTTTGGAGGTAATTTCACTCTTCCTTAAAAGAGCAAAATTCTCTGGTCTGTGAGAAAATGGAGTTCTAGTTATTTGCTCTTTAATGGATTTCAGAAGTCTTAAGACACACATGAAAGATTATTGCTAGCAATTTCTTCTGTCCTAAGGGTCAATATGCAGAGGAGACGAAGAACACCATACACTCACAGGCATCTAAAATCTGTGTCTTCCTTTCCCACAAAAGAAGGCTATCCACTTTCTGTGTTCATAACCTGTCGACACACAAAAATTCATGTTCATCTTTATATTCTCTCCATTCTGTTACTACTTTAAAAAACAGAGTTCAGAAAAAAAACACATATTATTAGTATCAGTATTATTAATTTTAAATTACTACTATTAAATATCTTTGCATTTTAATCTTAAATCACGGATTTCAGAGCAAGGGGGAATGATTTGGAAAAAGAAAGTCTACTTGGAATTTATTCCACAATAGCATAGAAATGTAGGCTGAAAAGATTTTTTAAAGTTTATTTAGTCCAGCTCCCTCATCTTTATTAAGTCTGAGAAAACTGAAACAACCTTTATCTTTTTAAAGGTAAAGTGAATTGACTAAAGTCATATAGTGTATTGAATGCAATGAATTTTGGATGCAAGGAACAGAAGACCTGACTTATTACAATAAGCACTGTTAGGAAGGACAGATACTGGATGGAAGCACTAATTTTTTAAGTCTGTCATGACAAAATACCATAGATTGAGTGGCTTAAACAACATAAATATCTTTTCTCACCATTCTGGAGGCTGCAAGGTGCCAGCAGGGTTGATTTTTCCTGAGGCTTCTCTCTTTGGCTTACAGATGGCCACCTTCTCATGGGTCCTCACGTGGCCTGTTCTCTGGGTACGCCCATCCATGGTGTCTCTTCTTCTTTAAAAAATATCAATCCTATTGAATTTAGGCCCACCCATATGATCTCATTTAACTTTAACTATCTGTTTTAAGGCCCTATTTCCAAATATAGTCACATTGCAGTTAGGGCTTCAACATAAGAGATTTGGGGAACACAAATCAGTCCATAACATGGGATTTAGCCTCTGGTGACTTAGCAGCTCAATAACATCATTAAAGTTTAAGAAACTGCCAACTTGTTTGCCAAGTGATTGATCATTTTACATTCTCAAAGCTGTGTATGAGAGTTGCAGTTGCTCCACATTTTCAACAATACTTGGTATAGTCAGTCTTCTTAATGTTAGTTACTCTGAAAGGTGTGTGCTCATTGCGGCTTTAACTTACATTTCTTTAGTGACTAATAATGCTGAACACCTCATGTGTCTATTTACTGTTGGGCATATCTTCTTTGATGAAGTGGCAGTTTAAATCTTTACTCATTTTAAAAATTGAGTTTTTTTTAAAAAAGATTAAATTTTGAGAGTTCTTTATATAGTCTGGACAAAATCCTTTATCGGGCATATGCTTTTCAAATATTTTCTCCAAGTGCATGGCCTCTTTCTTTCTTTCATTTTTAAAGTTAACTATTTTTAGAGCAGTTCAGATTCATAGAAAACTTGAGAAGGTACAGAGAATTCCCATATAACCCCTGCCCACACATGTATAGCCTCTCCTATTATCAATTAATTGGCAACAAAGAGCTACATTTGTTGCAGTTAATGAACTACATTGACACATCAAAATCATCCAAAGGCCATAGTTCACATCATGGTTCTTCATCTTTGATGTTACACAGTGTATGGATTTGGACAAATGTATAATGACATGTATCCATCTTTATGGCATCAGAGTGTTCTCACTGCCCTTAAAATCTCCCTTGTGTTTTATTTATCTCCCTCCACCCTGCCCATCCCCCAATCTCTGGCAACCACTGATCTTTTTCTTGTCTTCATAGTTTTGCCTTTTCCAGAATATCATGAAGTTAGTATCACACAGTATGTAGTTTTTTCACTACATGGTTTGCTCCTCTGCTTTCTGATGGAAACTTTATGGCTGTATGTCCTACGTTTAGGTCTATTTCATCTTGAGTCCATTTTCATATATGGTGTGAGGTATGAAGAAGAGTTTTTTTGAATATGGATATCCAATGGATCCAAAAACATTGGTTGGAAATACTAGCCTTTTTCTGCTCAACTGACTTCGCACCTTTGTCGAGAATCATTTTCCACGTGTGTGTGTATGTGTGTGTGTGTGTGTGTCTATCTATTTCCTGTCTTCCTATTCTATTTGGTTGATATATTTGTCTACCTTGACAGCAATACTACAATGTTTTGATTAGCGTAGGCTTATAACAATGTCTTGAAATCATATAGTTCTAGTCCTTCAGCTCTGCTCTTTTTTCATAGTTTTTTTTTTATTTTGATATTTTAGGTCCTTTGACTTTTCATATGAATTTTAAGATTAACTTGTCAATTTCTACAAGAGTTTGCTAGAATTTTGATTGAGGTTGCAACTGTATCTGTATACCAATTTGGAAGGAATTGATAACAATATTGAGTCTTCTGATCCATGAACATGGTATATGTCTCCAATTTTGGAGGGTCTTCTTTAAATTTGCTCAGCAATGCTCAGTAGTCTTCAGCACACAAGTCTTCTGCATCTTTTATCCCCAATTCATACTTTTTTATGTTACTGTAAATAGGTTAAGTTCCTCTCCTGTAAGGCAGTACTGCATGTGAAAGTGTTCTGTAGTCCTCTTTGAGTCATTGTATGGGAACTGGGGCTCAGAGAATTGTTGGGAAAATAGCAGATACTCTTGCTACTGTGATTGTTCTGAATAATCAACTCACTGTCCTTCCTGTTGTACTCAGGAGTCTTGTATCTTCTACCAGCATTCATGAACCTTTAGCAGGCTACTTGTTAGCTTGCAAATACAATAAAATCTCATATCTTTCACAGATTTTAACATGCACTGCAACAAATCCTCTGTAAACCATGACGTTTTTCTAGTCTGGCTGGTGGAAATAAGCACTACTCCTTATTCTGTATGTGCATAGGTAACTAATCCCTCTAATACTTTGGGGATTGTTCCTTCCCTGTCGTGAGTACATCGTCACATGCATGGGTTGATTAGTAGTCACCTAGATCCTTGAGGGGGACTTTTTTCAGATCTCCTGAGTTTTCTTTTCTTTCTGTTACTCTGCCCTGCCAAAATCAATTGCCTTGACTCCTCTGACTCTAGCTACATCTTTTCAACTTGGAAAGTCTTCCAGGCTGAGTTTAAATTTTCCCTCCCTGTGCCATGGTCTGCGTACTTTCTAAATGCAATATGCTGGGATAATCATGGGGCTCACCTAGGTTGTTTCCTATCTCTCAATGATCATTACCCTTCATTATCTGAGTCCAGTTCTTGAAAACAACTGCTTTACTTTGTCTATTGTTTGGTTATTTCAAATAGGAGGATAAGTTTTATTCCTGTTTCTCCATCTTGATCAGATGCAGAAAGCATATTATTTTATGTAATCACTTTATAATGGATTTTCTGTCTCATTCACATTTTATTTACTTTTTAATTTTGGCTATTTTTTAAAAGATATATAGTTTTAATGTATCAGATCTATTCTTGTTTTCAGAACTCACTCTCGTAGATTTTAAATTTAGAGGGTTGTTTCTACAATCCCAGTAAATCAGATATTTTTCTTAATTTTTTACATTTTGTTTCATATTTAATTCTGGAATTGATTTTAGTGTAAGATATGAGCCTTTCATTTTTCTCCAAAAATTAATTTTACTGAAAGAAATGTTGCATAATACCTTTTTTATTCTTGATACTTCCTGTATAATATTTTAAGTTTTTATATATTCTAGAATTTGTTTCATTTATACTCTTTAGAATTGTACATTTTGATTACTATAACCTTATAATATATTCTAATATCTGAATAGCTTTGCCTCAAGGATCTTCTTTTTTAAAAAATATTCTCATTTACTTATTTTGAACCTTAGAATTATTTTATCTGGGGTACCTGCATGGTTTAGTCGGTTAAGCATTTAACTCTTGGTTTTGGCTCAGGTCATCATCTCAGAATCCTGGAATTGAGTACTCCCATAGGGCTCCATGCTCAGCAGGGAGTCTGCTTGAGATTCTCTCCCTCTGCCCCTCCCCTGCTCTCTCTCGCTCTCTCTCAAATAAATAAATAAATAAATAAATCTTAAAAAAATAATTATTTTATCAAGACATCATTCTCTGCCTCTCTTCTCCCAAAGTTAATTCCAATAGGATTTTGGTTGGCATAAATAAATAACTTCAGAATACTTGATCTCTCATTTAAGAGTATGGCATATCATTTCCACTTTTAGAAGTTTTCCTTTATATCTCTCATTAAAGTGACACATCAATTAAATATTTGTGATTTCTTTTCCTCTGAGACCAAAACAGAATTTAACAGAATTTAAGTGAAAATCTCTTCTTTGGGGGAATTTATCCTACCACTGCTCTTCTCATAACTCTCTATCCTGACCCCTATTTCTTATGTCTTCCCAAATAGCAACCTTGATATTCATTAAGATATCTTCTTTTTCTTTACAGTCTCCCTTCATAGATATTTCCCTACATAGAGTACCCATGAACTATCATTTAACCAGAATTTCTTTCCAGAGCCCCTGTCCAATCATTTCTGCATCCAGACCTTGCTAGACACTAGCATCCCCTGCTCTGGATGTACTGTACAATTACTCTTTCCTCTTATCTGTTCCATGTCCATTAGTTTAGAGTTCTTCAATGTACTCACATCACCCACGCTGCAACAAACTACTCAGAAGAAACTATTTTTATTTGTTATCCTCGTATAAATATTGGTGTTTTAAAAAGGAATTCCTGTTTTAATTCCCCTGATTCTTCCTAAAATGAGTAACCCTCCATGGAACTTTCTAACAAAGCTATAGGTAGGCAGGGACACTATGTGGGTGCTGATAATATTTTCATCACATCACTCATTCTAGTGTATCTGTTGGGTCCAATGAAGAGATGGGCGCTACTTAGTAATTTGAATAGGAGAGTTTAATATAAAGAATGGTTAACTATAACAGAGCATTGCAGTAACAAGGGATTGGCTAGTTGGAAATCAAGAGAACTCTAAGGAATAGAGTAATTTCAGATAAAAGGAACAGAGAATACCCCCAGAGCTGAAATAAAGCAGCAAGGAAGGAGTGCTTCACCAATCTCACATACATAACTGAGGTCCAGACCTTGCTGGAAAGGGTATAGCAGTGGCTCACTGGTGTTGAGCCAGCAAAACTTACTGGAAATCTACCCTCCAGACTTTTCTGGAAATTGATGGCTTTTAAAGTACCAGAGAGAATTGTTCACAGACAAGTGTCCTGCTAGAAGTGCTCTGCTATGAGACTACAGAAGGGGGTTGGCCAAAGAAAGCTGCTGGCCACTGGGTGCTACTGACCACTGTGCGTTCCAGAAACCAGATGCTGAAGAATCTACCTGTACTAGAGGAGTTTAGGGCTAAAGAAGCTACAGTAGGAGTCTGTAAGGAGACGCACACTAAAACCAGGAAGGCACCTCCTTTTTACAATGTCATTCTAGTGCCCTCTACTGACAAAGCTTAACAACCTGGTAGGCAAAAGAAACATATTTAAAGGATCCACCGGTTCTTTCACAGAGCAGCCAAAAAGGGTGAATGTGGCACTGAGAGGTAATGGGCTGACAGCTATCATGGGTATGTTTATGCAAATGCTCATACAGGGGTGTGTCACAGTCGGTTAAGCATTGGACTTTGATTTTGGCTCAGGTCATGATCTCAGGATAATATGGAGCCCCACACTGGGCTCTGAGATGGCTGTGGAGTCTGCTTAAGATCTTCTCTCTCCCTCTCTGCCTGCCTGTCTCCTCCCTCTGTCTTAAAAAAAAAAAAAAAAAAGGTCATATAAATATCTAGATGACTTTGGTTATTTCCACTATAGCTGGACATCCTACTTACAAAACTTTCAATTATCTTAGTTCATCGTAAGGGTAGAGATTTCTTTTTCTTTTTTTCTAATTTATGAATTCCACTGCTTGCCAGAAATTTATATTGTCTTTTCTCAGCAAGTATGTGTTAAGTGCTCCAGGGCAACAGTCTGAGTAGGCAATATAGCTCAGTGGTTAAATAGACCTTGGAACAGACTGCTCAGGTTTTAACTTGAATCTGCCACTAACTGGCTGTGACCTTGAGCAAGTATTTCATCATTTCTGTGCCTTAGCTACTTCATCTTTATAGCAGGAACAATACTACCCAACCTACCAGCTTATTGTGAAGATTAAATACGTTAATACAGTAATCTCCCACTTAATAGTAGTAACTCCTTACTAAAAACCAGATTCCTACAGGAAAATCTGGAGCCTGTTTTACGTTATTTTATTTTTACTTTTTTAAAAAATATTTTTTATTTATTTATGACAGACACAGAGAGACAGAGGCAGAGACACAGGCAGAAAGAGAGGAAGAAGCAGGCTCCATGCAGGGAGCCTGACATGGGACTGAATCCCAGGACCCCAGGATCACGCCCTGGGCTGAAGGCGGCGCTAAACCACTGGGCCACCGGGGCTGCCCTAATGTTACTTTAAAAAAGAAAAATTTGAATGAATAATAACCAACAATTTATCCCTCCGGCAATTTCTTAAATTGCGGTTAAACATAGTAAATCTGTAAATCTCTACTTATAAATAAACCATAATATTTTTTTAGGGGTGGGAGCATGGGGGAGGGGCAGAAGGAGAGAGAATCCCAAGCAGGCTCCATGCCCAGCTCAGAGCCAGAGGCGGGGCTGGATCTCACCACCTTGGGGTTATGATCTGAGCCAAACTCAAGAGTCCAATAAATCATCATTCTAAGATGTAAAATGCTCAGAACGCCCCTTATCTTCAATAATATTAACAAATGCTACTTCCTATGCCAGACAGCCTCCTTTCCACCGTCATCATTTTTCTTTCTTACGTTTGCTTCCTTCTCTAAAATTTTCTCCAATGCTTTCCCAACTTTATTATGCTTCCCAAATATATTACTTTAGGCCAAACTAAAGGTTAAAATATGAAAGCCAACAGGGCACAGGTTCAACACTAAATGGCAGCAGAAGATGGACACTGAGCAGAATTGTCAGAATTTTTGGGCCCCAGCAATGTTTGAAGGGACATCCCCAGACATACTTTTGGTGTTGACAATAATTGCATTTTTCAGAAGATTTAGGCTGGGATTTGATCTTTACCAACTGTATTTGGAATGTAATATTTTTTTGCACTGTTAAAAACAAAACGGTTTTATTTTAAAATGTATTGAGTTTGGCATATGTAAATACAACCCCCCCCCCCCCAATAAACAGCAGCTGGAATGTGTGGGATTGAGAAACCTGCTCTCCTTTGCAGATTTTAGGTATTGAAAACCAAGAAGCGTTCTATTCTTGGAAATCACCATAGGGAAAGCCTTTAGAATCCGTCCGGCCAACACAACACAATGTAAAGGTTTGCTGCATCATTAGTCTGACTTACTTACATTGTCAATGGTTGTACTGTCGTTCATTAAGTCACTCCTTCCAAAAATATTTTTTGATCTCCTACTCTGGCCCAGCTTTGGCAACCTTAGGGCAGAATGGTGAGTGAAATATGGTCCCTATTTTCAAGGAGTCAACAATTTAGGAGGAAAGTGGTTAGAGCAGATTGCAGTAGCCCCCTGGAGAGGGTGCCAGGCAGAGGCTGGACTCAGTGGGGAGCTACCTGGAGGGAGCCAGGGGCACCTGCCAGAAGCTGCCTCAGGGAGGGGCTACCTGGAGGGAGGAGGGGCACCTGTCTGTGGCTACTTCAGCGGGGAGCTACCTGGAGAGAGGCAGGGGCACCTGCCTGAAGCTGCCTCAGCGGAGAGCTACCTGGAGGGAGGCAAGGGCACCTGCCTGAAGCTGCGTCAGAGGGGAGCTACCTGGAGGGAGGCAGGGGCACCTGCCTGAAGCTGCGTCAGAGGGGAGCTACCTGGAGGGAGGCCGGGGCACCTGCCTGAAGTTGCCTCAGGGGGGAGCTACCTGGAGGGAGGCAGGTGCACCTGCCTGAAGCTGCCTCAGCGGGGAGCTACCTGGAGGGAGGCAGGGGCACCTGTGAGCCTGGCCTCAGCGGGGAGCTACCTGGAGGGAGGCAGGTGCACCTGCCTGAAGCTGCCTCAGGGAGGAGCTACCTGGAGGGATGAGGGACACCTGCCTGTGGCTGCCTCAGGGGGGAGCTACCCGGAGAGAGGCAGGTGCACCTGCCTGTGGCTGCCTCAGGGAGGAGCTACCTGGAGGGAGGAGGGGCACCTGCCTGAAGCTGTCTCAGTGGGGAGCTACCTGGAGGGAGGCAGGTGCACCTGCCAGAAGCTGCGTCAGGGGGGAGCTACCTGGAGGGAGGCAGGGGCACCTGCCAGAAGCTGCCTCAGGGGGGAGCTACCTGGAGGGAGGCAGGGGCACCTGCCAGAAGCTGCCTCAGGGGGGAGCTACCTGGAGGGAGGCAGGGGCACCTGCCAGAAGCTGCCTCAGGGGGGAGCTACCTGGAGGGAGGCAGGGGCACCTGCCAGAAGCTGCCTCAGGGGGGAGCTACCTGGAGGGAGGCAGGGGCACCTGCCAGAAGCTGCCTCAGCGGGGCACTACCTGGAGGGAGGAGGGACACCTGCCTGTGGCTGCCTCAGCGGGGAGCTACCTGGAGGGAGGCAGGTGCACCTGCCTGTGGCTGCCTCAGGGGGGAGCTACCTGGAGGGAGGCAGGGGCACCTGCCTGTGGCTGCCTCAGGGGGGAGCTACCTGGAGGGAGGCAGGTGCACCTGCCTGTGGCTGCCTCAGGGGGGAGCTACCTGGAGGGAGGCAGGTGCACCTGTGAGCCTGGCCCCAGCGGGGCGCTACCTGGAGGAGGCCGGAGTCGGCACAGCAGGTCGGCCGGGGCCAGGGCAGGGTCCACCGCGAACCCAGGGGGCCCTATTCGTTTTGCGGTTGGAGCCGCGGAAAGCGTTCGTCGCGGGGCTGGGACTCCGGGCTGAGGACGGCCGCGGCGTCGCGGCTTCGCGGTGTGGGTCCGCCGCTGCCCGCGGGCGGGGGGCACCTTCTCCATCC
Source organism: Canis lupus baileyi (assembly GCF_048164855.1). Taxonomy (NCBI): domain Eukaryota; kingdom Metazoa; phylum Chordata; class Mammalia; order Carnivora; family Canidae; genus Canis; species Canis lupus. The sequence continues at coordinate 10,592,834 of NC_132875.1, read as the reverse complement.
TCGTCCCGGACGCCGCCCGCGGGGCCCCGGGAGCGACACCCCGAAGCAGCACCGTCCGCTAGGGCGGCGCAGAGGCGCAGAGGCGCGCGGCTGCCGCGGGACCCCACCCCCCCGCCCCCAAGCCCTTTCCGGCTGGAGCGGCGGCAGGTGCAGGCGCCGGCCCTGCCGTCCTCCCGCCGATCCCCGTCGCGGGCTCCAGCCCCGGAAGTCGGGCTGGAAGGCCCCGCCCCGGAACCTCCTGTGGCCGGAACCAAACGCCGAAGCTCCTTCGGTTGCCACCGGTCGCGGCCCCGACGGGTCGCTTCCGGTGGCGAGGAAACATGGCGGCGGCCGCTCGGGACTCACGTGTGGGTGCGGGGAAAAAGCTGAAAAATTCCCTAAAGAAGAAGCAGAGGAAGAAGATGCAAATGGTAGCCGGGGCAGTAGCTTCGGAGTTGGAAGACGAGGGCAAAGACGCTGCCGACGGTGGAGGTAACGCAGTAAGGTTGAGCTTTGGCCGCCGTGAAGAATGGCGGGGTTGAGTTCCCCCCGGGAAGCGGGGGACGCGGTGGGGTCGCGGCTGCTTTGATCTCGGGTGGCCTCGGAGGGGCGACCTTGGCCCCGTGAGGGAGCTGGGAGGTGCTGTTAAGGGAACGGATGCTCTTGGACTTCTAGTTCTTTAGTAGACGTTTTGGCCCTCGTTGTTAATGATTTTTTTTTAAAGATGAAACGGGTGGTGCTGACAGCCTCAAAAAGGAGGTTGCAGTGATAGAAGAGGAAAGGGGGGCGCGTATTTGAAGTTACAAGGGTGGGATAGGTTTTTAGGGAACGACGAGCAAAAGGCCCAAAGAGCGGGGAGAGGAGGGTGGTATCTTGTGTGGCAGGCGCGTGGCTCTGGCGGTCGGAGACCCGGAAAGAGGAGGACGTGCGGGGAGTGGGATGAATGTGAAGAGCCCGTCGATGTCTCAGAAGCGGCTGTTGAAAGGAAGGGAAGCTGTTTTGAGGCCTTGAGCCATGATGCGACCCTATGCTGCTCCCGGTACCCATCATTCTTGGCATTAGATTCCTAGGTTACAAGGAATTGCAGACGACCCCGCGGCCTCCGCTGGGCAGTTGCTGCTCCGTGGCACTAGCCAGAGCTTTATAACGGCCAGAGCTGTTCCTGCATGAGGCACCTCAGGTCCTGCGAGTTCCCTCCTTAAGATGGTGCAGTGGCCTCCCGTCTCAGGAACGTCCAGAGTCCTTAGGCTGCATGAGGTAGTAGCCTAGGTCGGTTTTTTTTTTTTTTTTTTTTCCTCTCTCATGGTTTTCTGCTCTGCCCCCTTACCAGCTGCTGTGATCTAGCCACATCGATGTCGTTGGGGTCTGACACATCAAAACAGGCTCTCGTGCCAGTTTCAGCACCTAACTGGCTTTACTGCCTAGAGTATTTTGTTTTTTTTTTTTTTTTAAGGATTTTATTTGTTTATTCATGAGAGACAGACAGAGAGGCGGAGACATAGGCAGAGGGAGAAGCAGGGAGCCCGACGTGGGACTGGATCCCAGGACCCCAGGATCACGCCCTGGCCCGAAGGCAGGTGCTCAACCGCTGGGCCACCCGGGCTGCTCCCCTAGAGTATTTTTCTTTCTTTCTTTTTTTTTTTTTTTATGATAGGCACACAGTGAGAGAGAGAAAGAGGCAGAGATACGGGTAGAGGGAGAAGCAGGCTCCATGCACCGGGAGCCTGACGTGGGATTCGATCCTGGGTCTCCAGGATCGCGCCCTGGGCCAAGGCAGGCGCCAAACCGCTGGGCCACCCGGGCTGCTCCCCTAGAGTATTTTTCAAATGCTTGCATGGCTTTCCCTCCCTGACTTCCTTCAATCTCAGACTCAGTGCTTTTATCTGCAAGACTGGACCGTGATCACCCTGATCGAATGTACCACCGCTGCCTCTCTTCTTGCCTCTCTACTTTCCCTTTTTGACTTAGCCTGCTTCATTTCTCTCAGTGTTTTCCAAATCATCCGACATGACATAATTGCTGTGTGTTTCTCCCAGCGGGGATGTTAAGTTCCCTAAGAGTAGAAATTGCTGTATCCCAGTATCTAAAACAGTGCCTACTGCATAGTGGATTTTAAGCAGAAATTTTAAGTAAATGAGTGGATAAACCTGGACTTCCAGAACCAAGAAGAAAAACTGTCATGTGCTCCTGTGGTTCCTAGGTAATTACAGTCCTCATCCCCTTCCTGGGGAGTTAAAGAAAACGGTCAATTTGTTGAGCAGGAATTAGAACTTCTGATTCTGATATTTCTTGAACTCAATAGGCTAGTTCAGTGGGGTTGTCAGAGAGAGAAAAAGTCCTACATTTGAAGCAAAATACCAGTACTGCTTACAAATTAGGTGGAAATTAGATTTCTCTCTTCAAGTACCAAATAACTCCAAAATTAGAGCTGTTCTGACTTTTCAGTGCATTATTGTCAATGCTGATTAGGTTCTAAGATTCCCTTGCTATGATAGATCAGTTTCATTGTGGATTAAAGGTTCTGAATAATGTGGAAACCTAATTATCCAGTTTAGTTGGATAATTTACCCTGTGTTGAGGAACAAAGGATGAATAAATTTCTACCCTAGAATTACAGTCTTAGGGAAGATAGATATTAAACACAGGACTGTAAAGGTAGTTATTACAGTCATGGTCCAATTAAAATGCTAAGAATGGAAACAAATCCATATCCTGTAGAACCCAGCTTAGGCATTGTTTTCTTCTGTCTTACACATATTACTCATAGTATGCTATGTTTTTATTTTACTTTGACATAGCTTCTCCTATAGATTCCCCAAATGCTGGAACTATGTCTTATTTGTTTTTCATAGGGCCTTCCTTGCACATTTTAGTATTAGGCAAATTTTCTTGTTGAATAAATGAATAAGGTGGCATTTCATCTAGGCCTTAGAAGGGTGAATAATTTTCTAAGTCTGGTGGTGGAGATAACAGTTTTCTAAGTCATCCAGAGAAAAGCACATACTGTAACATATGCAGTCTTTTAAAATGCATGGGCTATTTAGGACACAATGAATTGTCTGCTGTGGCTCTAGCTTTTAAAGAAGTTATGGAAGTGAAACTGGGAACACAGGGTAAAGCCAGATTGTAAAGAATCTCGTGTGCCCTATGAAGGAGATTGACCTCTCCATTTGTAAGCAGTAGGGAGCTGTTGAGAACTTTTAAGGAAGAGAAAGACACGTGTTTATAAATACCACTGCTGGCTGAATGGTGACTGACATCGAATACCAGAACCATTGGTGGGCAGTTGCAAAACTGTTAGAGCTGGCACTAGTACAGGACTGTGAAGAAACAGAAGCTCTCCACTTGAAGTGTTTCTCAGAAGGAGTTTTCAAATAACCAACTTACAGAAAAACTTACAGAAAAACTAGTAGTACCATAAATTTTAGGTGTACTCTACTGTTAGAGGAATTAGATAATAATAGCTATATTTTTGAGCTTTTCTTTTTACTGTGTACTGTTTTAAGCTCCTCATATGTGTTTCATGTCAGTTAATTCTGATAGCAACCCTGTGAGATAGATACTATTATTTTCATTTTACTTACGGGAAGCTAAGGTCCAAAGAGGTTATAATTTGCTCACCCCAGTACATAAGGTGAGCAGCAAGTTGATACATGACAACCATTATTGAAGTTTGGCTGTAATGCTATGCTCTTGACCACTCCCCTTTTTCTCTTCACTTTTCTGTATCCTTTAGGTTTGACTTTGTTTCCTCCATCCACTTTTTCCTTCAAGATTTAAGCTGTACCTCTGCAATAGAGGTAAATTATGAAAGGCCTTTTATTTAATAAATTCAATAATGTGGGTCCACTGGTTATAAGATGAGACATCTTCCTTTTGTTTAATCCAGAATTTGTTGTTTAATATAAGAATACTGTTTTCCTCTCATGAAATCAGTTATTTCTGGAAAGGTGATCAATGGAAACCATTTTTGTAGTTCAGAATTTGTGTATGTGTGGCCTTGGTAGAACTAATAAGTTTTCAGAAAATTTCAGATAATGGATGCCAAGAAACTGTAAAGGCAGAAGATTAAATCTGGTTCAGACACATCAATGAATCAGTGTGCAAATTATAGGTTTATTAGTAAGTGAAGTGTACTGGCTCATTTTATCAGGAAATTAAATCAGACAGAGGCTTCTTTTTGAATTTTAATTGGATCCTAAAAAATTGTTAGGGATGTGCCTTATCATATGAACCATTTGAAAGCAAATTCTTTTCTCAAAATACTACCTAAATTTCATAGAAAACACACAGGTTTAACCCATGCATTGTTTGAACTTTTCCTCTTGGCTTTAGTTTGACACATTATATAAGAAAGGTAAAAACTTATGCTTTTACAAGTGTAAAACATTGAAGTATTATTTGTCAAATTTTGCAAAATTTCCTAGTTCATTAAGAAAGACTTTGTCAGCTTTGGTAACAGTTGTATTCAGAATTTGGCGTAGAACCTGATACATGGTATAGTATTCAATATCCATTTGGTCATTTAATCAATTGGAGATTTCTCTTAACTGTGATTTTTGTACTTTTCCCATATACTAGGTATTGTTGAGGGTAAAATTAACAGAACTTGTATATAGTGTAAACTTAATGATAGTAAAATGGTTCAGACTGAATGTTAACAAATTTTAATACTCTTCAACTGGGTTTGAAATTTGGTCATAGTAATATCACCGATGATCAGGAATCAGATACGTGGAAAGTAAAATGCTACAGCCAGCATTTCAGTACCAGATAAATTATAAAGGAGATGATAACACTTCTATCTGAGCTAACCTTGAACTGCTCAGATTTATTGAACTGATACCTTGTTGCATGTTTGATACAATGTGTAGTTGGTTCTTAAGTTTGTATTTTTAAAACACAGGCACACATAGCCTACCTAGTCAGTAAATCAGCTCAGGTGAGGAAGTAAGAACAGTGGTTGGTATCAAGTATTATAAAGGAGTGGTTGATAACTCTACTTCTGAGTTATCCTTGAACTACTCAGATTTATTGAATTGATGCAGTGTTGAAGGTTTAGACATAATGTTAACTGTTTCTTAAGCTTGTAGTCTTAAAAAAAAAAAAAAAAAGTTTCTGTAGTCAATAAATCAACCCAGGTGAAAAAAGCCTTGGTCATTATCCAGTGCCATGATATGATCAACCTCTCCCTCATAACACATGCCCATATGACTATAAACTGGTAGAGAAGAATAGTAATTTCATGTTTCTGAATCGTTCTGTTCACATACATGAAAAATGGCCATATGCTTCTAACACAAGACTTGATAACGATCTAGTTTAGAAGGTTCTAGGAACTATCGCTTCATTTTTGATAAACTACAAAGCTGTATTTTAGATATAAAACCCAGCAGATAAATGTGCTTTTCATCAAACTGTAGCTTATAGTCTCCATCATTTAAGTTACTTAAAAAGGAACATGTCTAAGAAATGAAATATATCATAGTCCTACTTGAGTGGTTTAGCAATTTATAGGACAGACTCTGGAAACAGACTACTTCCAGGCTCTATGGTTTGGCTTGCCTAGATAGCACATGTAACCACATCTTTTAATTTGTCTCCTAGTGGCACTTTAATTTTAATTTTGGTTGTTTTATGGAAAGGTGGGTTGACTTCATTTTTTTCAAAGGTACATGTTTTAAAACTTTTTTTAAACATCAATTTTGAATATTCTAAGTTTATTTTTTTTAAGGTGTATTTATTTGTTTTAGAGAGAGAGAGCATGAGTAGGAAGGGCAGAGGGAGAGGGAGAGAGAATCTCAAGCAGACTGTGCTGAGCATGGAGCCTGACATGGGGCTCCATCTCACAACCCTGAGATCATGACCTCAGCTAAAACCAAGAGTTGGACATTCACCCTGGCACCCCAGAATATTCTAAATTTAGTAGTAATGGGCAGGAAAGATGATGTGGCTTGAGCAGAACAAATAATTTGCAATTGGAGTGGGGCACAGTAGTTTCAAAGCTCTTGATAACTAGGGCAATGGGCAGTCTTAGGCAAAAGTAGAATGGGGGTGAGGAATGGGCTCTTCTGGTTCACTGAGTCTTACATAGAAATGTCTTTTTAATTCAGGTTTTCTTAAACTAGTGAATATTTTCTGCATCAACTCAGTGCATGTTAGACTGAGTTGAATCTTTTTTTTTTTTTTAAAGATACCACCAATGAGTTTTATTTTATTTTATTATTATTTTTTAAGATTTTTTTTAGTTATTCATGAGAGACACCCAGAGAGAGAGGAGGAGACACAGGCAGAGGAAAAAGAAGGCTCCATGTAGGGAGCCCGACATGGGACTAGATTCCGAGTCTCCAGGATCACGCCTCGGGCCAAAGGCGGCGCTAAACCGTTGAGCCACCCGGGCTGCCCAAAAGATGTTTTAAATAGTAGCTTGCTATAAATACATGTTAGCTATTGTCAATATTTTAGAATACTTTGAAAAGTTGTGGGACACGGGGTGCCTTGCTGGCTCAGTAGGTAGAGCACGTGACTCCTGATCTTGGGATAGTGAGTTCAACCCCCACATTGGGTGTAGAGTTTACTTAAAAAAATTGTGGGATAGTAATATTGATTAGTTCCAAAATCAAAGTTAGCCTGCCTGCAGGCTATAATTCAGACTGTCGGTAGAATTACAGTGGAAGTGAAACTCATTTTACCCCCTCTGTTTTTGCCACCCTTTGGTAGTCTTTTGTGATCTCCCATCCCTGGGAGATCTGTCTTCCAGGTTCTCAGCATCCTTGTCTGTCCATTGGTTACCCTCGGCCATTTATTTCATGCCTGCTAGGTATTACGTCTGCGTTAAGTGCTTTTCATGTGTTACCTGATTTAATCCTCACAACAACCCAGCGAGGTAGATTCTATTTTCATGCCTATTTTGCTGCAAAGACAGAGACAAAGAGTTAGGTAACTCACTCAAGCTAATAATGTTGGAAAGTAATGGAACCAGGACATAATGCCACCTTGTCTAATTTTATAATCTGATCTCTTCACCCTTGTGCTGTGACTTGCTAGTCCTCTAAAGCTTCCCATTCAGCACATCACATGTCCTGCAAATTCCAGCTACCTCTAAGAGGTATTTCTTCTTTATTCATTTCTCTTCCATAACCACGTTAAAATTCTAATTGTGTGTGTCTATGTGTGTGGTATGTGATCAGCACTTAAATGTTTACTATGGGCTAGGCAGTCTTTTAAGAACTTAAATATATATTAACTCATTTAATTATCACAAAACCACAATGAAGTTGATACTATTTTATTGCCATTTTTACAGATGGGAATTTTGTATCTGAGTTGAGATTGAATTCAGGCAGCCTTGATGTCTGTGTTCATCCTACTACTAGCTGATCTCTACTAAGTTTTTATGAGGCATTCCGTTTGATTTAGGGTAAGTCTAAAGGTGTGAAGTAACTTAAATGTTAAACAATAACCTTAATGCTCCTAGATGGTATTTGTATTTTAAAAGAACACCCTTCTTAATCTAATAGAGAAACTTTTTAAACATAAGGGCCAACGATAAGTATCAAGAGGAAAAAAAAACACTAGCAGTTTGGCCTGTTACTGTAAACACACACCTTTAGTGTGGTGATTTTAAACCGCTTGGTTTTAATTTGGGGGCTAATGTGCATATTTGATTTCTCAGATCATAAATCAGACTAACTTTTTTATAAACAAGCCAGCTTTTTATACTCAGTTCTTACTATCCAGTTTCCAGATCTAGTTTCAAACAGTCTGAACTTCTTGTCATTTCATAAGCATCTCACCTTCTTTAACATTCCCATGCCTTTGGACATACTACTTTATTCTGCTTGGAATGCCCATAATAAGGATCATAATAATTTTAATTTTTATACAGGGCATTGACTCAGATCTAGGAAGTTTTTGGTTCTAGATTTGGTGATCATGCCCCCTGCCTCTTTTAGTTCACTTGGGTTGTGGAATCTTACTTCTTTGACCTCCTCCCTTCTTTTGTTAATTCAACCCTCGCTTTACCTAAGAAAAAACTTTAACACCATTTTTGTAAAAGATACTCCCAGTCACCATTTCTTCATTGCCATTTTTTTTTTTCTCTTTTTCCAGAAGAGCACTTACAAATTTTACATATTGTAAAACCAAATTTTCTGGTTGGTTAACTGATCTACCCTGCTAAACATATGACTTCTTCAAGGAGAGAAACCTAGACTTAAATTTTTCATTTTCCCCTTCACCATTTCCCCTTTACCATCAATAAAGTTTTCTTAAAACTTTATCCCACATTCCAGCCAACATTAACCATATCTGGGATCTGAGACAGGTGGTAAATTTGAAAGGGAGCTGGAAGTTTGGGGAAAAGGCAGTAGGAGATGGGAAATGCTGATGTCTACCTCAGAACCTTGGAAGTCTAACCTTGCCCTGCCAATATGATAGCTGATAGCCACTAGCCATGTATGGCTTTTTTTTTTTTTTTTTTTTTAAAGTAGGCTCTACACTCAGCATGGAACCCAACGTGGGGCTTGAACTCAGGACCCTGAGATCAAGAATCAGACATTTAACTAACTGAGTCATCCACCTGTCCCTACATGTGGCTTTTTAAATTTAAAGTAATTAAAATGAAAAATTTGGTTCCTCAGTTGTACTAGCTGCATTTGAAGCATTCATAAGGCTCTGATGCCCACTGGCTAGTGATCAGCTTTGATAATAGAACATTCCGTGAATGCGGAAAGTTACATTGGAACCTTTAGTTATTGCTTCCAGTAAGCATTCTTTTTAGCCCTCCCTTAATTTCCAGATTCTAAAAATAGAATGCAAACTTACAGTTAATATTTAAGATAATACAAAAGATTTCAAAGGCATTTTTTACTTATCTGGTGCCCTGAATAGGGGCACTTAACTTCCGTTGTTAAAGATCAATTAGAAAATTAAAAACAAGGCAAAACTCATCTTCATAAATTACAGTAAAACTTTAAGAACCAGTTTTGCTTTCTGATTTGTTTCATCTTTGGTACCCTAGACGTAAATCCTGGCTTTTGGTATGCTAGAGGACCTCATTATGTTGGTATTTTTTATTTATATAAAATGTGATCATTTCTATTTGCAATGAATGCCAGGCACCTCTGAGCTAGAACATCTTAAATCAAATCAAACAAAAATTATGAATTTAGTGAATTCTTTTCAAATTTTTTAAATTGGTTTATACAGGTTGTATGAAATGGTGTTGTAAGACTTTTCATGGATTTATTGTGTGCTTATAGTATGCATATTGTGGTAATCAGTCTGGGTAAGAAACACCAAGGAAAAGAGACAGAGTTTGGAAGTTGATATTGGGGTAGCTCTTAACAGTCCTCATATCTCCTGGCTGCCTTTGCAATGCAACTGAGAAGCTGAAATTGTTGCCGTTTGTGTGTGAGTGCATCAGGACAAAACACTAGATGTCAGTATTGTAGTTTTGACATTTTATCCAGGGCTGGTAAAGTCTTCTGTTTTTAATCACCCTGGTATTCTTCATTCACACAAACATTTAAGGCATTATGCCTCTTTACATTTTTAGATAAATTCTTACTAGAAGAAGCACTTGTCAGTTGTTTATTTTGTTATAAATACCTGTGCAATGCTAGTGACTCTGAGGAATAAAACATGTATAATATTAACATATTTATTTTTCAAGTAATTACATTCTCCAAACTTTGTTTCTTAGTGTACTTTCCAGGAAACACTGATCAAAGGGATGCTTCTGAGAGAAAAATTGTGTGACTCTGAAATCTGGTACATAGTAGACACTCAGATTCATTGAATTGAATGGTAGTACTAACAGCTTTTGTTTGGCAAAATCTAGATACTTTCAGAAATACTTTATGAGGGATGCCCGGGTGGCTCAGTGGTTGAGCGTCTGCCTTTGGCTCAGGGCGTGATCCTGAGATCAGGACGGGATCGAGTCCCACATCGGGCTCCCTGCGTGGAGCCTGCTTCTCTCTCTGCCTGTGTCTCTGCCTCTGTGTGTGTGTGTGTGTGTGTGTGTGTCATGAATAAATAAAATCTTAAAAAAACAATAAAAGTATTTTATGAATAATAAAGTTCTTTAAGTCACCTTAATTTACATGTCAAAGCCTAGAATCACATGTCCTCAGGTTTCTCAAATTTACCCAGCATGCAGGATACAGAGAAGCCTTCAGATTAAGTATATGGCAGGGATCCCTGGGTGGTGCAGCGGTTTAGCCCCTGCCTTTGGCCCAGGGCGCGATACTGGAGACCCAGGATCGAATCCCACATCGGGCTCCCGGTGCATGGAGCCTGCTTCTCCCTCTGCCTATGTCTCTGCCTCTCTCTCTCTCTGTGTGTGACTATCATAAAAAAAGAAAAAAAAAGATTAAGTATATGGCAAATGATTTTCTGTTTAAAACTTTTTTCCTTCTTATTAAGAAATGTGCAGCACATTAGGGCAGTGGAATTATTAGCAATTTCTTTTATTATTTCCTTTACTTTTTTTATTTTTTTAATTTTTATTTATTTATGATAGTCACAGAGAGAGACATTCAGACATTAACAGCCGACTATACAGTCAGCTTCTGTCATTTTGGTCATGGCAATAAACTGAATTAAGGGGCAGAAGGTTGAAATGTTAAAAGCAGAATATGCACATTTCATTGGAATTAAGGAAGAAAGGGGACCTTAGAGCTGAGGAGCAGGTGCATGATTCTGAAGTAACAACAACAACAACAAAAGCAGACTTCTCAGATGTAAAAACAGGTTCTGGTTGTGATGCTTAGTTTTGGTATGGGCCGATGGACCCAGCACATACTCCCAGAAATGCAGTGCTTTGTTAGCTCCTCTTCTGCTTTATTAAGAAATGTTCCAAGTTCCTAAGCTATTGGATGATTTTCTTCTTTGAGGTAATTCCTAATAAGTTCCATAGTCTTCTGAAGAACAAAACAGAAGCTGTCCAGAAGGCTCTGGGTCATATAGGTGTATGCAGACTGTGCTGGCTGCTTGTCTCTTGTTGGTCAAGTACAGTGAACTTCATAAGTTGAGAAAGGCCACAAAACTTAAGCTACAAAATCTCAATGAGTTGATTTTCAAGCAAGGCCATGGACTTAGACTCTTATTTCTAACAAGCTGCTGACCCCAGCTATTTTAACCTTGTAAGATGAACTAGCTGGCAAATAACCTGTATATGATTTTTTTTTATGAAGCTTCTTTTTTTTTTTTTTTTTAAAGATTTATTTATTCATGATAGACAGAGAGAGAGGCAGAGACACAGGAGGAGGGACAAGCAGGCCCATGCCAGGAGCCTGACGTGGGACTCGATCCCGGGACTCCAGGATCGCGCCCCGGGCCAAAGGCAGACACGAAACTGCTGAGCCACCCAGGGATCCCTATGCTTGCTTTTTTTTTTTTTTTTTTCAGATGTTTTGCAGGATAAAATTCCAACAGTATGCTTTTGTATCTGCAAGACCTTGATATTGTCATTGAGTCACACAGCAGTGCAGTTGAATCTTCAGTATCTTGGGCAAATACTGCTTTATTAGATTGTTTTTTTCAGAAATGTTAAACACCTAATTTTATAATGTTAAAAGCAAATTTTATAAAAGGCTAGGTTTTGTTTATTTGTCTTTAGATCTTTCTACACATAAATTCAGAATTTTAAATATCTGGATCAAATCTCCAGAGAAGTTATTCTGACTTCTCTGTACCATGGAGATGTTGTACCGTTCGTTTCCTTGATGGATTAAATTTTTTTGTTAATCATTTAAAATTTTCATTAGTCACTTTAAGTAGTTTAATGACACAATTAAGGCCCATGGACTTGACCACACCCTACACTGTTCCACGTTGCTATCTGCAGCTCCCTTGACAGTAGGTGGTGATGTGGGCTGTTAGATTTGTTTCTGCTACCAGGGTCTTGGGTGCTGAAGCCCAGCATGGCTGAGCCAGGTCTTTGGGGGCTGATGGCAGGATGAAGGGCCCTTTTGCTCTCTGCTATTACTGCAGCCGTGGGACTCGCAAAATTCCCTCTTGTGGAAATGGAGATAGATGGAGAACTGTTAGCTTTATGAAGGGTCCTGGGGTTTCTGGCATACCTTTGACAGCCTCTTCCTCCAGTGTTAAAGTTTAATTGGTTTCTACTCTTAGGTTCTGCAAGAAGCTGTGGATTGGAAAAGGATCACTTTTCTTCAGATGAAGCAGTGGAAGCTGACAATGAAGATGAAGTTGAACCCTATGGCAATGGAAATGAAAATGCCGCAGAAGCTAGTGTTGGAACTGACATGGGCTGGGCAGATGCCATGGCTAAAATTCTTAACAGAAAAACTCCTAAAAGTAAACCCAGTATTCTGGTAAAAAACCGAGAGCTGGAAAAGGAAAAAGAAAAGTTAAAGCAAGAGAGACTGGAGAAGAGGAAACAGGTGTGTTTTACCAGTGTCTTGTGGATTAGATTGTTTGCCTCGTCTAGTTCCTGCCTGTACCAAATTGTTCCTGGCTGTGTTTGTCTAATTAACATTCCAGGTTTTAATCTGCTTTTTATGTAAGGGATGAATAACCAAGGTTTTGTTCAGAAACCTAGCCTAAATTACTCCATTGAGCATGTTTGCTTTTTTTAAAAAAAGATTTTATTTATTTATTCATGAGAGATGCAGAGAGAGAGAGACAGAGAGGCAGAGACACAGAGACACAGAGACACAGGCAGAGGGAGAAGCAGGCTCCACGCAGGGAGCCTGACATGGGACTCCATCCTGGGATTCCAGGATCACGCCCTGAGCCGAAGGCAGATACGCTATTAACCACTGAGCCACCGGGGCTCCCAGCATGTTTGCTTTTTAATCACCTACGTAAACAAATAGAAATTAAACTCCAGAGAAATTTATCCTTTTAAAATCAAGAAAATTATACATTTGGCAGTGGCTCTTGGATCTAAATATTTCACTCAGTTTAGCTTCCATATGCTGACATTATTAGATTCTGAACCAATAGAATGTTATTTACTTTTTACTAAAAACCTACTTTGTAGGTTGATATTCTCATTTTACTCTAAGATAAGATTTGTCTCTAAATCTTACTGATAGCTTTTCAACTGAAAGTTTGAATTTTTATTATCTGGCAAAAGGTGAAATAAGCTTTAAAAATATCATGATCCTTAATTATCTCTAGTCACAATGTTCTAGTGAAAGTAGGAATGTTTTCAAGCCAAGAAAAATGAGTCTCTGACTGCTCTAGGCCAATCCTTTGAGTGCTAGAGATGGTACTGTTCACATAATGATGAAAACACACATGTTGATACCAGAAACAGGACAAAGGCGCTACAAACACTCTTACATATTTCTAAGTAGATTCTTTGCAAATTATCAGTTTTTTTTTTTTACTGTTAAATATTATCAGTTTCCAGAATATCAAGTACTTGTTTCTAATAAGTTTAATAAATATCAGGTACTTATTCCGAATAAGTCCTAAGTATAAAAATTATTTCAGAGTTAAAAAGTATTTTGGGATCATGCATGTCTTGAGTACTACAGACAATTAAGACTCAACCGTTTTAGACTTAAAAGTAAGATTTTTAAATTTCTGGCAAAATCTGATAGTGAATTTCATGACAGTTAAAGTAAATTATCTGCTTTGAGGAGGAATCTATTTTTTTAGAAAGGAATCAGGCTAATCTTTATAGTGAGAGCAAGAATTTTGTTTTACTGTGATTAGACATTTTCATTAATACAAAGTAAGAGATTAGGTGGATGAAGAAAAGGAATAGATAAAAGGAGATTTTTATTTATTTATTTATTTATTTATTTATTTATTTATTTATTTATTTATTTATTTATTTATTTATTTATTTATTTATGATAGTCACACACAGAGAGAGAGAGAGAGAGGCAGAGACACAGGCAGAGGGAGAAGCAGGCTCCATGCACCGGGAGCCCGACGTGGGATTCAATTCCGGGTCTCCAGGATCGCGCCCCTGGGCCAAAGGCAGGCGCCAAACCGCTGCGCCACCCAGGGATCCCAAAAGGAGATTTTCTTCCTACTGATTCTTACTACTGCTTTTGATACTCACTAGCTTCCTGGTGATCAGTTGATCATATTCAGTGTATTTGATTGTAGGTGATATGTTGGCCCGAGGCAGCAGTATATACTGATGTGGTGTATTGATGTGTAAAGTCAGGTGCCTGGGACCAGAGTACTACTGGATACAATGCTATTATTTTAAAAGCTAATATAAATTCTTAATAATTCTGACTTATTGGGAAAGATTTTCTTAAACATAAATAAGTATTTAAACTTGTGGTTATCAAAGATAGTAGTTTGGGGTCTTCCTGATGCTTACCTCTGATGATCTGGTGGTAGCAGGTCAAGTATGTAGCTCTCTCACACCCTACCTTGTCCTGCCTGGCTCAGTGTCCTGGCAGCTTTCCAGGCCCCTGCTGTCAGAGAGCCTGACAAAAACTCACTTTGTGCTTCTCACATGACATGCTGAGTGCTAACCACAGGCCGGCCCCCTGAGCTGAACCCCTAAAAGTATGGGGTTTTTTCAGTCCCGGTGACAAACTAAGCCAGAATGATTTATTACCTTTGTCCTTTCACAGAGTATCATATCAAAGTATGCTGCACTTTCAAAAATGCCTAATATTCTTTCACATAACAATATTTATAACACAGCTTGATAAGAAGCGAGAATGGGAAATGATGTGCAGAGTAAAGCCAGATGTTGTCAAAGACAAAGAAACAGAGAGAAATCTTCAGAGAATTGCAACAAGGTAAGACTGTTTTTACCCTTTAAAAAATAAGTATAATAAAGCTTTGATAGTGATCCATTTCTGACTATATCTGATCCTTAAGCTCAGCCTTCTCAGAGCCAAGTGGTTTATATCAAAACCTGCCTATTTAATACTGAATTCAACCAAAGATTTCGCAGATCTCATGAGGCAAGAGTATAACATCCTTTGTATATTTGGTTTGAACCTATTGCAGATCGTATTGTTTTTGTAATCACAAGAGCAGTGTAATTAGATGTGCATTTCTCTTATGGTAGTTGTCTGAATTTATGGCGATAGATGATCATTTTTGTTATGTTGTACTTAGGTCATAACGAATTATGTGTTACAGCAGCTTTATGCTGTCCTTTCACTCTGCATTTTTTTTTTTTAATCACTGATACCAAATGTTTATTTGATACCCTCTGTGTCCAGAGATAAATAGAATCTGGTGGCTGCCAGGTGGTCCTTGTCTACTCACCTGTAGGAACTACAGTCTTCTTTGAGACTAGAGGTATGTCCGGTGTGTTGGGCACTACAGCAGGAGATTGTCAGGGGAGTTGGGGAAGACTTCACAGAGGAGAGAACATTTGAGCTGCTACTTCAAGAATATAGCAGTTATATTTAGCGGAATTATTTTTGATTATCTAGTTCCTTACACTATGTGGGTCATTTTTTAATTCATATTGGAGTTCTACAGTGAGATAGAGCCAGACCGCTAGGTTCAAATCCCAGCACTGACTTATTACCTGTGTGTCCTTGCTCATGCTACCTAATTTTTCTGTCTCAGTTTATTTATCTATAAAAATAGTAGAATATTGTATTTACCCTGCAGGATTTCTCTGAGAATTAAATAAATTAAAAACATATAAAGATTTTAGAAAAGTGCATGGTTGGTGCATGAGAGTAAGTGCCTTCTTAAATTTTATATCTGAGGCACCTCCTTTTCCTCACTTTGGTCCCAGCCCTGCTCTTAAGGGTATGGAATTTTACACTCCTTATAAGCTAATAAGCTAGCCTGTTAGTTTTCTGGATACTGCCAGAAGACCAGAGACTTCTGGGTCAGAGACAAACGACCTTATTACTCTTGGGAAAGCAGTAGCCAGAGCATCACATTTCCACTGGTTCTCTGTATCCCTCAGTGGTAACATAGATGTCCAGTATGGATGCTTGAGCATGCAGTGGGTAGTGTTACAGAAGATACTGTACTTGGAAATCTCCTGCTTTTATGGTGAATGGTAACAAGCCCGCTTTCTGTTGGCGGGGGGTAGATGTTACTTCATCACTCAAGGTTGCGTCCTACAAACCCTACTCTCAGAAATACCCTGTGTAAAGAACAGTCAGGGCCTTGCATCCTTGAAAAACCTAGCAAGAATGTGCAGGGATACTCAGGGCGCATGGCAGAGTGCCTCTCCTGGTGATAGAATTAGAGCTCGAAAGGATGGTAATGCTTTAAGTCAGTGTTGTCCAATAGAAATATAATGGGAACCATATATATAATGTAAAACTTTTTGGTGGACACATTGAATACAGAAAAAAAAAAAGAGGGAGAGATGAGATTTATTGTCCTAATGCATTTTATTTAACCCAAGATAATCAAAGTATTATTATTTTGTCATATAATCAATATAAAACAATTATTAAGGGATTAATAAGGGATCCCTGGGTGGCGCAGCGGTTTAGCGCCTGCCTTTGGCCCAGGGCGTGATCCTGGAGACCCGGGATCAAATCCCACGTCGGGTTCCCGGTGCATGGAGCCTGCTTCTCCCTCTGCCTATGTCTCTGCCTCTCTTTCTCTCTCTCTCTCTCTCTCTCTCTCTCTCTCTCTGTGACTATCATAAATAAATAAAAATTAAAAAAGAGAGAGATTAATAAGATTAATAACAATTAAGAGATTTTAAAATTCTCTTTTTTCATATTAAGTCTTCAGAATTCAGTGTGTATTTTCAACCTGGAGCATATTGCAATTTGGAACAACCAGCCACATTTCATGGCTCACTAGCTACATGTGGCTCATGGCTACTGTAATGGATGCTGGAGGTCTTAATCTTCAGAATTCTTCTTGGAATGAACTTAACTATAGAACAAAGTATTTATTTCATTTTAAAATAGGATTTTAAGATTAGTTTTATAAGAGTTGCAGATAATATAACTTCTTTATAAACTACTTGAGTATTATTTTTCCCATTTATAGATGAAATTGAAATCTAGAAAACCTTTCCTAGAGTCAGATGGTTAGGCAGCTAACTGTAGAGGCCATTTTCTTTCCACTACATTGTGATGCCTTCAGTTATTATGTAATTATATTTTGAGAAATAGGTGTTTGTGTTAAAAATAGTTTTTCATTCTAATTGCACAAAAGTTGATTTAGAAAGATGAAAGCTGTGAAGAAAAATCACATATCAGTCCACATATATTTATTCTTTATTCAGAAATTTGTATTCATTCATTGAAATGTATGTTCATTTTTTTTCAGATTCACTTCTTTTCATTTGAGTGCCTATTAAATGCTTGCCTCTTTCCTAAGCAGTAAAAACCTATTGTTCTTATCCTCATGACTTGTATTCTAGTGTAACTGTTCCTTAACTGTGTTGTTCTGGTCATATTATATTCTCTAGGGGTGTGGTACAGTTATTTAATGCTGTACAGAAGCATCAAAAGAATGTTGATGAAAAGGTTAAAGAAGCTGGAAGCTCTATTAGAAAACGTGCTAAGTTGATATCAACTGTTTCCAAGAAAGATTTCATCAGTGTTCTGAGAGGAATGGATGCAAGTACAAGTGAAAAAAGTTCGACTGGAAAGAACTTGAAAGCCAAACAGGTAAGACTTTTATATAGGATTCAGTGCATCAGACTTTTAGCTCTTAGAGTAATGTTTTGGGGTGAAACAGCACACTATAAATTTAAAGGTTTGGATTCTTAAGTTTCATGGTGATTTATTCAGTATGTATGGAGGTTGCCAGTTATAGGTGACATACATACCCCTGCTGTGAGTACTCAGGAACCACAATTTATCTATAAATTGACAAATTTATAGATAAATTATCTAAAACCACAGATTTATCTATAAATCTTTTAGAGATATTGGATCTCTACCATCTGAAATCCTGTCTTTTGTGCACTTTGGAGAATAGAAACCTAAGTGAGGGATACAGCTTCAACCCGCAGCTTTTAACCCACAGAGGTAATTGTGGTGGCTTGTAATTTCTAAAATAGGAAGGATCAGAGCCTTGGGGAACATGGTGGAAGGTCATCTTTTGCACTGAGGCTGCTTGGTGATGTTTGACTGGTTGGAAGCGATAGCGTGTAAATACTCTTCGTGATCTTTGGCATGGTAACTTTGCTTCTCCACTCCTTTTGACCTGTGGACTCCAATAGTTGCCTTTCTAAAGGTACCAGGTGAAAAGTTCTGAAATGTGCTTTACTCTCAAAAGGGCTGTTTTGTTTTGTTTTTTAATTAAAGCAAAGTGCTGGTGTGTTTGATGGCTTAATTTCTATTGCCAACAAAAAGTACTTCAGTCAGGAAACAGGAGTCCTCTGTTGTAAGTTTTTTGTTTGTCTTTGGTTTGCCAGTTAAAACTGGCAAGAAGAGCATTTAGGAATTTCATGCTAGCCTAGGGCTGAAGTATTTTTCAAGTTCTTTGATTAAGTTGCCATTTTACGTAAATTTGACAAAAGTTTTCTAAGGTATTTTAACTTTGTCTATCTCTTGCATATTAAAGGACCCAAATTGGTTTTTTGTTGTTGTTGTTGTTTATTTATTCAAATTTTTTTCATTCAAAAATTTTACGTATTTATTTGAGAGGGAGAGAGAGAGTGAGAGCACGAGCAGGGTGGAGAGGGAGAATTTAGTCGCCCCTGCCACCCTCCCTCGCCCCCCAACAGGGAGCTGGACTCGGGGCTCTATCCTAGGACCTGGGTTCTTGACCTGAGCTGAAGGCAGATGTTTAACTGACTAAGCAACCCAGGCACCCCTCCCCCCAAATTGTTTTTTAATTATATATATAATACGAAGCTTACTGGTACTGCTGTTTTAAAGTGTCAGGATTAATTATAAACACATGACTACTATGTTTGGGGATTACTTTTTTAGTTAAAAAAATCTAACCTGCTGTGTTCTCATGAGGGACATTTTACTCCAAAAATTGGAGAAAGATCCAGCATCATTGAATGAGAAAGAGCTAGTGGGAAGATGGAAAAAGACTTACTATTTTTTTCTTTTTTCTGTTCGCTTTGGAATGATTTTTAATAGAAGCATTTGCTTTAGGATTATTTTTTCATGAGTTATGAAAATCATGAGCATGGGTTCTTTCCAATACCATTGTTGCCTTTATTACTTACCATTCATACTTTTGCCCTTGACTATTTTTGTTTCTACTTCATTGTCAAACCAAAGCAGCTTTGCTCTAAAACTAATTTGTCTCTAGAACTTCTTATCCCATACTAACAATATCTTGGAACATTTCCTTTAAAAATGCTGCTTTCACTTTGATTTCATGTTTATGGAAAAACAGCCAGACTCATTCTATCTATCTATCTATCTATCTATCTATCTATCTATCTATTTATTTATTTGACTGGGCTTGGTTTTACATCTGAATAATATAAACGTACTAAAATATGTATAATTGGATCAGTTATTAATATCAAGAATATTTCCTATTTGTACCTGGTGTTATTCTTTTATCTTTTAAAGTCTTACAATTCAGATAGATAGATTACTTCAAGTAAATAAGTAAACAAGATTTAAAAATTCTGAATTAGTATGTCTACACTGCCTGTTATCATCAGTTATATTAGGTACAGTAAGAGGTAAATTAAGTGGCTGCCCTATTTGGGGGGGGGATTTTAATGTAACTGTAATATTCATGTAGGACATAGATCATTAAACTTGTGTGAGTTACTTGGACTAAGTGCACTTGTAAAGCAATTGAAGAGAAGGAGGGAAAGTAAAAGTGGGAATAACGTGCCAAAACACTATTCAGAAATAAGACATAGATTAATGAAATGGATAAAGAAGGATATTAATTAAGTAGAAAATAAAATTTTCCTTTTTTCTCATATCTTACTTCTTCCTAGCACCATTGCTATTGCACCTTTTCTTCAAAGATGCTCTTTCCCTTCTCAGACAATTGGACAGAACAACTTTTAGGAAAATTCTCATTGCCCCTTTCCTGGGCATAATGGGTCAGAGCGTAGCCTTTTTATCTTGTATTCCTAATATTATGAAATCTTTACAATTAGAGTCCATCTGCATGTAAACTAAATTCATTGGCAGCTATCTATCAGGATAACAATCTGGAAATACCTTCATTATGTCTTCAGCTCCTTTACCTTGTTATACTTGTTATTTGTAATTGTGGTATTAAAGTCTTACATTCAAAAACAAAAAAGAGCCATGCTTTTATATTAAGAAGCTGGATAGAATTGCAATAATATAAACTAGAGGTTGGATCCATTACATGAACATACATTAGGAGTGCTTTTGGTTGTGTCTGGTTTTTGTTTTTGTTTTATTCCTTAGGAACACTCAGAACTTGGGAATTTATTTTTAAGAATCCCTTTTCAAGAATTTCCATATTCCTGCAAGGTATACAAGGTTTTAAAGTGTTGTGATAGATATTTCTTAACTATGTTATGATCCTGAACAAGACACTTTTCTGAGAACCTTTTCTTTTTTGGGGCATAAAATGAATTTTATTTTCAAAGCAATAGGAGCAGAGTTTCAAAAGGGAACCTGTGACTAAATAAAATTGCTAGTGCTCTTCCCCATCCCTCTCTGCCCCTTGTTTTGCCCCCTTCTGAGGTAACTATGTTCAGTTCTTACATCTGTTGTATTTACCTTCATGTCTTAAATAATATTTAGACTTTTAAAATCAATATTAGATACCTTTTATGGAAGTTAAGGAATTATCACTTTCCTTTGCTGCCATACTTCCTGTACTGTGTCCTTTCACTTTAGTATATTATTACTTTTAGCTAAATCAGTATTCAATGTAAACATCATTCACTCCTGAACAAAGTAATGTATGAAAATAATACTTTTCTATTCTTCAACTTAGCTTCCTTACAGCTTTTGTTTTCTGGAGGTAACAGTTGCCTCTTTTTTTTAAAAAACCCTTCTCAGTATTACGTTTTCCATGGCCATCTTGGTACAATCTAGACTGGTTGTTCTTTACCCTGGTATGCACTTGGAGTTTGCTTTAGCACTGCTCTGGGAATTCCCCTTGCTTCTTCCCTTTGCGATAGCCTCTGTTTCTTGGACTTATTTTCTCTTGGCTTTCACTCTCATTTTGATGAGGTCACATTTACCTACAGTAGCTTTCTGGGGAAGGGTATAGGATATCTTCATTTTTAACGTGTTGGCTGAATTATATATAGTAGATGGAACGGTGGCTCCTAAAATAATAAGTCGGGATCCCTGGGTGGCGCAGCGGCTTAGCGCCTCCCTTTGGCCCAGGGCGCGATCCTGGAGACCCGGGATCGAATCCCACGTCGGGCTCCCGGTGCATGGAGCCTGCTTCTCCCTCTGCCTATGTCTCTGCCTCTCTCTCTCTCTCTCTCTCTGTGACTATCATTAAAAAAAAAAAAAAAAAAAAAAAAAAAAAAAAAATTATAAGTCTGTGTTCTAATTCCCAGAACCTATAAATGTACCTTATTTAGAAAAGGGTCTTTGCAGATATAATTAAGGATCTTGAGGTGAAGAGATCATCTCAGATTATATGGATGGATTCTAAATCCAGTGTTAAATATCCTTACAAGAGGTGCACAAGGGATATTTGACAGACTGAAGTGGAAGAGGCAAAGTAACCAGAGGCAGAGGTTGGGGTGATGTGGCTGCAAGTCAAACAGTGTGCACTATGTAGGCTTATTCAATACAATCTCTTTGTATTAATCAGTTTTCCTGAGTTCAAGACTTTTCTGATTTAATATCTTCAGGGATTAAACTACCTATGTTAGGGTCTGTCACCTGCCTCCATAGGCCAGGGAGGGTACTTAAAAGTCTTACTGCTTCTTCCACAAGCTATCAACCAGTCTTGTATTTCTATCATGCTCCTCCCCCCCCCCCCCACCTCCCTCCTTGCCTGAGCATGGATCCAGTTTCTCACTTAAATGTTAGTTTTCCCTTCTCTCTAATTGGTTACCCGTACTCTATCCAGTTTTCATTTATGTCCCAAAACTTGTTGGCATATTGTGTCAATTATTTTCCCACCTGTATTGTTTCCTTGTTTGTTTATAGCTTTTTATACTTTTAGTGGACTTTTCATAAGAATTAGAGATAAATGCATGTCTGCTGTTTAATTGGAAGACTATTTTAAAAGCAAAAAGGTTAATCTTCTTGTAACTTCCTATTGCTTTTAACAGAATTATTGGTAGTCTTAAGTTAATTATAAAGTATTTCACAAACAATAAATATTTAAATATTTGAAAATGGATTATTTTAAAAATGCTTGCTTATAATGGTTTGAAGCGAATTATTTAAAAAATACTTGTATATAAGCATTTTTCTAAAGGTTTAGCATTATAAAGAAGAAAGTGCCCCTCCATTATTTATATGCATTTGTGTCTTGAAAACCAGCTTTGTGATCATCTCTACCCTGTAAGAGTCTAGATATTTAGATTCATGTTCTGGCATGAATTTCATAGAAAATAAAGAAGAAAAGAGAGTATATGAAGAAAAGAGTGTATGATCTTTTAAAAATTTGTCTAGTAATTGATTTATTTTTAAACCAATAGATAATTAGAATTACTAAATTGTTTCTTTACACATCACATAGCTATGATTCCTAAGTCTGTTTAAGGGTCGTTTGTATTGTGCACTATACATCTACATTTGATTTATTTCATTTTATATGTTTACATTCACTGTTTTTGTGAGCTACTACTTCAACTTTTAAAAGTCTGCTTGTTCCATTTAAGAACCATAATCTTCAAAGGCTTTTGGTGCCTAGATCGAAGCAAAGTTTTTGTATGTCCCAAAGATTGCCTTTCATATCATTAGCTGTTTATCAGGGTATTTTTAATCTTCTGATTCTGCTGATTTAAAAAATACTGTTGCCCTTAGAACTTTTTAATCTGTTTTTTTCTTTTTTCTTTCTTTTTTTCTTCTTTTTTTTTTTTTTTTAAAGATTTTATTTACTCATGAGAGAGGCAGAGACACAGGCAGAGGGAGAAGCAGGCTCCATGCAGGGAGCCTGATGTGGGACTTGATCCCGGGGCTCCAGGATCACACCCTGGGCTGAAGGCGGCGCTAAACCGCTGGGCCACTGGGGCTTCCCTATCTGTTTTTTTCTTAATTTTATTGTATCCAATCATTATTTCTGGAATAAAGTAGTTGGGAAAGCCTTCCTTAGAGTAAAAAGGTATAATTGCTTTTTAAAGATCATTTTTAGGGTAAGAGATTTTGAAAAGACTATTTTTAAAAATGTCAGACTAATAGACTAAATTACATTTGAGTCATTAATTAATATACTTTATTTCTTGGAGTGGAACCTGAATACTGCAAAGTAAAACAAAAAAGTACTTGATGGGCTCATTTCAGAAGAGATAACAGCTAGTTATCTGTAAATCAAAAAGCCTTCACTAGAACTCAGGATGAGTAGTACTCTTTTTTTTTTTTTTTTTTAAGATTTTATTTATTTATTCATGAGAGACACAGAGAGAAAGGCAGAGACTTAGGCAGAGGGAGAAGCAGGCTCCTCTCAGGAAGCCAGATGCAGAACTCCCATCTTCAGACCAGGATCACACCCTGAGCCAAAGGCAGATGCTGAGCCACCCAGGTGTCCCTAGAGTATTTTTTTTTTTTGTCTATTAAAAAATGAGCTGTTTCTTCTGTTACATATGTAAGGATTAATTTTTTTTTTCCTTAGTAACAGTTGCACATCTCTTTCATCATGTTAAGTCAGGGCATTTGTACAGTGGATGTACATCACATTTAATAAATGTAAACACATTGTACCTTTGTCATTCACAAATTTTACAATCTAATTTTTTTCTTTTAAATTCCTTACATTGAAAAAATAAATAAATGAAATAAATTCCTTACATTGCAAAGCTTAGGTGCAAAATAAGTCACTTGTTTGAGTTCACTGCCCAATATCTTCAATAATGCTCATTGTTTTCTTGATTCACTAACATGTCATGTTAAAATAAATCTTGTTAAATCAAAATCAGAGACTTAGTTAATTTTTTTTTAATGTTATGTATATTTTTGTGAGATAAGGCCATGACAAAGGACACTGTTAGTGGAAATCAGAAAGCCTAAGGAAAGAGTGATTCTTATCCCCAAAATTGAAATTTGGAGTAAAGTATTAAATATTAAATTCAATAGAGGTTTGATTCTTGAGAATGAATCAGTCCACTAAACATTTCATATGGAAAAAAGAAGAGGAACCATTTGAAAATTGAGCAAGCGTCCCAGGTAGTACAGATGGTATGTTGCTTATGAAATTAGAAGGTAGTGAAGTTGGAAAAATTGTGATGGGAGGATGTTCATAGAAAATATGATTCTCAAGAAGAATGTGCTTAGGAGAATATAAGACACTTAGCTTTAATTGTAAAAAATCATGAAGCAAACATAGTAAAGGCACTAGTTCATTCACTGGACTAACCCAGTCTGTTAGGTAAAGGTGCTTTGAGTATCTGAAGAAGCATTTTCATTTTATTATGTGAATTCTAATGATAACAGGAAAGGAAGCACCACTGAGTGGCATTTCTGTTGAAATCTTCAAGCTAAAGAATTTCATGAAGAAAGTAATAAATTAGAACAAGTACTCAGTGCTGTTGAAACTAGCCTATGGTGAAACAGAATCTTTGAAAACATTGAAAAGAAATATGTGTCAGAAAATGAAGCTATAATGAGTAGACATTTTCACAAGTAGTAATCCAAGGAAAAGCAACGGGCAATCATTGTGCTACTATAGGAGAAGAAAGCCTACCTGTTCTTAATTTTTCATATCCTTTATAATTTCCTTTCTTTTTTCTTCTTTCTTAGAGGTTGGGATATTGAGTGTTTGCTGATGAGTGGGAGGCTTGAAAATGAGATCCTGAGGAAGTAGGTTGGAATCACATTTTTAAGTCTTCAGTCTTCTGTTAAGGCATTTGGACTTTATTCCTTAGGCAGTTGGGAGCTAGTTGTAATTTTTCATCAGGTAAGTGACCTGATTAGATATGATTATTCTTAAGGAAAAGAAGGCTGAAGGATGGAAAGACTCAAGATCAACCATGGGAGTCTTTTACCTTAAAGCAAGATGGGAAACCCTGAACTAAGGTGTGGTGTGGTGAGGATTAATGGAAAAGAAGAACCTGGTTGGAGAGATAGTTTTGGAAGGGTTGGGGGAGGGGAGAATTGTGATGACTGTGAGGTTTACAGCTTGAGAGATTCAGAAATGGTGACATCTTTTACAAAATTGAAACTATAAAAGGTGGAACATATTTGAGAATTGAAGGCTTATTTTATTTTATATACCAGTATAGTTAACATATAGTAGTATTATATTAGTTTCAGGTGTACAATACCGTGATTTAACACATTATACATCACCCAGTGCTCATCACAAGTATGTTCCTTAATCCCTATCCTATTTCACCTACCTCCCCTTTAGAGATTAAGACTTTTATAAAATGAAGTTGTAATCAGCAATGAGAAGAATGACCATAAAGAGCAGGTTAAAAACAGCAAGTGTGAGGCAAGGCATTTGGTTAGTATAGGAGACATGACCACAGAGGAGCAGGCTACCAGAATAGCAGTGTTTATGGAGGCCCCTTGTTGCAGAGTCTCATGAGTCCTGAATGTCTCTGTAGGGCCTGAAAACAATTTTCCTGTTTACCTAATCAGGGAAGGTGCATGATGTATTTTAGAGTTTTTCATGTGATTAAATTTAAATGTTTCTAGACTTACAGAATTGTCAGTTATTTGGAGAAAAGTCTATAATCCAGAACCTATAAATCCCACTCTTGATCCAAATAAATGAAGTCCCATATCAGCTACATACCATCATATAAGAAGGCACATTGACAGATTCCTTGATGTTGATCCTGAGTGGTTTTTAGAAAGATTAAATTGTATTTAGGACGCTCTGTTTAAAGAAACAACAATAATTTATATTTTGTATAAGAAAAGTTGTTTCATAAAAAATTTCAGTTCTAATCCCTCAGGGAATTGTTCTTTCTGTACCCTGTTCAGAACACGTACCAATCTAGAGCGATAACGTTTTCCTGGTAGGTTGGGTAATCAAGATTTTAATAATGTAGAGTTGTTATTTTTTTCCCCTTACTTTCCAAAGTTATAGTTATTCCTTTTGCTCTTTTCTTGAAAAGTTGTCAAAATCCAGTCAAACTTCTTGAAATTTAAGTGTCTGTTTCCTTAAAGGTGGGACTGAAGCAAGTATGATGCATATGATGCATTTTAAATCTGAATCACGAAAGAAAATATATTGGCTGCTGTTAGGAAAGCACTGACTATATGTTATTCAAACCCTTGAATTACAGACTTGCAGGGTTTTCATTTATTTGAAATTGCCAATGTTGCACATTCACCTTTGGTTATAATGAAGCCACAATAATAATTTTGTTGTAAGAGAAAATGTTAGCTTGTTTCTGTTAGAATGTAATTTTCTTAGTGATTGCTAGACAACAAATTTTAATAAAAAGTCTCTAGGGGAAAAAGTTACTGTAGGAGGAAGGTATATATATTTTTTCTATTGTTTGTGATAATAAATACTTAAAATGGCAGACATAGAGGTAAGGTAGGGGGCTTTGTTTCTCATACATTTCTCATTAATGGCCACCACATAATTCCTTCATAGCTGGGTATTTAGTGGTATGAATACTTTTGAAATACCTGACTTCTTTATTAACTTAGACTCTGCACTGCTATGTTCTGTTAAAACTGTACATTCCATAGGGTTCAGAGATCTACTGAATTCCTGCTACCGAAGAAGGAAACCTAGGGTTGGAGGGACTCCACACACAGCTGTGTAGGTGGTCCCCTCGCAGTTTTCAGGATTTAGTTTTTAACTGGGTTGGGGAAAGGGAAGGCAGATGAGAGGGTAGAGAAAGATACTGTCCTTAAGTTGCCCCTGCATTGCCAGCAACAGTGTTTTACTCTCACATAAAAGCAGCTCTGGCTGGAATGTGTGGAATTCTAACTTTGTAAATAATTCAGCTTAATGTTTGTTTACTGAAAATGCCTAAATAGATTAGAGTTTAGACAAAAGAGAGACTCCAAAGTTTGAAATGAGAATGAGTGTGATTGTACACATTGCTGTTGATGGGAACAGCTTAAAGCCTGTTTCTCAACTCCTTTTAAAATAGGCTGTTTAGCTTTAATATAGCGTGGTTTCGGATTTGGCCAGCAGTTGTAATCAAAGCAAACTTATGTTTGGCACTGTGGTACATGCAGCATTTTGATGTAGGGGAAATACGGGTATGAGGGAAGCATAAGAGCTAATTACAGAGTTGCTCTAGAAATCTTTAGTTACTGTTAAAATAAAAATGACTAATGGTGCCATATGTCTCCTGGCCCTATTTGAAGAAATGTTCTATTTGAAGTTGCTGAAGTGGATGGGAGTATAGGATTTTCATCAGTGAGGTTGAGGCCTTTTTTTTTTTTTTTTTAATTGTCTTGCTCAAAGTGAGTTTTATGCTATATGCTTACACTTAGTTGGTGCGTTTGTAAAAATAAAAAGAATGTTTTATTGTTTCTTGCTGAAAATCATAAATATGAGTTGGTTGGTGTTTTTTGTTTGAGTAGTAGGCAGATGAGAATGTTGGTGGGAATGTATGAAATATTATACAGTAGCAAAGGCCACAGACTCCGGAACCAGGCTGCCTGGGTTGAAAATGCTTGGTCTGCCATTTAATATCTGTGGGTTATTTACCCACACCATGCCTCAAGTTTCTTATGGTTTAAGATAATCATTCTAGTAGTAGTAACCACCTCATAGAGATAACTGAGAACCAGTTGAGTCAGGATAAAGTACTTAGAACAGTGCTTGGCACAGTGCTATATAAATGTTTACAGTTATTTTTATTTTTATTTTGTGTTTCTTTTATTTAGTACTTAGTTTTCCTAACAGTAGTCAAAGGTGAATCTAAAGTTGGAAACAAATGTGAAAACCTGTTAGTACTTACAAGTATTGGATAATCAAAAATTTGTCCAATAATTTAATAAAAATTATGTTTATATTTGGAAAATTCTCTCATTTTAGGTGTATCTAGTCTAATATTGCAGATTTTTACACAATAAACATGGGTTTTGAGGACCTAGAAATTTGTCCACTTTCTCTTCCCCATTTTAAGCTATGCTTTCTTAAATTGTTCCAAGATTTTACTTACCAAGGAAAGTTTGATTTCTAAATGGTTGCTTTCATACTCCAATATTTGAATGTTCTCATCTTTGTGACTAGTGTGCGGAAACATCATTAGGAGATTACAGATGTCCCTAGTTAGGAATTCTGTGCCATATGTGTGATGACCCGGGGCATTAGTAAGTAGGAATGGTGGTAGAGGGACTGGGAGGGCACTTGCTAGTGTTCGCTTTGTGCCAGGCACTTTGAAAGGTATTTGTTTATAATTACCATTTTAAAAAGTACTAGAATTCTCATTTTAGAGGTGAGAAACTCCAAATCAGAAATATTAAGTGACTCGCCCCAAGTCACATTGATAGTTATTGGTGGAATCTGGTTTAAAACCCAGTCCCCATTGCTCCAAAATTGTATCAGCTATTTGTGCCTGCTACTTAAAAAGATCTGAGGTACTTCATTAGAAGCAGAACCAAAAACTATGCTTCCCTTCTCTCACCCAGATGAGCTACAAGAGGTGGGGCTGGCTAATGAGCCACCGTGTCACCCACTGAGGCTCTAAGAAGAATGATGAGAGGGATGGCTTTCTGTCTTGAGTTTTCCTGCATCTCACATCCTCTTTATTGGATATGTAGCAGCACATGGAGACTGATAGATTTTAAAATCTCATTTCTCAGAACTGTTAAGGAAGATAAAATATTTCCATACTAAAACATTTCAGAATCATGAAACAAACTCATTAAACTCATTTAAGGAATTCTTTATAACAGGGAGAAAGTTTGAAAGACCAGTATTTCTATCATCTAAGTTCTAAAATTGTTGACACTTGTCCATGTGTTTATTTTAAAGAGCTGTCTGCCTATCTCCTTCCTCATCTAGTTTTTGTTTTTTGGGGGGATGATTATTTGAAGGTGGTTATCCCTGTAGTGTCCTAGAACTTCTTTTTTTAAAAACAGGTTCATTGAAATAAAATTCACATTACATACAATTCAGAAGATTCATTTGTAACTAAACCAGTTGTCTTGCTTGAAGAATGAGTCCAGGTTCTGAATCCATCTGATTATTTCATCGTGTCTTTCAACTTGCTCCTCTGTGCCCTTTTACTGTAAGCGCAAAATTAGGACTAAAGGTTGGGATTTAGGGGGGGATTTAGGTTAAAATTTTTTTTGGGGGGATTTAGGTTAAACTTCAACATAACTGATAGGTGTGATACTTAGATGCTGTATACTTAGTATGCTATCACATCAGGGGACACATTATAAGAATGCCCCATGTTAGTGATGGTAGTTTTTCATTTGGTTAAAATGGTAATAAATGTTTCCTTATTAAAGGTGCATTTTCCCTTTTATAGTTAGAAAGTAATTTATGGGATGAATAATTTAAAAGCAAATATACTGTTCCTCATCTATCTTTTACCTTTTGGCATCAATTGATGATTCTTGACTAAAATGGTTAAATGTTACTGGAATTTACAGAATGGTGATTTTCTCATTTTTTCTATTTATTTTTCTCAGGATAAATTTAAATTCCAAAAGATGGGGTTAGTGTATCATTCCTTTTAATTACTGCGTTCCAGAGTAAGGAGTTGGCTTAACAGTCATCTCCAGTG
Source organism: Canis lupus baileyi (assembly GCF_048164855.1). Classification (NCBI taxonomy): domain Eukaryota; kingdom Metazoa; phylum Chordata; class Mammalia; order Carnivora; family Canidae; genus Canis; species Canis lupus. The sequence continues at coordinate 10,563,196 of NC_132875.1, read as the reverse complement.
CTGACAAGTGAACCTCCCCCCTGCCACCTTTTTGTTTTTGTCTTTAATATTATGGATGTATGAATGTCTAGCTGTTCAATATTTTAGAATCATTATGCTTTTTTTGATGCTTAAATTCACAGATCTGACCACGGGAACCAGTACAAACCAGCTTCTTGTGCCCTTTTGACATGACCTCATTTTTCTTAGAGTACTTTCTTGCTTTCTGGGACAAAAGCTCTCACACCAAACCTTGTATTTTCTGTGGCCCAGACCTAGAGTCACCCATTTTACAGGGAGCTCTAGTGAGGATAGTCCATTTATTTTTAAATCTTTGTTGATTTAGTAGGTAGATTGATAGTATGCATATTTTTACTAGATATAACAGTTTTATTTATATAACGTTTCATAGTTTTATAGAGTACTTTTACATGTTTGCTCATTTAAGCTCTTTAACAAATTTATGATATTAAACCATCAGTATCAATTTTCTAGATGAATTCACAGCTCTACTAATTTGTTTATAAACCTGAATTATCATCTATATGCTATATAACAAAGTTGATAAAAGAAGAATGATATGCTTTAAGAGACTGAGTGTATTCTCAATGTTTCAAGCTCTTAATGGAGTCTAAAAATACATAGAGCACTTGTGTCAAAAGGCTCCTTGAGGTGTTACATTTGTCTTTTAGGCAGTTTAGTCAGCTTTAACTTACTAACAGCTACTAAGAGATTATAAACAATGAGGAACATCTGGATTGCAGGAATGTTTCCTCAAACTTTAATTCTGTGAAATTAGCTGTATAGATAGCAAGTTAGAATGGAAGCCACCAAATAAAACCACTTTGAGGTAAGGCTTAAGTATTAAGTCCATTGTAAAATCAAGGGCAGCAAATGAAATTAAAACAAAAAATAGTGCAGCAGATGAAAAAAAAAAAAAACATCAAAGAAGCATATTTTTTAGTAGTATTAGGCCTGAATTCTTGGAAAGCTATACAGAATTTAGGTTTTCTTAGAGAACTCTATACATTTAACATGTGCTTGGACTATAACTAAAGGTGATGTAATTTCAGCATCTTGATCTTTTTTCCTTGGATATCTTACCAAATGCTTTTTTAGCTTGCTTGGATCTTATAAGTTACCCATTTAAATTTGTAAAGTGTACAAGAATCTGGAAACTATACAATAGTTAAAAACAAAGCCCAAATGGGCTTGTTGCCTGGAATACCATCCTAGTAAAACAGTTAAAATGAACTAAAACAAGTTTGTGAAGAAATGAAGAAGGCATAAATTGATCTAGACAATTAGGAATTTCTAAGAATTCTTTGAGAGTCCGAGAAAAGTTGAGTTTGTGTTGATACTGGATCCTCCATATAACCTTGAATCCGTAGGTTCTTTGTTAGAACTCTTGTACCTTCCAGATTGAAAATTTCAACCCTTTATGATTACATTTTCAATCCTTTACGGTTAGTAGGATGTTTTAATATCTGGCATGATGAGAAAATCATTGGTGTTTTTATTCATATTCTAAAGATTTGAGTCTATCACTACTGTTGATTTCTACCAGAATATATCTTTTTATAAAGGGATTTCCCATATATCCTTCATTTCGCCAGCTGAACTTTCAGATAGGCTTTAATCAGTTAGAGGGGAGATTACTAACTACAACTATAAATAGCTTTACAAAAAATTTACAACAACAAAGATTAAGATGAATTTATCCAGTGTGTTAAGAACCTTTTTTAATTTAGCTAAAACTAAATTAAAATGAAAGCTGAACATTCTTAGGGAAAGCAATGAGATCACAACTATTGCTGATTGCTAAATATAGATGTGATTATATTGCTTATTGTTTTAGGATTTGACTTTAATTTTCCCCTTCAGAATTGAAATGAGATTAAGCTCTTAATTATTTAGTATTAGACTAATGAATAATTCCAAACCTCTGTTTTTTAGTTTTCAATAGCTGCTGATATATGGTAGCTGATTAACATTTTTAAGTGTTGTCTTCATCTTCAAAATAGACGAAGACTGCTTCTGTATGATCTTGGTTAAATATTGTATAAAACCAGGCCAATGAGAGTAGGGACTATTTAGTTTTCTTGCATCATGTGGTTTTTATTATGTTTTTGCATTTAATCAGTTTTACTTTTCAGTTGATATAGGCCCAGAGAGTTATCTTGTAGGTTGCTTTAGGTAATTGAATTAGTACTGCCTTGCAGCAACACTGGACAGGTTTCACAAGCTACAAAATTTTGGTCATTTCAGCCTGTACTTACTACAACTTCCATATCATGATAGTAAATATCTGTGCCTAACCTGTATAGTATGGTTAAACTATATTTTGCAATATGTATTCTGGACCTCTAAACTTTCTGATTTTTAGTATTGTAATCAATAATTAACTGTGATTCAAATCCAGAACTCTGTTGGTTTGCATTCTAGTATAAAATAATACATCAGGGATCCCTGGGTGGCACAGCGGTTTAGCGCCTGCCTTTGGCCCCTGGCGCGATCCTGGAGACCCGGGATCGAATCCCACGTCGGGCTCCCGGTGCATGGAGCCTGCTTCTCCCTCTGACTATGTCTCTGCCTCTCTCTCTCTCTCTGTGTGACTATCATAAAAAAAAAAAAAAAAAAAAAAGTAATACATCAAATTACCCCTACCTCCATTTTACAAGCAAAAAAACCACAAACATACAAACAAACAAACAAACAAACCCTATTTCTCAGGATGTCTTAACATGTACTGAAATCTATTTAGGAATCACCCTAGGCGAGTTTTTCCAATGAAGGACTCATTTGGAGTTTCCCTCAGCCTTATTGTTTTCTGTTTATTTATTTATTAGTTAAGAAATTATTTATTTATTTGAGAGAGAAAGAGCACAGCGGAAGGGAGAGTCAGAGGGAGAAGCATGCTCCCCACAGAGCAGGGAGCCCAACATGGGATCATGACCTGAGCTGAAGCAGATGCTAACTGACTGAGCCAGCCAGGTGCCCCTCTTCTTTTCTTATATTAATTTCTCGTCCACCTTTTCTTTTTGGATGCCCTAAGTATTCAGGAAATTTTCTGCCTTAATAGTAAATTATCTTTGTGGAAAAGAGACAGTAGTAAATAGATAGTATGTAAATCTGTTGTACAATATAAATTTCAATATAATTTATTGAATTCAATTTATTGAATCAATATAATTCAATATAATTACAATATAATTTTATAAATATTGTACAATATAAATAAAAAAGTTTAGCTTTTTAATTTTTATTTTTTTAAGGATTATATTTATTTGAGAGAACACAAGTGGAGGGGGATGGGCAGAGAGATAGGGAGAAGCAGACTCCCCTCTGAGCAGGGATCCTGACACTGGGCTTCATTCCAGGACCCTGGGCACCCTTGAAGTTCTGACTTTTACAGAAATTATCTTAAACATATTCAGTCATTTTCAGTGTATTTTAGTACTCATTCTACCATGTAATTTATAGGTCATAACAAGTGATGTACTAATAAATAGTGTTCTTACTGATTACGTTTTAGAGCACTTATAGTATTATGGAAATAACTTAGACTTTGAAATCATGGATTTGGGTTTGAGTATTGACTCAGCCAATTATTATTAACTGAACTTGAGTAAGCTGCTTTGCTTCTTTGAGCCTTAGTTTTCTTATATAAGATGAGAAAAACAATTGCTTTCTGGGTAGGAATCTTTTTTTTTTTTTTTTTTTTTTCTGGGTAGGAATCTTAAAGAGAATTAGAAGTAAGGCAGTATTATATAAACTGGCACATAATAGCTTCATAGTATAATTCATGTTTTTAACATTTTTTTTCCCTTGGGTAAGTTAGAAAGGGAAACAGAATCAGAATCATGGTTAACAAAAGCAGAAGCGTGTCTTGGGGGGAGATATTTTGGGAAGATCTTAGAGGAGGCTTGTAAGCTTAGAATTTGTGGAAATGATCAACGAATAGTTTCTCCTGTCCTGTTTTTTCCTATTTAATTTTAAATTAATTTTTACTTATCCATGTGGTTTAAAAGGCCACATTTTGCATATTCTGGGACAACTACTTTTTACTCCTTTAGCTAGTTACATTGGCATTTATGCATCTCTCTATTCTTAACTATCCTTTCTTTGTTTTTCCTGAAGTTAATTACCTTGATTTTCATATGTAATTTTCTTAGTTTAATTTTTCAAAATCAAATTATCTCAGGTAATAATATCAATTATAATTATTTTCTTTGAGATATTCTCTCCTAGAGTCCCTCATTCTCCTTTTTCTGGGTGATTGCTCTCTTGGGGTGCTTCAACTAGTTGTCATCCTGTGACTTAAATTTTTTTGTGATCCTTGGAATTTCTCCTGGATTGGATTTCGTATTTACTGGATCTCATTTCTTTCTTGGCTTATTCCCACTGTTTTGGTAAAGCATAACCTCCAATGTTTTTGCCATGATCCAGATTGTCTATCTGTCTGACGTTTAGTTACCACTCCAGAGTCTCCATTTACTCTCATCCTGGAAATTCCCTTCTCTTCCTTGTGGACCTCCTACTTTTTCTCTCCCAGTGTCTTTCTCTTCTTGGTTTACTCTGCATTTTTGTGGAGGACATTCTCAGTAGTTTCCTGAGATAGGCTTAATAAGAAGTAAACTTTTGGATACTTTATATGTCTGAAAGTACCTCTGTTCTCTCCTCTACTTGGATAACAATATATCTCAATATTGAATTTTCAGATGGAAATTATTTTCCTTCAGCATTTTGAAAGAATTTGTCTCATGCTTTTTTGCTTCTGGGTTGCTTATAGGAAAATCTGTATCTATTTTGATAGATCTTTAAGTATGTGACTTGTTTGTTTTCTTTCTTTTATTTTTTCTTTTATTTTTTTTTGTTTGTTTTCTTTCTGAAAGCTTATAGGATATTATTTTAGCACCTATTCTTCTGACATTTTCCACTATATCCTTGATGTGTCAATTTTTCTTTTGTGTTTCAGACATTCAGGAGGGCTCTTTTCATTCTGGAAGCGTGTGTTCTTTTCTTTGAGAATATTGTTTTGAAATATTTCATTGATTTTCCTTCCCTCCATATTTGCATTCTCTCTGTGTAATTGCTATTTGTATGTTGAACCTCGTGGACTGGTTCTCCAATTATTACCTTAATTCTGTTTTCCATCACTTTTTTCTTTTTACTCTTATTTTCTGGATGATTTCCTCAGCTTTATCTTCTCACCCTTGTATTGATTTTATGTTCCTGCCATCATGTTTTTAATTTCAAGCTCCTTGTTATTCTCTTAATGTTTCTTTTCAAATAGCAACTGCTCTTGTTTTGTGGATGTGCTATAATAATCTCAGAACTCTTTGAGGATATTAACGGTATTTTCCCTAAATTTTCTTCTTTTTGAAGAGTTTTGTTTTTCTTCAGGTTGCTTTCTAAATGTTTGTGTTTGTTACTCTCTGTTTTCTTTCTGATAGTCCTTAGTTGCCTGTTCATGATTTAGAACAAGTAATCCCAAAGAGGCAGTTGAAGTTCTGAGCCATGTGGATGTTGTCTGTTTGACATTTGCTTTGTATAGCATTCTCTCCATGGCTTATTTATTAGCAACTGGCCAGATTTTCTCTAGAGTATTCCTGATTTCCTTCCTGAAGGAAAAGGTCTGCCTCCCCGCATTTTGGGGAGCCCAGTGTGAGAAGAGGGTTGGGACTCATTCTTAGGAGCTGAGGGTTATAACTTAATGCTCTGTTTCTGGTACTGTACCTATGCCTTCATCTAGTAAGCCCATTAGCTCTCCAGAGGTTAAAATTTCAGTCTTCCACTTAGCTGGTGTGGAATGGGAAGGGAATCCAGAGATCTGATTGTTTCTCATCAAAAGGTTCACCTAAGTTCTCTTTATTCTGATCCTTCCATTCCTACCCTCACTTTGTAAAGTATCCAGTAAATGCTAGTTCCTGGGGGTTTTGCTGGTTGCTTGGTAGTTTTTTTTTTTTTTTTTTTTTAAGATTCTGAAGTGTAAACTGGGTTGGTTGCAGCTTGACAATTGTAGTCTTAGGAGTCAGCTTTCTTGGGTTTGCCAAGACAATTTCTACTAGTCAGTCCATCTTACTTCCACACTGTTGCTATTGTTTCTTTGGATCTTGTCCTTGTGGATTATATCTTTAAAACAACAGATTTTATTTAAAACAACTGTATTTTATTGAGTTTTGCAGTTGAGCAAGACTAGTTGTTTATGTTCAAACTGCCACCTTATGTGGGCCCCCATCTCCTCCCCCTGCCTTTTTTTATTACTATGTATTTCTTTAGCAAAGGTAGGCAGAGAAAGTAAAGAGTCCTTCTGTTGTCTTCAGAACAGTTTTCTTTCTTGAGCTGCCATTAGGACAAACATAGAAAACACCTGTTTTTAAAATATATTAACCCATACTAGTTTGTGCTAATTTTTCTATGGTCTGTTTTTTTTTTTTTTTTCCTTCATATTGTTGCTTCACAGTATGAAAATCTCACTCTAATGTGAGAGCTTGGTTGATGGCAGTTTATAAAACATCCAGTAAGGTTTCTAACATTGGATTTCCCAATTCTAAAATCTTTGAGTTTATTGTTACTGTTCTCTTTGTCTGAAATACATGTTTACCCAGTGTTTTTTCAAGACAAGCATGCAGGACAGTTGGTCTCAACATTTTAGTTAATGAATCCTTCCCTTTGGTCCATTTTGGTTCTTTTCTTTCTTTCTGAACTACCCCTTTCAGGCTTTGTCCTTGTCCTACCCTTTTTCTGTCCCTCCTTTATTCGGGTACTAACAATTTTTATGGTGCTGCCTAGTAGAGGAGTAACTCAGTCCCAAAGAAGTAGGCTGTCAGGATGAGTTCTCATGTAGAAACAGTCTGTGTTGACCTCAGTCACGTGGGATCTGCCTTTTCGTGGTTGGTGATATGTTGAAAGCATGTTGGATACAGTTGTCTGAACAAGGAAGTTTACCATTGAGATTGTGCATATTCATATGTAAACACAAACATTAATGTCTGGGTAAGTCTTTACCTGTCAGTAACTTGCACATGGCTATACCAGGAAGCATGCACTTTTTAGGTTTTACTGGAAAACTTGAAATGATTAATTTGGCAGGAGAGGTGCTTTAATTGTTGTAGCTAAGTGGATCTCCTCAAGGGAACAGCTCTTTCTCCTACTTAAGGTGAGGAGATTGGCAAAGAAAACTTGAGTTGAATCAAAGAAAATAGCCTTTTATCCAGTTAGGTAACTTAACAGACAAGAAGAGTTTTAGGAAGGTAGGTTTGATATTGTAGAAATGAGGGATGGGAGGGTGTAAGCCTGATTACTCCCCTCTCGCTGTAGTATGAGAGGCTTTGCAACTAACTGTTTTACTGTTGGTTTTTGACACAGATTTTTTTTTCCCTTTCTTTATGTTAAATTACAGTACAAAGTATGCTATTTCAGTCAATTCTGAAATCTTTACTCACATATATATACTCTACAGTCTTTATATTATATTTTGGTACAGGCTTTGCTTGATTCTTTGATCCCAAGAAGATGGGAGTTATCCAATAGGATATTTTTTATTTTGTAATGGCATCCTTTTTTTCCTAAATGGAATGACTGTTTCAGGGCTATGTTTTTTAAAGTAAAAGATAGCTTCAGCAGAATTAGATAAGTAATCTCTTGTAACCTAGAAAATGTCTTTAATATCTCTTCTCTTAAAAGCTGTTCTTTTTGTGGTTAATAGATCCCATAAAGATAACACTATTTTCTAGCCAAATATCATGGGTTCTTGCATAACTAGGGAAATTTTTCCAGCGTGGTGTTCTATGAATGGTATAAACAGAAAGGCATAGACTGTTAGTTCCAGGAAGACAGGGATTTTGTTTTGTTCGTTAGTATATTTCCAACACTAAGAACAGTGCTTGACACACAGTTCTCAGTAAATATTTGTGGAATGAAGGAAGGAAATCCCAAAGTTTGGAAGTTCTGCATATATTGTAATACTTAATTAATACCACAAGGTGGTACTGTTGTACCATGAAATGAATGGCTGTAATTTTTAGGCGGTTATATATAGTTTTATGTAAATCCTATAAATAAGCAAAATGAATCGACTACCTATTATGTTTATTGCCTGCTTCAGTTATTTATAGTTTTAGCATGTGATTAGTCTTTTGATTCCATGATTAGGTCAGGCAGTGAGATCATAACCTAAATAAAGAACATTTGGTTCACATTTCTATCAAATGTTAAATAGAGATAGCATCTATAAAAACCTAACACAGTACCAAGTTAGTCCCCTTTTCTCTCTTTTATTATATGTTAAAAGCCTTTGCTCAATTTCTATTTGTTTTAAAATAATTTGCCAGCATTTTTCTAATCACTAAGCATTAAATAATATTTAAGTCTGTTTTGATTGCCAAATTTCAAAAATTGATAACAAACCTACATTTCACTATAATCCCTCCCCCTGCCAAGAAAAAAAAATTTGCCTCCATGATTCTTTTTTTTTTTTTTTCATGATTCTTTTATGGGGTTAAAATAGCTTGTTAACATATTGTTCTGTTACCTATGTGTGCATATATCATAGTTTATAAATTATAACTTGTTTTCATTCCTGTTGTGAAACTAAGTGTTGATAAGTTTGTTTTGTAGCTTGGGCTTTTTTATTTCCTTATGATTAAATTGCCTTTTGATATTTTGTTTCTGTAATTGTCCTCAGACTGAAGCAAAATCAGAAGAGAGCCCTGGATGGACAATCTTACGTGATGATTTCATGATGGGAGCGTCCATGAAAGACTGGGACAAAGAAAGTGATGGCGTGGATAACAGTGAACCAGGGTCTGGAAGTGACTTTGATACATAAGACCAGAGGAAACCCAATGTATGATCATTGTATTTTTCCTAGAAAAATACTTGATGCTCTCAAAGTTGGGCAGTTCTGAAGCTATCACTTGTAAGAACACCAAAAGACTTTTACTATTACCAACTTTGATGTTTTCTCTTTACATGAAAACTTTGTTAAAATTAGGTTTTTCAAACCATGTATGATTTTAAGCATTGTTTCTCAAACATTTGTAAAAGAAGTATTTTTGCTTGACCAGCAAGATGCACATTTTTGCCAGGATCATTTTAAGTTTACATCTTGGTCATGGATATTGGTGTTTTCTTTCAGTGTCAGCAGTTTCTAGAAATACAGTGCTTTTTATAATTAAAATGAACTCCTTGAAATCTATATTTTTCTGCTTTCCAACTTATTAGTCCTATGTATGTGTGCTTTTGTGAAAGGAAGTTTTGGTATTTGTTTTGGTATGCTATTGAGAAAATCTCTGTAGTGAAATTTAAAATGATAATATTTCTGATTCAGGGTGATGATTTCGTTTTTAGAAGTTCTGGTAAATAAGATTTAAGAACATCAAGTCTCTACGTTTCTATTATGTCCCTTTATATGCTAAACCATACATAATGATTTAGATTTAAGTGTTAGTTTATAACAAAATAGCATGAGATTTACTGAGGTGGAGATTCTCATGTTTATGCCTCTCTCAGTGAGGCATAATTTCTTAGAAAGCATATTTGACATGTTTTAGCCACTCACACCCCCCTTTTCCCTAATATTTAAGTTAGCTTAAGTTCTCTTTTATGGTTTGGCTGACCAGTGAAATGGTCGAGTGAGACTGCAGGTATTCTGCATCAGAATACTCCCATCTGTTTGGAGATTTGGTTCCTTGTTGTTCCCTTAAACATGATTAAATTGGGTGACAGTATCTAGATGTTAAACAAAAAAGAAAATAAGACTGTTTAGTATAATCCCAAAATTTCTGTGAGACTTGGTTTAAGATCTAAAGTTTATAAAGGAATTGTTTAATAAATGTGATCTGTTCCTTTTTAAAAAAGGATCCATTCCTTTTCCCATATTCCCCATAATAAAAATAGTTCCCTTCTACTACTCATTTGTATATACTTGCATCCTCCCCTCAGACTTATGCTGGAGCAGAAATGTTTATATTTTCAAACCCATTTGAGTGTTCTATGCGTTTACATATGCAAGGTTAAATTAGTCCATGGCTTGATATTTGTTATAATGTGATACCAAGTGATTAAGCCAGCAAAGCTCAAAATGTATTCTTGTATTTATCCCAACTTTTGAACTTTAGTGTTTTATTAAATTATAGAACTACCATTTCGTCAGGGCAATATATATAAATAATAATAATATAAATAAATGTGAGCAGATACTCCTCCAAATAATGAGAGTGCTAAGTATCATATTTTGTAACACAGATGAATATTTTAACTTAACACATGCATAATTTTGAAAAATAATTCTTTGCAGCAGTTAAAAATTTTTTTCTCCCCAGAATTAAAGATTATACTTCTTCTTTTTTTTCTTTTATCTTATTCTGAATCATATTAAAACTTGGCTAACATTCTTCCAGATAGTACATTGGGGTGATAGAAATGGGTAAATAACTTTTCATTTACTGGAGCGCTTTCAAAACATATACTCACATAGTTTTTGGTTTAATTTTGAAAAATTGGGCAAGATTTTTTTAACTGAAAATAGGAGAATATATGCAGAGTTTTTCCCTCTCAGAAATCATTTTGTTCCAAAATAAAGATGAGTTGCCAGTATAAGAAAAAAATTTTATCACTTATGTTAGAAGGCTATAAAGCATATTCAAAGTACATGAAATAATTTCTATCGTAAAAATGGGATATTTTATGTATATTAGTTTTGCTGCATCTTGGGATATTTTATGTATATTAGTTGTGCTGCATCTTGGCTCTACAATATGTAGGCAAAATACCATCATATATTAATATAAATCTATATTTTATAGAAACCTATATTTTAGAAACCAAACATATATCTTGAGATGTTTTAAATATTCTAGCTTTGTTACCTCTACCCTAAGTATTTTATCTACATTCTTCTCACATCAGTCAGATAATTCTGCATCCATTCCATCTTCCTACATTGTCTTTGAGTTAAGGAGGGAAAAGAAAACCACATTTCTAGATCCCCCCCTAATTTGTCTAAATGTAACAATATTTGGATTTTATTTTGTTAACTATTTAGAGTAATATAGCAATAAAAAGGTTATTTTTATTTTTTAGAAAGACTATGGAAAATAGTAACCAGGTAACTAGTAACTAGGCATTATCTTATCCCCTTATCTGGATATTTAGATGGCTGTGGTGAACGTTGTCAATATTTAGCATAGGTTAGTATTGGTTATTAATTGTTTTTAGGCATTGAATTCTCAAAGTCAAAATTAATACCTGTTTTAGGTTGAAACACTTAGATTCATCTTAGTAGTTTATCACTTTAGGTTGGCGTCTGCATACTGAATTTATTTTCAAGTTGCTTAGATTCTACATAGAGCAAATATTATTCTACTCATTGAAAAGCATAAGGTGGAAGCCCTTTAGATGGAATGGATCAGAGGCTCACCTTCAGTGCCCACAGCTGAAAATGACTCGGGAGGAGGTTCCAGGTTTCTTGGAGGGTTAGTCCCAAATTCTTTAAAATATTTTGTGTACTACAAGAGAGTGAAAAGGAAATGTTTATATTCTGGGAAACCTCTTAGGGCTCTTTTGATCACTGTGTTTTGCATATATGAATATGCTTAATATTCAGTGGCTTCCACCTAATCCTGCCCCCTGTGCTGGTCTTCAGGCAGTGAGAGTACAGTACTTCATTACAAAGCCATTTGATTACAGTTCATAAATGCCTAAAGATGTTCTAGTTAAACATATAACAGCAGAGGCGTCGTAAGGTTGAAGTGTGAACAGAAACACAGACAAACTGAAGATAAAAATTGCATTTTTAAGGAGTTAAAGACCTAGAAGGCCTAAGGAAGTTTCGCCTGTAATGAAATTTCCAAAGAGCATAAGTCTTTCTATAAAAGAGAAAGGAGGAGATCAAATAAATAAGGCCATATTTTTGCAAACTTTTGGATAACTTTTTTCCCTTACGTTTACTTATTTTTTGTTATTTTTATCGTGAAGTTTTATAAATGTGTTGAAAAGAGAAATAAGTGAAATGGGATGGAAGTTTTATTTTTTCAGGCTTTTTAATGACTTTAGAAGACAGTTATTGTATTTAGTATGTTGCTATGTTTGTGCAACATGAATTTCACTTATAAAATAAACATTTGAGGAGCACCTGAGTGGTACGTACAGTCAGTTGAGCCTCTGATTCTTGGTTTGGGCTCAGGTCATGATCTCAGGGTTGTGATCTCAGAGTTGTGAGATTGAGTTTCAGTAGGGCTCCACTCTCAGTGCAGCCTCCTTGGGAGACTCTCCCTCTCCCTCTCCAATAAACAATTTTTTTAAAAAATAGTAAAGTAAACATTTGAAAAATTAGTAGACATATTTTTGGACATTTATAAGTTTCTTAAGCATGTGTCTATCTGTCTGCCTTAGCCATGGATGCTATAGCAGAATATCGTAGACTGGGTGGCTAAAACAACAAAGTTTCCTCAGAGTTCTATAGGATGGGAAGTCCCATGATTGAGGTGCCAGCAAATTTGATGTCTGGTGAGAGCTCTCTTTCTGATTTGCAGACAGCTGACTTCTTGCTTTGTCTTTGCTTGGTGAGAAGGGAGATCATCTTTTCTCAGTCTCTTTTATAAGAACGCTAATCTCATTCATGCGGGCTCCACCCTGGTGACCTAATTTACCTTTGAAAGGGCTCTGCTTCCAAATACCATTACATTGCGGATTAGGGCTTTAATAAATGAATTTGGGAAGATACATATTCAATCTATAGCAGTGTGTAAAATAGCAAATCTTACGTTTTTAACTTTGTGGAATAACTTTACCATTGTTTCTTGGCTTTAATAAAATTAGAAAGTTAAGTGAAGGAAGAAGAATTCATTCTGTTCCTTCCATAAATTCATCTCTTAGGATTAATGTACCATTTGTTTCTGTTCAGTATGTTGGTGATAGGTAGGAACTGTTAAGCCCTGCAGATATGAATATGGAGACTATTTGGGGCGAGCAAATTTCGGAAACAATAGAACTATTCCATGCCTACAAGGACGTCTCTCATTCTCTTCCCAAGGAAACAGGAGTCTGAATTTTGGCCAGCTGGATAGATGAATCTTAGTGACTGCAGCAAAGGTAGGCCTGGTGAACTTTTTCACTGGGTGAACTTTTCTGAAATTGATTAAATGAATTAATTTAGAGGACCTATGAACAGATTTGGAAGTAGATGGTCTTTGAAGTTCATGGTAAGACATTTAGAACCATGATTGATGTTTAACAAAATACTAAGTTGTAATGAATCTAATCAGAATTTTGTAAAATAGATTTCTTCTAATGCTTCTTAAATAATTTTAGATTTTCTAAAGAGTGCTTTCTAGCTTAGAGAACCACATTAACATTTTCATCCAGCCTACTAAGCATAATTTCAGGGAGTTACAATTTAGGTCTTTTTATCCAGATACGTGATGAACCTTCTGTGCTCAGAAGAGAGATCCTCAAAGACAGTTACAGAACGTGTTTTATTTTGTCTAGAATAACTAGTCCAGCACTGCTCACCTCTTCCCTCTTTTAGTGCCCTCCCTCCAGTTGCAGGGGTACATAATGAGCTTTCTGTTAAGTGCTCTTTGTAGTGATACAAAGGAATAGAGTTCTAAATTTTACTTACTTTAAATTTTAAAAGCTATGTGTGGCTAGTGGTGGTCTCTCTAATTATAAAGAGAATGCCGTTAGCATATATTTAGTCTGATAATATATCAGTAAAATTTGAAATCCTGTCTATGAGTTCTTCTGATAAACTTTTATGGATACAGTTTAAGTGTACGAATATTGGTGTAATTTTATTGATTAAATTGTTATTTTTTTCACTATTTGTATTTTGAAGAAGATATATTAAGTTGCTTTATAATTACATTATTTCCTCGGGTAACTATTTCCTTAAATGTGAGGCCACTGTTAATAACAAACAACATTTCATTTTTTTAGTGCAGTCATCTGCAGCTTTTAGAATGAATACACCAAACTTTGAATCTTACTGATTTTCTACAAGAAAATCAAATCTTACTGACTCACAAGTCTTACTGACTTATAATAGGTGAAAAAGGACATCTGGAGAACTGCCAGGTTCACAGATTTATCAGATACCATGTAAGGTTGGAGGTTCCCTGAAGAAGCACCTTTAGTTGCAGGGCTCTAGAGTTGTCCAGCAGTTCCAGGCTGTTCTAACACACACTTGACATCCTGCCAGAGCAAATGTAGATTGCAGATTTGGGCAAAAAAACAGAAAACAAAGAGCATAATGAGCATTATTAGCAGCAGCCAGTTTAAAATGATGAGGTGTTAACCACATTTGTATAAATAACAGTTTCTCTAACCCCTGAATCATTATCCTGCATTTTAAATGCAATCGTTTCATAAACATCAAAGCAAGAACACCAAATTTGTATGGGGTCAGGACCAACTGGGGCTCCGAATGGAGAGACAGCTGAGAGCTGTGTCCTTAACGCGTGGGTGGCCTTGCAGCTGTCGATTCACCCTCAGGCTACTAGACAGTTGCCTTCTTGCGCTTGCAGAACCAGACTTCCATTTGAAGTAAAAATGTATCTCCTCCCATGGAATGGACATAAACAATAGATTGACATCAGCTCTCAAAACATCAGCAAGGCAGCCAGACACAGCAGTCATCCTGAAATACTGCAATATTACCAAGCATAACATCAGGGGTGTTTCTACATAATATTTGTCTTTGTACAATAACACTGGGCTCTCTTAAATGTATTATAAATATAAAAGCTCGTAGTTGAAAAGATTCAAGGTGATATTATCCTTCTCTACAAACACTAGGAACAAGATTGCGTGACACACAACTGCCATATCTTGGTTCTTCCACCGACTCCCAAATGTACTTGATGTGATGATGGGTTATATATCACTAGCATATAAATAAATCAGACATAGGCATACACTTGTTCATATAATAAGAATTTGAATAATGTATCCACAATATCTCCCTAGCACAGTACCTCCTATCTAGGGAGGGTCTCAACAAATGTTCTCTATTATGCATTTAGAGGATCAGATTCTGTACATGTAGATTTGTCATTCATTTCTGGTCTGTGTAACTGTAAATGTTTCTCCCCACAAAAGTTTACAGTCTGCAGATAGTAGATACATATTGAGACCTAGTAACCCTACTTCTAGAAACCCTCCTTGGGAAAAGATCCTGATTACAAAAATGCTGTATGAACAGTATTCTATTATAGCATTGCTTTTAATGGCAAGAAATTTTGGACAACCTACAGCTTCAGTGATAAGAGATCATTTACATAAACGTTGGTACTTCTACTTTTCTGCTACCATTTAGAATGATGGCTGTGAAGACCAGTGAAAACACATCTCAATAATGTTACCTGAAAAGGTAAGATTAAAAAGTGGACAGGATAAGCTTTTTAAATGTCAAAAATTCATTAGATGAATATAAGAATACCTTCTTTTTAAAAGAAGATAATTTTGACAGTTTGCAAAACAAGTCTCACACAAAAGATCCTGATATTTAGTGAGATATTAAGTTTTTTGCCTACTTAGACTGTTCCAGAACTCAAACTAAATACTGCTTTACACAGGACACTCTAGAGATTGATAAGAAGTGCAGAGGTAAAATGAGAATCTCCATTTCCTTGATTTATTTTTAAAATGTTTCCTTTTCATGCTCAACCATTTTATTTTGATAGTCCCATCCGTCATTCCAGTTTAGGTGAAACAAAACAAGTAATAATAACAGCAAATATTTACACAGTAATTGTATGCCAGATACTACTTACGTGTTTTGTAATGTCCTTAACTCACACAGTCTTCCTATGACCCCATGAACTAGGTTCTGTTACTGTCCCCAATAAACAGGTAAGGGAACAAGCAGTAGATTCAATGACTTGCCAAGGTCACACAGCTAATACATTGAAGTCCAACCTTGAATCAACAGAACTGCTATACACAACAGTAATTCCCCACATTTTAGACGATATTAATGTCTTAAAGAAAATGAGATTCTAGAAATTGAACTTTGCTCTGGAAAAATAAATGGACATGTTTTATTTTTCAGTCTCATTTACTTAGGGCAAAACCTAGGGCCTGGGGAAGGGGACAGCATTTATGAAAAGGTGAAAAAGTCTTCCTGGCAGTGGCAAGTCAGAGTTTCAAATAGCATGTCTTCTCAGGCTGCATTTTGGTTGTTGCTGTCCATTTATTATACAATACAGCATTGGAGAATTTACTTTAGGTCTTGAGTATATCTGTTAATTCAAATATTTTTATTATCCTGATTCTGCAGAAACAACTGCATTACTACTGGAGTGGGGTCCAATAGCTTTTGTCTCTTAGAACATGACTATGTGTGCTCCCTTCATTACCAAGATACAATGTATTGCCCGTATACTTCTGTTTATTACTTAATGACATTTTGATGATTAATAAAAATTAAGTGCTGACTCTTTTGCTATTAAGAATTTGGATATTTAAATCATGCTTTATACACAAGACTAGACTTTAGCTTAGTATTGGCTAAGAGATAACTAGAATTATGGAAGTTCCACTGTTACTGATCTAGGATATTTTCTGAAAATGTATATTCTCAAGATGTCAAATTGTAGCTTTCATTTTCTTGTGCAGTAGATTTTGTTATATAGTGTTTTCCCTCAGGAAATGAAACAACAGATCAATGGGAAATATTCTTGAGGTGACGCTGTTGATTAGTTTTTTAACAGATTTTAAGCAAAATGGTAATTGTATGATTCGTAAATAAGCTGTGATGAATATACTCAGAAAATTGAGCGTGTTGATTTTTTCTTTCTCCAGAGGAAGTTGTGAGAAGTACCACTGCTCTCCTCTAGGTGGCATGATTTAGGCTATCATTGAATTAACTGATAAGATCTTTTTTTTTTTTTTTTTTTTTTTTTTCCCTTCAACCAGATGAGTGTCTAGTCTCTGGACAATCTGTACAATGGTGGCATTGATTAGATTTAATTTTTACAACTGTTCAAATAACTAGGTTTACCTTGTCATTGTCTGTTCATAACCTTAATTAATGTTAAAAGACAAAGGTCTCTGAAAGAAGCAAAAGTGAAAATCTTATCTGTACTGACCAGGCAACCAAAATCCTGTTTGTGTATTGCTCAAGTCTTTCTTGGGCCATAGCACACACACCCATTGTTTGACTTATTTCTTTGGTTTATAGTAAATAGCCTGTCACTGATAGAAACTGTAAAGATATTGTACTAAAGGGAGGACATAGGTATGACTGGAATAATCTAAGCAGAAAGTAGAAACTGTTGGAATTTTGATCATTGCAATTTTCAAGTTAACAGTAAACAACCCTATCAATTGAGTGAAGTTCTGGTTTTGTGAGGCCATTACTGTTTATTTTTTTATTTTATTTTTTTTTAATTTTTATTTATTTATGATAGTCACAGAGAGAGAGAGAGAGAGGCAGAGACACAGGCAGAGGGAGAAGCAGGCCCCATGCACTGGGAGCCCGATGTGGGATTCGATCCCGGGTCTCCAGGATCGCGCCCCGGGCCAAAGGCAGGCGCCAAACCGCTGCGCCACCCAGGGATCCCCATTACTGTTTATTAAACAGGGAAGATCAACATGTAGAAAAGTCAGTATTAGGTGACCCATAAGCACCAGATGACAGCCATTCCTTTTTCTGTACACAAAAATGAGGACAGAATTCATTTTTACTTTTCAAATTCTTCTATCAATTGTTCATTTTCCAAAATTGAAAAGCAAACTTGTGCACAGGATACATGAAATGCTTGTTAATCCCCATTATTATTATCTTTTATCTTTTTCCTTTCCATGTGAGAGGCTGGCTTTCATGGAGCTCAGAAGAAGCTTGACCACGTACTTGTTAAGGGCTTCAGTTTTGGGGGGATGCATGCTTAGATCAATACTAAAGCTGTACAAGGAAGCATTTTCAAATTTTAGCTCTGATAGTGATTATTAGAATCTGAAACACAAAGGAAACAAAAAGGCTTGGAAATATGCAAAATATATCACTATGGTAATGAAGAACAGGTGAATGTCTAACTGATGTTACTGTTACCAATTCAAATTTTGAAGTGGCATCGTTTCAAAATAGTGACTATCTGGGACAGTCCCGGTTTACCCCTTTTGTCTTATAATGTACTTATGAATAGCATCCTCTTCACACTTGAAAGTGCGTGACAAGTTATATGGTCGCCCTAGTTGTAAGTTTATTTTTCTAAGACTCAAACGTCGGGAAAAGTTTGTAGCCTTGAGTCTCCAGTTTTACAGATTATAAACTACTCATATAACTTTGCTTTTTATAATATTAATTAAGTATACTTGTACTTCACTGTTTAAAATTCTTATTTACTGTTTTCTCCTTCTAACAAAGAGCTGCATCCAGGTTTTCTTTATGTGCAATTACTGTCCTCTGTTGGTTTTTGTTTTCATTTTTTTAATTGCAGGATAATTGAGGCAATAAAAAGGCAAGACTCTGAAATATAGGTGGGTAACTTTGCTAATGAAAATGTACACATTCAGAATTTCACACAATGATACCCACCAACATGACAAATTCGTTAAAAAATGAAAAGTTCACTTTACATTCTGATCGTCATTTTTTAAAAAATTATGAGCACATAATCATGTCTTTACCATTTGCCTTCTCTTTCTCCGTACTCATCTTTTATATATATTTTTACTTTGTTGAAATACTTCTCTCTCTGCCTTTCTCTCCAGCAACCTCATTCTGGCTTCTTGTTTTGTGTAGTGTGTCTGGATTCCTGGGGTGCTGGGGTAAGGGAAGTAGTAGAGACTCTGTAAGGGCCAGGAGCAAACACTGCCCTGAGTAAGGAAAATCCTGCTGCTGGCTTCTCTTTATCAACATTAGCATTTTATTAAGCATGTATCCATTTTATACTCTATGACAACTGCCCCCTTATGTTCATTTATTTATTTATATCAGTCACTAAATACTATTTTAGTGGATGAATTTCACCGGAGGCAAGAAACCACATTTCAGTAGACCGAGGGGCTGACAAAGCCCAGGCCACAGAGACTGCCTCCCAAGGAAAGACTTCCTCCCGTTGGAACTCTCAGAGCAGAAAAGCAGTTCTATGTAGAGATGTAAGTGCCCAAAGGCCACAAGCAGTAATCCATCAGCTAATCATAATTCCAAAGGGTAAGACAAATGTTCCCACAGAGTATCATTAAAGTGTGAGTTTAATCTCTGCTCTGCTCTGTTTTTCTCTCCTCCTTATCTCTTGAGTTGATCCCTTTATCTCTTACCACCTCTATTCTTCTCTTTAAAAGCTTTCTCCTCCCTGTCCGTGGTTCCATACTTATCACTTCTGTCTTAGATTAACCTATAGATACAAAATGGAGAAAATAATTGGATTCTTTTTCATGGGGAGGTCACTAACCTTTCCATTTCATCATTCTGAGAGCAGAAATTTGTTTACCTACAGAAATGCATTACAGAACATGAGACAAAAAATGTTTTATAGACCAAACAGTGTTTTTGAATTGTATCAAATAGAAAATTAAGAAAAACCTAAAAGGCTTTGATGTATTTTCACATTAAAGGGTTATTTTGCAGGTAGTGAGTGTCACTGGTTCTAAATATTTCTTTTCCCTACCTCCTGGTTATCCATGCTTGGTACCAAGCTTATGGGAAGCTTTCAAAGTTGTTGCAGATGAAGTTATTCTTTCTTTAGAGTCAGGAAGGACCGCTTATATCATGAACTCTTGCCTCGGATCCACATAGTAAAACTCTGGACATGGATGAGTAGTTTTGATATCAGACATTTGTTTAGCATCTTGTAGGAATTCCACATAACTTAAGTGAATAGACCCATTAATGAGCAGAGAAGGGCTAGTGGCTGACACAGCTGCATCCTCTCTCTGCCTTTCTGATCTGCACAACAAGGACGTCCATTTTAGGGTGTTAAATAATGAAAGCTTAATCTTGAATTTCTACTTAACTGGGCTCCAGTCATTTAGAGTTCTGTTCACCAGAAGTATATGTTCCTGTCCTTTCTTCGTATAATCCATGGGAGCCAAATACCAGACTGTTCAAAGTAATTGAATGGGAATGTACTTACCAAAACTGCTAGCAGGCATAACCATGAAGCAAAGTCTTACTAGGATCTTCCCTGACTTTTTCTTTCTAGTTATATCTGAGAAAGAGTAGAGGCCACATGTGTTTTATTACACAGTCCCTGACACAAATGGAGAAGTGAGAGGGTATTAAAAATGGTGGGTAACATTTAATGAGCATATACTAAGTGCCATGTTTGCTGGGAGTGTTTTGGGTAACTTGTGTAATTCAATCCTCAATAATCTTCTTTGTATTATATTTTATACCCTTTTCACAGACGAAGAAACTAACACAGCATCTGAGTAACTTGGCCAGAATCACAAAACCAGAAAGTGACAGAAATTTGAACCCAAGAAAACTTGACTCTGAAGCCTCTCCTTTAACCACTATGCTCTCCTGCCTCCTTGAGGTAATCAAGATGGTTAATACCGTTAAATACCTTTCTGAAGAAATCAAGACGATCTATAGGAGTTCAACAGCCTTTTACCATGAAGACTGAAGTCCCTGCCACGTAATAAGATCTCAATAAATTCAGTGAATACTTCTTGAATATAGAAATGAAAAGGCTCCAAGAGTTATTTAATAGAAGAAAGGATCCGTTTGTGTTTCCCAAGGAGGCATGTCTTACCGTCTTAATCTGTTTACATCTTCAAAGGGTTTCTCCCAGAGAGGTAGAGAGGGACTCTGTTCCTGCTAGTCTCGAGTTCCTATGCTTGCCTACACCACATTTCACCACCCCCTCCCCTGTCCTACCTTCCTGGAAATTATAAGTCGTCTCTTATGAATAGGCCAGGGGTTTTAAGGGGTTGTTAAGTTAGCAATAAGTGCTCAACCAACTGATATTAGGGACATAAGTGTGCATGTTTATGTTGGGTAGGGTTGTCAGAAGAATTTAGTGCTTACATTGTTTTCCTAGAAGTGATATAGATGGACTTTGGCTAATCTCTCCATATTCTAATCTGAATCCACTTAACCTCAGGTGAGTGTATGTCTATACCAGGGAGGCTGGACCTATGTCCTCAGTGGAGTATAGTGGCAGAGGTGACCAGCCATACTCCCAGGCAACATCTTCAGTCACTAGCCCTAGTTTGCACGTCCTGCTCTACATTCTAGAATTGCCTCGGATGTACAAATATTACTTTTCCCTCTTTGTGTAGAACTGATTATTGCAGTTCTTAAACTGAACGCAAAGGGATGGCAACTGGATGAGTTTCAACCTGTTGAGTCTGGAGGAAAACTAGCCCCACAGTAGCTTTTCTTGATTATATTTTGCTTTGGCTAATAGAACGGCAGCTGGTTGTCCATCTCTTTTCAAGCCACTTCAATTTGAAACCGGCCTCAAGGAGAGGAGCTAATGCTGATTTATACGTAACTTTCAGAAGTATTTGGAAGCGGATTGGAACAATCTATTTCAGAGTTTTCCCATGTGTCCTAATAGGTAAAGAATTCCATGTTCAAGGGAGGTTAGAATATGCTAGGTTAAAAGAGCTGAACAAGTTGTTTTTGTTTTGTTTTGTTTTTCTGCAAGATTTTCAGAGCCTTTAACATGATGATGGGAATTGTGAATCTGCAAGAAGCAGCAGGGACCCATTATCTCCCAAACTTACTTCTCTATGGAGGCTGTGTTTGTCAGACATGTTCTGGTACCGGTTTACATAGGACACCTTAGAAGTCTGTGGTGGGTAAGGACACGGACAATGCATCCTGACTGTAAAACCCATACCTACTTTCTAGGGTTGTAAACATTATGTGTGTGTCTGTGTGTGTGTGTGTGTGTATCTTACATAGTGTAGTATGTGTTAGCCACTATTAGGACTATTTATTCAACTCTTTACTAATGATACAGGCCTCATCCACATGTCAATTTCCAAAGTTAAAGTTTCTTCCTATAATAAAAGACACATCTAAACTAGGGAATAATATAGAGGCTTTGAGTTTGGGGGAAAACTCAACAGAGTTTCCACTTTAAATCATCTGTCTAGTCAGTATGGCCACAGTCATGACGAAACGAAAATGTTGACTTTGAGTAACTAAAGGTAAAAGACAAAGGGAAAAGTGAACAGTGGCAAGAATCATTCTTGGACTCCTCTAATGGAGACGAGATTGAAATAGAAAATGTCAAATACTGTGCGGTGTACAACAGTAGACACCAAACACTGTAAAATTCCAGCTTCCTGGATGTATGCTATGGAAAGAATGAAGTTGGTTGCTAATGTCTAGCTGAGGAAGAAGGCGAAGAAGAGAAAGCCATATGAAGAAGGGGCCCCGGGCAGCAAGTTAAGGTATTCACTCTTTCGCTGAAACGGTGAAACCGGTAAATGTACTTCATTCTCTAGATAAATTAAAGACGGAGGTCTGTTTTCATGTTTGCAGCAGTTCACAGTCAAACGGAGGACTCGACTGTAAACAACAAACCATAATAAGTAAGCTTGAGGATGGAGGTACTGGCACAGTGTTATGGGATCTCAGAAAATGATTCCACTAACAAGGTAGGTGAATCTTAGATGGGAAGCAGGTCTCAGGGTTGGGGGTGGTTTCCTAGTAAACTGTTTGATGCTCATTCACCTAAGTGTGTATGTGTGTGTACAGTTCAGGAGGGAGGACGATCTAGAGCAAGTGATTCCGTTTGGGAGGCTGTGAGTGAGCCACACTAAAAACGGGAGGCTTGATAGCTTGTCCTTCACCAGACGGGTCCAAGATGACTATATAAAGTAAATACCATAAATCACTGTTGTCAGGGCGCACACTCCACCTCCTCCCTCCCTTCCCCACAGCCGTCCTCATTTCCACACCCCCTCAACGGTTCAGGGAGAGCTCGTGGTCTAAGTAAACGAGAGGACTTCTGACTGTAATCCTAGCACGTCACTTTGTTGAAGGCAAACACGTGGTTCAGAGAGAACTTATAAATCTCTCCTCCCAGGCAAGATCGTGATGTTATCTGCTGGCAGCAGAAGGTTCGCTCCGAGGGGAGCTCCAGGAGCTCCCGACGAGAGAGGGGGAGAGAGAGAGAGAGAGGGAGGGAGGGAGAAGGAAGGAGGGACAGAGAGAGGGAGAGAGTGGGAGGGAGAGAGAGAGAGGGAGAGAAGGGAGAGAGGCAGAGAGGGGAGCGGGCGCAGCCAGGCAGAGAAGGGCAAACGGAAGAGCGGAGCAGGAGCGCAAGTGACGGCGGCCCGGGCAGGGATGGAGAACGTAGTATAACGGTCTAGGCAGCCACTCGGGAGCCAAGGAGGGGGGTGCCCGGCTGCACAAGGGAGGAGAGGGGCTGCGCCGGGGTGCCAAGCGCCCACCTACCCGCGGCGAGAAAGTCCGAGCGGGAGAGAAACCAGGAGCGGGTGGGAGCGCAGGGGCCCCGCGCAGCCCCTCAGGAATAACAACCTCCCCGGGCGGCGCGTCCCCGGGGCCGGGTTGGCGTCTGGAGCGAGCGCAGGAGGAGGAGCGGGAGCCGGAGCGGGAGCGGAGCGGGAGCCGGAGCGGGAGCGGGAGCCGGAGCGGGGCGGGAGCGGGAGGGAGGGAGGGAGGGAGGGAGGTGGAGGCTGCAGGCGGCCGCGAGCGCCGGCCGGGGTGTCGGCCCCGCGAGCCCCGGGAGCAGGACCCGCCGCGTCCCGGGCTCGCCCCCAGCGCGCGCACACGCGGGCGCGCACACCCGCTCGCACACTCGCGCACTCACACACTCACACACGTGTGCGCCCTCCGCTCCGGGGCCGCGGCTGCTCCGGCTCCCCGCGCCGCAGTGGAAGGCAGGGCCGCGCCGCTCCTTCCTTAAATACCTGCCCTACCGCCCGGCCGGCTCGGCGGCCCCCCGCGCCGCGCTCCCCGCGCCCCTCCCGCGCGCTCGCCAGCTGCCAGCCCCGGGACCTTTTCATCTCTTCCCTTTTGGCCGGAGGAGCCGAGTTCAGATCCGCCACTCCGCACCCGAAACTGACACACTGAACTCCGTTTCCTCCTCTTAAAATTTATTCCTGCCTAATAGCCACTCGTCTCTTTTTTCGCCCCCCCTCCCCACCTCGTCGCTCCAAGAAAACTTTTTCTTGCTCCCCGAAGTTAGGGTTCTCTCTCCCCATCGCGTGTTAATATTTCCACTTTCGGAACGACCTGCATTTTCTTTTTAAAGGAATTCCAGCAAGATACCTTTTTCTCTTGGACGTTGACTCTCGACTGTTTGCAAAAGTCTCGCATTAAAAAAAAAAAACAACAACAACAAAACAACAACAAAAAACAAAAAAACAAAAAATTTACCTGATCTCTACTTGAGAGTTGTTGGCTTCTTTTTTTTTTTCTACTAGTTTTTCTTTTTTTTTTTAATTTTTACTTTTTTTTTTTTTTTTGGAAACTTTTTCCACCTTTAAAAAGAAAAAAAAAAAAAAAAAGATGCACTACTGTGTGCTGAGCGCTTTTCTGATCCTGCATCTGGTCACGGCCGCGCTCAGCCTGTCTACCTGCAGCACGCTCGATATGGACCAGTTCATGCGCAAGAGGATCGAGGCGATCCGCGGGCAGATCCTGAGCAAGCTGAAGCTCACCAGCCCCCCGGAAGACTACCCCGAACCCGAGGAGGTCCCCCCGGAGGTGATCTCCATCTACAACAGCACCAGGGACTTGCTGCAGGAGAAGGCGAGCCGGAGGGCGGCCGCCTGCGAGCGCGAGAGGAGCGACGAGGAGTACTACGCCAAGGAGGTCTACAAGATAGACATGCCGCCCTTCTTCCCCTCGGAAAGTAAGTACCGCTTCTCGCTTCCATCCCCCGCGGCCGCGCGCGGCCCGAGGCTCCCGGGGCCGCGCTCCCCACCCCCGGACCTCCATCCCCCCTCCCGGACCCCCATCCCACCCACCCCCCCCATCTCCATCCCACCTCCCATCTCCATTCCACCCCCCACCTCCATCCCACCCACCTCCCATCTCCATCCCACCCCCCATCTCCATCCCACCCCCCCACCTCCATCCCACCCCCCGTCTGTCTCCATCCCACCCGCCCGACCTCCATCCCACCCACCCCCCATCTCCATCCCACCCCCCGCGACCTCCATCCCCCCCCCACCTCCATCCCACCCCCCTCCTCGCCAGCCGGGGGCCTGAGGACGTTAGGCTTGCAGTCGGCGACTCGCGCCTGGACTTTTCTCCTCGCGCCCGGGGCCCGGGGAGCGTGAGGCTCTGTCCCTCTCCTGCTGGCCCCCGAGGCCCTCTCCGGGACTCCGCACCCCGCGCCCCGCCCGCCGGGAGGCGCTCCCCGGGGCCGCGCGCAGCCGGGGCGGCCCGGCGGGGCTTTTGCTCCCCTTGCTGCGGGCGGCGCACTGGCGCGCGAAGGGTTAAAGCAAAAAGTGGCTCGGAGCTAGCCTCTCCGGAAGGCGCCCCTTTCCGGGCGACCTATCAGCGGGTTCCCCCAGCCTTCCCTATTGTCTCTGACGCCCCTAAGCCGTGTCAGCACCGCCCAGACCCCGGCGGACCCGGAGACCCCTCCGGACACCCCTCGGAGCCCCGGGCCTGCGCCCCCGGAGGCGCGGCTCGTCACCACGTCCCCTCCGGAGTTCACCTGGCGCGCTAGGAGGGGGGACGGCCTGGTTTCTGACGGTGTCCCCCAGGGCTTTCCTTCGCGTTATTTTTTCAGGGTTGGCTCCGACCTGTCTTCTTAAGCTCCTGGTGGAGCGGATCCTTCTCCTTAAGGGGGTTCCCGTCTATCTTTCTCACCCTCGAGCCCTGGGCTCCCCGCGCTTTCTTAGGCTTCCTTGCAGTTATTTCGGTGCATTCCTAAATCTCACAGTAGAAGACAGCCGATTTTTTTTTTTTTTTCCTAAACTGGCTTCTCTAAGGGCAGCGTCCTCAAACCCAGCTGGCATACAGTAGCAGCGGGAGTGATTTATCGTGCAGTTGGGGGGGGGGGGGGGCGGGGGGAGTGGGGAGGGAAGAGGACAGTTAGCTGGGAATGGTTTCCAAGTTCTTAAGGGAAAAAAAAAAAGAAAAGCAGAAGAAGCATCCAGTGATACCTGAGAGGGTTAAATACCAGGAAGAGAAGAGAGAGAGAGAGAGAGAAAAAAAAAAAGCTTCAACATTTGCGTATTCCAAATCCCAAGTCATAAACTTTTCATTGGTTGCCCATTTCTCCCCCACCCCCCTCCCTTTCCATGCCCTATATACTTGCTGGCTGCCTTCACAAAGTCTCTGTGTCTTGCCTAAATAGATAATATGGCCATCCTAGTCGTTTTATCCTAGAGGTTCTAATTGCAGGGTGCCCCCCTTTCTTCTTCTTCTTCTTTCTTCTTTCTTCTTCCTTCTTTCTTCTTCTTCTTCTTTTTTTTTTTTTTTAATATTTATTCTTAGTTTGACAAGCCCTGGTTCTGTGACTTGCCATGTCTTGTACTTGACAGTCTCCAAATGTCAGCCCCTGGATCTAGCGCCAGTCTCCCTGGCCACCTTTCTTTTTTCCTGCACCTTCTCTTCTGGTTCCAGAGCAGAGCAGATGCGGAAGGTCCTGGCAAGCAGGATGGTTTTATTATTGTAATTAGGCACAGTCCACAACGGGGTTGACAAATACACACCGCCCCGGTTATTCCCCTCGGGAAGTAAAGCTTTCTACCTGGGGTGGAGCCAAGGAGATATTAGGAAGGCAAGTTCACTGTAATTGGTCCAGAACAATTGAGACCAAACCGAGAGTTGAGTCACTTTGCTTTCTCAAGCACGTGTATCCGTTCCACTGCTATTTGGGCAGGCGGGCAAGTTAGGTTATATAGAATCTGAACCGTGTTTACCTGCGGAAGTTGAAGTGAGTTGCCAGCACTTTTACAACACTCCGGAAGTCTGATCTCTTCCTCATCAGTACACAGGTGTGGAGAGAGCCAGTTACCCAAGGGGGTGTTGTTGCTTCCTTGATTCTTTGTTCTTTCGGGCACACCTTAGGCCAAAGAGGTGAGGTGATCCAAGCCAGGATAATGATCATCCCCAAACTGGAAAAAGTCTCAGGTTGTTGGGATTGCACAGGGTGTCGTCTAAGATCAGGATGTGGCTTCTCTTCTCCTTCCCACCTCCAGCCACCAAATAGATTAAAAGCTCTGCTAAGTGCAGTATTTAAAAAAAAAAAAAAAAAGCATACTATCAGTTTTCATACAAAGAATACTGGCTTCTACGGAAGTTTAGGGGCAGAAAAGCATACTAAGGGCAGATTGGATACTCCTGTGCAAGAACTGTGGATAATTTTATAGAAAGTAGGTTAACTGATTTTCCAGCACTTTCTAGTTATACTGGAATATAGAGAGCCCTTCCAAAAAAAAGGAAGAAAAGAAGAAATCACTCCACCATATTTTTAAAGAGCAAATTGAAAGTACAGCATTGGCTTATAGACCAGCTTTCCCTCTTTAGGACTTTTCCGCCCAACTTTTAACTCGTCACTGAAGTGGCTGTAGGGAGGGAGTGTGCCTGTCATTTCTTGCAGTGAATCCGGCAAGGGTCATAAGCCCCAGAGATGAAGGCATGGGAAAGATCACTGGTTCATTTTTTACCACCAACTTATTAGCGTTCGGGGAGTGACTTCAGCTCAAATATTACAAATATGCTCTAATTATACTCAATGAGCTATATATCATTACAGATCGCTGATAGCCCTTTGTGGGACATTTTATACAGTTCAGACTACATATTTTTAGTAATGTGGAGATTTAAAAGTAAAAATATAAGAGATATTGTATATGCCCTCAGGCATATTTTGTTTAAAATATTATCCTTGGCCTAGTATACTGTATAAATACAGTAAATATGAATAGAACTGGCCAGGTGCCAATCTCCTAGGATGGATTTTAGTCAAGAAGGTATTTATGGGATATAAATAATACTGTGTCAACATTTAAAGAAGGGGTCTGATTAGTTTTGAATTTATTCGTATTGATCTTTTCACATGCTGTTAGTTTAAGGCTCAAAGTGGAGTTATGCTAAGGTTTACCGATAGTTTACCCAGTGGGCATTAGTGGACGCTCTAGTCCTGTTCACAGGCCATCTGAAGTTCAAGGCACATCTATTTGAAAGACACTGCACAAAGCTTTAGAAATCTTGAGAGGGATTCCATTGACTAGAGTAAGAATCCAAATGATGGACAGTTAAAATCTGTAGAGGCTTGGACAATCAAAAGAAAAAAAGAAAAAGAAAAGTTTTATTTTCTATCTTTCCTCTCACTTTTTTCACTGAAAGAAACCAGGCAGTGTCAGGGTTCTACCAGGTGGTGATGTTGCACCCCCACCCCCACCTCCCAGGGAACCTGTGGCAATGTCTGGAGAGGGTTTTGGCTGTCATGACTAGGGTGGTAGGGAAGGGGGTGCTACTGGCATATAGTGGGTAGAGGCCACAAATTGTTGCTAACCATCCTAGAATGTACAGGATGGGTTCCCTCCACCCACCACCACCACCACCGTGCACATCAAAGAGTTGTCCAGCCCCAGATGTCGATAAGGTGCATGTTGAGAAGCCCTGGTCACCCTGCTATTTATGTTGGGTTACTGAATTTTGCTCAGAGTACCATCTTAAAAGCAATACCCTAAAAATAAAAATATCTGTATGATCAAAAGATTAAAATGAATAGAAAGATAATCAGAAAGTTACCTTCATTAGATGGGAGTATGAATTGGACCATTTTGCGGGGTGTATACTTTTTTTTATTATGATCTTAAAGCACCTAAATTGGAAACCTCAAAACTTCCCATTCATTTAGCCTAAATTATGATGCTGCCCCACCCATCGGTAACTTCAGTCCGCAGCACTTGTGATGTTAGTCAGAACAGAGGAAAAAAAAAAAAAAGTGAGGAATTGTCTCGGATTTTCCTTGCAAGGAAACTAAACAGTACATGGTAATGAGGATTGGAATCTCCAACCGAGACAACCGAAGAAAGTAAATAATTGTGTTGGTTTATTCTATCATATTGAATTAGATAAACCAAAATATACAGCCTGAGACATCACAACGAGGTTCCCTGTGTAAGTGTTTCACACGAATGTTAAACATTTAATAGCAAACAGTCTCCTTTTTTATTTCCCCTGTCATTTTCCAAGTGAAATTGTGGAATGTAGAATGAATACGGATAGCACTATGTTTTTGGGGAATTCAACTTAAGATTCTGTTCGTGGACATGTCCTTCTGTATACAGATTGCCGGACTATTGGCCAGTTGCCCAATGAAGGAAAATATTAGTAATTGCTGGAACGTAGTAGTATTTTTGCTTTATATCCAGGGATTTTATTTTTATATATTTTTTAAAGATACTCTGTGAGGACATGTGGGAAAGAGAGAAAGGATCAAAGACAATCGGATTTGGCCCCTTGGCTTGCACGGTGATTGAGTTATGAATACACAGCAGACCAGACTTCAGTTCCTGAATTTTTATTGTATCATCTCTTGTCCTAACTCCAGTGTCCTAACTGTGGTTCCAGTAAACTTAGGTCACATTCTTCTTTTAGGATTTCCTCTCCTCTCCTTCTCTTACTTCTCAAAGACTAGGAGGAGGATAGTGTTTGTAACTGGAGGGGTTGGGCAGTCTTTGGTGCCAAGCCAGCCCCGCTCGCTGCAAGCCCGTCTTGCGGAGTCTCGGTGCCCTGGAGGCTGACCTTCGCGAGGCCCGAGGGGCAGGTGGGCACCCCAGGGACCTGGCCCAGGGACCTGGAGCCCTCTGTGTCTCCACAGCGACCCCTGGGGTCTACTCGCGGAGCTGCACTTTCTAAATTCCGACTTTTCCCTGGTGAGAAGATGCTGATGTAACCTAGTCGCAGCATCTTTCATATAAAGATATGAAAGAATGACAGATCATTTTTCCTAGAGGAAACGGAGACGCGAAAAAAAAAAAAACAGCTAATGACTCACTGTTGATCCCACATCAAATCTGGGTTAGCACCGAGGAGGTCACTGACTCCTAGGCCTTCGCCCAGAGATTACAACACACTTTAGGCTGCATTTTTAGAAGGTTAGGGAAACAGAGTGGAGGAGCCCGGCCCTGGGCGACCCCCGGGTGGGCCTCGGCCTGACTCTGCCCCCCCACCCCCCCTATCCGCACCCCCTTCCCACCCCTGGCGGTAAGGTGAGCAGCCTTAGGGCCAAGAGGCTGCAAGGAGGAGCTCTGCAAACAGCCTTTTCAGCTGTCTTGATGTAGCATTTCCGGTCCTGACGGATCCTGGAGAGAGGATCTGGATTTGCCAGATGTGCTCGCTCTCCGCAGGCCGCCCTCTCTGCTGCAGGGTGTATTCCACTTTGCAGATTCGGAACAGCTTGATGCAATGTGCCTCTGGCCCAGATCAACAAATGTTTCCATTGTCATTTTGAAACCATATGGTGTGCTTTTTTTTTTTTTTTTAATATTTTTTAAACAAAGATAGTTCTGAACCCAGGAATTCAGTGTTCTCCAGGTATTTTAAATTTAATAACAGGCTAAGGATTCTTTGATGGGTTTGTTTAGACTGAAAGCTTGGCCTCCGTCATTTGTTTAGGAGAAATCCGCTGCGACTGCCCGAGAGAGGTTGGCTGGTCGTTTGTTTTGTTTCTTTTCGAACCTCTGGTATCGGGAAGTCGGTTTGGAACTGCCGTGCACGGTGACCACCACCTTGCTTCCTGGGTCAGCTTGGTGGCCTTGGCTCTGCGTCAGACTCCCCCCTGATCTCTTCTCCACTGCCTGGGAGTTGCCTTCTTCTCCACTGTTCTGGAATATCTACATGCAGGACAGTTGACTTCACTTAACCAGGCTTCACTTGCTTCACTCACAGAGATGAGGAAGATACCTGTTTCCTAGAGTTGTAGAGGATCCAGGATGACATGCTTAAAGATGCACCTAGCTCTGCGCGTGGCACTTAGTAGGCCTTCCTGGCAGCTATTTATTCATTGAATCTCAAACATCACTGATTTTGAGAGGTGTCATTATTTCATGTACCACTTACAGTTAATTATAAGGTGCCACCAGTTGTAAGACACATTCAGAGGAGGTATTTTAGAGATAGTAAAATATGATGGAAAGTGATGCTCTGGGAACCACTTGCACTAGCCTGGAATATCATGGCACTTCATTCTTTTCTTTATAAGTTCTGCTCAATGGATCTACTTCCCTTGCCCGCTTGTATTGGTCTTCAGGTGACCTTTGCCACTATGAGACTGGGAACAGAGACTGGAGGGGCTGGTCACCTACCATGTCTAGTACTAGCTATGCTCATATAAGAAAGCCTTGGGAATTTAGACTTCTTAGATAAGATTTCAGATTTCTTTAGACAACATTCAAGACCTTTCAGGGTCTGGCCACTCCTTGGTCAGCCCCACCTCTTGCTAAATCCCACCCTTGCTAACCTAGACTCCAGCTACATCACCTTCTTTGCCTTTGCCCAAATGGGTCATTTACCTTCGTGCCTCCAGGCCTTGGTCTATGCTGTTTCTTCCACCTGGATATCTATCTTTTACCACCTCTAAACATCGTTTCAGATTTTGTCAGATGCCAAAACCTTTGATTTTCCCAGTCATGTGAATCAGTTCATCCTCCGCATTCCCACAAGACTGATACTCATCTCTAAAGCAGCCTCTTCTCTTTGGCTATCGGTAAAATCTAGCTGTGTTCCAGCTCTTATCTTCACTGGTTTGTAAATTGCCTCAGAAAAGGAGCTGACTCTTATAGTGCTTGATGCATCATATCACTGTGGTTACGACAACACTGGGTTTCTCATACCTGTACATTTCCTATTTCTAGTTTTACAGATCACGAAGAAAATCATGGTGAGAATAATGATGGCAGCTAACCTTCACTGGGTACTGACTGTGTCAAGCATAGTCTCGAGTATTTTATGTGCATGTCCTCCCTGATCCTCACATGCAGCCCTGTAGAGTCCATACTAGTATTTTCCCTATGACATCTGAGGACTTGGACATAGCTATTTCTATCAGAGATGGCTTGTTGAAAGTAAGGCTCTTAGTTAATCGAGGCCCTAAAATAGAGACCAGGGAACAGAGAGCATGACTTTCCTTGCCCTCTTACAAAATGATGGACCGCAGCCATGCAAGAGTGGCATCTCCCCTCTCCTACCAGGAATTACGTTCTTAGGCTCTGAATTCTTTCCCTACAAAAGGCAATACACCTCCAAAGCCTTGGATACAACCCTAGGTCTTTTTACCCTACCTTTAACACATTCAACTTGTCTCACTATATTTGGATGATACAAAAATTATGATTTATCAGGTCCCCAGTGTTGGTCGATAACTACAACCATTTCTTCACTAAAGTTTTGATTGATGATGGCTTCATCTTGTCTCTTTCAGAGAATTAATTTATTTGGGGAGGTAGGCTGGTAGTGGTGCAATGAGCACAGGCTTTGGAGCCATATAGACCCAGTAAATAAAAGGAGTATAAATAAAAAGGAATGGGACCAAAAGGGCCTTAGAGACTGAAGGGGAAGAGATGGCACCAAAGGCAAGATGTCTTGCTCCAGACCTACGGCAATTGTTAAAAACTGCTCTTGTTTTAGTTAGGAGAGAGATCTATAGTTCAGTGATAGTAAAACATGGGAAATGTGTAAAGTCACATAAATGTTCATGGAATGAAAGAAGCCCATGTGGACATAGTGCAGAGTGAAGGCTAGAAGCATATAAACATAAAATTATGTGGAGGCAGGATATCTGCCCTCAGAAAACTTTTCTATCTAGTAAACTTTAAGAGCCACTGACTGGTAATATCTACCTCCTGAATTAAAAGCAGGAGGTCTACGTAATGTATTCCTCCTGGCCAGAGCATCTCGCTGTGCATGCTCAGTGCATTCATTTCAGGTTTGATATTTTTTGACATCTCAATATGTTACCAGTTGTTCCAAGGAGTATATGCATTTTTAGGGGAAAAAAAAAGTCTAACTTATTTTAACTGATTTCTCTGAACATACGTATGACTCACATAGCATTCACCTCTTTATCTTCTTCAGTTATAAGGCTTAAAATCCAGCAAAGGAAGGCGGGGATGTTGTTCCTAAAAGGATAACGTATAGAGGATGCTGCTGAGTAATGTGCTTCTGGACCTGGCTCAGCCCTTTCTCACAGGTTTTCGGTCTCCCCGCCCCCCCCCCCCAGCCCCCACCTCCCCCAGTGAGAGACTGTGGAGAAGGAAGCCAGGCCATTTGGAGTCAAAGCTGAGCCAGGTCAGGCAGCCAAAGTTAGACTGTGGTGGACCTCATTTCACCTCCATAACCAAGCACCGGCCACAACGATTTCTTAGCTGTCAGGTGATTGATTTTTAAAAAGGCCTTCGCAACACAATGACATTAGGGAGTAGAAGTCTCAAAGAGGAAGATGGATGACAGGAAGAGGAGAGCGTGGTCAAGTGTCACCACAAAGGGTTTGAGGAGGAAATGAAAACGTGGGAGGTGATAGCAGAGAGGAGAGGCCACACTAGGCCCTGGGTGGTTGTTAACGGTGCAAGGCGTTCTCTGTGTGAGGTAGCATCCAGCCTTTCTGGGGCCATTTCATCAGTGTAAGAAAACGTTGCTGTCCAAGAGGAGTTGAGTTGACTGGATTTAGCATCTGTTGGAAGGAGGGAAAGCCTCCTGGTGCTGAGAAAGCTATTATTTGTGGACCAGGACCATCCCTTCATTCTCTCATATGAGCCCTTGGATATGTTACTGCCTGACAAGTCGGAAATGTGGGGCTTCGATAACTCCTTTAACCACAAGGATTTGAGGAACTCAAGGCGAATGGAAAATGCTTTCTGAAGGTGGTGAAGCTAAAACCTGAAAATAGTTCCAGTGCATTTCCGAGCTCCCCAGGCAGCTGTCTGCCCTTCTGCTGGCATGTTCCCCACGTTTCACAGGGAGAGTGCCACTCTTCCTTCAGGCTCTCCTTGCTGCCCGTATGTTGGTGATTGGGAAGCAGTCTATTCCTGAAGTGAAGACACTGGGTTTCTGAAAGAAGAGCCTCAGAGCAGCTATTTGAGAATATGACTGCTTTTTTGCTTTTTTAAATTTTTTTATTTTTTTTTATTTTTTTGGAAATGTTGTTTATTTCAGGAAATACTGTAGCATCTTTCCAGTCTCCTGAAAGAAAGAGAAAAATGTTGTGACTGAGACCTTGGCTCTGTTCATTTGGCTTTCCCTATCTAACCCACACCACACTGACAAATACCACATCTGTCTTGACAAGCTAGTTCACAAATAACTCCCCATTCATAACTTGAAGTTGTAAGAATTCTTATTTGTTACTTCATCTTGTGGACAGGAATGCAAAGTTGGGTTTTGAGACAGACACTGAAATGACCGCAGGTCCAGAGGCCTTTGGAAATCTATATGGAAGCATTATCTAAAAGACAACATTGCACATTTTTTTTTTAGTGTCTTTTAAGAGCACAGAAATATTGATGGTTGGCAACACATAAATGGGAAAATATCACTTATTTTTTGAGTTTTGGATTCATTTCAGTGTTGATAATTCAATACTTTTTTAGACTAAATTCATCAGAGATTATTCGTTCCATACCAGACACAGCAGTGACTTTGTCATTCCTTCCATTTGGGGGTTTGGCTCTTCTTTGGTCATTTATTTTCCTATCCATTGGCTTAATCTCATTTTCACTTCTGCTTTGACATCTTAATGACAATACCATTGAAGTTGTTGCTACTTGCTTTATCATAAACTCTTACAAGTAAATTGCTGGCTGACAAAGCACCTCAAGGAGTAGATGACTTATTCAGATTCCACTTTAGGAGAAGAAAAAAAAAATCACAGATGGAGGATTTTTTTGTTTTTTGTTTTTTCACAAGATAGGTTACTTGATAAAGGAACTGCCCCCTTTGAGGTCTGTCTGGGCTTTCTGAGGGGAGATGTTTTCACATCTGAGCTCATACCTTGGCATCTGAGGCTCTGGATGTTAATGAGAATGGAACAGAGGTGGGAGTGGGCTGGGGTTCCTGGCTTTAAACAGGAAGTAGCCTAGCAGAACTGAAGCTGAAATTTGGCCGGCTCCTCAGGTTCTGAAGCATCTCACCTTGTTCAAAACTCCTGCTGAGTTGAATAATAGTTTAGTCATTCACTTGTACCTCTTCATAGTATAAAGCCTTAGGTTGTTAATGGAAGGTGTGTTAATGGAAGTTACTGGTCAGATCTATGAACTAAATCCTGAATTGCTGCTGTTTCACCCACTAACCTTGTGCTTTTCTCCCTCGTAGAGTGAGGTGGCTGGTGCTAGTTTATCTTGGAGAGAGATATATTTCAGAAGAATTCCACTGTCACAAAATATCACCATCAGCAATGAAACTATGTGTAGAGAGTCATGTCTAATTTCATTAATTCTTTGACACTACTATCCAGATTCTAGAAAGAGGGTCTTGAGGCAAGCTGACCCCGAGGCATTATGTATTTGGGATCAGCAGTTTGCCCTTTCTCAGTAACATTTGCTGGGAATTCTCTAAGTAAAGTAGAAACTCATTGTAGTGTGTGTGCTGGGAGGAAATGATAGTAAACACTGTTGGAGCTCTGCAGTCCTGAGAGAAAGGTTTGGAGGGATTGAGGCGGGGACTAATCTGACACAGAGTTTACTGGAGCATTTGTAATGGCAGTTAATTATGTTTACGATATCACTGCAGCGAGAAAGCCTTTATCTCTTCCTTATGGACACTTTCACACGACACAAAACCTCTACTTACCGAGAACAAGTAAACCTTAGGAAGGGCTTTTTCCCTGATCCACCTGATTGGATCGAGGTCAAGTGAGATTGTGTGAAAGGCCTTTCAAAAAATATTTTATTTAAGTTCAATTAATTAACATAGAGAGTGTTATTAGTTTCAGAGGTAGAGTTCTGCGATCATTGGTTGCATAGAACACCCAGTGCCCTCCTGAATGCCCATCACCCAGTTACGCCATCTGCCTCCAACCCCCTCCCCTCCAGCAACTCTCAATTTGTTTCCTAAAGTTAAGAGTCTCTCATGGTTTGTCTCCCTCTCTGCTTTCATCTTGATAAAAGGCCTTTTTGAAGCAATAAGTCACAAATGCCTATACCAAAGGTTCTCACATTTTACCATGCAAAAGAGCCCCTATATCCCCAGTAGTGCTTATTATAACTGCAGATTCCCAAACCTTTGTCTCCTACCCTCCATCCAGATTATGATTCAGTAGTGTTCAGGTGGGACCCAGAAACCTGAACCCTTGATGAGAAGGCCAGGTGATTCTTAGGCAGGAGTTCTAAAAAACACTCTGGAAACACTGTGCATTTTTTTGTTTGTTTGTTTTATTTTGTTGCTTTATTTCTTAGCTGTGTCATCATGGGCAAAATGAATCTCAAAACTTTTCTAGTTAATATCATAGTCTTTTTTTTAAGATTTATTTATTTATTTATGATAGAGAGAGAGAGAGAGAGAGAGAGAGGCAGAGACACAGGAGGAGGGAGAAGCAGGCTCCATGCTGGGAGCCTGATGTGGGACTTGATCCCGGGACTCCAGGATCGCTCCCTGGGCCAAAGGCAGGCACCAAACTGCTGAGCCACCCAGGGATCCCGTTAATATCATAGTCTTATAGACATTTTGTAAGTTGCTCAGGCAAAAACTTTAATTCCAGGACAGTTTCTATTTTACAACTTATGTGAGTAGTAGTCCTCCATTATTAGCGAATGCCCAAGTACTTCTAAAAAGAGTTATTTCTCTGAAACTAATTGTCTTAGATTTTCATAGGTTTTCACATTTTATTTTATTTATTTTTTAGAAACTGACTTCTAGCAATTATCCTTTTTTTTTTTTTTAAAGATTTATTTATTTATCTGAGAGAGAGTGAGCACAAGCAGAGAGAGCGGCAGGCAGAGGGAGAGGGAGAAGTAGCCTCCCGCCAAGCAGGGAGCCCAATGTGAGGCTCGATCCCAGGACCCTGGCATCATGACCTGAGCCAAAAGCAGACGTTCAACTGACTGAGCCACCCAGGCTCCCCGTTTTCACATTTTATAAAGCATTCCACATATACCAAAGCCTCACTGATCTAAAAAAAATGTATTCCTACCACAATGCCACTTGACTGATACAGATTGTTGAAATTGATTTAAAAAAAAAAACAAAAAAAAAAACAAAGAATTGCTTTCTTTGGCCTACATAATCACTGGTGGCATCACATATATCTCCACCCAATTTTCGGTCTTTACTTCTGAGGCAATAGATTGACACCAGAGGGCCCTGTCTTTTTTGGCCTTGTTTAAAAACAAACAAACCAACAAAACAGAAAAAGAAAGGATTTTAATAGTGCAGCTTTATGGTAGGGTAAAAGCAAACCAAAGGGGCATACTTGAGGACTGCTTGCTGGAAATTGCTGATGACAGTAGTTACCTTGCCTTGGTCCCACCCAGAACTTCCTGTGACCCAGGTGACCTGGAGCAATCTCAGGGATCTGGATTCTGTTAGTGGAACTATCCCTCTTCTGCACCACAGCATCCACAGCATCCACTGGCCTGAAGAAGGTGCTGTTTCCCAGGAAAAGGAGTTAAATCCCCCCAAGAAACGCACAGGGCCATAGTTTGAAGAAAAAGCATTGCTAACCAAGTGACTTACCCTGCATATTCTTTCTTTCTCTGGTTATATTCTTTGAGATTTTTATTTAAGATAACTTTCAGCATCTCTCGTTAGAGGTCAGATATGAATGAGAAGATTTTGTTTGACTTGCTAATCTTGTGACAAACAGTTTATACCCAGAGTAGCTTCCTGTCTTTGCTGACTTGGTTATTTGAGGGCATTTTCTCCCTGTTAAGGCTGTGGAGAGCCTCTAAAAATAAACAACATAGTTGCTTATTGGTGAGAACATATGTGAGCAGATGTCAGCTGGTAACAGCATATGGTGGCAACATGAGAGCAGCATGTTTCAGAAACGTGATGTTGAGCCTTCCGCTTTCATGCCTCTGCAGGCCATCCAGTGTGCCATAATCTCAGTGAAAGAGAGTTCTGACTGGGAGGTGTGTCCCACAGAAGTGTGAAAGCATGTCACAGGGGTCTTGTTAGTGGGTTAGAGACGGTAAGTTACAGGGTTTGGAAAAAGTCTTTCCTATCTGTTTTCAAATCGAGAGATAAAAGGCACACATCTGTCCAAAAAAAAAAAAAAAA
This sequence comes from Canis lupus baileyi, assembly GCF_048164855.1. NCBI lineage: Eukaryota > Metazoa > Chordata > Mammalia > Carnivora > Canidae > Canis > Canis lupus. The sequence goes on along the minus strand of NC_132875.1, from coordinate 10,525,095 downwards.
GAAAACCATGTACACAAACCCCCCACACTTACCCCCCCCCCCAAATTGAGAGAGGAATCCACAAGATCTTTTGTCTTTTCTCAAGCGAAGTCTTCAAGTCCGGTCTGAAGAGTGGCGGTGCTTCTTCTGGAAAACCTGCCCTAGATGAATGAATGGAAGGTGCATGGATTTTAAATTTGTGTCAGGAGCTAGGGAAGATGTACATCCATACCAGGCCTGGAAGCCAGTCAGGGATTCATCTATCAAATAAGTTATATGACTAGTATTATCACATCTCTCGATCACCTTTTATTTGACAATCTCTTAAATATATCATCTTCTTGTGATCTTCTAAAAACCCTCAGGGATAGCATTATGTAGGCTTCATTTATAGGAAACAGAGGCTTGGGTGAATCCAGGCACTTGGTCAAAGATTCACAGGAAACCAGTAACAGAGCGGGAGTTTCACTCTACATCTTCTTATGCAAAACTCCTCTATTTGTCATTGACTCTACCCCAGATTAGAACACTCAACAATGTTTTCCCTTCAATTGGAGGTATTTTGGGGTGTATTTTCTTTTATAAGAATATGGTGGGCAATATACAAGATGTAGTTGCTGTTACTTTAAAGAAACAAAAGTTCAAAATTCCATCATGTAATAATCCATCCCGAGCAGCCCTAGATTTTTAAACTGTAGCTGAGCAGCCCCAAACCAAGATACACTTGGATTTTTGACACATTCAAGAAATTTTCACATGCGGGTTAGGAATGGTGATGGAGGGGATGTTTTAAGGAAACTGAAATCTAGGCCAGCCCAAAGAAACCTTGAGTTTTATTCATAAAAGGTAGGCTGTCTTTTGTCAAAGGAGGTCAAGGCCTTTCCTGTTCATCTTTGATGTAAGTCACGGTATTTATTTTACCGTTTCCGTGTATAAATTGTACATTGTGATTTTGATGCTAGAGCGTTTTAAAGGGAAAAGGGAATTCAGGAGCCTGACTGGTGGTTAAGGGATGTCAATAGATCTGGGACCGGAATCCAGAATCCCTCCTAGATCCTTGGTCCCTGAGTAGCAGAGACCTTATATGTGTGGGGGATATAAGTACATTCGGAGAGCCCTCTTCGACTTTGAATCTTTGTATAGCTCTGTGCAAGGCATCGCCTCAGTAAAATAGCTAATGACTGTGCTTTTTAAAACTCCTAGCTGTCTGCCCAGTTGTTACAACACCCTCTGGCTCAGTGGGCAGCTTCTGCTCCAGACAGTCCCAGGTGCTCTGTGGGTACCTTGGTGAGTACACTTGTCTGCTTTATACCTCATTTGACATAGTGATATCAAGTCCATCTTTAGTGTCTGTCTCCTTTGGGGAACTTGTCCAAGGCCAGAGAGAATTCTGGAATGCAGCCTTGTAGCTGAACAGACAGAAAGATTTCCCAAATTTTTAGTCAGTAAATGATGACTTGATTGCCGTATGTGAAAGAGTGGGTTATGGGTACACGAGATATGTGCTCCAGGGGTGACAGAGTGGTCTGAAATACAGATCTGCTGACCCCCATGGAGGATGCTCTCTGGAGGGTTGAACAGTATGGCCAGAATATCAGGGGCCCCTTCTGGGTGTCTTTTTATATATATGTTCTTATGCCTGGCATACAGTAGTTGCTCAATTAATGTTTCTTGTACTGAACTAAAGGGAAAGAAGGAGCTTTGCTTTCCTTTGAAGTTCTGGAGGGAGGCCTGTGGGAAAGTTGCCATTATTTATGACCTTCGTGTTGTCATTTCTGGGTTGCATGAGAATGGATTGTCATGGATCAAGCCTTTGGCTGACTGGACCTGGGAGCTTGCCACTTAGCCTTGACCCTCAGAACAAGTGCATACCCCTCAGAGCCAATGCCACGGATCAGGCCGAGGAGCACAGAAGCCAGAGTTTTCAGTGCCTTCTGATTTGGAACATTACTCAATTCAGTCAGCTTTTATTGAGAGCCTACTGTATGCTGAGCAGTGAGCTCATAACAAAGAATAGCCTTAGTTGATCCTGATATTTAAGAACTCAGGGGCCCAGGTGTCCCTGATCCATGTTCAGGAAGAGATGACATAGACTCACAATCCTGGTGTTGGTTTACTCACATTTTTTGAGACCCTCAAGAAGGTTTGGATTATACTGATGCTAAATGTAGGCAAAGGTCCCAATAGGGACAAAAGAAATGTTTTTATTACCTTAGTAGATATCTGCTTCACTGGTATATCCTACTCTGCAGTTTACCATGCCCGACCTTGCTTCTTAGGAATCAAGGAATGAAGGATTCAAGTAGTTTATTTACAGTGGCCTAAGCTGGGTTTCCTCATAAAAGAGCAGGTTCTGTTGAGAATATACATTTATTTTCATGGATGAAAGTGGCTAGAAGCTGCCATGTGAATAAAGAGTAAAAGGTTTAATCCATGCATTTAAGTTTCCCTTTTGTGAGACGGATTTTATTTTGTTTTCATCCTCTATGTTTATATTTTATTTCACTATCTAAACCAAGGATTTAATTGTCTGACTTTTTTTCCCCACTAGCTTTTTGGAAAAGAAAAGGGAAGGGGATAAGAGAAGGAACACATTTGTTGAGTCTCTCCTATGTCCCTGGCACTCACAGACACATCATCCTGACCCTCCCCATGCTGGGGGGTTGGGCATGGCTGGGATGACCATCCCCACATGTCAGGAGATTGTGACTTGGAGAGGAAAATACCTTGTCCTGGGTCATAGCACCAGGGGGTGGCCGAGCCAGAATCCAAATTCAGGTCTGGCCTTGATGCCCTCCAACCAGACCACAGACCCCTGGACTTTCCGGCCCTCCTTTAACTTTCCCTTTGCAATCTTGTCCCATTAATTTTTTAAATTATCTTAGTGACCCCTTTGGATTCATTTCCTTTTCATCTTTTCTTCCAGTAGTAAACAAGTTGAGAGGCCTACCCTGGTTCTCTGTGTGGTTTTTCTTCTCAGACACTCCTCACTTGGGGTTATGTTCGGTCATTGAATTGCTGCAAGCCTCCTTCCTTCTTTGGTGAAAAAACACTGGAAACCCACCCTGCCCTTCAGTGAGTCTGGGAAAATCAGGAGTGTCTCCGAGGGTGTGGAAGGGAGATAGGGCCCAAGCTCCATGCAGATTCCCGTACAGCGGGAGGCCCTTTCACCCCACCCAGCTTCCAGGCCTGTGGGAAAACCTGCAGACCCCTTTCAGACCTTCCATGGAAGACCGCTGAGCAGTGGGGCTCTGCATTTTTTTTTTTTTTTTTGTCTCTGTTCTTAGAAATAGTAATTGAGTAAAAATGTAAGTGAGTGGATGCCAGGGGGCAAGTGTCCAGGGTCAGGGTGAATTTCTCCATGCTGAGTGTGATTCTGAGCACTCGTTAAGTGGAGGCTGGCCTGTGCCAAGCAGCTCGAGGGCCATCCCTGTCACCTTGCGTGAACCGCCTCTCCATTCCAAGGAGATGTTGGGAGCGGCTGGAGGGAGCGCAGGGCCTGTGGCGCCTCTTGCTGTTCTCACTCTCTAACCTGGGTGTAGTTGATAACTCCGTGTTCTGACACCCATGATTGGACTGGCAGCGCTGATGCTTCATCAGCTTTAAATAAAATCCTCTGGAGGACGGAATGGTCCTTGCTCCTCACAGCCCATGTGGCTGCTGAATCATTTTTCTCTTTTTAAACTCATTAGCCCCCCAAATCTTGGTGAAGCTAAGCTTAGCCTGCCTGAAGCTTTTCCTTCTAAGATTAAAGAATCCAGAAGATCAGCAACCAAGCTTGGTTCTCTGTGAATAAATAGATTAAAAGTTGTGAAGGCAAAATCAGGTTGTTCTGGTTCTGATTTTGGTTTTGGTTTTGCTTCTTTTTTTTTTTTTTTTTTTTTTTTTTTTCAGTTAGCTCTGTTGAGATTTAAAGATGGTGTTTCTCAAAGCGTGGCCTTCATGTGTATCTCCTGAGGTGTCCCTAAAGAGCAGATTCCCTGGCCCTGCCTCAGAGCTGGTGCTTGTACACCTGTAAGCAGGCTCTGCAGCTTATTCTGACCTCACTGGAGCCTGCGGCTGCTCAGGGCAGTGGATGCTCTGATTATCCAGGTCTATCTACTCACAGTCCCGCAGTGTGCAAGGATTCAGATCCAGCAGAGCCTCTGTGTGATCAACTGGTTCTGCAAGGTGGGGCCCCTCACCTACAGCACAGCAGAGTCTTGGCCCCATCCTTTCCATTCTCCCAAGTGTGTATTGAGGTAGACCTGTTGTCCCATCCTTTCCAATCTCCCAAGTTCATACAGATACTGAGGTAGACCTGTTGTCCCGTCTTTTCCAGTCTCCCAAGTTCAAACAGGTATTGAGGTAGACCTGTTGTCCCATCCTTTCCAGTCTCCCAAGTTCAAACAGGTATTGAGGTAGACCTGTTGTCCCATCCTTTCCAATCTCCCAAGTTCATACAGATACTGAGGTAGACCTGTTGTCCCATCCTTTCCAGTCTCCCAAGTTCATACAGGTATTGAGGTAGACCTGTTGTCCCATCCTTCTAATCTCCCAAGTTCATACAGGTATCGAGGTAGACCTGTTGTCCCGTCCTTTCCAGTTTCCCAAGTGCATACAGATATGCCTCAAGGTAGCCCCTCTGTCAGCAGCATCACATATACCCATGCTCACTCTTCACCATGGGGTGGGGGGAGGGCAGTGAGTATGTAAGGAAACAAATTAGTCACATGGGGTAATGCATGCTTAGTTTGGAATTATGCCTGGGAGTGAATTCTTCCACTTAGGTGCCTTCAGCCAGGCAACTCTGAGTGGGAAGGGGATTTTGAAAATGAATATATAATGTGGAAGTGGCCAAGTATAACGTATAAGTCGACGTACAGTGTTTAATTCCCTGAGGTTGTGTTTGGTCGAAGCACTGCCGACCTCTTCGTGGCCTGAATCCTGTTCTCAGACATTCCATGGGGTAAGGATCTGGCCGACAATGGAATGTAAACTCTACTCTCTCGGCCAGACTGGGCTTTGAGTAACAGCAGTTTTCTGCTTCCAAATGATGTTTTTCTCAACCAGAGGTATTAGAGCAGGTGCAAATCGGATCATCTTTTAAAAAGCAAAGTTGATGATGAATTTCTTGGTGTCTGTGCAATCCTCTACTTCCTGCTATTTTGATGTTACTTGGGAGTCGTGAGTACTTTGAATCCAGCCCCGCAGTATGGATGTTCCGTACCTACTGTAGGATTCTTGGCTGTCAGACTACTTAGGGAAATACCCAGTTCTGTGTCCCTAACCGTCCCACCTGGCTATTGAAGTGTGAAAGGAATGATGGGTAGTGTCAGTTCTACTTCCCCAAAAGCCTTTAATGGAAAGATCTCTACATTAATTATAAATGTAGATACAGGTTTAAGATAAATGTCAAACGCATGCAGAGATTGTGGGAGGACACAGGTAAAAAACAGGACGTTCTTGTGAAAATTAGTTCCTTCCGCGGTATTAACCACGTGTCTGCTCTAGTGATGCCATCAGTGACTAAAACAGCAAAAAACTTGGTCGTTAGCGAAGTCCACCCTTTGGAGGAAGACAAATAATTAATTTTAAAAATTAAGTAAGCATGACAGAATTTGAAAATACTAGAGGGGAAAACAGAGCAGCGTTAGAGGTGGAGCTGCAGTTTTAAAGAAGCTGGGTGTGGGAGGGTTCAGGAAGAGGGTGGCATCTAAGCAGAGGCTTGAAGGAGGTCAGAGAAGAGCCTGGAGCTCTCTGGGAAAGAACATTTCTGGCAGAGAGAACAGCTGGTACTGCCCCTGACATGTTCAAGGATTATCAGAAATGTCCTAGGAGATGAGATTAGAGAGAGATCATGTCTGACAGGTCAGGTAGCACCTTGTAGGCCAACATCAGGTCTGTGGCTTTTCCTCTGAATAAAATAAGGGGAAGGGTGGGTTCAGTAAGGTGGTTCTGGTGGCTTTAAGGTGATTATTGTACACAGGGTAAGTAAAGGCGGAGCTTGAAGTTGGGTGAGGAGGAGTCTGTGCTGCATTGCAATGGCATTTTATAGCTGCATTTCCAGGTTTCCAAGAATTTCCAAGAATTTCAAAATCGCTGAGTTCTTTCTTTGTTAATAATTTGATCAGCAAGCTCCAGTGGGTTCTGGACGTAGAATATAGCTTTTGGAAATTTTTAAAATGAATATTCCTGAGTTATTGTCAACTCAGCCCCTTCCTTTCTAGAAAGGAGCTATCTGTGTTTTAAAATAACCTCTTGGTGGGGCAGCCCGGGTGGCTCAGTGGTTGAGCATCTGCCTTTTGGCCCAGGGCATGATCCTGGAGACCCAGGATCGAGTCCGACATTGGGCTCCCTGCGTGGAGCCTGCTTCTCCCTCTGCCTGTGTCTCTGCCTCTCTCTCTCTCTCTGTGTCTCTCATGAATAAAATAAAATAATATAAATCTTAAAAAAAAATAACCTCTTGGGTCTCCCATCTGTGCTGACAGGTGTGGAATGGCAGCTCTTGGGGGTTCGTACTTGCTGTGATGCCTCATCACAGCGTCTTTGACTCGGTGGGCAGGGACACGTGGCAGTCAGCTCGCTGGTGACCATGTGTCAGCCTAGGAGAATGACAGACTACCTTTCCTGTGTAAACTAGAAAGACGGGCTTCAAGGAGAATTTGGATCTGTCCAGATGTGCCTGGTGCCTTTGCCTAAACTTTGAAATGAGGTCAGAAGCCAGGGAATTTGTAAAACTATGTCTCTTATTCGTTGAAAAGCATTTCTGTTGGACCAGTGTTTGCTTTCTAACTTTTAAGTTTTGAACAGTAAGACTGGAATGTGGATTTTATTCCTTCATTCATCTGTGTAAGAAATATCTATCAAGTCTACCGTGTGCCGGGCGTTGTGCTAGGTCAGCCGATAGATGGAAAAAAATGGTGTAGACCCTGTCTTTAGGGAGTCTACAACTGAGCGAGGAAGTCAGGTAAACCAAACCAACCAAACAAAACCAAAAAGCCAATACTACATGGTCGAAACTGTGTAAGAGTCCCGACAGGTTGGAAGAATGGCTTTCTTTGTGCTGGAGAGGTGAAGGAGGCCTTCCTGGGGGAGGTGATATCTGCTGCTTGAAAGGCAACCTTTAAAATTAGAGTTTGGCAGTCCTCGGGCAGCAGTAGAAGCTGCTTATGCTTTCTGGAAGGAGACTTGCAGATTTGCCCTCTGTGTTGTTTCTTTCCTCTCTGAGTTTGCGTAACTACCGTCTTGATAAATCAAGAAACAGCAAAGGCACGTAGTGTGGCCTTTGAAAAAAAACGATGTGTTCCTTTCAGGCCCACTCTGAAATACCGAGGCTGGAGGCTAAGACTTTTATAGTATTTGTTATCCAAAGTTGATTCCTTCATGTCTGTTGCCTATAAAATCCATCATAGCATGACGTGTTGTGGTAATAACGGGACTCTGTGGAACATGGCATTATCTGACAAGCTCAAGGTCACTCTCTAGAGCTTTTTTCTTCCTCTCAGTGGCATACCATGAAAATTGATCTCTCAGTCCTATTATATGGGTTTGTAGGTTGGCTGTGGCCTTGTTCATGACAGCCTCATTCTGGGCCCCGGGTAAAGGAGCAGCCTCTAACCTGGGCACGCTGACCTCATGGCCAGACCACCATGACATGTGACAGTATCTCCTGCCCACATTCCACTGGCCTCACCTGCTTTTGATAGGACAGGAAGGGAGGACCAAGGTGGGGGCCAGGTGGCAATGGGCCCAGGAGAGAGGGACAAACATTTTGAACAGATAATCCACTTTACCACAGGGTAGGTTGGGGGAGTTGGGGAAAGGATTGAAAGATGTCATTCCTGTTAAAAAACTTTCTCTACTGTGTGTTGGACATGACTGGATCCACACTATTGCTTTGTCTGTGGTATTATGGGGAGCGTTATCCTGGATATTTACTGAATAATTAGTAGATCAGCTTTATAAGACAGGCATAAATGTCATTCGCCATTTTTATTTTGACTTGCTCCTCCAACAGAGACAAGGTTATCTGGTGTAAATGACACAGTTGATAGTCCTGGGTTTCTGAAGGAAGCCCTGATGTGTTGGTGACATTTGTGTATGTCAGGGACACTGGAACTCAGGCTTACCCACTCCCTCTCCCCTGAACAGGTAGTGACGTCCCTCAGCTTTAGGGTCTCACGGTGCCATGGTCCTGACATGCCCAGCCATACTTGATAGATGTTGTCCCCACGAAGACCCAGGCTAAGTCCCAGGAGAGTAGAAGTCTGTAGATGCTTAAGTGTTTGCTGGAAGAAGCATGAATTTCCTATTTCTTCTCTCTTCTGTGTGAGTTCCATGCCAATTTAGTAACCTAAATGTCCTGTGCCATGTGGTTCCCTCAAATCCCATCTCACCTGAGCCTTGGTGTCCTGACACTGACCTACCAGGTAGGCTGCTTAGACTCATTCTCCTGCCTGCTGTGTTCAGTGAGCAAATGGAGATTACCCTGCCAGTGAGGGGCATCTCCCATGTGACACTCAATGCAGTGACAGCTGCCCAGCTGCGCTGATGGCTTCAGAGCGAGCTAGGTGCCTTGGTCTCACGAGCTCATAATCATCTCCACGGCCTCTCCTGAGTATCCTTAGTAGCAGCAGATGCTGAGTTTTACCCCCCCCCCCCCCCGCTCTTGAGGTCAGTGATGGGAAAGAGCAAGAAAAAAAAGGAAAGCATTGTTTTGCACATGGCTGGACATCTGTGTTTCTGAATCGCCCTGCTGTGTGCATGATGCAACCGCTGGAGCTGTTTTGCTGAATGTGAACTTTGTCCACCGACTGGAGTCAAAATTGGTTTTGGATCCTCTCGAAATCTAAATGGTCAGACCACGTTTTTCTAATATGCAGTTGGATAGGACCTTTGCTCCGAAGTGGAGCTGACTCTTTGGGGTTTGCGCCGGCAGCAGGGCCTGCTTCTCTGTTTTCCTGCCCTGTGTTGCTTGTTTTCCCAAGACTGCTACCTACCTCGTCCACGTCCACTGGCATTCAAGGACGGCAGGAGGGCAGCGCCCTGCGGAGGCTCAGGGGCTTGTTGACTTGAGTGCAAGTGTTAGGGAGAGAGCAGGCTTTTGCAAAGGAATCAGGGAAAGCACCCAGAACAGCTAACCTGCAGGTACGCTGGTGCTGCGGCAGGGACCAGGGACGGGGATGTGGCCTGCCTGTCACCCACGCTCAAACCCCTGAACAGAAGCATGAACTGTCCCCGGCACAGTCACTTTTGTGGACTCTAGTGGCGAGATTCTCAACTGCAAGATGCATTGAGCCACCTGGGGGGCGTTTAACGTGCTGGGGGCCACTTCCCAAATTTCAACTCAGTTGATGGCGGGGGAGGGTCTGTGGGGCAGGGGCAAGTGGGGGGAACTTGGCATCTTTAGTTTTCAGAAAAGCCCCAGGTGATTCTACTGTTTGGCTCCAGTTGAGAAACTCTGTTTTGGGAGTTTCCATAGCTTTTGTTAAAACTATGTTTTTTCCGTCCAGCTATCCTTGTTATAATATGAACTTCTGAATGAAGAAAAGGCATATATTTGAGCGGAGGTGATGGGAGAGGGAGAGGATGGATCTGTCTTCAGTAATAATAAATAAAAAATACTGATAATGCTAGCCATCAGTTATTGAATAGTTACATTAGGCACCGTGCTAATCTCTATTTTGGCCTTATGAGATAAATATAATTATTATTCACTGTTTCATAGTTAAGAAACCGAGCCTGATAGACATCATGTAATTTCCCCACAGTTATGTAGCTGATAAGTGGCAGAGCCAGAACTCCAACTTGGTCTGACTTCAGAGCTCATCCTACCGATCGGACCCCTAAGATGATAAGCTTAAATATAAAATTTTGGACGAAGGGATAAGATGTCAGCAAAGGAGAATTCATGGAAAACAAGCTGTATCTGTGTTACTAGGAAATCATTCTATTGTGAAAAAGTGAAAAAAATGAGATGTTTGGGTGTCTTTCTTTTTTTCTCTTAAATACAGTATCTCACTCCCCAAAACCTGGAGAAGTTCAGGGCAGGCCCAGAACCCAAGGGCTTGCACGCAGATGTGGGAATGAGGTGGTGGCTTCTGAGTTTAGCTTGTCCGTGTTCTGTGTTCCCCATTTGAGGAATGGAAATGGTTTCTTCTTACGTGAGCTGACACGAAGTGTGGCAATCCCTTGCAGTTTATTCTCTTGCTCAGACTGTGTCATCACTGGAGCGTGTAATACAAAATCCGGGTGTTTCTCATTTTGTTCCCTGGATAGGAACCACCTTTTTGTTGTTGTTTGTTTTTCTGCAGGCTGGCAAATCTGAGTACTTACTTAAACTACTGCATTAATCCGATAATGCCTGTTAAAAGTCCAAATGGTACCAGGCTAAGGCCCTCAAAATTCCACCACCCATTCCTGGCAGCCCTACCTATCCCCATACGTATGAAAGAATGTTGCAGATTGAGGCGCCCGGTAAATATTTGTTAAATGAGGGAGTGCATGAATTTGCAAATATGGGTCATAATCGAAATAGTACCTTGCATGTTGCTAAGGATTTCTTGGGAACTGAGCAAGGTCATAGTTAATTGGTAAGCTCCCGGTTTCGGCCTGGGGCCGTGTAGTCTGTTAGCCAACTCCTAATTGCCTACCTGGGAGACCTTTCTGTACACGAAACATAGGAATATTAATAGGCTTTTTAAAAAAAAAAAAGTCACCAGCCTCTGCTTATCTCTCTTAGCCCTTGATGAAAGGATACTGACTTTTCCTTCGCTCGAAGTAGCATTTTTCATATTATAAGTCAGAAAAAGTGCAGAGTCCCCAGGGCACATGAGGAGGAGGAGGAGGAGAAGCTACTTGCCAGCCCATGCGAAAGAGGAGAAGCCCCACTTTGAGGTAGTCTTGCCATGGAGAGTCCTAAGGGGACACCTGGATTGCTCCCTGCTCCCTCTGTGAGTTCAAACTGCTGTCACTGGAGTTACAAAGGGACAGTTAGGCCTGTGTGCTTGGGTCTTAAGCCAGACAGCAACAAGTATTTTTAGGGCTCTTCTTGTCTCAGCCTGATTTCTGCTTGAAACTCAAACGCATGTAGGCTACGCTGGACCAACATTGAAACGAGTCTCCGGGAAGTGTGGGAGGGGTTGCATTAGCACTACAGCCTTTAAGCAGTGGGTTTTTTTTTTTTTTTCTTTCTCTCTTTTCTTTACCTTTTTTTTTTTTTTTTTTTTTTTTATTGCTAAATATCCAACAGGCTGAACGGAGGAAATTCAAGTCTAACCCTGGAGGGACCCCTGTTTAGTCATCTGTCTAGACAGACGGGTTCATATAATGGGCCTCTCTGTTTCTTTTGCTTTGTTATAACAGACGGTGGTCCCTTCCTTTAAAGTTGTGAAGATGTCAGCCTTTGGTTTTTTGATCCTAACCTACTGTTGATAAGCCAAGAAAGTGACTCACACATGAGCCAAAGATGACTCTGGAGTGTGACACTGAGTCTGTAATAGAATAGAAAGAAAATACAGGCTTTGCATAAAGGAGACCCGGATAAAATCCTGACACGTAATATGGGGCAAGTCAGCTACCTTCTCTGAACCTCATCTTTTTCTTCTCGAAAATGAGAACTAATGAAAAAAAAAAAATCTCCTTGATGGTCCTTCCAAAAAAGAAATTAATACTTACACATGCCTTGCACATGGTCAGGGCTAAATAAACCGGCATCCATCCATCCACCCATCCATTCATTCATTTATTTCAGGGTGGTCGATGAAGTCTTTAACTTTCTAGCTTTTGTATACTGAGAATTACAGGGGAACCAGAAATTCCAGCCCATGTTTTTAATACCAAATTTCTGAACATTGAGAAGAGAGAGTGACATACTTTTTTTTAAAGCCTAGGAAGAAATTTAAAAAGTGTTACTGATTTTTGTAAGAGGAAATAATATCGGAGATAGTGTTTAGAAATCGATGGAACTAAGTAAGGAAGAATGACATTCTCTGTCCTCTCTGGAGGGCTTGAAACTCTCAGAACTAGCCTAGAAGGACTGTGTGTGCTGGTTACTATTGCTGCTTGGTACATCTGCCTCCCATGTTACCTCTCTTTAATCCCTGCCTGGCTTGTCCCTGGGAACACTGATGTGGAAAATTTTATTTTATTCAGTTTAATTCAGTAAATATTTACTGAACGTATATTGCCTCCAGGGTGTGGTGTCTGAACCACAAAGGTAGATAAAAAAATGAGATAAGTAGGGATGGGTCCCTCCTGGAAGAGGCAACACAGCCGGCCCAGAGAAAGGCGCTGGGATCACACAACCCAGGTGGAGTTGAGGTGGTGCTATTTCTAGTTCCATAGGTAAGATTAGCCATGTTTGCTCTCGAAGCCTCAGTTTCTCAGCTTCCACCAAAATGGGATAAACCTGGTGGGTTCAAGACAGATGGCAGGCCCCTCGAAACAGATCCTGTTGCTTTTGTTGTTGTAATTGTGTATATTGTTATATAACCCTGCCCTCAAGTAGCTTATAGCCTACTTGTGCAGACAAATATGTAAACTAACAACCCTGCACAAAGCAGAATCCTAGAAACCTGCCGAATGATATTGACAAGCAAAGGACGCTGGGAACACAGAGGCAGGGTGGTTGGTTAACACGAAACCACCTTTGAAGAGAAGCGATCCATGTAACACCCACAGAACAATGTATGTACCTGAGGGATGGATGACCATGGCCTTCCAGTGAAAAGGGAAATAGGAAAATCAGCCTATTCTTGAGCTATTAAAGGACAGAAGCAGATGATGTCTCTGTTGATAGCAAAGCTTTTCACATTTCACAGTCCAGTTCGTGACATTCTCATATATTGAAATTCCATTAGAACCCAGGGCTATACGTGGCTTCGGATATGGTATGTCTGAGTCATGTCTCTTTCAATACAACTGCAATCAATAAAAACCCCAGTAAAATGTGGTTAACCACAAGGACATCCCTCCCCACCAACCCCACCCCCAAATCAGCGCTGTGATTCATTCAGTTCACTGCTCCTCCCCCTCATATACTGTGTACTGAGAGAGACTTAGGCTTCTCAAGGACAAAGGACAGAAGGCCTATTCTGGTGCCAGGTGCCTGCCCCTTTGTGGTACAGCTTGCTCCTGCTGACCCCCCAGGGGAAAGAAAGCCCAGCCCTCTCCTCTACCTTGAGTGGCCGTGGAGGGGGAGAAGCTCTGGCCCATGTCATGGGGGTGCAAGGTAGATGCGTCCCAACGATGCAGTCTGAGGCCTCCAAGGGTCTTACTTTATCACCACTCTTTCCATCTCTCTCACTACTATGACTGTAGTACCCTCTGTAAAGGGAATCCTGAGATGAGCACCGGTCTCCCCACCGTTGGCCACCATCTCCCTGGTTCTCATTCATTATGTGTGTTGTGGTGCTTCGTCCTTCTTTTCCTTACACAGAAGAGACCTGAGGGAGCAGTGAGAGTTGTGGATATACAGGGAGGGCTGGGGCGGGAAGGGTGGTGGGGGGAAGAAGGGTAAGAGAGAAACAGGTGTAGAAAGGGCATGAAGGTAGAGGTCACTTGCTTGCTGTTTGGGTCTGGGGCCCTCTGCTGCTTCCACGGCACCTGCGAGCCCGCGAGCCAGGGGGGTGTCTGCTGGCAGGCTCTAGAGGTCATCCCAGCTGTCCTTGAGATATGAGACATGACCTCTGGTCACCCACAGGGGAAGTCGGGCCTCACTAGTACCTTGAATTGTAAAAGCAGAACAAGAGAGTTCTCTTGAGAGAACTCAACTCTCTCTTGAGAGAGTTCATCTCCTTTCTTCTTAGGAAAATGTAGCCTTTCTTTCTCTCTCTCTCTCTCTCTCTCTCTCTCTCTCTCTCTCGGTTCCTACCTGCCCCTCAAAATCGGCTCTCATATGCCTTCTCAAAGTGGCCACCTGGAAGGAGGCTTCACTTAAGAGTTCTGAGCTTAACCCTCTGGTAGATAAGGTGAAGCCAATTGAAAATGGTATTTTATTATTATCTTTTCTATTCTTTTCATCGAAAGAAGTTCAGTCCTGGCATCTGAATGAGTGAAGTCCAACTTTAAATCACTGGCTGTGAGATCATCTAATTTTACCACGTTGCTCTCCTTGCTGTTAGTTAGTGGACGAAGGTAGGCCTGAGAAGTCCAGTTGCATTTAGCTCCTCCTGTGGGGGAAGCGAATTAGCCTTTGCTAAGGACCCTTGTCTACTGTCTTTTATTTACACTCGGTGTTTGGTCAATAACAACAATAATGTTTATTACTCATACTTGTGCAGTGCTGCCTATACTCCAGAGACTTCTCCAAGCGCTTTGGAGATGCTGGTTCGTTTGATTCTGGCAATAATAGATAGGTACTCCTATCGTTTCTACTTCACATATGAGGGAAACAAGGCACCAAGAGAGATTAAATGACTTGCCCAAGATCAATAGCTACTAAGTGGTAGAGCCAGGACACGTACCCACCTTAGCTGCCACCCCCATTACTTGGAAGCTCAGATGAGTCATCAGTCATGTGCACAAGAGCAGCACGGTGACAGACACCAACTCTGGAATGAAAATTGCTCAGGTCTGTTTGCTTGGGGAAAGGCTGTCCTCTCTGGAAGTAGAGTCCACCTGGCCTAAAATACATAAAGCATTTATATCTATTAGAAACCTATGTGGTGTGCAGATACGCAGTGCTCCTTAGGTTCTAAATAGAAAAGAACAATCAACATGCCAACTTCTCTTCAGATGGCTTAAAAAAAAAAAAAAAAAAGAACGCCTTTGATTAGCAAACAGTACAAATGTTTATAGACTTGGAGGATTTTTAATATCTTTATTTGAATTGCACAAAGCAGCCAAATGTAGTTTGGCCCTGGGCTGCAGCATATATGTGTCTGGGTGCCAAGAAGCAATTGCGCTCCGCCTGAGATGCCAAGCATTCCAGACCTGTTACCTTGTAAGTGTAATATTTACCAGATTTTTGCTTCATCTAGAGATGAAGAGCAGAGCTGAGCAGAGTGGGGGCGGGTCAGGCCGCTGCGAAGGGAGCTCAGTGTTCAGAGGAATCTCTGAATGAGTAGGTAGCTGGGAAGGTGAACAGACATTTGCCAGAAACAACCCCTTTGCTGGCAACGTGGAATCCAGGAGGAAATAGCAGAGGCCAACATGTTGGGGTGCTTGCCGTGTGCCAGGCACGATGCTCTGTGTTCTTGCGGTCACAATCGTCTGTTAAGGTCACAGCTGTCTGAGCGAGACCTTGTGTCACGTCCATTTCGCAGATGGGAAAAGTGCGGTTCGTCCCAAGGTCTGTCTGTAGTTGTATGTTAGTGAGGCTGGCCTAGAGCAAGGGAGGCGAGCTTAGGGTCCCCATGTCCTCTGTTGACTCTGACCTTCACAGCCACCCTGCCACGTGGCTGCTGGTCACATTTTACAAATGAGGAAACTGAGGCCTAATACAATGAAGAGCATCCCCGCCCCCTCCCCCCAGGCCGCTTTCCGGTGGCAGAGCCAGGAGTGTGGACTGTGGGCCTGCTGAGTCACAACACTGTGGTCCTCCCTAGGCACCTGTGCCAGGGGGACAGACAAAACCCAACCCTAAAGCTCGGCAAGCACGGCCCTCTGCGATGTTCCCAAAAGAGAAGGGGCTTGGGGCAGAGGCCCGTATGTCCATGAGCAGAGCCAGTAGATGAGATACTGTTATTAGAGGTGTGATGGGTGTGTGTACACGTGGGTGTGTGTGCGTGTGCATGTGTGCCTCGGTGGGGAGGTGCAGGCTGGAGCAGGGGAGCATTGTTTTCAAATTGAAGAGAGCAGAGGTTGCCAGAGAAGTGCTTTAGTTTCGTTATCACTTCATCTGATGAGTCAATGGTGACAGGATCCCCAAGGTCAGCAAAGGGAGATGGAGAGAGCTGATTCTAGTTCTTTCTACCCTTACCAGATGGGCAGATGGGGGCTGTCAGCAGAGCCCCCAGCAGAGCCTCCCTATCTTGGTGGGGTGGGAGGTGGGGGGTGTGAATTAATCCCAAGCACCCGAAACAGCCCCCCACCCCCACCCTCACCCCCACTCCCAAGTGCTCAGGGCTGCCTTCCAAGGAGGCTGGAAATATAAACAGAAGAGCCTTCTTGTCCTGAGGCCCCTTGCAAGAGCCTTTCATTCTGCCCCTGTGCCTGTTGCTTTGGGGGATTATGCTCTGGTCGACTCTCACTCAGAAAGAAGTATTTTTAGCTGAAGGTGGAAAATTATGAGAGCAAAGGTATGAAATCAAAAGCTCTCTGGTTAGTGTTGTCCCTGGAAGAACCGTCGCCCCCCACGCAGAGAAAGTGTGCTCAGAGACATGCACTGAGATTTAAGAAGGGGCACGGGCTCCTCAAGGGCTTGCTGCTGCTGAGCTCCTGTAGGGACTGGCTGGAAGCACCTGGTTTCACTTCCAGATTCAAGTAGGTAGTCGGGTTTTTTCTCTGTGGAAATTCAGATTTTTTTTTTCCCCCTTTACTGGCTTCCAGTGCCACTGTGTCCTGTTGAACATCTGGACGCAGGAAACTGAATCCATCCTTTGAAATCTAAAAGCAGAAGAGGGTAGAGTAACTTGTCTGTAGTGGAACAGCCACTTGACCACTGGAGTCAGGAGGAAGGAAGCAAGGACTAGAGTTACCAACCCCTGCCCCCCAGACTGTGCTGAGACCATTTGCAAATGCTGCCTCTGGTCTTGGAGGGGGGAGCTCCTGTGGTTATGGGCGTTCCTTCCAGGCATTGGAGGTGTGTGGGGGTGTGATGGGCTGTTTCTCTTCTGGTCACTCGCTCTCTTTTTGAAAATAAATGTTTATGGGGCTGAGGAGGTTGTTTTATGACACAAACCTACTGTAAATTGGTTTTAATGTCTTCTTGGAAATAACTGTTTTTTTTTTAAGATTTTTATTTATTTATTCATGAAAGACACACACAGAGAGAGAGAGAGAGAGAGGCAGAGACACAGGCAGAGGGAGAAGCAGGCTCCATGCAGGGAGCCCGTCGTGGGACTCAATCCCGGGTCTCCAGGATCACACCCTGGGCTGAAGGCGGTGCTAAACCGCTGAGCCACCCGGGCTGCCCAATAACTGGGTTTTTAAATCAAATAGTAGATGATAAAGAAGGTTTCTAGGGGAGAGTAAAAAAGCAAAAGGAGAGGCAAGTCTCAACCAGGAGGAAAGAAAACTCTGACAGAGTCTTAAACTTTTGGGTTCTGCCCTTGGATATTACAGGAAAGCTGCAGAACTGGATTTATGATGTAAACAGAGGTTTAATTGGAACACTAGGAGCACAAATGAACCCACATTTAGACAGAATCTGAAATCCTTTTTTTTTTTTTTTTTTCCAATGTATAATCCTCCTCAAATTTGTTACTGCTCTTTAGGAGGTTCCAAAATGCAAGGCTGGAAAGCATGTCTTTTTGGAAAATGTATCATCTATTGTAAATATAAATCTACATTTAAGAAAAAAATACAAGAACATTCTGAAATGCAATAAGAAGAGTGTTCATTTGTCCTTCGGAGGTCCCTCTTCTTTTTGATGGGAAAGCAGGTGGCTTGCGGGCACAGGAGTCACCGGCTCCTGTTGGCTTCATGGGCAACTAGGAATTCCTTGCATAAACCACTCATCCCTTAAACTCTGATGTTTGGGAGCTTTTTGCTGAAGAATTTTAACAAAACTGCATGTCAGAGGACTCACAAAATTTGGTGATATGTTCCATGAGTCAGATTTCAAGGAGTTAGAAATTGCAACAAAATTAACCACAAGCTTCTGAAGAACTTCCCATGAAAGGCATTTTCAAGCAAAAAATGTTGCCTTTGGATTTCCCCACCTAAAAAGGTAGAGAGTCAACACATACTGACGAGAAAGTACCAAATGCTGGAGCCTCCCGAAAATTGTGAAATGACCAAGAATGCCTACCCTCCACCCTTTCCTTCATTTTGGCACCACAGAGTTTTTGTCACGCATGGCAATTTGGTGGTGCTGTGGCCATTCTGCAGAGACGAGATATAGAGAAAGTTTACTTAAATAATATAAAGTAATTCACAGTTTCTGTGGAGCCCTTCCAGAACATCTTAATTCAGAAAGAAAGAAAGAAGAAGAAAGAAAGAAAGAAAGAAAGAAAGAAAGAAAGAAAGAAAGAAAGAAAGAAGGAAAAGGAAGGAAGGAAGGAAGGAAGGAAGGAAGGAAGGAAGGAAGGAAGGAAGGAAGGAAGGAAAAGGAATTAAATATCATTGGGTACATTTCTTATTTTTAATTTTTTAATGACTGTATCTTGTCATTAGTTTATAGGATTCAAAGGTATAATCTTTCTTGTGGAGATAATCAATGTCACTGTGTATGTTAGAACAGAATTAGAAATAACCTGAGATAGAAAAGCGTTGCAAGGTACGTGGGGTATTTGAAAAGCTGAGAAAAGCAAATACGTTAGATGCTCCACTATCCGTTATGAACAGGGTTGTGTGTCATAGGGGCTGATACTGGCGTCTGAAGTGATGACCTGCAAGGAGTCCATCGTAAGCCCCTGCTCCCCTGACTCTCCCACTGATTACCTCTGGGGCCAGTGAGGCCATATGTAATCTGTCTGGCCTTTGTCTCCTCATCTGCAAAATGGAATCAAAAATAGGATCTACCTCAGAGATTCCTCATGAGGCTTCAAGGAGAGAATCCAGGGCAGGCTCTTAGCTGCTGGCCCTATTACTGGCACCTTCCATATCGAGAGGCCGACTTTCCAGGGAGCAGATTCATCATATGTTTGCTTCTCCTTCTTCCTCCCTAAAGTTCAGGGGTCATAGAGAGTCCATTCACATCCCTAGAGTCTGCCCAAAAAGGGACAGAAGGACAATTCAGATCTGTCGAGAATGTAGGTTACATTGACCTGGGTGACCTGTGAGGGTGACCTGTGAGGCCACTCAGTGAAGCGGGGAGGACAAACAAAAGAGTTGGCTGCAGGTGCACGTATTGTTCAAGGGACTGATGTCACAGGGATTTCACAGAACCATCCCAAGGGTGGCTTGAGTTCTCTGCCTTGAAATCTGCATGAACCCTTCCCAAGTTTGAGGTGATGTGGTGAGTGAGAAGAACACCTGTCAGAGTCAGGATTTGGGTTGGATAATCGCTTATTAGTACTCTCTGGTTACAAGCTCGGAGCCTCAGTTTCCTTATCTGCAAAGTGAGGGATCTACCTCAAAAGTGATTTCCGGGGGATTAGATAAGGTAATGTAAGCTCGCACTTGTTATCTTTGAATGACTTCCTGGGGTGTGTGGATGGCCTGTTCTTCCTCAAGGACAATTGAGAATAAGTTTAAGTACAGCTACGCCACCTGATTTACCGCCTTGCACTGAACAAAACGCTTTCACAAGCATCATCGTACTTGAGCAGGGACTAGGACCCCGTGAAGCAGTCACAAGTTGACAAGGCACAGAGAGGTTATGGGGTCTTCCTCAAGGTGACACAGCTTCAAGGACAGATGGGAATTCTTACTAAGAAGACATGGTCCTTGGCATAAACCATCCATCCCCTTATCCATAGGCTTGGGAATTTTTACTGAAGCGCTTTAATAAAACCACATGCCAAGAGTAAGATCAAAGTCTCCTCACTTAGCTACAATCACACACAAGACATGTCATGGGCTGGTGAGAAGGAGCCTTCGCACAGACCCCATAGGGACTCCTTCGAAACCCACATGAGGCTTTTTAGAAGTTCTGGCTCTGAACTCTTGGTGTGTCCAACTCTGTCCTCTTGAGGAAAAACTGAAGATTCAGACAGCTAGAACCAGACTCGATCGATAAACTTCAGCACATGGTCTGGGTCATTGAGGTGACTGTATTTTAAAGGACGTCTGGCTCTGTCATCCCTCCTCAAATCTGTCATAAGACTGCTCCCAATCACCAGCTTCTTCTGCGGATCTCTCCTACCTTAGAAGGCTTTGCTGAGCTTGGGCTGTTCTGGGACTTTCCATCCCCTGGTCCTTAAAATATTGCAGGACAAACCTTGATTGGGAGGGGCCATGGGGCCATGGGGCCATGGAAAGAGTATAGACTGGGTTGGCAGTTTCCAGCCCCTTCTCTGTTCTAGCTGATGTGCACACGTGACTCGTCTGCTGGAAACCTCAGTACTTTCATTTACACATGAGGAGCTTCAGGAGGGGGCTGACCTAGCACAGAGTCGACCCCATCAATAAGACAGCACCTGTACAAGATGCTGCTGGGTTTAGGATGAGATTATGTTCAAGCAAGTGCTTTGCAAGTTGTACGTGAAGTGGGTACTTTTAATAGCACGATCACCCGAAGTCTCCTCTTACACCTGGTTTATATGTGAGTAATGCAGTGGGTCAGCAAATCCGGTGGATCCAGGAGTGGTTTTTCTAACACATGTCCTACCGAATCAGGCTCACATGTGCCCACAGGTTTCTGATTCTAGTTGTTGTAAACTGAGTAGCAGAGGCAGATGCAAGGACTGTGCTGTGTGTGTGTGTGTGTGTGTGTGTGTGTGTGTGTGTGTGTGTGTGCTTGAATCTGTAAAGGCAGAGGAGAGGGTGGCTCCTATCCCCAGGGTGTCAGGCAGTTTTGACATAGGGGACCTCTTCTCTGTTCCTGGCTGGAAGAGTCTTATTGATGTCTCAGATATCAGAGAATAAGTGCAGTTTTCCCCCTTCCACTCCCAGCGGTCATTTATAATATAACCTTACATTTATTAAGTACTCGTTATGTTTCATATTCATTATCTTATCTAACTCTTAATGGCAGTTCTTAGAGACAAGAGTTAGCATTCTCACTTTTTTTTTTAAGGATTTTATTTTTGTTTATTTGAGAGAGAGAGAGAGAGAGAGGCAGCAGGGAGGGGCAGAGAGAGAGGGAAATGCAGACTCCCCGCTGGGCAGGGAGTCTGACTCAGGGCTTGATCCCAGGACCCTGGGATCATGACCTGAGCCAAAGGCAGACGCTCAACCAACTGAGCCACCCAGGCGCCCTGGCATTATCACATTTTAAAAACAGAAATGAGTCTGAGTCCTTGCCCTCATGCTGCCCCTGTCTATCAGGTAAACATGTAAAGAGGTGACTATAATACATAAGTGCCATTGGGGCATAAAGAAGGGAGAAGTCAGTTGTGTTCTGAAAGAGCTGGAAAGTCTTCCAAAAAGAGGAAGCACTAATGTTGGACCTTCCAGGATAAGAAGAATTTTGCCAGATGTGGCAGGGGCATGGATGTGGTGGTGTGGTGGTGCCTGGCAAGTTTGGAAATAACAGGGTGCGCTTAGGGCAGAGTCCACTGTGGCAGGGGAGGGAGGAGGGGGGATGACAGGGTGCCCGTGAAGTGGGCAAGGTAGATTGGGGTCACAGTCTAGAAAGCAACACACGTTATGAAGTTGTTTCTTTGAGGTGACTGAAAGTTATTGTGCAGACTTCTCTGGTTGGAGGTTTAGAGAGAGGAGGGGATGCTTAGGAATGGAAGTGGGCATAGAGAGAGGGAAGGAACAATAAAATCAGAGTGGGAGACACACCATAAGAGACCCCTAAGTATAGGGAACAAAGTGGGGATCGCTGGAGGGGCTGGGTGGCGGATGGGGTAACCGGGTGAGGGGCACTAAGGAGGGCCTGTGATGGGATGAGCAGTGGGTGTTACAGGTAACAGATGAATCACTAAATTCTACCCCCGAAATAAATAAAGCACTAAAGCACTATGTGACTAAATTGAATTCAAATAAAATATTTTGAAATATGGTAAATTAAAAAAAAAAAAAAGAATGGAACCTAATATGCTAGAAAGGCATGCCAAGCTATCGCAGAGTCTGTGCTTTCTTACCTGAACGTCAGCGGGAGGCGGGGAGTCTCCCAGCCTTAGATAGACACGTGGAGCCCAAGCCCAATGTTGTCTTAGACGCGAGGGAACTGAGGCCTGGTTACTGATGCGCCACCATAGGAGGTCTGCGGGGAAAGCGCTGCCGTCCTCTTCAGACTCACTTCTGGAAGGCCCACCGAGCAGAACCATGCATCTGTGTCTTCTGCAAGATTAGAATCTATAGTTAGAGGACTCAGTACACCCGTAGAGCAGTGGGTGTGGGATTAGACGTGGGCGTAATTACCGTAGAGCGCTGGAGAAGCCATGTTTGCCTCTTCGAGCACCCTCACCCCCCAACCAACTTCCTTCCTACAATGAAAGCATAATGTAGGGTCAGTTGGTTTCAACAACAACAACAACGACAACAACAACAAAAGCAAAGGGGTTTGTAAAGGTCCATCCGTGTTTGGGCTGCACGGATTGCCTGTCGGAGCAGAGTGACGTCGGTGAGGCCATGATGGGGGGAAGAGAGGCCACGGCTACAGCGGGTTCTCCACATCCAGAGGGACAATTTGAAAGCGCCGGAAACTCCCAGGCAACTGTGGACTCTCGTTGAACACTGCAGAATGACTTTGTCATCGAATAGGCCTACGGCCACCATGGCCTCTGCATCTTTGTTAGGCCCACCGAGGCAGCGCCTGTGGTCCAGTGTCTCCCTCCCCTACCACAGAAGAAAGCTGAGGGTTCTAAAGACATGGTCTGTCTCCTCCTGAGACTGGAGAGCCTGGCTCTCTCCCTGCTTCTCTCTCTCT
Source organism: Canis lupus baileyi (assembly GCF_048164855.1). Taxonomy (NCBI): domain Eukaryota; kingdom Metazoa; phylum Chordata; class Mammalia; order Carnivora; family Canidae; genus Canis; species Canis lupus. The sequence goes on along the minus strand of NC_132875.1, from coordinate 10,502,546 downwards.
CTCATTTCCAGGTCATTCCTAAAGTGCCAGTTACAGAGGTTGTGGTCGATCATGGTCCCCGAGGTGGCTGCCTGAAATGGCCGTCAGTCAGTCCCTTTCTCCATCTTGGCCCCTTTTCTGTACTGTCACCCTCGGGCCACTGTGCTTTTTGGAGGAAGGCGTTTCTGACGTTGTTTCTTTGAGGTGACTGAAAGTTATTGTGCAGACCTCACTGGCTGGAGGTTTAGAGAGAGGAGGGGATGCTGAGGAATGGAAGTGGGCATAGAGGGAGGGAAGGAACAATAAAAAAAAGATGAAATGGGAGAGGTGACGTGATTGGAAGTTATTGTGGCCCTTGGAATAGCTGGCGCTGGAAATAGCTGTTCGAAAGAACAATGAAGAGAAACCTGTCACCCAAGCATCAGAGCAGCTGAGAGGTCCGCGTGGCTAATTCAGTGTTGCCGTATCTCCCCAAGTCGGAGCGTCACCGAGGTCTCAGGGTCAGTCCTCTCAGCCTGCCGTCCCCTCTCCTTAGTATCCCTGGTGTCAGGGGATGAGCATTAGATTAGCTCCAAGAAGCCCAGAGAACCTTTACAGAAAACCATTTGGCCTCTCGGTTGTGGTTTCCTCAACACTATGACGGGGACGATGTTACCGTGTTTATCAGTTACCGGCTCCGATGAGGGAATACGTGAAAGTGTGTCGTGGAACACCAGGTCCGTGCAGGTGTGATTAGCGGTCATGGTCATCAGTGACTTTGCTTTTGGAGAGAAGAGTTCGTGTCCTTCTGCTTTGTCATGCTGAGCACCTGTTACAGGCTGGGAGGGCTTGTCCTGGGGCTGCAGCTGGGACACAGGGGTGGGAAGCCAGCCGACTTAGCCCCGGTGCTGGTCAAAGTTACAGAGGCCCTTCCCTTGGTACGGAGCCTGTCCCCCCAGTGCCCATGCTCCCAGTGCCATTCCTCCCAGTGTCCGTGCTCCCAGTGCCATTTGTCCCAGTGTCTATGCTCCTAGTGCCATTCCTCCCAGCACCCATCCTCCTAGTGTCTATGCTCCCAACGTCCATCCCCCCAGTGTTTGTGCTACCAGTGTCTGTGCTCCCAGCACCCACCCTCCCAGGGTCTGTGCTCCCAATGCCATTCCTCTCAGCACCCATACTTCCAGTGTCCGTGCTCCCAGTGCCATTCCTCTCAGGGTCTGTGCTCCCAGCGCCCATCCTCCCAGTGTCCATACTCCCAGTGCCATTCCTCTCAGGGTCTGTGTTCCCAATGTTCATGCTCCCAGCGTCCATTCCTCCCAGTGTCTGTGCTCCCATGTCCATCCTCCCAGTGTTTGTGCTCCCAGTGTCTGTGCTCCCAGTGCCTGTCTGGGCACCCATCCTTGCAGCATCTTTCCCCCCAGTACCCATCTTCCCAGCGCCCTTCCTCCCAGTGCCCTTCCTCTAGCATCCTTCCTCCCAGCATCCATCTTCACAGTGTCCATCCTCCCAGCACCCTTCCTTATAGTACCCGTCCTCCCAGTACCATTCTTCCCAGTGTCTGTGCTCCCAGTGCTCTTCCTCCCAGGCGCCTGTTCTCCTGGCACCCATCCTCCCAGTACCCTTCCTTTCAGTGCTCGTCCTCCCAGCATCCGTCCTCCCAGCACCCATCTTCCCAGCCTCCGTCCTCTTAGTGTCTGTCCTCGCCGTCGCCCATCCTCCCAGCGCCAGTCCTCCCAGTGCTGATGCTCCCAGTGCTGGTCCCTTGTGGATCCTGGTCAGGAAGGTCTAAAAGGGAACTCACCACGAGCTCCTTGGGGAGACACGCATGCGGACCTCTTCCTGGCTCTCCCCAACCCTGACCTAGGGCTACAGAGCTACAACGACATGGCTCACTCCCAGCTCACTCCCTAGGTGTTTAGCAGCCCTTGACGAGAACTGCCAAGTTTCCCTTGTCCAAACTCCTCTGGCTCTGAATGTATCCCAGGATCCCATGGGTGCTCTGCTGTGCAATGTGTGTGTTCTTCGCTGGCGACCTTTCTTACTTGTACGCACAGAAGCTAGATTAATCTACTCAGGTGAGATTATGGAAGTGGCTGTTTTCTTTTCGGACACAGGGAAGCCTTTCAGATATGTTGTCGAGCCTTTTAAAATGGTGTAACGAAACAGCTGAAACTAATAGAATATCCTATGTCAATTATATTTCAATTAAAAAAAAACCAGTCCAATGAAATCGGTGCAAAATGGCAAGAAATAGGCATCTAAAAAAGGAGTAATTCACTCACCTTAACGTGGCACACGTTGTTCTGCTGACTTGAGGGTATCCTAGGGTGTGTGCATAGAAGCCCTCTGCTGCTGCCTCTGTATGAATCCCCATCTCTTTGCCTTCGCCTGTTGCATATTTTATCCTGCTTATGTACCTGCGTGTTTACCACTCTGGTTCTCTGGGACTTCTGTGTGCTTTTATCCTAATACATTTAAGAAGCAAGGGCTTTATTCAAAGAGCTCTTCTTTAAAGGGGACTTAGTAGCAAATGCTTTTGAGGAAGTGGAGGAGACCCACTGCCTGGATCTGAGTTAAAGCATCTGTCCTGTGTCGTCTGCACGCTGGCCTGTCAGAAAATAGGGCAGACAAGGCTTCAGAAACCACCTGTGTGTTGACCCCTTGTCAGAAAGACTTCTGAGGGTGTCCGAGAAAAAAACAGAGAGAGCTGTAAGACTGAGCTCCAACTTTCCTTAAGAGGAGAATCTCTCTTTTTTTTTTTTTTCTCAAGAATTCCATGTCTGTCCTCAAAATAGCAGCACCCTCTGTCTTTGGGGGGGTTTACAAGAAAGTGGGGCAGGTTGGACTCACTCTTTGGGTGTCCCAGCTGCTGTTGTCCTGTTGGTTTTCTATCCCGGTGTCCCTAAGAGCAGATGAAATTTTACACATTTTATAGCCTCTCTACACCCAAATCATGGGATGGATGCTAAGCCGTCGGGCTTGCTCTCAGATACTTAAGTAAAAATAACCTTTTGAGCATTTTAAAGGACTCAGCTGTGGTCTGGTTCTGGCCATGGAGAGTCTCAACTTTAAAGATGGTTTTTGTTCTCCGCTCACAAGTGGTGACCCCACCTTGAACGAAAGTTGCTTAGCACCCAACTGAACATGATTTCTTAAAACAAGCCTAACACCCGCGGCTCCGTTCCAGAACACGTTCACACCGCAGTTAATCTGGATTCCTATAATTCCTGTATGGTCCCATATCTTAATTGACCATAGCTGTGTTGCCAGAACAAACAGGACGGACGGGGGAAGAGTACACACCCTTTCTGAATACATCTACCAACCCCAGGAAAGCACCATCCTCTGAAACTCGAATGTTCTTTGCAAGGTACTGAATGACCATCTACTGAAATGCTAATAAGAACATCTGACAACTAACAAAGCCTTCAAAGCACTTCGCGCTCCCTACCATCTTTGTATTTGAGATTCAGGGCTGGCATTCAGCACAAAGAACAATTCAGATCTTCCATGCAGCTTTCCGAGCAAATGTACATGGGAGACAAATCTCAGAGTGTTGATTCACAGAGAATAGGCATTCTGGGGTGAGGTGGGTTCCGGAACCTTCCTCGACCTTGTCCTGTTGGCCGTAGACTTGGCTGTCCACCCTGACATGAGCGGCATGTGGTGCTGCCTGCCGCGGTGGAAACGGCTCTCAGGAGGAGGTTGTCCTATGGATTCAGGTCTGCATTCACCCAGACAAATTTTAGAAACTTCGTTCGTGATCTGTGAGTCTAGGAGATTGAGTGAAATATGTACTAAGTGGCCTTCTGATTGTAAGAGTTCGTCCTCTGCTATATCATTCAACAGATGAATGCGCTGGCTTACCAAATCAGATTTTAAATCCATCTGTATGTATCTGAAATGAGGAATGAAGTCAAATAAGTAGAGGCATTTGAGTAGGGGTTGAAATGTGTGCCTAAAAAAAAAAAAAGCCTCAGGGTATGAGACACAAGATAGTAGCATCTGTAAAATAGTTTGTATGAGAAAGACCGAAGACTTGAAATTTATTATGCACTCAAAAGACATAGAAGATAGGAGTGCGAAGGTGAAAGAGGAGAGAGCAAGAATTACTGTTGGGATGTATTAATGAAAGTCTAAGTCCCGCAGTAAGGGAGGTGACGGTGCTACTACTCTCTTCGGCCTTGAGAATTATGTGCAGACCTGAGGATCTGAGTTTAAGATTGGAGCAAAGAGGATAACGTCCATGAAAGTTAGAGGCTTTCATGAAAAATCATGGAAGGAAGTGAAGGTGTTTGCTTAGGACAGAAATAGGGGTGGTGAGATATCAGAACCGGTCTCAAAATTTCTGAGGGGGGTCAAGCAGAGAGTAAGTCCCCCTGTGTTGCAGAGCTAGATCCAGTGGGAAGAGCTGTGAGTAGGCTGACCTCAGGGAAGAGCTTTTTGTGCAGCTGGAGCTATCAGAGACTGCAGGAGGCCGTCCACCTGATTTTGGAGTTCTCTGTCGCTGAGGAGTTCTGGGAGAGACAGTCTGGTCTCCTCTTGTTGTAGAGAAAACTGCAGTCACAGGAATTCGATGCCAACAGCCCTGAGAGAGCGCCTGGTAGGTGCCAGGCAATGCCTGGATGTGCTCTCAGTCCTAAGTGCAACGTAGAGTTTCAGAGAGACGGAACGCTGGCTGCGTTTGCTTTCCTTCTCTCAAAGTGGATAATCCGGACCATCTATTCCACCTCGTATGTACTCACTCCCAAGTCATGAATTTAATACGTGAGTAATAATAGCCCCTGCCACTTGGTTAAGTTGGTAAATAGCCTGCAATCCTAGCAGGGTGTGTGCCCCGCCGCCTGTTAGCTTAGCTCTAGGGCAGAGCAACAGCAGCTCAGCACAGTGCCTCAAAGTACTTAGGCAATTGCCTGGCAAAGAAGTCAGGCCACAAGCAAGAAGCTTACAGCAAACTGGGAGAAGCTCACGGCACCAGACACGCATTGGCCATTATATGCATCACGGCCATAACTTTAGAAAGATTAGAAGGAAGCTTTTCAGCCTAGTAAAGAGCCACTCCGCCCAGTAAGCGTGTCAAAAATCCACGCCAGTCATTCTAGAGCTGCAGGGAAAGTGCAGTAGTTTCTGGAAAGGCGGATTGTTGAAGTTTGGGAATAAGAATGCTCTCTGCTGGGATGAGCAAGAATGTCTAAGATTGTGTGCATTTTAAGCCTTATTTTGCCAATGTTTGGTGTAATCCTGGGAAGACTTTACTCCCCGGTTCCTCAGTCTGTAAAAAGAGATGGAAAGTGAAGGGTGCTTCTAATCCATTAGGGGATTAAGGATGACATCCTAAGTTTCCAAGTTTAATTTGTCAGGAAAGTCAGCACATACTGCCCTTTTTTTTTTTTTTTTCTTCCCTACTGACCTTGTTGGGAGGCATTGCTGAATCCTGGGATAATTGTGCGGATTACTATGTTGTGGGGTCTCTGGCCTCTTTAAATGCCGTTAGTGGGCCCAAATCATGACTGTTTTGCCCCATTAGGTATCATAGACAGAATGAAGAAGAAATTGAAGAGAAGGGAGCTAAGAGCAGAGCAAGAAAATCCGGCAAATGATGGAGGGAAGATAAGAATGGGGAAAGAGAAAGAGAGGGAGAGAGGGAGAAAGGGGCAGGAGAGAGAGAGAGAGAGAGAGAGAGAGAGAAACCCAAACCAAGAGAGCTTTAGGTGCTTTAAAGAATGAGACAGTGGCTGAGAAGAGCATCTGCACCCCTTCTAGAGAAGTCCCAGCCATGGGAGGCCATTGGCAAGGGAGATGCCACATTCACGGGACACCTGCCCACAGAGGAGGGTCCGAGGGTGGCCCTCGCCACACTCACTGTCTGTGACTTTTTCTCAGTTAGCCACTAGCTTCTCAGCAGCCGTGCTTGGCCTGCCCCACAAGCACAGATTTTGCTGCGAAAACCCAGCAAGGCCTACACACTTCGCCGACACAGCCCTGAGCCCGATGAGGGAGAAACGTAAGAGGAATGGAAACAGAATAGGTATTTCCATGTAGGTGGGGTTTTTATGAGCCCGATGGAAACTTGGGAGCAGACACTAGAAACCCCGTGTCTGTCACAGTTCAAGAAAGCCAACTGCCATGGGCCGGCACCACTGTTATTTTACTGCGTTTGCCCTGCGCGGGAAGGGGCCCAGACACTCATGCTGACAGTATGCACAGTCTCAAATAGCAGCGAGATGAAGGCCAAGTCACATAAGCTGATGCTGACACAATTAGCCTCGCAGATGCCAACAGCATGTCAAGTTCGACACTGTCCCCGACTCGGGGATGTCCCCCCTCCCCCTTTAAATGGCAGATGCTCTGGTGCTGTGTTACATTTAATAGGAGGGATGGCCGGAGAGAAAATCAGAAACCACTGCTGATGCGCTGTTTATTTCTCAGTCATTTTGTGTTAAATTGCTGTGACTTGAATGTCAGCAGTGTTTGGGATGTGGTAGTGAAATAAAATCCATAGCCGGTGTGCCAAGACAAATTTCAGAAAACCCCAAAACACAATTGTCTTGGTTTCTTGCTGGCTGTGTGTCTGCACACACAAATAGAAGCTAGTTTATTGCCCTCCAACCATTCAGTGGGTTGCTTGTCTTGCCGCACTCTGGGGGATGTCTAATGAACCCCAAACTACTTCCCTCAAAGCTGGGGATGTCAGGAATGAGGGGCTGCTACACTCATTTAGGCATGTCAGAAGTCCATGCCGATTATGGCACAGCTGCAGGAAAAGTGGTCATTTCTGGAAAGGGAGATGAGAAGTTAGCTCTGTTGATTGGAGGAGCGTGGGGTAGGAGCCAGTAGATGCCACGGGGGCCGAGGGCCACTGGGCACATCCGTATGGGAGGCCGTCGGGTGCTGGACGATATACTGATGTTGGCAAAGTGCGTCTCATGGGGAAGCATTCACACTGAGCAAGCCCCCAGATCTCCAGATTAGGACCATTCTTTCCAGGAGTGTCAGTGAAAATACTTGATCTTGTATCGAACTTTCTAGAGCTTTCAGGCAAGGTCAATCTGAGAAGTTGAGAAGGAACCACTTCTTCTTGTGGGTTTTGCCCCAGTGCCCCAGTGCCCCAGTGCCTGGGGTAGCATTCGTGCCTTGTGTTCAAGGGGCATCTTTGTGCAGAAGGCAGGCATCATAACGAAAAGCCAGAGCTTTTGATTGAAGGGCCCGGCTTGCCTTGATCTTAGCCAAGAGCTAGTTCACTGTCCTTGCTCTCAATCTTTATCTGTGAAATGGGGATGAAAAGCACCCTCCGTCTGAGCAGAAATGAAGTATGTGAGGCTAGTGGGTCCTCCCACAAAATGGGAGGGAGTGATGAAGTAGAGTTCTGAGGCTGCGGTGACACCAGGCCATTCTTTTTTAGGGTGTGGGTGGTGGATGGACATATTTTATTCATCCCTGGCTAGTTCATGACGCTAAGTAACGGGAAGGGAAGCCTGGCCAGCTTTGTTGTGGTTGGACCAGAGTCTAGGGCAGACGCTATCAGACCTGAGTAAAACAGAATCATCTGAGATTCACCCAGTGGGTCTGGGATGGAGCCAGGTAACGAGCGTAGTAATGAGCTCCCCCCAGGCAGTTCCCACGCAGGTAGTGAGTGACAGACATCTAATGTGGGGTTTAGGGGAGAAAACCATTTTGGGGAAGTTTTATGAATGGAGAATGCTTAAAATGAGAATGATGAGCTGCAAGTGAGCTGAATGGCCACCTAGTTCAACCTGCCCCCAGATTCAGGACATCCCATAGCATCTTATCATCTCGAAACTATGCAAATTTTTCCAGTGAGGGGAGTGCTCCCAAAGGACAGTGCATTTAAGAAAAAAAAAAAACAAAAAACAAAAAACAAAAAACTTCTAAATTGTTAGAAAAACTTTTCATGCATTGAGCCAAAAATATGACTCTGGCCCTTTTGGAAAGTAAGGACTTCCCATATGCAAACCTCTGAAATATTTGGAGTCTTCTGGTGTCTCTAAGTTGTCCTTTCTTCAAGCTAAGTGTTGTCAGTTCCTTTTTTAAGGGGTTGGGCTCTCTGTTCTGTCTCTGCTGGAGAATCAGCTCTGGAGCTTATAAAAGTCATTCTCAATCCAATTAATTAAACAGTCTCTGGGGCTGGGACCCAGGCATTCATGTTTTCAAAGTTCTTTAGTTGGAAATGTGTAGTCAAGGTAGACAATTAGTGCAAATCATGGGGGAATTTTATTTTTCCATTATAAGAGCCTCAGAGTCTCGGGATGCGTGGGTGGTTCAGCAGTTGAGCATCTTTGGCCCAGGGCATGATCCTGGAGACCTGGGATTGAGTTCCGCATTGGGATCCCTGCAGGGAGCCTGCTTCTCCCTCTGCCTGTGTCTCTGCCTCTGTGTGTGTGTGTGTGTCTCTCATGAATAAATAAATAACATCTTTAATAAAAAAAAAAAAAGGAGCCTCAGAGTCTCGTGATGCTGCAGTTTCATCTTTTCTCTGTCCTACTCTTTTTTTTCTGCGTGTAATGCTGATCAAAAGTTTAGATGGTCCCAATAAATAACTTTCTTAAAAATAAAAAAGGTTTAGACACTCCTTTGTCATTTAAAAAAAATCATTTGAAATAATATATTTATTGAATTACTATGATGCTCTACATATTTTCCTAGATACTTTGGATACTTACTTCATTGAACATAACAAAGATCCCTCTATGGAATTCATATTCTAGCAGCAGGAGATGGACAATAAAAAATAAATAGAGACTTAAATAATCAGTATTTTCAATTTTAGTAGTATGTTTGAAGATGATCAGTGCTTTCAAAATAAATAAATAAAATTAGTATGTTTGAAGATGATCAGTGCTTTCAAAATAAATACATAAAATTAATTAAATAAAATTAAAAAGTCTATCATAGGTGCTCCTTTGTCTGTCTTTGTGGATTTCTTTTCTTCTATCCTTTGTTTCAGTGGTTCCTAAGCTTTAGGGAACATGAGAGTCACCTGAGGCGTTAGAGAGAATGCAGACCACCCTCCCTGGCGCCCGTCTGTGCCTTTGAGAACCCCTGCTATGGAGGGGCCAGACATCCGCTAATGACCAGGAGCCTGGGCTGCTCTGGAAGCCTCTGCAACCTCTCCCCAGGGAGGGACACTCACTTGTATTTAAGGCCCAGGTGAGTGGCGAGTGCCTCAGGCAAGAAGACAGACCCAGTGGGAAATGACACAGCAGATGGCCAAGTGAAGCGCTGCCTTCCTCAAGGCTGAGCTCTGAGCATCCTCGGGGGTATTTCTCTCAGGCCCCAAACCCACATTCTCTGTCAGAGCTCCTCACATACTGGTCATGTCCTGAGACTTGCCCTCGGGTTTTGTTTTTTGCAGCCTTTTATGCAAGTGGCTCTGCAATGAGCATCCTAGTGGGAGATAGGATGGCTGGATGCAGAGAAGGCTGGTGCAAGGAGGAACCTTGGCCCCTTTCTGAGGCAGAGTCCTGAAGGCGGACGGGAGGGGGGGTCTCAGAGAACTTGGTGGCTACTAGGTTGAGCCATTTATGAACTGCCCCAGTATGCTTAGCTGCCTCTGCTCCTTCTCCTCTCTCTCTCTCTTCTTAAAGTTTTCTTTATTCCTGAGAGACACAGAGAGGCAGAGACACAGGCAGAAGGAGAAGCAGGCTCCCCATGGGGAGCCCAATGCGGGACTTGATCCTGGGACCCCGGGGTCATGACCTGAGCCAAAGGCAGATGCTCAACCACTGAGCCACCAGCTGCCCCCTTCTCTTCTAATGAAGTTAGTCAGGCGGTAGGAGAGTCTTCTCTCCCTGCGGATATTCAAGGGAGGCCTGAGGATCCCTGGGCAGCTTTGCTGCAGAACGGGAGAGGGGACAAGAAGGGACCTTTCTGAGGGGAAGTTAGTGCCAGTTCAGTGCTCCCTGCGCAGTCCTGACCACGTGATTCAATGCACAGTGTATAGGGGACAATTGCAATCCTTGTATAGATAGAAAAACCGACTCAGAAAAGCCAAGAAACGTCCCTGTTGCCATATAGCTAGCCCCGGATGATTTGGGATTAAAATTCAGATGGCTTGGAAGGTCCCAGGTCGCATTAGGATCCTATGTCTACATTTCACCGTGGCGGGGCTAGCTGTAAAATGTGCAGGATGCTTTTCAAAATGAAAATGTGGGGCCTCTCGTTCAAAAAGCAGGGAAAATATCCTGTGGAAGATTCTAAACCTTAAAACTTTTTCCTTTGTTCCGTGATCTCTTTCTCTCTCCTCTCTTTTGACCTGTTGCGGTGTTTTCGTGGGCTCTTTGACGTCGTGCTCGCTTGGGTACGGGGACACCCCCAGGGTGGGAGCAGACTCGCAGCCACCGGGGCCCTGCCCTCTACCCTGGGACGGTGCTGCTGGGTTCCCCCAGCCTCCAGCCACCAGACTGATGCATCTCCCTTCCCACAGCGCTGCCACTCTGACCCCTAGGATTGCAAACTCTGCAGTGGGCTTGGTACCTGGATCAGGAGTGGGCAAGAGTTGCCCTCTGAATGCGTTGCAACGCTGCCGCCCTGCCCTGCCTGACCCAGACTCCCCTAGGTGAGGCTGGGGGCACCAGAGGGTGAAGGGCAAGGGGCCCGAGGACCACTCTTAGGGAGGCTCGCAGGTCCTGAGAGATGGAATAACACATGAGCCAAGGCTTTATGCCCCCTGCCCTGGTTCCATTTGTCCCCTCGGACTTCCCTTCTAAAGCCTAAACTCAAAGATGAAATCATTAAGGATTTCAAGACGGTGACCATAGATCCTTAAACTCACGTATGAGGCTTTTCAGAGCCTGGGGACTCTGTGTAACTGCACTGGTCACATGTCCATGAAGCCCTGGGCTGTGGAGAACCAAAGAACTTTAAGTAAAGGTTCCTGACCTTGAGGTGTCTCCTTAGGGAGAAGACAATATATAATGAGCTACTAATAAATTACTGGAGTAGATAAGCAGTCAGGGTACAAGGCTTGAAAAAGTAGCTTGTGATTAAGTGCCATGATTAGGCTTTCTGTACGCTGTTACTTTGTAAATTGATAACTACTTAGATTTCCTCATTTGTTTTTCCCCTGACCATTCCCCCAAATTTGATTCAGCAGGGATGTGTGGCCAGGGTCGAGGAGAGGGGAACACCACTCACTTGATGTCATTCTGGAATCTCCCATGTGCAACATTTTCCCTGAGAGGCAGGCCCACGGGAACGAGCATGGGAGGAGGAGCAGAATCAGCCTGGTGGTCTGATCCAAAGGGCGGCAGGAAAATCGATTTGATTGAACCAAAAAAAAAAAAAAATGGGTCAGAAATTGAGAGGAAAGAGCCAACCAGGATGTGAGTGTGGGTAAGTTGGCAAAGGTCAAGCACAAGTACCTGACCACCTGGCGATGGAAGAGGAACTGGGATTGGAATTACAGAGGACTTCAGGGAGAACTCCCATTCCAACGGGGGAAATGAGTTCTTGGAGAAGGTAGAGGAAAAAGCTCCATCCCTTCAAGGCTAGGTGGGTGGATCAGGGCTGCACAAGCCATTAAATACCTACCCTGCCTCTCGGGTGCCCTGAGCCCCGGGAGTGAGCCTGCTGTGTCCCTGGCTGGGTGTAGATGGGCCGCTGTCGCTTCTCCCTACACTGTGCATCCAAAAGCTTTTATGAGGTAAGGGTAGGGTCACAGCCCAGGCCAGAGCAAGTTGCTGTGACTCTTTTTTTTTTTTTTTTTCCCCCAAATGCAGAAACATCTGCCAAGTCACTCAAGTTCCTCAGCCAGGCAGGGGGCTGGTGACCCATAGCAGATGACAACAGGGGACAGCTGCAAGGGGCCTTTGGAAGTGGTAGTCAGTTCTTTGGTCAACAGTCTTTATCAAGGGATCTCCTGCTCTCGTGTGCTCGAGCCAGGACGTGGGGGAGGCTGCTGCTTCCTCCTGGCCTACTCCCTTCACTGTGCTTACGAGACCAAAGCGGAGTTGCTGGTGGGGGCTGCTCAGTGGTCATTTCCCCTCGTGCATTAACTCCTTCTGCTTATAAAGCAAGACCTGCCCCCCCAAAAAAGGCAGATTTGTATTATGGGGCATGGAAATAGAAATAGCGGCCCGGGTTCTAATAGCCAGAGGGAGAAGGGCTGCGCGCCAGCGTATAGGGAGCAGAGCAGGACAGCTGCACTTAACCATCAGGCTACTCCTGTAAATATTTGCAAACGCCCCTTCAAAGCTCAAAAGCCTAGGACAGGATCATTGGACGATTTGCTTAGAAGAAGAAGAAACAAAATTGACCTCATGGTCCGAAGCAGCCATAAAAAGAAAGAGTGAGTTTGGGCAGAAGACCAGAAAGGGGAAAAAAAAATTGTTCGAAGTTTAATAAACACAAAGGAGAATAAAAATAAATCTCAAGAGCACTTATTTACAAACTTGATGGAAGGATAAGATTGGGGCGGGTGGGTGTGAAAGATGGGTGTTCGGGGAAGTAGAACTGGCCTGTGTGGGGGTTCCGCCGAATGACGAGGGGAAAACACGAGAGAGATGTTTACTCGTCCTCATGGCAGGAAGCGCACTGAGTTAGCTTTGCTCTTTCAGGATGCTCTTTCAAAGCATGTTTGAAGCTTCTGCTGTCTTAATGGGGAGGCCATGTGAAGAGGAATGCAGCCACTAGGCCTGTGGAAGGTTCTGGCCAAACTAGAGGGTGTAGAAAGCCAGATCCTGGCTCCAGCTTTGCCCCAGCTTCTCTGCCTGGGCATCTGGCCCGTTTTCAGCTGAGCTGGTCAGGCCAGTACCAGCTTGTCCAATCACCTGGGGTGGGCATGTTCCGGAGGAGGGAAAGACAGATTTCTTCCCAGCAGCGACTTTTTCGAATTGCAATGCCAGGGGGCTCCAAAAACCTGGCCACTTGGACGAATGTTTGCCCAAAAACTGTCCACCGACTAATCCACAGTAGTAGTGCATTGGGCCATCGCTGCGTCTGCATGAATACTTCCTTTTCTCTGACACCTGGATGCTTTAGATTTTTGGGGTTTTTATTTTGTTTGTTTGTTTGTTTCGGAGACTCCTGGCTCAGGAGCTACAAAGCTTCCATTCACACAGTCGCTTGTGAAGCAGTCATGGAGCAGAGCTTGGCTTGGAATTCACTGCTTCCCCCTAAGCGGCTTTCTGAGAGTCACAGGACACGGGGAGAGGGATGGGTGAAAGCCCCTTTGAGGGTAAAAAGTGCTGAGCTCTTAAGATCAGCGAATGTTGGTGTGTTCCTAGCATTTTTTTCAGTGTAATCGTCAGGGCACGGATTTCCCAAGAAATCACGAAAGGTATTTATTTCTATTTTAAGATCGGCAAGATGGCTCGTTTATTTAATAAGAAGCTAGTCTTGCCAATAGCCAGATGCCTGAGTCTTTCAAGAGTCCCATTGATGACCAACTATGCAAACAGCGGATAGTTGGTGAATTCCGTGTGTGCAGGGCCCTGTCCTAGGGATGTGGGGGTGGGGGGCAGGAAAACCTGGCAAATACGGTCTCTGCCCTCAAGATTCTTAAAATTTCATGGGGGAAAACAAAATAAACAAACATAATGCAGAAGTAATAAAAACACTTGTAAAAAGCCATAAACAACTGTGAATGATTATGTTGTAATGAAGCTACATAGTTGAGAAGAGGGTAGAGAGTACTGGAGCTACCAGATTTGGATGGAGCATTCCAGAATAATGAGAGAAAGTTTGCAGAAGATTTTGGAAGAGAACTGTAGAAGCATCTGTGACAAGTGGCCTGCCCAGTGTACACGCTCAATGAACGGGTGCTGTATATGAAGCGTGGGGCTAGAATTAGGACGTGCTTTGGTTTTGTTGGCGTAGTTCAGTTGCTTATTCAGAGGCGGTGGCAAATTACTGCAAAACAACAGCAAACCTCGAGCAACCCATGAACTCGAAATTGCTGTGTACTCTCTGCCTCTCTGTGTTTCACATGGCTCAGAGCTGAAGGAATTGGGGCTGATTCTTTCTCTGCGTTAGCCAGGATTCCCTCCCACCAATGGACATTAACCTGAATGAAGAATTTTAAGACTGGACCTGATATAACCCGTATGTGGCTATAGGTTTTTATTCTTCTCTTCGATTCAAATTTTCTCACCCTAACTTAACTGGAGGGTGTATTCGGTCATATGTGTGTGAAAAAGCAAAATAGTGAAGCCAAAAAAGATGCAATGCATGAACCTGGATAGAGTAGAGCATCCAGATGCCAAAACTTCAAGGAAAAAAAATACATGGGCAAACTGCTTGCCATTAGGAGCTATTTTCTTGGCACATCTGATTAAAGTGTATGCAAGCCCGACAGCTCTCTCCAGGCATCAACTGTCACGAACTTGTTCCAATTCATAACCGTCTAGGATTTTCCACTGCTCTGTCAACTTTCAAAGGATAGGGTTAACTACATGCCCTCAGATGGAGTTGGAAGTGGTTTGTTAATCTCTATTAATCTGCTACTCCTGTAACCAAATGCACATGTTTATTTACTTTTTTTTCCCCCTCTGGTTAAATTGTTAATGGTATTAAATTGGCCCTTGGAAACTAAATCGTTCTGTAGATATTTCCCTTATGTTTTCTTGAGACTATCTCATGCTGCATGGTCTTTGTGAGAGAACAATGGATTTTATCATTTTCAATGATTGCCCTAACTTTTTACAGATGCCATCCCGCCCACTTTCTACAGACCCTACTTCAGAATTGTCCGATTTGACGTCTCGGCGATGGAGAAGAATGCATCCAACTTGGTGAAAGCAGAGTTCAGAGTCTTTCGTTTACAGAACCCGAAAGCCAGAGTGCCCGAACAGCGGATCGAACTGTATCAGGTAACTTTTGTGTGGGTTGTTGGGGTGGACGGTTTGAAGTCTTAGGGGAAAATTCTTGCGGCCCATCGTAGATATTCTGAGCTGATACAAACCATTCTGTGCTTTTGCAGTCATGAGAGAGGCTCTCATTTGTTATTACCCTGCCACTGGCCACTTGTTCATTAATTAGTCAGGAAAGGACAACGTTTAGAAGGAAGTGGTGAAGGTCTGAGCACATTTCTGCAGTGACATAAGTTGTTGGAGTACCCACCCTTGGGAGGGATGGCGTCCAAAAGTCCACCCTCTGATCTGGAAAGTCAGACAACGGAGGCCTTCCGATTGTCTTCTCTCTCCCTGTTATTTTCACTCCCTTTTCTTCCTCTCTTTGCTATCTCTTGCCTCTTTGCTAACCTCATTCTCTCTCCTTTCCTTTTTCTGATTCTACTCACTTTCTCCAGCACCCCCTCGCCCCAATTCCCCGCGTGTCCCCGCCCTGCATGATTCCGGGCAGCCCTGACATTTCTTTCATCTCCCTAAAGTACACTTGCTGGGCAGCTGTGTTAAAAGATGATGATGATGATGATGATGATGATGATGCTGAAGTGCCAAGTCACTAACATTTCAGAAGCTTCTTCAAAGCTTCCCAAGTGGATTACAGGGCAGTAGATCATCATTATCTAGAAGCTATGGGAGATGCAGAACCTCAAGCCCTATCCCAGACTCACTGAGTCAGAACACATAGGAGGTAAAAGAGAATCAACATTTTTCACAAAATCTTTGGGTGATTCATAAGCATTTTGAAGCACTGCTCTAAAAGCCCTGAGCCTGGGGAGGGAGGCAGACCCGTGCATGAATAACTTAAGTGTGTCGTGGTGTCATAGGAATGGTGTGTGTAGAGAGCAGATGGAGACATCTGAGCAGGACCTTGAGAAGTATCTGTTAAAACAGGATGAGGGATGGTCATTCTTGGCAGAGGAGCAACCTGTGCAAAAAACACAGCCTTGATGGCACCTGTTGAGGGCCTCAAATAGATGGTGCTCAGGAGAGACTGGAGGTCAGGGGAGACTGGGAGAAGCTTGCCCCTCCAAGGAGAGTGTATGGAGGGAAACTAGAAAGAGTCCAGAATAGACCAGGGAACCACCGTGTGAGAGGAGGAGGCGTGTACGACTTATATGCCAAAAAGGAGGCTTGTTGAGGAAAAGAAAGGCATTGACATCTGTATGCAGAAACTTCTAGTCGTTCTGGATTCTAAACATTTGGAAACCGCAATAATTTGGATGGGAATTTGCTTCGTATTTCTTATGAGAATGGGGACTTAACTATGCAAATAAATGTTGTGTATGAGATTGCAAACAGTAAGTTTTCAAAGTTCTAAAAAAGAGTCTTCAGGTGCTAGTTTACATCTGTGTTTGTGCAAAACAGTTCTTACCTATTAGAATGAATCCCCAAGAACCCCTTCTTGGAGAACCTCAAATCTCAATGCATGTTCTGAGAGCACCTCGAGGGCAGCCATTACTTCCTGTCACCACCTAGGATAGGGTCAGGGTCGGCTTCCTGGGTCCCAGAGGCTTTGTGAAACGTGTTGTAAGTAGTGTCTCCATTAATACTCACAGCTATACTGTGAAACTGGCATGATGAGGCATTCTTTTCTTTTCCAGAATTCACTGAAATATAATTGCAATGTGACATGATATTAGTTTAAGGTGTACAATATAATGATTTGATGTACGCATGTATTGCAAAAGGGTTACCACAATGAGTTCAGTTATCACGCATCACTTCACATAGTTACACTTTTTTTTTTTTTTTTTTGCCCCCATGGTGAGAACTTCTAAGATGTACTCTCTTAGCAACTTCCCAAGATACAATACCGCATTGTTAGCTACAGTCACTGTGCTTACATGAAACCCCCAGGACTTAATCTATCTTATAACTGGAAGTTTGTACCTTTTGACCCCATTCACCCATTGAAGGCATTCTTTCAACTACTGTGTTCGTCCTCCTTTTCATAGAGAAAGACGCTGAGTCAAAGACAAAGTAAGTCGCTGGGCCAGGGTCACACAACTAGGGAATGGCAGGGTGGCCATACAGATCCAGCTGTGGCTCCCAAGTGCTTGCTCCTCCTCACGTGCTGTGCTTTTCCTTCCTCTTTGCCTCAGGATAAGCCAGCATAGAAGAAAAAGTAAGAGAAACTAGGCTAGCCAGAGGGTGGATTGATATTTGGGGGGAAAGCAAAGACTGTGTTCTCTGGAAAAGAAGCTAGATCAAAGGTAGCTAGATATATAATTCAAGGTCATTAAAAAAATAAAAACAAAAACACGATCACATGTTCTCTTTTTTCTTCTTTTTTCAAATTAAATTGCTTTTACATGACTTTGTGTATGGATAATAGCATCATGGAATGTTTCCCTGGCCCCATATCAGTTGTCTGAGAAATTGAAGGCCAGATCTAGAACATGAGATGCTAAGTCACTGTTATTCGTGGGCCCCTGACCCTGTGCTCTGAGGGTGGCCTCTGATAGCAGAATTACTGATCACTTGCCTTAGTCTCAGAGGTCCTCTCCATGCTGGGAAGGGAGGTGTCCCTTGAGGCTGGTAATTTAGAAGACCTCAGTGACTTCTTCCTTAGTGACTTGTTAGTGGATGTGTGCCTTCTCAGAGGTTACTGCTGCACCACCTGTCCCATCATGAGCAGCAAGATCTGCACAGATTGGTGTTCCCAGTTGGAAAAGGTACAACCCAAGATGGAAGCGTATTGTATGAATAGGGTGAGCATAGGAGGAAGCTGGAAGGAGATGATTTTAGAAGGAAAGTAAGGAAGGAAATGACCCCTTATCTATCTGGAGCTCAATGGGGCAGCAGTCTACCCTCCTGAGCTATGACTAGGAAGTAAGTCAGAGACCCCGATCACCCTACCAGAAGACGCAAGGCATACATGTAGCTGAGTTACCAGAAAAGCAACCTTTGGCCCTTTATTCACTTGTGACCAAGTTGATCATCTCTAGGACCACAAGAAATTAGAAGCATTGAATTAGAAGTGGAGGGCTGGAGTTAGACGCTGTGCAGAAGCAGATGCTTTAGACTCAAGATTTTTGCCCGCTTACCTCGATGATGCTAGCTGGGAAAATCAGGTCACAGAATGAATGCAATGCTTACTGTGGACACCCTTTCTAAATCTTACCTTCTTTATGGCTAACCCAGGCCTTAGAGCTCAGGCATCTGACCTGGTTTCCGACATCTGCTGTGGTGTCTTTATTTGGAGTCCCATTTTGGGCTTGTTCTCTGACTTTCCACTTGGCCTCAGCAGACACTTGGTGGTCTAGCCCCAGTACAGAAATTGGTACTTATGATAAGGGCCTTGCGTTCTGAAGGTGAGGCTAAATTATATTCAGGAAACTGAATACATGTAATAAAATTTCAGAGGGTTTTATGTGTCCAAAATTGCTGAAGTGTTACTTTGGAAAAAAAAAAAAAGACTTGGTGCTTAAATGGGGAGATCTTTAGCTACTTGGAAAGCTCCACTATTCAGAACAGAGCATCCAAAGTTTCTAGATGCCCTCTGATTACTGTATTGCTTGACATGCAATTGACATTCCGCTCCCTAGAAGAACGGTAGGATGACTATGAATGGGTTCTCAGGCAGTTCAGATGGTGGAATGGATAATTTATTAGAGTTCCTCAGGGCATTGGTTTTAAGCAGGGGGAGAATGTGTGTACATATGTATGTGCACATGCAAGTTCATGTGTGAGTGCAGGCACTCCCCCAAGTACGGAAGCCCTATAGGAGCTTTTATAAGGACTGCCCACAGTCCCTTTCTATAGATTCTGCTTCTCCCTAGAGAAAAAGAGAGAGAGAGAGAGAGAGAACTGACAGATGTGGTGTGAAAAGGCTCTCATTTCTTTGGGTATGATCATTCTTCATTCTCCATTGGGAATGACACATTTCAGGCAGGGTTTTGGGGTCATTCTGTCCCATAAAATGTATACAAGTACTCTTTCTAGAGCCAGAAGAACAGGCTGGAAAGGCCTAAGAAAGCTTTTCTGTGAGTGAGTTCAGAATTTGTCTTTGTCCAGGGCTGGCCATCTGTTGATTCTCCTTGCCTTGGAACATTAGGACACCCGAACTTCCGTGGAAGTCACATTTAGCTTGGCAAGGGAACTTGAGTTCTCACTGCTCTCTTTTCTCTGCAGAATAGTCTGTCAGAACTTTGATGAATGGTGGTAAATAAAGTCTTACTGTCCTCCTCTCTCTGACTTCTGTTATGTTGATAGACTCTAAATAGCAGATACCGGTATGATAATGGTAGGACTTCAAATATACACGCCAATATTGGAGGGAATATGAGAGAGATAAAGGCCTTTGATAGACGAGGAAAAAGAAGAGGGGAAAAAAAGGGTAAAAATTGAACTTTTTCCACATGGGAATGACCCTTACCATGTTTTTCAAGCTTCATGTCAAAGACAGCCTTTATTGGAATATGATCAGATAAAGCTCCGGTGCTCTGGAAATGCCTTCGAACCTGCAATATTTAAAATAGCTCTCAGCTCATTTGGAAATTTAAACACATCTTTCTTTGATTAACTTGCTCCTATATTTATGATTAAAATCATGCCCAGAGTTATGAGACAGAGAAAATATAGAAGAGAGATAGTCTTCAAAATAAATATCACCAATATGAGCAAGGGCACCTGCCATTTTGAACTGGGGTAAATTCCCAGTTTTACAAGTGAAGAATTGAGGCTCCAGGAAATTATTAACTTATTTAAGGGCCGTCATCACTTCATGGCCCCATGGGACCTCCAACCAATACTTAATGTTAGCTCTATTGACTTCAAAGGACCGTGGAGCTTTCAGATATTTCTAGCTTCCTCTCACTAACTCACTATTTTCACTCTAACTACTCATTTCAAACTTTACCACCTCTAGGATAATAAGACTTGTACCTTTGTGACTGTTTTGACAATCTATTCACTGAATAACAAGTTACCCCTAAATTTCATGGCCTCAAAAACAGTTATATGATACTGTGTCTCAAAAGTACAGTCTTTCTACTAATAGAGATACACCCAAGGTACTTTTAAAGCAAAAGCTGGAGGATCCAGAGAAATGCCTCAGAATTCATTTCTTCCAGAAAGGGAGTTGTGAGAATTGGAGGGGTTTGGGCAGCCTGGCATCTTGGTTGGACTCCTTGGGTGGAGCCATCTGTCTGAATCAAGAGATTCCTTTGAGCCCAATAATATTTATAGCAGGGATATCTGAGTAAATCAGGTTGAGATTGGAACAGGTTTGGTTAATTAATATATAGAGCATTTTCTTTAATCATGCTGGAACACTACTTGTATTGTGTTTCAATGTGTGTAGTAACATCCTGGGATTTGATGATCATATCTTTGCTCTCTGTTCACCGTTTATGAAGCAACATAGTGGAGGGTTCAATGGCATGAGCATTGTGAACCAAGTTTTCTTAATAATTCCTGATTAGCCTGGTGTTTATTGTAAGGGTGAAATGAAACAATGTCTCCAGCTGCCAGATGGGGAGTGGGCACTCCGCATATACTAGTTCCCTTCCTTCCATGTCCTCTCTTAGATTTTGGCTTCTAAGTCTTTGATTCCTCTAAGAGAAAGAGCCCTCTAGACAGTTATCTGCCAAAGTCAGTTGTCAGATTATTTTTAAGATTAATGTATTAGTTTCAGACCAGTAATAAAATCATGCAAAATAACTCATTGGGAGATAATGTGATGTAATGGGTTCATTCATCATAAAGCATCAGGAGGAAAATGTTATCTTCTTGCATGGTGCTGGTATGAGGCCACTAGTGTCGGTGGCAGAGGGCTTGGGAGACTATAATCTGCTGATGGGTCCTTGTTAGTCAGTAGAAGATAAATGTGCTGAGATGAAATAAGCTCAAGTGGGTTTCAGAGGAATCTTTCTCTCTATCTATTATCTATCTATCTATCTATCTATCTATCTATCTATCTATCTATTATCTATCTATCTATCTATCTATCTATCTAAAATCTCTGCAACAGATTTAAACTTTGCACACCCCCGAGGCTTTACAGTGAAAATTGCAACATTGTAAGGTTGATGGCCTAGCCTACTTTTGAAGGGACTCTAATGCTGCAAAATGAAGGGTGAAGTTCCCGTCATCGTAGAGAACACAACACGAATGGGGTTAATAAAAACTGCCGCCATTTCCGGACCCCAAATACATGCATGTGCACATGTGCATATGCACACACACACACACACACACAGTTCAGTTTTCATTTCTCATGTTGCCCAAGGGTGTGTAAAATAAAAAGGGGTCAGCCAAAAAAACTGTCTGTTAAATTAGACTTGCAAAAAGTGGTGCCGAAAAAAAAAATTATACTGGGCTCCTGTTGTACAGAATTTTACAGCATACAGTCCCCTTAATGCTGATCCTGACTCCGGCGCCACATTGGAGACACACCGTATAGTAACCCCCTTAAAAAAAAAAAAAAAAAAAAAAGCCATGAGGTATATATAATAAACACTTTGTTTGCACAAGGCTATTAATATCTCAGGTTTTTTTTTCAAACTGATCAAATGACAGGCTTGCCTCATAAGGAAGTCGGATCGTTATCATTTACATTAAGTGATGATGTTACCAAGTGTCTGTTACCCTTGTGGGCAGACGGGACCCCAAAAGTAGTATGAACAGTAGTCCTTCCCCAATGTATTCAAAGAAATGTTGATAGTCCTTCAACAGTAACTAATAATTCCATGTTCTTTTTGTGTGATACGATTGTGTAACGATATCGGTAACTATCACTAACACACGGTATGCACAGGATGCTAGGGACCGCTTTAAGTGCTTTATGTAGATTGATTCATTCAATCCTTACAATAACCCTATGAAGTGGCTTCTTAGCTGCATCTTACAAACCAGGAGACTGAGGCACAGAGAATTAAGTAACGCCCAGGCCATGCAGAGGCAGAATTAGAACCCAGGCAGTCTGGCCCCAGTGGCCATACTCTAGAGCACTTGCCCACACTAGTAGGAAGAACGCAGGCTCTGGAGTGGGGCCAGGATGAGCTCAAGCTGTGGTCTTGCCCCCCTGGAGAGTCTAAGGAAGTCACGTCACTGAGCCGATTTCCACGTCAGTAAACTGTGGGTAAAGACACCCACTTGGCCAGGACTTTGTAAAGCAAAGAGAGAATGCATGGAAACTCCTAGCACAATGTAGTTCTACTCAATGGTTACTATTATTATTATTATTATTATTATTATTATTATTATTATTATTTCCAAAGCATGGAGTTTGAACTTTTATAAGAAACAGTCTCTTTAATGTATGCTCTGCTCAAAATCTCCTAGAAATGAACCCCTCTCCTCCCCCTCCCCGACCTCCATTGCTGCAGGGTCAGGTTTTCAGTGGCTGAACCAGGAGTTCACTTCAGAGCCTCCTGAAATACTATTTTCACCTCAATTCTGCTCCTGGCCATCTCACTCAGTTGCCGATGAGCAGCTCCAGGCAGGAAAGAAGAGAATCTTTGCAGGGTGGCCGGGCAGAGGGCTGGCTTCATCTTCCACCTCTCCTTATTTATCAGCTATTTGGCCTTACAAATCACTCATGTCTCTGAGCCTCAGTTTTTCATCATAAAATGGAGATAATGGTTCTTGTCTAGCGAGTCACTGGGAGGAGGATGCGCGTGAAGTGTCTGGCCTGTCGGATGCACGAGGAGTGCACTATTGTCAGGGTTTTGCTTATCATCTAGAGCATGGTTTATATTTCCCCTAGAGGTGGCCTGTGATTATAAAACCACTCTGTGATTTTGTCAGGCATCTCTGATCGGACGAGGGCTCCACTGCTGTCTTTTTACCTCATCCTCTGCTCCTGTCACTACCTCTTCCCACTTCCCCACCACACAAATAAGCGTGATATACGCTTGATTTTAATAAGGCTCCACTTTAAAAAACTGTTAACGTACGCTAACTCTACTATAACCTCCACCAGGTAGGCCAAAATTGTTCCGAGGGAGGATGTAGATTTATTTCTTGATACCAACAGTGCTCAGAATTTTTTTTTTTTTTTTTTTGGAACTTCTGTTCTAGAACCATGTTCAGAACCTACCAATACATAGTTGGGAATATCCTTCAGTGGAAAACAAATCCGAGCTTCTGAAAGGTAGTGTTAATTTTCAAAAACTGCCAGAGTTCTAGTGAAGAGGAAATTGAAAAGTAATTAATTTTCCTACATGATAGCTGCTTTTAAAAGATAGATATGAAGTCCAGCTGCTTCTCATCTCTACTGCTACTACCCTCGTCCCAGTGGTTTTTGCCTCTTGCTTTTGCGGTGGCCTCCTGGCTGGTCTGGCTGTTGCCCCCTGGGCCCCTTAGAGTGTGTGTGAGAGTGAGTCCTGCTAAGATATTGGGCAGATCTAAATGCCCCTGTTCAAAGTCCTGGGATGGCTTCTCACCTCACTTCGCCTAGGAGCCAAAGTCCTTACTGTGTCTGGACCTGTTTCTCGCTAGCCCTCCAGCGCCCCAGCCTGACTTCACTCACTCAGGTGCCTCCCCCATACTGGCCTCCTTGCTACACCTCAAACACCTGCATCCGCTTCCTCCTAAAGCCTGTGGCTACTGTGCCCTCCTCCCACGTTCTCCTTCCTGCTCTCTTCATGCCCCTACGTGCTTCCTCGGATGTCACCCGCTTAGAGAGGCCTTCGTGGTCACCCTAACATCTCAGAGCCCCTCTTCCCAAATTTCCTACCCCCACTCTCCACTGCACACTTCCCCTCCACACCCTCGATCATTTTGCCTACTTGATCTTCCATTCCACCTCTATCTGGTTTATAGTCTCACCTCTACCGCTTAGGGACAAATTCCTGGAATGGTGCCTGGTGCGTAGTGAGTGTTCAACAAATGTTTTCCAGTGAATTTAAGAAACATTTCAAAATCAGATTCAAGTACAAGGAAATGTTGTGAAATAAGTGTGTAATTCACGGGGGTACTCTTTTGAGAAATCTCTTCATTTATTTGGGTTTGGAAATTTTGCTACATCAGTTTTAATGATGTCTAACTATTGATAAAGAAAGAAACATATATCTGCCCATTTTTTTGTTACTTATTCAAAACTAGTGCTGGTTCAGTGGATAATAACGATGTAAGTAAAAAAAAAAAAGAAAAAAGAAAAAAGAAAATTACGTAAGAGATTCATGAAACTGATATTCTTAGGTAACCCGTAAACTCTCTCTGTTTGCAGAAAACCCAGGCTCATTACTTTATTTTTTGACTCATTGCTTTATAATCTCACCCCCTAAATTCAAGTTCTCAGCTGAATATAAGAAGGGACTTAAATTGTAATGTGGGCCATATGTGTTACTGGTAGCCAGGAAGTAGGAAAGGGTGTTGGAAGTGTGGTTTTCAAGTATGTATGTGTTGGTGTCGAGTCAGAGTAGACTTGGAAAGGAAGATCAATTAAGAAAATCAGAAGATCCGGCCCCAGAGGGCTTATAGTCTTATTGGGGAGGCTCCTTCCTCCCATAGCAGGAAACAAGTGGAATTACCAAAATCCATCATACTCGGCTGTGTGGTCCAGCCTCAACGACTGACGTAACTTGAGGTCTTGACTTAGTTTCCCTTCAAATGCTGTCATCAAATGTCGTACTACACACATCTCCCTCTTGCCTGTACTGATGCGACTTTTGTGCAGTTGACTCTTTTTCTCTGCTCTGTGATTTATCTGTGATGGTCTTATGAATGCTATTGAGCTGTGACATCTGAGAGACTTGTTGTTCACACAAAGGACTCCTTCATCCCTCAAACCTGTGGAAATGCATTTACTGGTTTATGCGTATGTGCAGTCAGCATAAAGGCCCATCTGTAGAGAATGAAAAAAAAAATGGAAGGAAACAATAGAGAATTATAAGGTGTTTTCATCACAGAGGAAAGGCTTTCCTCTGTGTGTGTGTGTGTGTGTGTGCGCGCGCTTAGCTTGAAGACATATCTGGTGACATTTCCATAAAGGTCATTAAAGATCTATATATGCCATTCTTTATCATAATTGCACACGGATATGTGTAATACAGGAACTCTGTACTCTAAAGAGAAAGTCTTAATATAGTGACATAATAAGGTAGATATCTGAGCTCCAGAGAGACTGTATTTTTATGGGTGTCTTTCTTTTGAAGCTGATATGTACTCCATGGGAGTCTACTATGCAGGCCCTCTCGAAGCTCTCGTGAGATACACATTACTGTGGCCTCTTAGAGGGATGCGATTTCAAAGGAGCCAGGGCAATTACAAGCCAGGGCGATGGGAGAAGCAAGATAAGTATTGGGTCTGTTAAGCCACTTCTGAAGGATAATCAGGCAGTGTGCTGGTTTGTTAAGCACCCCTAAAGTGACCCAGTGTTGTTCACGGAGGCTGCATTCAGCAGGAACAGAGGGGTACATTTACGCCTCAGAGGGAAGAAAAGCCATTTCACCTACTTCTCATTCTCCGTAAAGCCCCCTACTTTCTGATACCTGAAAATTCCTTTCTTGCTTTTTCTCTCTTATTTTCTTTCCACAGTGAAATATATTAAACAGAAAGGGTAAAATACAGTAGAGGGTTGTTTACACTCATCATTTTTTCCATCCTCCTTGAGATATACATATATATGATATATATATGCGTGCACATATACATACAACACACACACACACACACGCATACATAATCTCTGTGATGTGTGTGCATAAAATTCCAAGAAAGAGTTTTTGTCGATCACTATAAAAGATGGATTGTTCAAGCTTATTTGTCACTTGATTGTGTGAGTCTTTCTAATGATGTCTGTAAGTCAACAAGGATTTACCAGGAAGGAACTGTGCAGATTCAGTGGAAAAGACTTTGTGAAAGAATAAGAAAGAGCCAGAACGTTCTTTGCTTGGAAGGACTTCATGGTCAGGACATTTAGAACATACTCAGCCCACTGTAACCTATGAACACCTATTGTTATAGTTTGAATTGTGTTCTCTCGAGAAAAGATATGTTAAGGTCCTATTCCCCAGTACCTCAGGATATGACCTTTTCTGGAAATAGAGTCATTTATTGTAGATAAAATCAGAAGGAAGACCCCTAATCCTGTATGATCTGTGTCCTTATAAGAAGATGACCGTGTGAAGACAGAGGCAGAGACTGCAGTTAGGTAGCTTCCAACCAATGCATGCCAGAGATGGCCAGCAAAACACCAGATGCTGGGAGAGGAGAGGAAGGATCCCCCTCTGGAGGCTTCCCAGGAAGCATGACCCAGCCAACACCTTGATTTCTGACTTCTTGCCCCCAGAATGACGAGAGAGTACATTTCTGCCTTTAAGCCACCCAGTTTGTGGTGCTTCGCTCAGGCAGCCCCTGGGAGTCTAACACACTTTCTGAGAAAACTCTAAGTTCAAGGTTGTGGTGCTTAGGACAGATAAAGGAGCCCCACAGAGAAAGGAAGAAGCCATTTATGTGTTCTCTTTTGTAATGAGCCAGCACATTGCTGTGATCTGGACTGTTCTCACACTGCACAGTACTCTTGCCCCAGCCTTTCAGATGGTACTAGTTACCTTTTCACCCTGTTGATTGTTATCTCCTTGCTCCAGGTGAAACCCTAGTTCAGTGACCTCACTGTGCCCTTGTGAACACAGGGCTTTACATCGTTGTTGAGAGTCTGAGTTCTCTTACTAGAGCGTGGACTCTTTTAGGAACAGGGGCCATCCTATTGTCCTGGACAGAAGGGCAATGCCTTGCTCACAAGTGTTTAGTATCCGTTGAACTAAACCAGAGGAAGTGAGCTATGAGATAAATTGGAACAGATGAATAAATGAGGAGTCAGACACGTAGCAGATGCCCAGGAATTATCCAACAAATGAATGAATGGCTAAACCAAAGAGCTGACCATACTAAATATTTTAGAACACGTAGGTTGGTTTCGGTTTTGGTTTTTGTCATGTGGGCAAAAGGCCCCTCCACAGTCAGTACAAGTGCTATGCTGGAGAATCACTAGTTCCTAGTTCCTCCGGTAGATAAGCCAAAAAACACCTTCACGAGTGCGCTCTGGTTGTCTGTTCACAGGAGAGAAAATGTTGATATTAGCAAGATTTCAACCCCAGAGAGTCAAATCTCTAAAATTAAATCAGTGACCATGTGTCAGCTGACTAGAGTACAGGGATTATGGAGATGTAGATAAGTCTATGTTTTCCTCTATTTTTTAGGAGTTTGCTATTCCCTTGGGAGAAATGGACATCTACACACATGGGGATTACCCCTGAGGCCACTGTGTGCAAGGAAGGGGCCGGATGCTTGACAAACACAGTATTGCTGAGGGACTGGGACAAGAAAACTGATTTCAGAGTGAAAGCAATCATTTCACTGAAAAGGCTGGGCTGAAGGATGGGAAGGCTTTTTGTTATTGTTAAGTTTGTTTCTGTTTTTAAATAAAAATTGTGAGAGTGGGGAAGGGATTCTGATAGGGATACTTGTCTGAAAGCAGAGGTGGGACATGGAATATAAGTTTCAGGGGTAGCATTTAGATTAGTTTCCTAGGAATGAGAGGTGAGTTGAGGATGATAGATTGGTGGCAAATTGTGTCTGAAATACTAAACTATGGAATCTGGAGTTTATTCACTAGACAGTAGAAGCCTCTGGAAGATTTTGACCATATAAGGAACGTAATTATGATAATAACTCATGTTTATTGAATAGCAGCCACGTGATAGATGCTTTTCCCTACATGTGCATTATTTTATTCTCTTAACATAGAAAGTGGGTTTTATTAATGCATTTCATAAATAGGAAAATCACAGATGCAGTAAGTGATAGTTTATGTTTGCCTGATTTCAGAGCCTATGCAACTTTTTGCTACATTAATGGTTTCCAAAGGCACTTGGCAAACCCTAGGGGGTTCTTCAAAGAAACCTGAGTGACTTGTACTGTCAGTTGGTGAAGATGGGTGAGACTCCTAGCCTCAACCGGGCCTCATGCCTCACACTAGTCAAGTTCTACTTTTTTCTGCTGTATACAACATAATCACAGAGCACAGAGTGCTGATGAAAGGAACAGGGCCAACAAGGAAAGAAGGACCCAAGGATCCAGCAACAGGTTACGGTTTGGACCCTGGGTGATTTAACAGTTATCAACACCCTGGCACAGGGCACAGTTGCTGGTACAATCTGGCT
The DNA here is from genome assembly GCF_048164855.1 of Canis lupus baileyi. NCBI lineage: Eukaryota > Metazoa > Chordata > Mammalia > Carnivora > Canidae > Canis > Canis lupus. Next base: position 10,474,612 of record NC_132875.1, on the reverse strand, counting down.
GAGAAGGATAGCATATATGTTGAGCAGCAAACATGATTCGGAGAGATCCCAAAAGGCTAAAAACCCAAGGTCAGGGTCAAATAAGAAGTTCAAAATTAACAGAGATAATGTGTAATTTGCATTTGGGTTCAAAAATAAATTGCATATAGACGAGAGAGTTGGTTCTCAGAGTCGATCAGCAGCTTGTGCATCACCTAGGAATCTGTTAGATATGTAAATTCTTGGGCCCCAATCTCATCCCTATTAGACCAGAAAGGCTGGGGGGCTGGGGCTCAGCAATCTGTGTTGTATTTAATAAGCCCTCCAGATGTTTCTGACGCACACTGCAGTTAGAGAACCACACAGCTAGATAAACCAACCTTCCCTTCCCTCTTTGCCTCCCTTCGTCTCTTTCTCTTCAGTCCATGTCATTCCAGAAAGGATTTGGGATGGAAAATCTGACTTCACAGTTTCTGTCAGGACAAAGGTTTTATTTTATAAAAAGTTTACTATGACTCAATGGTGTGATGTGGCTGCTGCCAAAAAGTAAATAGTTTGCATTAAAAATAGTGACCAGAACAAGGGAAGCCATAGCTCCTTGTTTCCACATGTGGCACATTCTGGAATACTCTCCACATTCTGTGAGGCAGCATCTGAATGTGGTGAGGACATCATTGTAAGAGAAACATCGGAAAGGGGCTTGACAAGGGTGGTGAAGCACTTCAGACCTTGTCCTGAAGGAAGCAGTTAAGAGAAGTCGCCTCCTATGATTGGGGCCTGACATAGAAAAAAGAAAGAGAATTTTCTCTCTAGTGCCAGAGAACAAAACACTTTACGGGGGAAGCCCTCTCCACCGGAATGAAGAGGGCAAGAGGTTAGTCCAGACTTTCCTACAGCGCTGTGGTCACCCAGGTAAGTATTTCAGGCTTCTTTCCCTTTGGCTACAGACTGTAGGTGATGAGGGCCTTGATGTCTACCCTACAGGGTTTTTGCGAAGACCAAAACACATGAAAATGTGCAAATATTTGAAAAAACAGAAATGATAGTATGAATATGAAGCCGTGATATGACTGTTGAGTAAGACTGATGGAGATTTTAAGTCCAAGGTAAAGAAGGATTACAACATACAAATTATTCAGAAGTGAGAGGGCCTTTCTCAAGAAGTAGTGAGTCCACTGTCTAGAGAAGTCTTCAGATGGAGACACAGATCTGAATGAATGAACTGCATGGGTTGGAGCAGATGGCCTTCTAGAGCCTCTCTAACACTGATGCTTCCTGAGAGTGAAGTTAAGGAATATGGGGTCAGGCACCTCTGAGAAGAGAGTGCTCAGGGCCAGCAGAGTAAATGCTTAATTCGGCATTTGCTAATCACTCTGTGCCTGTAACCACAAACATTTAAATGCATTTAAATGTTAAGTACATTAAAAACATTAAATGCATTTAAAACCAACAACCAGTTAACCCAGTGTCGTGTTTTGTTTTTTTGTTTTTTTTTTTCTCTACAGCTTTATTGTTAAATTTACCTTTGCAATAGAAATCTGGTTGAAATGGCCCCCTGGTTTTCCTGTAGGTCCGTTGATGCCTGAATATGCCAAGTAAAATAGAATTCCTAATACTTCCTTATACCTCTTTGCAGTGCCTCATAGGAGAGGAATCGGTATCACCCTCGGTGTCTAAGGCAAATCCTGAGTTGATTTACAACATTATTCCTTCAAGACTAAGATTTCCTCTGGCTATAATTTTGCATCTAGTTTTCTGTTTCTTTCTTTCTTTCTTTCTTTTTTTTTTTTTTTGGCCCCAACTATTGGGTAACATCAGTGACTTTTGCCTAGATCCACTCCTGATTGGCTGCTTTCCAGTGGCAGAGAGATGAATGGATCCTTTTGTGTAGGGAGTTTTGTAATTCAGTGAAGAGTTTAGAGCCTTGCCAAAGGCGGTATGTGGGTATTTTGCACGTATTATAGATAATGTGTGTATATCAATAATGTAATGAAGGTAACATTCATACCGCTGTGGGTGGTAGCTAAGCGAGAGGCAGCTAAATTTCATTTTCAGTATGTTAGAAGCTCTCCTTTCTAATTCAATCAGAAACAGTTGTTGGTCTGTTATTTAAAGAAAAAAGTCAAAGCAGAGGATTATAGAAACAGGAGTGAATGAGTGAGAGAGGGAAATAAGTATTTTAACTTAAAACATATATGTGTATAAATATGCGTTTATATACACAAAGACACACACACATGCGCACAAACACATACACAATTTACATGCTGAGTGTTTTATAAAAGGCCAAGGATTTTTCTTTGACTGTGGCTCTGCCTATTGCCAATCCATGTTGTATTTTTGGCATGAAACATATCCATTATGCACCATCTACAATTTCTAGTTTTTCATTTCTTTGAAGAACAAAGAAGTTTCAGGACAAATTATTGAGCAACCTGTGTGCAGGATCTTTCTAAGGTTGTTTTTTGTTTGTTTGTTTTGACATTTTATTTATTTATTTATTTATTTATTTATTTATTTATTTATTTATTTAGCAAGTGGAGGGAAGAGCAGAGGAAGAGGGAGAGAAAGGGAGAGGGAGAGACTCCCATGCAGACTCCACGCTGAGCATAGAGCCTGACATGGGGCTCGATCTCCGGATCCTGAGATCATGACCTGAGCTGAAATCAAGAGTTGTACGCTTAACCAACTGAGCCAGCCAGGCACCCCAGGATCCTTCTAGGTTTCTATCATATTATTCCTTTTGTTATTTCTTCTATAGCTGTTTCTCTAACATCTAAAATTAGGAAAAGATTTCGTTGTGGCAAAATATATGTAAGTGTAGCCCGTTAACCCTTTTTAAAGCATTGGATTCAGTGGTGTTAAGGACATTCACAATGTCATACAACCACTAGCACTCATTATTTCCAGAAATTTCCCATCACCCCAAACAGAAATTCTGCACCCATTAAATAGTAACTTGCCATTTTCCCTACCTCCCACCCCTGGTAACTTCTATTCTACTTTCTCCCTCTATGAATTTGCCTACTCTAGGTGCCTCATGGAAGTGAAATCCTGTAATATTTGTCCCTTTGTGTCTGGCTTATTTCACTTAGCATAATATCTTCAGGATTCATCCATGTTGTTATATGTGTCAGAATTTCATTCGTTTTTATGGCCAAATAATAGTCTGTTGTGGGTATATAGTACATTTTATTTATAGTGTTTATATATATACTGATGAACGCTTAAGGTGTTTTTACTTTTCAGCTATTGTAATGTTGCTATGAACATTGGGGCACAAATATCTCTTGAGTCCCTGCTTTCAGTTCCTTTGGTTATATACCTAGGAATGGAATCGCTGAATCAAATGGTAATTCTATGTATACCTTTTTGAGGAAGTACCAAACTGTTTTAAAAAAAATGTTTTTTTTTAAGCAGCTTGTCTGTATTGAAGACTTTCCAAAGCATTCAACTTGATTTTCACAGAAGCAACAGTTCTCTTTACTTTTGGGCCTGCATTTCATCATTTCTAGATTATTTGATTCCCCTGGATATCAAGTCCAACTATCATACACAGGTTTAGAAACATATACAATGGATACTTGCTAAGCATACAATTCAACTGGTAAGACCAGAAGTTCTCAGAACATACTAGAGAGTTGCTTTCCAGCAATGAACCCCAGCATAAGCCAATATATATTACAGAACAAATGGGGAATCATGGTTAATCTGGCTGTTAAATGAAACCCAGGTATGAGAGCTTCCAGTGTTCAACTAAACTATCTTTGTCATGATACAATGTATAGAGGAATTTAGTGGTGACTTTGGCTCTAGAAAAAATATAACAGCTGGATACTCAAAACTGTTCCCATCCAATACACTCGTTGGGAGACTGAAGAAAGATGATGGCAAAGGCTGAAATGGAGTGGGAAGTTGACTGATCTAATCATTTTTGTGTAAACTCTTGACTTCGGAAAAGTCCTAATCAATAATAGCAGTGGGTTGATTTTCTTCCCTTCCAGTTTAATTTTGTGTGGGTAATGAATGGAAGATAAACTGGGAATAGGGAGGTTGTGCCTATTCTTAAAAAGAAGATACCTTTCAAGTTAAGATTTCAGACTCTGAGATGTGATTAGAAGGCTTTCTAGCCAGTTCTGAAACACCACCACGAAGCTGTAGGAGGAGTACTTTAATATAGCATCATTCATCCTAGTTAGTGACCCAAGTGATTAAAGGTTTGGGAAATTGCCCCTCTAAATATGGGCTAACGGAACAGGGTTTATTTAGCTTAGAGAGAGAGAGCAGGCATGCTGAGGGGGACTTAATAATAGTCTCCAAGCGTATGAGGGATAGTCTATGAGTGATGGAAGGCAGCTGTTTCCTGTTTCCACTAAGGACTTGGTAAGAAAGGAGTTCAATTGCAACAAGTGAGTTTAAGAAGTCCTTGGCCATAAAGTCTGAGGCAGCAAACCCACAAGACCAAAGCCACCACACTGTTTCAGAATTGTTCAGCTAGAACTGGCTGTCATTCTTGGGTGGTTTCAATTGGCTTGTTCTTGAACTTGCGAAAAGACACAGAGGACCTATCAGTCATGTGAGAATGTGAAGTTGTCCACTGTCAGAACCTACTGGTGTTTTGGGACCAAAGAAGCACTTATTAGAAAATGAGATTTAAGAGAGAAACTTTCAGAATCTTTTTGCTCCCTTTCAATCTGCTTTTAAAGCAAGACCATCTAGATTTACCCATTTGCTCTGAAGAATGTCCATAGATTTGTTGGTATGTGTGTTTTCTGCCCATTTGGTCAATATGTCATTCAAAAAAAATTCTGTGTCTTCAGGGATTTGTATCAGAGATAGATGTCTTAGATAAGATGTGTTATGTATCAATTTATATATGTACAAAATATGTATTAATACAACAATGAAAGCAATGTTTTGTTCTAGATGTTGTGTCTAAGTGTTAAGGATATAAAGATGAATAAGACATACACTGTACTGGTTAGGAGTGAAGCCAATATAAAAGCATCATGAAATAATGTATCATTATAGGAGGTCCACCGAGGGGAGGAAATTTAAAATTAAAAAAATGAGTTCTGGATTTGCTACTAATTTTTAAGCAGTAAAGCAGATGGAAATGCCTGAAAACGTCTCACATATTGTATTATCATGGTTATCCTAGGTTAGGTTAATTATACCCATTTTTATGAATTGGATCCGTGGTATCTTATTTGCCCAACTGGAAGTGTTTTCAAGGAAAGGTTTGATTTACAGAGGATTGGACTGCTGTTAAGCTGTGTCTTAAAAGTTATAGGTTTATGGGATGCCTGGGTGGCTCAGTGGTTGAGCATCTGCCTTCAGCCCAGGGCATGATCCAGGAATCCTGGGATTGAGTCCCACATTGGGCTCTTTGCACGGAGCCTGCTTCTCCCTCTGCCTCTGTCTCTGCCTCTCTCTCTGTGTCTCTCATGAATAAATAAATAACATCTCAAAAAAATTTAAAAAATAAAGTTATAGGTTTATGTCAGCATTAACTATGTTTAATCGACTTGTTCTATTTCCATCTGGTACCAACATTTATTTTTATCTTATTAAAAAACCTTTGCTTCTGTCACTGAATGTTTTTTGTCATCTGGAAGAGGGTAAGGATGAATTATGATTCAAATCTGACTCCTGTAACTCTCTGGCCTTCAAAATCCAGCACTGAAGTGGGAAAATTAGAGGATTGCTTTGAATCCTCTCTCCATACGTGTTCACCATGAGGCACTGCGTGAGTTACTGAACCTCCCTGAGTCTCAGTTTCCTTAATCTACTTTATAGGAATGTTTTGAGGATTAAATTAAATGAAATAATGTGTGCCAAACCCAGAGCCCAGCATGCCCAGCCCTCGGGCCATGTTTACTTGCTTCCCTTAATTCACAAAGAACATCTCTTGCCTGTGGTGGAATCATGATTGCCTCTAGATTGTCTCCAGTTAGTGGAGTTTGTTAAACCTCGAGGGTAAGACTATAGAGTAGGTTTTGTCTAAAATTCGCTGAGAGCCCCCCAAAGGTCCACTGGAGGAATCTCTTTCTAAACTGACATAATCCAGAAAAAAGCCGACCATGATGCCAGATGTTTTAGGAAGCATTTGTTGCTAAATTACCTGAAACAAATCATGTACACACATGGAAGAAAAGTGCATTTTAAAATCAGCAGGAAAGCTGTGCATTTTTGTTTTGCGAGGTTTAAAGGAGAGCACATAAATCTTCAAGATATTCAGATAGTCATTTCATAGACACTGATTAAAGTGAGTGCCATGCTTGGGAATGGCATCAAATCGAAGACAAGATCACTGCCCCAGGGAAGCTTCCGAACTTGTTGGAGAGACCAACCCATATGTATGACATGAGAACGGAATAGTTAAGACTCGACATCAGGAAGAGCAGTACAAGCCCCTCAGTACGGAGGGAAGGCAAGATACGGGTTTGGTAGGGATTCGATAGAGTTCAGGAGACTTGAGATCTTGGCTTGACCGGTTCATAAAACAGTATCATTTAAAGACACTCAGAATTTTTAAAAACTACCTAAAGCATGCACTTCCTATAGAAACCCAAGAACATACTACAGTTGGTCTTTATATATTTGAAATAAATGAATCCTTCTAAAGTCTCAGTGTTCAGGCTGATTTGCTTTCAGACTCTCACTACACACTGTGCCAGACTGCTCCTGCCCAAATTCATTCTTCGTCTGTGGGATATGGAATATCTTCATAAATCATAACAAGTCACATTGAGAGTAAAAGTCCCAGCTAGAGACTTACCTCAAAAGCTGAGGCGTGCCACATGTATTAATGTTGGTGGATTTAGGAACCCGGGTTAGGACCTTTTTCTCTTTATTAGAAGGAGATTTATAACCCAGGGCCTTCAGAGGGTGAGAATGGGTCCTCTGAACTGGCCTACTCCTCCTGTCCCTCCCCAGCTCCCAGCTCTCCAGATTTGAAAAAGTGGAGAAGCAGAACAACAAAACCATTAACTTAATAGCATAGAATTTATGGCTGAAATCTTACAAAGCTTATGTCAGCAAAGTAAAATAATTACTGTCACTTTCTCTTAGACACTTGGCTTTATGGTTCCTGTCACCTTTATCATAACACACAGCTGACTTAGTAGCTCTATTTTTCATGGCAGATGGCCTGGTGTTATGCTTTTATGCACACAGCCATGCTGTTAGATGACAATAACATGGGTATACCAGAGTGGAGCTAGGTTTAGATAATGAATTGGAATACTGTTAATGGTTTTGGGTTAGTCATCCTGACCGGATGCCAAGTGAGCTTGTTCCCTTTCTCCTTCCTTCCCCAGATTCTCAAATCCAAAGATTTAACGTCTCCAACCCAGCGCTACATTGACAGCAAAGTTGTCAAGACGAGAGCAGAAGGCGAATGGCTTTCCTTTGACGTGACCGACGCCGTCCATGAATGGCTCCACCATAAAGGTTACAGCCGCCCTCTGTCCTCGTCCCTAGATGCTCAGTGACCCCGCGTTATTGTAAGTTGATTGCAGATTTAAGGGTATTGTCACACATCCAAATGACCTCCTTGACTTACTGTTTTCCAGACAGAAACCTGGGATTTAAAATAAGTTTACACTGTCCCTGCTGCACCTTTGTACCATCTAATAATTACATCATTCCCAATAAAAGTGAAGAGCTAGAAGCAAGATTTGCAGGTAACTGAAACTTGGTCTTACGAGGTGGGGGAGGGAAGGGCCTGTATTGATAATCTCATGGGGGATGAAGTCCATTTGCATGTGAGAATGGGATTGTTTGGTGAGGCCTGAGGAGTTTTCATTGTTTGGCTAAATATATGGTTGAGAAAGATATATGAAGGCAGAAAGAATTGGACCAAGCCTCTGTATGCTGCTACATGCCAAGTGATGACTTGGCAGTACTAGCTGACTGATTCATCAACTTTCCAAACTATTAGTCAGTTAAGCCTTTTATTCTTCATTTAAGCAAGTTTCCAGCTATGCTAATATAGAAGAAGATAGCATGCACTCAAGGAGATCCATTGATAATGTCCCAAGTGCAATGTCAAGAGGCCTACAACCATATTTCCCCTCACACCACAGCCTCTTTACCTCACCTTACATGTATCAGAACACTCCACCATTTCTAATTGGTGCCCAGTATTTCCAGTGGTCTCCTTATCAGACTTTTAGAATAGTCTATAAAGACATACAGAGGCTTTAGTTTTTCCCTATTCTTGCTTACCTGTTGGTGATGAGCCGAAGGTCAAGGAGAATGAAGAGATACCAAGGGTTGGAGTCACTTCCCTTATTAGATAACCGGTTTGGATGATGAGAGATAAGAGGGAAGTCTGCTGTGTGCTCGTGCCTCCTTGACCCCACACCACCACGTCAGGAGCTTATTTCCCCTGCCTCAGCTACCACCACCCGGGACCTCCATCCACTTGCAGAAGGCTACAGTGGCCCTTGCTCATGGAAAAATTCTCCCGGAGGTCTAGAGATTTATTTCAGTCTCTAACCTAGCCACGATTCTCTAGAGTGTGGAGATTAAATGCTTAAACTGGCAGTCTCTGGAGCATGCTTTGGAGAGCTCGAGTTTCTAAATCTCAGATGGAATCAGGAAAGTGTTGAGGATGCCATAAAATAAATGAAAAAGCCCTTTCTTCACAGCTTCCCCAAATAGCATTAGGTAAGGATGACTTCTCTTTCACTTGAACCTAATTCACTGCAATTTAGTGTAGGTCTCGGGCTGTGTTCATTAGGAAAGTCTTTGAGTGTAGTAGTCTGAGGAGGAGAGTGAACCGGGGGGGCGGGGGTGGGGGGGACAAGGCATGTTCTTCCGCTGTGCCTTCAGTCGTTGGGGGGATGAACACAGCCTCAACTGAGCGTTGACGAAAATAAACTACCCAGTTTGCCCTTGGACTCTGGTCAAAGGCTTCTCCTGTAGTGACCTTCATTAGCAACAAGGCCTGCCTTGGACACCAAACGGCCTCCTGACAAGAGCCTCAGTGAGAAGTGTTCATTGTCACCTGCAATTGTCTCATTGTGGCAGATCTATTTCTGTGGGGAATGACTGTAGCCAGCTGATGATGCTGTTGTGAGGTCATCGCGGCTATTTGTGACAATATGCAAAGGAAAAAGGAATGGCTGGTTATATTTGATGAAGGTAAAGCTAAATGTTTGTTACCCAAATGCATTTTTTCAAGGTATTGATGGCACCTCCACATATACCAGTGGTGATCAGAAAACTATAAAGTCCACTAGGAAAAAAAACAGTGGGAAGACCCCACATCTCCTGCTAATGTTGTTGCCCTCCTACAGACTTGAGTCACAACAGTCCAACCGGCGGAAGAAGCGTGCTTTGGATGCAGCCTATTGTTTTAGGTAAAGGAAATAAAAATAAAACAAAGTAATTACGTCTGTTAACTCTTACACTGCCTTTGTCTTTTCTTACAAATTCACCTAAACTCCACTCATTGCTTAAGACCCGGTATAGTACAGGATAGCCACCATACCTCCTCATGTCATTCTTCCCGGAGGCTTTAAACAGTTTTTCTATGTTGTATTCTGCAACCTTTTGCAATGAACCAAGTCTGAAGTCAGAAAATTAGTCCGCTGAATTTTTTTCCCAAATCCCCCTGAAGCACTTTGGGGCTGAAGAAGAAAATGAGCTTCTTGCTCCCCAGAGCAAATATAAGCTTACTTGAGGGGTAAGATGGTGGATCCTTAATTGGAAAGACTCAATGTCCACATGAAGCCCTCACCCCCCATGGTAGGCCCATGGCCATACCTTTTTTCATGGAGATGAGAGAAATAGAAGAAGAATACTATTTATTGTGTCGTTATCTACAGAGTATGAGAGAAGCGAAGGCAACACAAATTTATTTACCACTCCTATAAGAGCTCATGGTGGGGAGAGTGTGAATGTTCTCCTGTGGTTTCTTATCAGGGCTCGTAAGAGGAAGGTTATTTCTTTATTTTGAGAGCTATGGGGCAGTGAGGGGTTCTCACTGATAAAGCACTCAAAGAATTCATGAGTAAAATGGCTTTTTTTGCTTGCCAGGGTTAATGTTGCACTAAGCAAGCCTCCATGTTTCTTGATCTCTGGCTCATTCTTGGGTCAAGGGACAGGAGATGAAATAAAGGATTCATTCTCAAAGGAAAATGCCTTAGATGGTTCTTTGAAAATAGCTCTTGTACTTCACCCATTTTATATTTGGAAGGGCAGTCGAGGCTGATTGGCAAAACTGCCCAGTGTTGGCTGAAAACGAAGATGGGTCTCTTCAGACGCCTCTCTGCTTGTATCTAGTCATTCAAGGGAAAGATTTGACTTTCAAGGTCACAACCAAGAGACTCGGGGCATAGAATTCATAAGGGAAGGTAGTCCAGCAGGTCACCATGACACTCCATCATGAAAGTCATTTGAGATGACTGTAAAGCCATTTGGTCCTGGCCCATGATATTTGCTTGTTGGATGCTGTTTGAATGAGTGAATGAGTCATTTTTTCTGGCTTGGAATGAAGGGTAGGGGGAAATCAGCTATAAAATCTCCCCTGCTCTTTCTTCTAACAGAAATGTGCAGGATAATTGCTGTCTACGTCCACTTTACATTGATTTCAAGAGGGATCTTGGGTGGAAATGGATACATGAACCTAAAGGGTACAATGCCAACTTCTGTGCTGGAGCATGCCCATATTTGTGGAGTTCAGACACTCAGCACAGTAGGGTAAGTATTTTGCTCCATCTTTTCTATTTGGGGTTGCTAATGTGTACCACCTGCTGGTAATATGTCCAGTGAATTCCAGTCAGCTGGGTGCCCGTTCATCATCACACATGAATGGGTATTGGAGAAATCCTTGTTTTGGATGAGGAGGAATGTAGGGTGTAGGTGAAATCACGAGTAACGCTGATCAGTTTGAAGAGTAGGTTTTGCCTTCCCAATTAAGTTGTAAGCAACCAGAGGACAGTGTTGTTTAATTTTTTCCCTTATTTTATATTCACAATAGCTGTAAGCAGTTGGTAGCTATGAAAAAAATCTTTTGGAATCAATCACTTGGTGTTGTGTACAGCTGGGGTGTGAAGGGACCCAGGTCCCCATCTAAAAAAAGGATCTGTCATCATCTACATCAAGGACTGTCATAGCGGAGAGACTTTGAGGACCTCAGCTGATGCTTTGACATAGTGACCCACTAGTGTGTGGCAATTAAAAAGTCATTTAACTCCTCTAAACCTCAAAGCATCAATTTATAAGTAAAAAGGAATGTTTATGTTAGAAAGAATCTTGAAAACAACAATGAAAAAAGAGTAGATATAAAGAGCAAAAGGATGATAAAAGTGAAAATGACTTGAAAATCAGTACCCCCAATTCTTTTTGAATATACCCAAAGTACGCAGGAATCTATATATTTTGTCAGGTTACTTCAGTGAGGATAGAAAGCTAATTCAGAGGGTAAATCCTAGATGGGATGCCAGGGGTTAGTAGCCCAGCTCTGCAGAGACTTTTTCTATGTAATAATAGAAATTTTCCTAATGCTTTTTCCTGGTACCTCATAACGTAGGATTTTAGAGATGGAAAGGATTTCATAAATTATCTCGTCCAAACATTTCACTTTCCTTAAAGAAATTGGGGTCTAGATCGTGTAGATTACTCGCCCAGGATCAAACAGTTGGTGACAAACCAGAACTTGGAATGCAGGCTTCCTTGTTTTATAACCAGGCCTCCGTTTGCTCTGTCTTACTGAGTTTAATTCCTGAAATGTGGCTACACATTGGGGTTATGCCTCTGTAAATCTCCTTATTAAAGAGGCATTAGAAAAATTGCCTTCACTGCAGGGTAGGAAAATGAATCTGCTGCCAAAAGGATCACATAATGCATTCGGCTCAATTCAAGAGTTTAGGGGTGATCAATTATTTTAGACAATCTGCATTATAAAATTCCTCTTTAATTCATATGAAAAATCATGTGTTAGTAGAACATGAAATCTGTTTATTTATAAATGCCTACATATGCTAGACTTTAAATTGACAAATAGGACTCTCCTCCCTTTAGCTGTTTTCCCAACTCCCCTGTAGATTTTGGCACTCCGGGCTGACCATGTGCTTGGCCATGTGAGGAAAGCTTGCTCATGCCTGTCCCTTTGTCTGAGCTCTCTGGCCAGGCTGTTTCAACCGGGCTGTGGCAACAGTAGCTATAATGTGGGCAAGGCCCAAGTGCCAAGTAGAAATATAATTCCCCTCCCTGATACACAGAGGGAGTGTGTGAAGGCTGAGACCATGCTTGTTTTTCAAGGAGAGAGGAAGAAGAACTGTCATGGTCACAAATATGTGGTTTGGACAGTTACCCAAGAAGCCAGAGGTAGCTTAATAGAGTAGTCAGTGTTGCGGCACTGAACAGATCTTCTGTCTTAGGCTGAAAAAACTGCAGGGAATCTCGAGGAAAAAGGTCACTTGCTGTTTGACTAATGCATTAATGGCATCCTTGGAACTGTCTCTTTATCATCACCAGGGAACCTACATACTCCCATTAGTACAAGTCCCATACGTCTTTGCTATAAGACGGAGTTAACTGTATAGGACTAACTATAGAACTTTCTCTTCATTCCACTGTGGGACTGGCTATCTGCCCTCCAGCTTAGACACTACCATGTACCATGTAAAATCTAATGGAGGGTTGATTATTATTACTATTATGGTTTTAAGCAAAATGTAAGAAAGTGAGTAATTAAAAATAGAGCTCACTTTTAGTGTCATTCTTAATTAGCTTTTAGCTGCTTACTTCTTGATTGTATTTAGGAAACCATAATACATGAAAAGACTTGTATCTTTTTTTCTTTTAAAGATGATTTCTTTATTTACATATTTATTCATGAGAGACACACACACAGAGAGGCAGAGACATAGACAGAGGAAGAAGCAGGCTTCTGGCAGGGAGTCCTATAGGGGACTCGATCCCCAGACCCCGGGAGCACACCTTGAGCCAAAGGTAGATGCTCAACCACTGAGTCACCCAGGTGTCCCTCTTTTTTTCTTTTCTTCTTTCTTCTTTTTAATTTTTTTTAAGAAATTTTATTTATTTGTTCATGAGAGATACAGGGAGAAGCAGAAACACAGGCAGAGGGAGAAGAAGCAGGCTCCTCACAGGGAGCCTGAGGGAGTCCTATAGGGGACTCGATCCCCAGACCCTGGGATCACTCCCTGAGCCGAAGGCAGATGCTCAACTGCTGAGCCACCCAGGCGTACCTCTTTTTTTCTTTTCTTTTTTAAAAAAGATTTTATTCATTTATTCATGAGAGACACAGAGAGAGAGAGAGAGAGAGAGAAAGAGGCAGAGACACAGGCAGAGGGAGAAGCAGGCTCCATGCAGGGAGCCCGACGTGGGACTCGATCCCAGGACTCCAGGATCACGCCCTGGGCAGAAGGCAGGCACTAAACTGCTGAGCCACCCAGGGATCCCTCTTTTTTCTTTTAAATAAAAATGTAGATGATATTAAATTGGCCCTCGAAGACAGCACAGAGAAGTGTCACATGCAGACAGGTGTCTTTTTCTATACAGAAGGGTAGATTAAAGCTCTGATGGGAGTTTTAATGAGGCATCTGATTCTCCTCCTTCTCTATGTATTTGCTTCTTTACCCGAGCACAGGAGTCTCATTTTGTCTTAATAGGGCTCTGAGGTCAAAATAAAGTCCACAGAGCCTCTGAGCTCAAGGGAACTCTAATCTAGGTCGGAATTGGAAATATACACTCGGTTACAAGGAAGTGTAGACACAAAAGCAAATAGTAAGAGGACCAGGTTTTTCGAGGGCCTGGCAAGTATGTGTAGCAGAGCAGTGATCAAAGTAAAGGATTATTGGGAAAACTGTAAAATTTGTTGAATGAGTGATTTTGTGCAATCCGAGCTTTTACAAAATCATTTGTTTATGATGCATGAGAACAGGATTCTGTAGGAAAATGATGAATTCAGTGATTACTAGGAACACATACCAAGTTGACCATAATTGGGGGTTTAGAGAAGGAAACTGTAAACCAAAAGTAGTTTAAATTGTCTACTGAGCCCTGTGACTGATAAGATAAAACTGTGGCAATATGTAATGGTTCTTTTTAAAATAATTGTCCCCTCTTTTCCTTTTCCTTTTTTTTTTTTTTTTTTTTTTTTTGTCTTTTCCTATCTTCTCTTTCTCCTCCTGTGTCCTTTCAGGTTCTCAGCTTATATAATACCATAAATCCAGAAGCATCTGCCTCCCCTTGCTGCGTGTCCCAGGATTTAGAACCGCTAACCATTCTCTACTACATCGGCAAAACACCCAAGATTGAACAGCTCTCGAATATGATCGTAAAGTCTTGCAAATGCAGCTAAGATTCTTGGAAAAGCAGCAAGACGATAATCACGTGGTGATGATGATGAGGAGGAGGAGGAGGAGGACGACAGCGACAAGAACAATGACAATGTTTGTAACAAGAAAACATAAGAGAGCCTTGCTTCAACAGTGTTAAAAAATTTTTTTTTGAAAAAAGCGGTACTAGTTCAAACACTTTGGAAGTTTGTGTTCTGTTTGTTAAAACTGGCACCTGAAACAAAACGAAACAAAACAAATTGAAGGCTTTATTCTACATTTCACCTACTCTGTAAGTGAGAGAGACAAGAAGCAAAACCTTTTTTTTTTTTTTTAAGAAAAAAATAAACACTGGAAGAATTTGTTAGTGTTAATTATGTGAAAGGAAAAAAAAAAAACCAACAAACAGGAAAATCCCATTAAGTGGAGTTGCTGTACATACAGTTCCTATCCCATGCCTCACTTGATTTTTCTGTATTGCTATGCAATAGGCACCCTTCCCATTCTTACCTTTAGAGTTAACAGTGAGTTATTTATTGTGTGTTACTATATAATGAACATTTCATTGCCCTTGGAAAATAAAACAGGTGTATAAAGTGGAGACCAAATACTTTGCCAGGAACTCATGGATGGCTTAAGGAACTTGAACTCAAACGAGCCAGAAAAAAAGAGGTCATGTTAACGGGATGAAAACCCAGGCGAGTTATTACATGACCAAGCAAGTCTGCATTCAGAGAAAGACCCTGAAAACACATGCTATGTACCAACTGCCTAAGGAAGCTTCTTGTAAGGTTCAAAACCGAAAAGCCTGTTAATAAAGGAAACTTTCAGTCAGAAGAAGTCTGTAAGATTTTTTTTTTCTTTTTCATTGTAAATGGTTCTTTGTCAGTTTAGTAAACCAGTGAAATGTTGAAATGTTTTGATACGTACTGGTCAGACTTCGGACCTTAAAGTATTGCTGTACAGCTATGCTCTAGATTTTCCTACGTTTCGGTATATGTAACCATGCCTATATTATGATAGATGGGTATAGAAGCCAGTATAATTGGAAACACATCTGCAGATCTCTTTTGCAAACTATTAAATCAGAACGTTAACGACTTTACATGTGATGTGTAAATTTTTACCATATTTTTAATGTTCTCTAATAACGTCAACTATGATTTAGATTGGACTTAAATTGGGGCTCTTTATAATGATCACTCAGAACTGTGTGTTTCCTTTAGCTGGCCAGTACTTTTGAGTAAAGCCCCCATAGTTTGACTTGCACTACAAATACGTGTTTTATAGTATTTGCTACACTTGTGCTTTGTGCATCGTCCAATATTCTGACATAAGCTACCTGAGTCCTTTCAGTTTTCTTTTATAAAACGGATAGAGTCGATTTCGATAGTCTTCCTTTATCTTCCAAGCATCAATACTAATCAGTTCAGATGTCAACAGTCTTCTATTTTTAGGAAAATTGGGGACTATTATAGATGTATAGACAAGCGAGTTAAAATATTTTAGTTTTAGCAAAGGCCTAAGGATCTGACTGAAACTCAGAATCTTCGTGGCTGAGTGAAGACAAGCTTTCTCCAACTTGGTTTAATCGGTATGTTCACAGAATTCTTTTCTTACTAGAGATCAGTTCATAGGAAGCATCTTTTCTTTTAATCAGGTTTTTGATGTTCAGGAGGACATGGAAAGATTTACATTTTGGTTGATTTTTTTTTTAAGGGAAAAAAAAAAAAAAAGCCCCGGTCAGCATAAGTCACTCAGTTGATTTCACTAAAGTTAAGGTTTTCATAGATGTTCTTTGACGGTTGTAGAGGTACAAGCCAAGTACTCCCATGATCAAAAAATTCTTTTTTTTTTTTTCCCTCTGAATGAGAGGTATCTAGATCTGAGGCTAGAATTTACCTTGCTTTAATAAATGGATGATTTGCCGTATCATTGCAGAGAAAGGAACCACTGGTCAGGGTTGGTGGGAGATGTCCGTTTGCTGGTTGTCTCTTCCTCAGCTTTGAGATAAAAATTACTAGGTAAAACAATGGAATATTTGCAGTGTCACCTGAAGGGCTACACAGTGAGGTGTGAATCCAAGTGAAATGGTTTGATCTAGCAGTGCTTCTTGTTTGACATTTCCTGACCATTAATTCAATGACAGATTGGGTTCGCAGGTTTGAAAACTGGAAAAGCAAGAGAGCGGGGGATGCCATGGGAGTAAACAACCCTTGTGTTGGGTGTAACCCAATCCCAGAAATGAGTGTGTTGGTATTTTACCTTCCGTTTTCTATTAATTCTATGTAAATCACTTTTATTTCTGCAGGTATTTTCCTCTCAGATAGAATGACGTTTTTGTTTTGTATTATTTTGTCTTTCCTCATGAATGCACTGATGATGTTTTAAATGCTCTATTTTAAGATCTCTTGAATCTTTTTTTTTTTTTCAGTTTGGGGGGTTCTATAGGGTCTTTATTTCCCATAAGTAAATATTGCCGTGGGTGGGGAGGGAGGTGGGTGGGAATGGGGGGAATGGGAAGGTGTTAGTGTACGGGCGGGGGGGTGGGACGGCGGTGTTTCTATGTTAAGCAGCAGTACAATTTTATGGTTGGCATGGTTTAAAAAAAAATGGAATATAAGAATAGCTGTTTTGTATTTTGATGACTGATTACGCTGTATTTTAAACATGATGTATGTCTGTTTTGTGGTGCTCTAGTGGTAAATAAATTATTTCAATTGTACGTTGATGTGTTTTTCCTCTCACGGGATTTCTCACTGAGACTAGAGAACACCTCTCCTGCCATGAGAATCATCTCAAGCTGGAAAAGTCCTACGTCTTTAAGGTTGTGCTCTTATTCTCAAGGATATTCCCTGCAGAAATGTCATGTCTTAGAGCTCACGAGCCAGGACGTATCTACCAAGGACTAAAGAAAGCCCTGTGCAGTCTTTTTATTCTCTTGTTTATTGCCATTTGGTAATTGTTTGAGATTTAGTTTCCATCCAGCTTGACTGTCTACCAGAAAAAATGCAGAGGGATGTTTGAACCATGCCTTGGCTTTCTGGTTCTATGTCCTGCCAACCCCAGGGCCAAAAGAACTGGTCTAGACAGTATCCCCTGAAGCCCCATAACTTGGATAGTTGCTGAGCCAGCCAGATATAACAAGAGCCACGTGCTCTTTGGGATTGGTGTTGGGAGCAGCTACTTCTCTCTGCTTCCCCAGACCACTGCACCAAAAAACCCCTATTCCTGCAAAGTACTTTGGCCGTTTCCTTCAAGACCAGACTTCGCAAGTGAGTTGCCAGTCCCTTAATAAATGGAACTAATAAAAAAGTAGTTGTGGCTCGATCCGGTTGGCTTGCTTTATCTGATGAAAAAACCAGTTTGTGCCCATTGTCTAAACCTCACATAGAAACGAACCATCAACGCAAGTGTTTAGGTGGAATCGAAAATGGTCCCGTATCTACCATCATCTGTGATTCATCTTCCATGCTCAACTCCTAGAGAAAGGAAGTGTTGGCCTCCAACACATTACTTCCTGCTCCTCTGCAGAGTGGCCAGTACCAGGCCGATCACCCCGGCCCGCATCACCTTCATGTGATGAGTAAGAAAAGAAGGGTGTCGGGGTAATGAAGAGTCACCTAATACCAACTTTGGCAAGTTTGTCAGCCACTCCGAGCCTTATTTCATTATTTTTGAAATGAGGCTGAGACTACCTGTTTTACAGGGGTTTGCACGTTTGCTGTTGTGTCCTTGTGGTTCAAGTGAATCTGCATATGAAACGTATTTCCCTCGGTGTTTGGTTTATAGCTGATGATCAGTAAATGATAGTCTGAACATATTTTTCAACTTGTTCTGTTTTTGGTTTCTTGGCAATTCTGTTGCAATGAGCTGTTTATATTCAGACTGTAACCTGGGCCCATACTTCCCCATCTTGAGAGTGAATATGTAAACCCTCCAGACGCTAATCTCATAAATGGATCAAGCCATCAGTTATTTCTGAGAATAATCTGTAATTCCGTTCGTTAAACTTTTGGTTACATGCCTGACCAGGGATTGTTTAAGATAGTGGGGGAAATGTTCATGTAAATCTTTGCTCATGTCTACCAACTAAAATCCAAGTGAAAGAGACAAAGTGGCTAGCTGAATGACCCACTTCCTAAGGTGATGATAATAGAACTGTGGTTTGCTGAGCACTTACCAGGTACTGTTCTCTGTTAACCTATTTAACCTCATGTATTACCTTATGATGTAGGGTTTTCATATATAACCCCATTTTACAGGGAAGTGAGCAGATGCAGAATGGTAAATCATGTGTCCAAGATCCCTCAATTTGTAAGGGAAAGGTCTAGAATTTCATTGTCCAGTACACTAGCTGCTAGGCATATGTGGCTTTCAAGCAGTTGAAATATGTCTGACCTGAACTGAGATAAAATTCAAAGTGTAAAATACACATCAGATTTCAAAGATAGTACCCCAAAAAGAATGTAAAATGTCGCATTAATTTTGATCTTGATTACATGTCTAAATAATACTATTTTGGATATATGGGATTAAATAAAGTATATTATTAAAATTAATTTCACTTGTTTCTTTTTACTTTTTTTAATGCAATCACCATAACATTTAAAATTATATATGTGGCTCACACTTGTTACCTTATGTTCTGTTTTTCTAGCATTTCTTTTTGGTTCTTTCTTAGGATTTCCATCTCTCTACTTAATGCTGTCCGTCTATCTGTTCTTGCATGCTGTCTACTTTATCCTTTAGAGCCCTTAGCGTGTAAATCAAAGTCGTTTTAAATTCCCAATCGGGTAATTTCAACATCCCTGCTGGGCCTGATTCTGATGCATGTGTGTCTCTTCAGATTGTGTTTTTGCCTTTTAGTATGCCTTGTAATTTTTTTCTTGATTGCCACTCATACTGGGTAAAAGAAACTGCTATAACTAGGCCTTCTTAGCTTAGTGTGGAGGTGGGAGAGGAAACATTCTATAATCTCTTGGTGAGGTCTCCAACTTAGTGTGCCTCTGCCTCTGGAGGATGAACTTCACAAGAGTTTCTCAGTTTTTTTTCTCCACCACCATTCACCGTTAGGGGGTACAACATGGCTAGAGTGGGCTGGAGTTGGTATTTCCCTTCCCTGGGTCAGTTAGATTCTGATATTCCAACTCCTTAGCCTTTGGTTAGTTAGTTTCCCCTGAGGTGGGGAGGTGGCGGGAGGAGGGGCTACCATGCTAAAAACAGAGTGCTTGGGTATATTTCAAAACGGCTCCTTGCTCCCCCTGGATGTACTGCAAAATTGTTCTCCAGTATTTACCGTAGGAATGTGGTAGAGCTCCCGGACAGGTAAACCTTAATCATATGGTGGGCGCCCCTGTGACTGGGTCCCTCCAGAGTTCTTAACTCTCAGAGTTGTTTGCACTGGGCCTTCTGCAATTCTCCAATCAGAGTTCAGGTGTACCTACCCCAGCGATGGTTCCTTCTTGTGAGCCTCTAGTCTTGTAAGCAGCGATGGCCTGTATCTTTGACCTGTCTCTTTCTCTAGTTCTGGAGGCTGCAGTTTTCTCCTCTCTGATGGATCCAAGAAAACTTACTGATTTTTCAGTCTGTTGAGCTTCATATGAGTTGTCAGGATGAAGTGGCCACTTCCAAGTTTTTACATGCAGAACCAGATACTGGAAGTTCTATTGATTAGATAGTGATAGCGTAGGATTTGGAAGCAACTCTCTTTAGAAACTAAGGCTAAACTATTGCCATAAGCTATTTGACCAGCTTTTGTGTTTGTAATTAACGTACGGTTGAACAATATTAGGCCAAACCCTCTGAAACTGGTTTTGTAGGTATGATTTGATGCAGTTGGCAATTCATTAGGGTTCAACTTAACAGTTGACAGTGATCGACTAATATGGTCATGAAAATGCAAATATTATACACGCCCCACTGACAAAACCCTTGATAAAATCATTGGTTACATCTCAGCAAAGCCACGAAGTGGACAGTACAACCCACCTCTAGGACCATTGGACTATTGTATTAAATGTTTTCAGTCCATAGAAATCTTCATCGATACACCTGTGACAACATTTTCTAGTCTGCTGAAGGGGGAAAACAAATCAAAATATTTGTTGTGCTCATTTGAGTTACTGGTCTTGAGAAGAAATTGCTTTTCTTTCACTAAGTAAGTGGTGCTGAACTTCCTATGTTTCGAGGCCTTAGATGGGTGCGTCCAAGCTTTGGGTCCCGAAAACTCACAGAAGGGAGGAGTTGCGTTTTTGTTATATACGGAATCAAAATTACAAATACAAAATTAAATTCAGAGCCTTAGAAAGGGCTCATAAAAATGGGGAAAGCCAGGACATCGTAAATTTTAAGAGCTTCACTGCAAACCTGCCTCTGGGCTTTAAGCTAACACATGCTTTTGTTTCTATCAAAGACTGTTACCTTGTAATTCTAGCTACAACTGGATTTCATCTCTTTATTGCTAATCTACTAAAAATCGGTTTTAAATCGGTTTAAATCAGTTGCTCTGTTCTCTGTCCTCCCCTTGTCTCTGCAACTGCATTTTGCAAGCTGAACAAAGGAAAATAAGACCCATAGTTTCACTAATATTCCAGGTCAAAGACAATAAAGAAAATGTTATTTTTATGCCTCTTTTGAAACATCAAACTAGACCGTATAAGTTTGGAGAAATTGTTAAGACACCTATCTGATCATTGTATCAGTAGACATGAGCAACTTCTTGAAGTTATTACCTGAAATTATTTAAAAAATGCTTTTCAATAGCCTTCTTTAAATGAAAGGATTGCTTTAGGTTCCTTCCTGATGGTGTCTTTACTTCCCTGAAATACTTTGAGTTGGTGTCTTTCTTTCAGCAAGTAATGGCTGTTTGGAGAAGAGATGAGTGTGTTCCTGTAATTGGGCTGAGACCTAGTGAAAGGAACAGAATGTACTGAGGGAGACTCTGTACTGTGTGATCAAAACTAGAGAAATCAGTCAGCCCGAGAGAACAGACATAATTAAAGAGCAAAGCAAGACATTAGTGGTAAATGAAAAGGCCCAATATAATTTCTCAGGCTTTTCCCCCAAAGTAGGATTTTCTGTCCTACAGATGCCAACCCAACTGAAAGAACACAGATGTGTTACTCAGGTGACATCATAAAGGTCTGGCCAGCCCCAGAGATGGAAATCCTTTCTTCAGGCCCAAATCTTCATTCTGAATCATATAGAAAATTTTCAATCTCAGGATGTTAGGAGCAAACAAGCTAAGAAGTTATGTAATCCAATACCGCTCTAAAGGCGATGTGAAGTCATGCAGTTTGGCTTGTCCTCAAATATGGGTGTAACACTAATTTCTCCATTTGAAACAAAATTAAATTAAACAGTACAGAAAACTGAGAACTTTAAGTCAAGCGGTGGTTGTTCATTTTGTGAACTATCAAATTTCACACCACCATGGGTGTACATCTTCCCATTGCTCACATCCGGGTGTTCTGAGAAACCACTAGCTATGTTCAGATTCCTACAGAGGTGGATATGTGGAAGCTCCCATGGTAGGCACAGTGGAGCCCCAGGGAGGTCTGGCAACCCCCCTGAATACTGCTTACTTTTTACAGCTTCTGATCATCAAAAATGAGGAATTATTCCCATAGGTTTTTCCCTAAGTATGTGTGTGTGTGTATATATATATTTCAATATTGTCAGTGGTGTAACCTAGAAGTGCTAGGATCGATTTTGATTTATTTACTCTCGATCAGGGATCTGGAGAGTGGTATCAGTGAACACCTCCGGGCATGATTGGAAGAGGAAGGAAGGAGGGGACATGGTAAAGGGGAAGGAGGGGAAATGAGGGACGCTGAGCACCAGCTTCATGTGCAGCTCACATTCAGTCCAAGAGCTTGATGTCTGTGGGTAATACCAAAGCAACCAAACAAACGTCGTGAGAAATACAGAACAAATTGGTCAAGTGGGCTTCACTTCAAGCAAAAGATTCAAAGGAGGAATCCCATCGTGTTCTTGTCTTTCACTAGGAGTCTTTAAAAGCCAACCTGCTGCTTGCATAAATGATGTGACTGGAAGAAGTGGCTCTTTGTTCTCTGTCTCTGTCTGGCTACACTGGGTTTTGGGAAGGGTCACATCTGCCCCCTACCCCCTGGGGTCTCCCTCAGAACAGTGAGACATCTCAATCCTGTGTTTTCTATTTTTGGACCAGTCTTTATTTATCTTGCGTTCCAGCACCTAGTACACAATTTAGCTCCTGGAAATTTAATGAATGGTTGTTAAATTGGGGAAAGGCCTGAGACAGAGCTATAGCCCCAACTCTGCTGCTGAGGCACTGTCTGGTACCCCCAAGAAATCAGTGTTCTCTGTATGTCCTTCTTTAATAAAAACAAAAGCATTGGATTGAGTGATCCAATAAAGTACTCGGTAATCTTTTTCTCTGACTTGTAGGTTGCCCTCATGTGTTTTTCTATGACTGGTGCTGGCGAACCGGAAGCACCATTCATTTGACAAATAATTACTGAGCTTATCCTATACATCAGATCTTGTTTTAGGTTTCAGGTACACAAAAGTGAACGGAACAGGCCAAATCAGTCAACTCTGCCCTCAACAAATTCTGTTTGGGCAGGGATTTCACTCCAGTGAAAACCTGCAAGAGGATTCTAGAATGTGCTCTCACACTGCAGCTTCCCTGTTGCCAGCACTGAGACTTGGTTTCCATCTCTGACGGAGGCAGAATCAGCAGCCACTTCTTTGGCTTGATTTGATAGGTGTAAGCGAAGGAAGAGCCCCTACTTCCCCAAATGCTTTATCCATCGGAGCCTGTCAGTGGACAAAGCCTTTCATCTGCCAATCAGAGATGAAGCTGGAATATAAACCCCTGTGTGAGATAACCCAACTCTGCGAATTCACACAAGAGAACTGATAAGCAGCTTTTCATAATGAAGGAAGACTGGAACACTGTTATCGCTGCAAATGGAGGACCAGCAAATAGGGCTTCTGATGTTCATTTCCACCACCTATAATCCTTGAAAACCAATACTAACTAGTTCTGCAGTTAGTTTTGTTGCCCAGCATGCCATCGTCTACAGATCATCACTATGACTTACAAGTGTGTGCTTTAATTTTTATCCCTTGAGTAACTTGTCCATCTAATCCCAGTTCCAGGGGTTGCAAACCAGGAGCACTTTGGACCCCTTGTCCCTGGGACAGTTGACAAGATCTGGAGAAGCTTTGGGTTGTTACAATTCAGGAAGCTCTACTTGGCATCTGGTGAGTAAAGGCCAAGGATGCAGCTAAATATCCTACGATGTACAGGATGGCCTCCCTCAGGAAAGAATTATATGGCCGAAGAAAGTGAATATTGTTGTAACTGAGAAACTGTGACCTCGACAAAAACTTCAACATTTTTTAGTTATCAAGTGGTTCATGAGGCAGTGAAGAATTATATAATAGTATGAATAACAACGATGAGTTTCTAGAATGACCTTCTAGTTGCGCAGTAGGAAAAGTGAGTATATTTCCAAAATTTCTTTCAACTAGAGGGTCTCGTAGAGCAAATTATGCATTAATTTGTGTCTATTATAAAAGCTCTAACGACAACTGCATTTGGAATATGGTGTCATTCCCCATGAGCTCGGAAGTCTTCGGGCTCTGGGAAAGTAGGCTTTAATGGTTCCTTTTCCAGGTTCATATTTATAGCATTTTCCTCAAATTCTTTAAAAATTTGTTTGGGGATTAATGAAGGAAACGGACTTGTGTTATCATCTTTATTAATAGGAACAATTTATTGGAGAGTATATACAGTTGCCCTCCTCTACGGCCAAATTGCTCAAATCCTCAAGAAAGGCCACTTCTGGATCCGTCAATATATGCTGTTATAAGAAGACAAACAGATCTGTCTGTATCTTATCTGGTTCCTTCTAAAACATTCTTCAGGGGCACCTGGGTGGCTCAGTGGTTGAGCATCTGCCTTTGGCCCAGGGCGTAATCCCAGGGTCCTGGGATCGAGTGCCGCATCTGGTTCCCCACAGGGAGCCCGTTTCTCCCTCTGCCTGTGTCTCCACCTCTCTCTGTGTCTCTCATGAATAAATATATAAAATTTCCAAAAAAAAAAAAAATTAAGACATTCTTCACAGTTCAGCAAGATCTTTCTCAAGTAGTGATCAAATATGTCAGCCCCTGCTTCGCTCCCTTCCGAGCATTGCCAATGCATATAGGGCAAATATGAAATCCTTAACACAGTAGATGTTCATTTTAAGCCTAGGTATGAAGGAAGGACATGAAGAAAGAAATTTATGTTTCTATGAGAGAATCCACTTAACTTAGAAGCCTCCCATTTTGTTCCGGTAGCAGAACAATGAAGCCTGCCAAGTGAAGATAACTGTTTTGCTTCAGTTTAAAAGCTATTTCTTTTGGGTAATTACTCAGTATTGGATTTTCTCTGCCCACTCCTCCTTTCCCTCTGCTCCCTAAGGAGCATGCAGGCCCTGGTGGAGGCTTATGGGGCCTATAGGAGGTACATATTTGGTCTGTGATACTCTTTTCACTGACCCCTGGAGTGTGTCATAACCTGTCAGATCTTGGACATGGCCTTCTAGATCAGAGAAGGTCAAAACAGGAAAATAAAAACCACTGGTGTTTGAGATAGAAATTTGGTGTGCAGAACTGGTTACCCAAGTGGTATAATAGATGAGATACCACAGAGGGGACTTTAAGGCAACCCGAAGGTGAGCAACAGCAGGAAGCTGGTACCTACCACCCCTAAGCCGGAGGCACAAGAGAGGGAGTGGTGTTACTACACTAGCTCAGGGATTGCATCAGAGTGGCCTTTCTGTTAGGGGCTGGAGCCTTGAGGCGCACACAACCTTTGCTGGAAATGTTGTCTGAGGCAAAGTAGGATAGAAGTTCCCGAGATACTTTCTTCCTATTGCCCTATGTCCTATCAGCATCTCCGTGGCTAAACTCAGTAGGAAGCCAGGTGAGATGGGAATCATAGAAATGCAGCCTGTAAGGATGAGCTTCCCCATGTGGGAGGACAAGGTAGGGCAACAGTGAGGAATGGATCTCAGAGCAAACAGGCCCAGGCCCAGCACACCCTCTGTGCTTGCTTTACGTGCTTCTGATGTCAGAGGACCCGCTGTGTCCTTCTTGTTGTCAGGAAGACGTGCTTTACATTGTCCACATCCCAATCCCCTGTCTCTTGTGGTTGGCTGACTCTCCCATTTCTGGGCCATTTTCAGAGGGGTTGGAAACTTGCCTGTTTTTCTTGATTCACGATGAGTTCATAAAACTTTCTGTTGCAGCCTTAATTCCATCCTTCCAAACATCTTCAGTCATTGTTTTCTACAGCTCGGGTCCCATGTCAGCCGCATGAGGTTACTGTCTGGGAAAGTGGGAACATGGATGCTCCTCATAACTGACCAGGGTTATGGGATCATGGTCCTCTTCTCATCTTCCACACCCTAATCAAGCTGTCTTCAATCCCTTTCCGACTTAGTTGTAAAACTAAGTTTAGCGCCTTTGGGGAAAGAAAGCATTCTTCCTGTCTTACGGTAGGCATTGAACTCACAGGTCTTCAGATCAAAAGAAACAGTACTCAGCATGATGTACCTAAGAATTTTCACCTGAGCTTCATCTATATTTGGATCTCATTTAAATGACAAAATCCTAGACTTCAAGCTTCTGGAATGAGACATGGAAGTTTTGTTGTTGTGATTTTTTAAGATTTTATTTACTTATTCATGAGAGGTGCAGAGAGAGAGGCAGAGACATAAGTTGGCTCCATGCAGAGAGCCTGATGTGGGACTTGATCCCGGGTCTCCAGGATCACGCCCTGGGCTGAAGGCAGCACTAAACTGCTGAGCCACCCGGGCTGCACAAGACATGGATGTTTTGAAGGAAGGTTTGACTGTGTGTGGCATTTGGGGAGGGCTGGTAGACTCCGGTGGATTGTATTTTTTGAAGATGGCTTCCACCATATATCCCATCCCACATGCCCATTTTACATTATGAAATGGGTACACTTCCCATTCCTTGTGGGGTACAGGTCTTGTCCCCTCGGATATGGCTGGGCTCAGGACTGTAATGGAGGTGCTACTACATGATAACCAAGGCTTGATCATAAAAAGTAATATAGCTTTTATCTGGTTCTCTTCAGGCACTTGTTCTTGGAAGCTGGTTACTATGCTATAAGGAAATCTAAACCACATGGACAGATCATGTTTAAGTGTTCCAGCCAACAGCCTCAGCTGAGATCCTCGCTGACTGTCAACGTCAACTGTCACACACGTGAGTGAAGAACGTTTCAGGTGGTTCCAGTCACAGTTACTGACTTTTTTTTTTGCACAAAGAACCTCAGGCAAATATTGCTCAGCTGAGCCCAGTCAATACCCAGAACCATGAAAGGCAATAAATATAATTATTTCTATTTTAAACCATCAGTTAAGGTGGTTGGTTACACAGCAATGACAACAGTAACAATTACTATTTTTGCCTTTGAAATTAAGAAGTTAGCTGCATGACTTTTAAGTTATGGGTACAACTAAGAGTCTCTGTAAGTAAAAAAAAAAAATTGACTAGATGATTTTCATGGATCCTTCTTATTAAAAAAATATTTTTTTAGGGAGTTCAGTCATTCAGCAATGTCTTATATAACTAGGAACTGTATAAATTGCTGGAGATTCAGAGAAGATAAATTCACAATCTCTGGCTACAAGGTTCTCACAGCCTCCTGAAAGAGGTAGCTCTATAAATAACAAAAATACAATCTGAAAGTCAAATCATTATATATTTATTGAACACCTATGATGTGATAAGCACTCTACGGGTATTGGGAATATAGTGGTATTGGGAAGACGGGCACCTGGAAATTGTATTTGTGGGTTATGATAATGTATGTGTAAGATGCATTTGAAGTGTATTGAGGTCCTTAGCAACAAACAACAGAAAAATGACTTTGGCAGATTTATTAGGTTGATCCATATGAAATTGGCTTTTTGGTAGGTCAAAAAAAGATTGACTATAGATTCAGGGGGCACTTTGGTGGCTCATTTGGAAGTGTCTGACTCTTGATTTTGACTCAGGTCATGATCTCAGGATTGTGAGGTCAAGCCCCTAGTTGGGTTCCTCGCTGGAGAATCTCTCTCTCCCTCCCCCTCTGCCCCACTCTTCTCTAAAAACAGCAACAACAACAACAAAACAGAATTCAGGGAAACCAGACGTGGGAATAAGCAGGGACCAAGAAAGCTCTGGAAGGACTGAAAGAAGGAAGGAGAAACCAACTTTCTATCGCAGGAACAGCCAGTGGAGGTGCTGCTGAGCTAGCCACTGATGCCACAGAGGCTGCAGAGCTCCCTCGTGCTCTCTGTCTGTGCTTCCCTCCCTCAAGATGGAAAGCCCCAGAAGACAGCATCAGATTGGCTGAGCTTAGGTCATGGGCCAATTCCTTTGCTAGAACATGGGGTTTAGAAGACAAGTCTGGCTCCCTTGGCTTCTATGGTAGAGTAGCAAAAGGGGGTTACCCTCTCCACAAGCCTGTGTAAACGAGGAAAACAGAGTTACACCGACATAACGTTATGTTTATTAAGAAGGTAGATGGAGGCCGGGTCACCAAATATTGGCTGATGTTTATGTGCTCATTTCCTAAGGCTGCTGTAACAAAGCACCACAAACTGAGTGGCTTAACAATATAAATTTATTCTCTCACTGGAGGGTAGAAAGTCAAAATCAAAGAGTGTTGGCAGAGTTGGTTCATTCTGAGGGCTCTAAGGGAAGGATCTGCTCTAGGCAGGCCTCTCTCTTTGGTTTATGGACGGCCATCTTTTTCCTGTGTCTCTTCGTATCATCTTTCCTCAAGCGTGTCTATCTCTGTGTCCAAATTTCTCCTTTTAATAAAGATACCAGTCATATTGGATTAGAGCCCATCCTAATGACTTCATTTTAACTTAATTAGTTCTGGAAAGACCTTATCTCCAAATAAGGTCACATTCTGAGATACTGGGAATTAGGATTCTCACAGATCTTTTTTGGGGGGCACACAATTCAACCTATATCAATTTAAGAAGTACAGAAGAGAAGATTACTTATTCCTGAGAAAATTCAAGGGAGAATAAACTCTATGCAAAATAGGCTTTACCAATCTGCTAATGGCAGGATATTTCTGGCCAATAATAGAGAAAGATTTGAACCAATTAGACCAAACTCTGTTATTCAGTCCTCTTTGTGAGACAGTTTGAAAAATCTACAATTGTGGGGTAGAGCAAAACTCTCACAGTCCCCTGTGGACAGGCGCTCCACCTGCCTCCAGGGCCCCAAGCCAGGGTATACAAGGTACCCAGAGAGCTTTTAAAATGAAAGATTCCTACATGCATCCCTGACCTACTGAATTAGATCATTTTGGGGAAAGGGAAGGGAATTTCATAGTTCAAAAAAAAAAAAAATCTTCCAGGCAAATTTGATGCAGCATCTAATGCCAGCATTTGTCAATTACTGTCTGGCCAAGGAGATTCAATTTATGAAAAAGTGTTCATAAAAACAGAACCATTTCAGGGAGATATAGTTTCCAGACACTGCAAATATTTGAAAGACTCTCAGTCTGAAGATAAGGATCAATAATGTGAGGTGGTAACAGACTCACACTCACTTCTCTGGGGTTCTTGATTGTTTCGGCCCCATTCCCTGCTAGGAGATGCTCGCATATCTCCCCAGCCCTCCAAAGCCAGTGTTGTCCTTCTCTAAAAAAAGAAGCATCTTTATCTTCATTCCATTGCACGGTGAGGGTAGGGTTGGGTCTCTTGGGAAAATGTCAACTATCAAACATGAAATGTTTAGAAGACCATAGTTTGTCATTTCCCAAAAAAGACGTATCCCAGAACGAAAAGGAGAATTGTTTCTTTACATGATGGTGGCGGCAAGACGTTGAAATGGAAGTTTGGCAAGTGGGGTGGTCTGCGATCCATCATCTCAACTAGACATTTCCTGTGGGTCTGAGTTTTTCTATGGGAACTTTCTGGAGAGTTTCTCTTGTTGAGACTCCTGCCCTGGTGGCAGCTCTTGATTGTCTCTCTCCAACTGATACACAGTGCTGGCGTTGCGACTAGTCTCCAATCAACTCAATCTCTCATGACAAAAAGAGCAACTCGATTTTGCTAATTTTTCAAAAACTTAAGTCGGTCAAATTGTGGATTAAGTTTTAGGTAGCCAAAATAACGAAGTTCTTTCTTTTCAACAATGCTTGGTATCTGCCTATGGTGCCTTTAATGAGCTATATTTCTGAGGCCAGAGGAATAGTATGTGGGCTTATGACATGGGAAATGAATGTTTTCCCAACTACGTGGTAGTTTTTGGTTCCAGCATCTGTTTTTATCCCCCAGCACCTGTCTGCCAGGTGCAGAGGGAAATAGAGTGAATAAGCAAAGAACTGATTTGTCTGCGTGGCCCGATGTTTACCGCTTAATTGGTTTGCAGGAACCAGGTTGCCACAGTTTAATTCTAAAGAAAACAGACCTTGCAAGAGACTGTGAGTGCTTGACCCCAGAGTCCTCAGATAATATTGGTAAAAATGCCAACTCACAGTGCCTGGCACCTAATAGATGCTCCCTAGATTTCAGAGTTCTTTCTTCATCTCCCTAATCGCATTATATCCTGAGCTCACGGCATCTTTCCTAGTGGCAAACCTCCCCCTGAAGACAGCTTCCATGCTTTCTTCAAACTTGTTCCAGCGACGTTTGCCTGGCAGCTATTACCTGCCCATCAGGCAACACCTGTGTCAGCCACTGATCAATTAGGAGGCTCACCCCAAAGCGAGCCCAGGTCCATAGATGCCTTGTCTGTCTTCACGGTGCTCTAATTACCCACTTCTTTTGGAAAGCTGCCCTGGCTATGACTGGGCTGAGTACCCCCGAGTGCAATTGGCCATTGTCTGATGTCCTTAGAGGGAAGAGGAAATCTGCTTTTTTTTAGGGGCCGGGGGAGGTAGCAGTCCTGACACGTGTTGAGACTCCGGCATCCTGGCAATTCACTCAGCTGGTTCTGTAGAGGTTGTCTGCCCCTTACCACGGCAGAACACAATTGCTTTTAAGGAATGTTTGGATAAAACATTTTCCAGGCCACATTTATTCCTCTGCAGGACTATGTTATATGTGACAACATTCCAATTTTGAGGCATGACTTGTGCCAATCCACACAGGCAATTAGAGCCGACACATTCCATGGGCTATTGGTCAAGTCCTCAATAGACCAGAAAGAAAACCCACAAAGAAAAACTTTACCAATAAAGGGAACCTATTGGAGTCATGCATGGAGCCTCGGAGCAGAAATTTCTTCCTCAACTTGTACACCGGGCTCTCTTACTGTGACCACTATTTCTCCTGCCTAAATCGACCCCCAGGCTGGGTGTGTTGGGTGCTATGTGACGTGGCTGATAGCTGGGCATGGCCACCTGAAGCTGAAGCTACAAAGCTCGGGGACTGTTCTTGAAGAGTTGAGTTGGTTAGAACTTTGAGTCACCTCCAATATCATCACAGGAAGCCAAAGAGCAGCCCTCACACGGTGGAAGCGTGCTGCAGGTGGTAGAAAAAGGACCTCCCTGTTCCCAGCCCCATGACTAGACAATCGCTATCAGAAACACCAGTCGGTGCGCAAATTACAAAGTAAATCCACACCCCCCCCCTTGGAAAGTTGTGATGTCATTTCCTAACTATGGATCCTGTTAACTCTTACTCACAAGTCTCATATACAAAGAAAATGCTATCTTGAGCTTTCTGTGATCTTGTGCAACATAAACCAGCTGTTCGAAGAGGACGCCTGTTCCACGGATGGTTTTGGAACTTTCTGTAGTTCTAGGGGCCTGGTTCTGATCACTGAGTTGTTTTTAGCCTCCCGGTATCTATGCAGCTTTAATTACAGAGATACATTAATAGAGCCATTTGAATTAAAAGAAAATCTAAATGTGAGGTGTCATTTAAAAATGCAACGTTAATGTTTCCAAGTATTCAGGGTTCAGGGACTCTGGGGGAAGGAAAGTGTTTTATATAAAGAGATTTTGGGGGGGACTTAATACAAGGACAATACAGATAACGCAGAACAGCTACCTCTAGTCGTTGTCAGTGTGGGGTATGTAACAGCTTATGAAGAGATTTAAACTATTCTCCAGCATGTTTAATCAGCTTAGTGAAATCTTGTTTTTAATTCATTTTTTCAAGGTTTCTAAAAAAATATATTGGTCTTAATACCATAATCAACATACTATATTTGCTCACTCTAGTTTTAAACTCTTGTTCTCTTCTCAAGGGGAACGAGTTTCTTGCATTGTCTGTTAAACTAACCTGACTGAGCCCAAGATGGAATCCCTCATGTTAAGCCCCATATCAATAAACCAAACCTTACCTGCCTTTCTATGCTTGGCTTTCCCAAAAAAGGAAAGCTTAGGTCAACCAATCAGTGCTTGCCTGCACAAGTTACCTGACAAGGCTCTTTGCTTCATACAAAAAAAGTAAATCTACAGTAAGAACCTATTTGCTTTTGCCCAGAATAACTTCCTTGTTCCTGCTCACTTTGCTCTACAAAACCCTCTCGAACTGTACAACTCTTCGGAGCTTCATTCTGTCTGCTGCCCAACTGGGTGCCGCCCGATTCATGAACCACTTCATAAAGCCAATAAGATGTTTAAATTCCACTCGGTTGAAGTTTGTTCTTTAACATCTCTATCAAGAAACCATAAGTAGGAATTACATATGGCAGCAAAATGAAATACTATATTAAACTACACAGACTTATGACAAAGCATCTAAAAGCTGCAAAATCAAGGATAATCCGGTTTGTGGGAAGTTACTTAAGTTTGTTTTTACGGATATTATTCAATTTAAAAAGCAAATAATTATGTACTTGGAGAGCATGAAAAGAAGACATAAGAGGAATGCCAGAAGCATCTGTGTTTTGGTAAATATTTATTTATTTTTTATTTTTTATTTTTTTTATTATTTTTTTTTTTTGGTAAATATTTAAAATAGAATCCCTACTATGTTCTTTTTGGGTCCCACATATAAAAGACCATACAAGAATTCCCCTTATAGTTAACCTGCTAATAGAATACAAGTCTTTCCTAAAAAAAAAAAAAAAAAAAAAAAAGAATACAAGTCTTTCCTGATATAATGGGAAGCTTTCTTTAGTGAGATCACGTGAGAATATGATGCATCAATGATCTATTCTTACCCCGTCTGCCAGTGAGCTCGGATCTCAGTGTTAGAATCAACCAGTAGTTAGTTCACACAGATTGCCAGATAGAATTTCCCCTCCTCCCCTCTGCTCTTGATTACTGAGCCTCTGTTGTCTCTCTTGTGGCTGCAGCACACCATTTCTGAAGTAATCTTTACGATGACCCTATGATTGCTTCTGTTGTAGCCCCATTTTTCAGATGAGGGACGTGAGACGAGGACAGGTCCAATAGATTGGCCAAAGTCACCTAGGTCTCAGGTGGAGGAGCTAATATTAAAGCAGGCAACTGTCTCCAAGCCTATGCTCTTCAGCCCTGTGCAATTCAGCCGAGCAGTGCACCCAAATGCTCATCATTCTGATGCCTGAGGGATGGGATAATAGCTCTTATCTCTGTGGGTTTTCTTTTTACCTTATAATCTTCATGTAGTAAACATGTATTTCTTTCACACTGACAAAGAATGCTAACTCGAAAGGCAGAATCATTAAACAGCACCAAAAACGTAGGGCTAATGAGCAAGTATTTTGCAGAGTTTGGTAAGGATTAGATGTAACGCGCAAGACCCTCACTCTGTAAGGTAACATAACAGTTGTGCTAGGGTTGTTGTCCAGTGTAGGCTCTTGAATTTTTTTTTTTTTTTGCTGACTTTCTGAGGAGCCATGAGGTGCAGAGGACGAGGTCTGAAAGGAAAGTGTGTGCAGCTTACTTAGGCAGTTGGCCAAAATGGCGGCTTGGCCAGCCCTGTAGCAATGACATGAGAGGAGAGTGGATCTAGGATGTTTGGGGATAGGGTCCAGTCTTTCTAAGTCCCCTGTGTTGAGCCATTGGTCTAGTTCCCTTTTGTCTGGTGCCTGTCATCTGAAAAGGATCTAATTCTGAAAACCTTTTATTGATTAAAATTAGCCCCTGTCTCTTCTCACCAAAAGTGGTTTCTGACTCTCTCCCTTGTCTTCTCCCCGAAGCTTCCCCCCACCCAAAGCCCCCCCACCAGGCAAGACAGGAATGAATACAGTCTGTGGAACCATGGCAGCCAAGGTGACCTTGTCTGTACGTTGCACAGGCCCTTCCTTGCCACGGAAATGGGATCTCAAACCAGACCCGGTAAAAGCCAGTTGAGGAGCTTCACTAAATCAGAGCAGGGTGTTCAGCTTCATACATAGTTTTGAGATGACTCACTACCAAATGCTTCCTAAAAGAGACTCATTAAGTTACGGTAACATTTTAGAATGGTATTTATAGTGCCAATAGAAAATAGGAGGGGCAAGTTATTTGGACATTGCCTCTTTCTGTGCACTACCACCCCAGCTATTTGTCTCTTTCTCAGTTTTCCAATCGTCTTTGTCCCCTGACCAAAGGCAGAGCCTGCAAGAGCCGGCCTTCTGATGCCCCGGGTCGGGGGTGGGGGGCTCTGCGATTGACAGCCTCTCCCTGACTCAAGTGTCCCCATTGTGTCTGCCCCGCCAAGCCCTCGCCCCAGCCCCTAAAGCTGGACCCTCCAATCTACTAACGTTCCTTCCAACAGTTCTGTTCTCTGTTTATTAACAATTCAGATGTACTGTCCTGAAATGAGTGGAAATGCCAGAGGTTATTTGTTCTGGTTTCCTTCCACTGTGTATGCTCCGTTTCCGTGGCTGTCTGTTGGTTACCTAGGATATGGACAGGGGAGGCAATGGATTGGCTGGGAGCTTGGATGGAGTCCCTGGGAGGCTGTGGAGCAGGGCTTAGTGGTCAGTAGGATGCCCTAATTGAGTGCCTGATTAACCACTCAATGACCCCTGCGGGCTGAGCCCACAGTGTCTTCTCCAGGGCTCCAGGAGTTCTGCATGCGTACCCCTATTTTGACTCCCTCCCCCAACTGGTTGTATACATTTATTTATCTGCCTACTACTAGACTATGGAATCCTCTAAAGCTAGGATCATATATTATTCTGTGTTGTACCCAGTACAGTTCAAATCACACAAAAGATGCTTAATATATATATATACGTAGGTCCAATATATGCTTAAATGACCACTTGTTTGGTTTCTTTGCAATAAACTTTGAAATAAACTCAGCATTTTATATTCCATTAATGGTTTTGTTGAAAAATAAAAATGACATTAATCACTTATTGTGTCAGGACCCTTTTAGATATATTAAGTCCTTCAACCTTCACAGCAAGTCTAAGATAATGTAGATATTATCGTCTATAATTCAGTGTGATATTGCTGAATTCAGGGACAGTAAGTAATTTTGCCTGAAATCTCTCTCTTAGTAAGTAGTGAAACCAGAATTTGGGCTTTAGGGTGTCTTACTGTTTGCACAGCTTCATAATGCTCCAAACTGGGTTGCTAACCATATGTATGCTTTAACTGTGTAAGTTAAACTGGGAAAATGTGCTTTTATGGAAGAGTCACTCAAAGAGTTGATATTGAACATAATTTCTTAAAATAAATTTTTAAAAAACTTTTTATTATGGAAAATTTCAAACATCACAAAAGCAGCACGAATAGTCCAATAAGCCCTCACGTACCAGGGTTTTCTCTACATGGAGCCCTAAATGTCTTCTCTCCATTTCCACTCACTTTCTTTTTCCCCCTCACTGGACTATTTTGAAACAAATCCCAGATACTGACTGTATCAGTTGAGTAAGATTATAAAAATCATTAGCATAATTATAGTCCTTCCCTTCCCTAGAACCTAAACAAAACTCAGAGAATTTGGGTAAAGCCAACTAGAAAAGTTGATTCCGTCCAGGTGCCAGAACCAATCGTACAGCTGCTATTCTTTCTCGAAGAATCAAGCAAACAGTTCCCATTATTCTCAGATCCCATTAGTCCTTCAGGGGATAACATGTGTCCTAAATTAATGGAAAACAAAAGATCCATTAGAGCATACTCTGTATTTTAGATCGATTCAGTTTGGGAATAAACATGTGATTCCTCATGTTCCCTATGAAACCCCCAAAGAGTACAAAGGAGTTAAACTTTCAAGTGCTATTACTTTTTTTTTTTTTTCCCATCGTGGATGTTATATGCCATATCATGTAAGGGAGCTCTTTCCATTCTTTTCAATGGTCCCTCTGTCCATTTCTCAGAGACTGGTTGTTGGTAGGAACAGTAGGAAGGATAACATCCACTGCATTTTCCCATTACACCCTCAAGCATGCAAGACTGGTTTGTAGGAATAACTGACATTTCAATGCTGATAGAAAAACTCACAGCCATCCCAGCATTTTTAAGTAAAGTTTTGGGAGGAAGCCTTAGCAGAAATGGTCTTTTGTCATGGGACACAGCAGTCCAATATTTCTACTCTTCATCATGGTTTGGGTTATGATCAAAACTAGAGATTGTGGCAGTGGGATTTTATGAAGAGGTCTGGGCTGTGTGTGTGTGTGTGTGTGTGTGTGTGTTTGCATGTGTGCACACAGTGCGCCACACCAAGGGGAGAGCGGTCTATGAAGGTGACAGGAGGGGCATGTCCACTAGGATGAGAACCATTTTGGTATCTCTAGCTTTATACACTTTGGAATCTCAGGTCTAAAAATAACCCCCTTTTGGAACCCGTGTTGTTTATCTGTATCCTGGGTTTTCCCATTCTTAAAAATACCCTGACATGCATATAAAGACTGCGTTCCAAAGGTTAATGCTCCTTAATCCTGAAGGGAGTGGTGAGTAAATTCCTTATATATCAATCTAAGAATAGGTCTTGGAGCTATTCTAGTGTATGTCATAATATGAGTGGTTTCTTCTTTTTTTAAAGGAAGCAAATAGTAATGGATGCAGAAGGAGAGGTTTAAAAGGAAGAGATGAATTTCTTTAGACCAAATAAAAATGATCCCTCACGCTTGTCTAGAGCTTAAAGGAGTCACTGCATAGAAGTGATTTTATCTGAAAGTGGAGGGGAAAAGAGAAATTGTACATGGACACTTCCCTCACCCTGGCATTTCCTATTGAAGCCCAGAAACTCTGGAAATAGGAGAAAGTGAGATTTTTGTTTTGTTTTGTTTTGTTTTGATTAAACAAAGGCTGCTTTCCACTCTGGTTTCTTGTTGTTGTTGTGTTTTTTTGTTTTGTTTTTTTTTTTTTGTTTTTTGACCTGAGAGTTTGATTGTTCCCTCTGCATGCAGGGATAACAGGTCTGCGGTGTCTCACTTGCCCTCTCCACACAGAATCCTGTGGATCTTTCTGTTTCTCACAGAATGTCTGGCACCAGACTTTCTGAATCAGCCTTGTTTCTGCCCTGCTGCTCCTGATGTGCTAGCGTCCAGGCAAAGAGTAAAAGAAAGCGAATGGAGGCAGGTGGAGGCTCCAGATGGAACCTGGGGGCCTCCCTCCTCTGATGGCCTCTCTTCCTCCCCCTTCAGCCTCCTGGCCACCACCTTCCCTGCAAATGGATCACCTCTGATCTACACCCCAAAGTATTTCCTCACAGTATCCAGTTTTGGGGGAGTTAAAGACGAGCAAAATTCTGAAATAGTGTGCCTCTGCGCAAGCTGGGAAGGTCAACTAGGTCTTTGTTTATTTGTTTGTTTTTTTTTTTTAAATTTTTTTTTCATTTATTTATGATAGTCACACAGAGAGAGAGAGAGGCAGAGACATAGGCAGAGGGAGAAGCAGGCTCCATGCACCGGGAGCCTGACGTGGGATTCGATCCTGGGTCTCCAGGATCGCGCCCTGGGCCAAAGGCAGGCGCTAAACCGCTGCGCCACTCAGGGATCCCTATTTGTTTGTTTTTTGAAGGACAGATCCTGCATGACCCACGGTGCCTTCTCACTTCCTGCTGGAGTTATTGCAAAAGGAATCCAGGAGACAATGGGGCTGCTGAACACTTTCCAGAATCGGGGCATGCCTGCTATGGTATCAGGGGCCCTTTTGCTCGGGGCCTTTCCTGGGTTCCCCTCCAGGGTCACCAGCATGGGTCACACTTCCTTCCCCCAAGCTGGCTTGTTCCATCAGGACTTTCAGGGAAACCAGCGGCTGCCGGTGGTTGAGACTTCTGCTCATATGTAGCCCTGGCGGAAAGAAAGCACTCTAGAAAGGGATTATATAATGGATTGTAATGACACTGCTTATGGTGGTTGTTATTTTGAAATGTGTCCTGGAGTAATAATATATTTCAGCACTCAGTTTAGATTTCACATTCTCAAGCAAAATCATGTGTAGTAAGGAGGGAGCTCTCTGCCCCTAAAAGCTCTTGTTCTGATGTCATGCCTACAATCCTATCTCTTCCTATAGGTTATTTAAATGTCTCCTGAGATAACCAGTTGCATGTAGCCAAACCCCCTTTTTAATTGAGTTTTTTTTTTTAAGATGAGTCATATATCCCCCCAAAAAAGCACCAATTCAGAATAAAGGCAGGAACATTCTAGACATTTTCGAGACACCAGTCTAAGGGCAGAAAGGAAATTTCATAACTATCATTATGTATTATGGTACATCCAGTCCCAGGCCCACATCTCTTAGATAACCCCCCTCATCCTATACCCCGTCCCCCCACTATCCCTACCTCCCTGATGTTATCTGTTCACGGTTTTGTGCTGCTGGCTCTCATTCTGGATTTGTATGGGTAACCTCTCCTCTGGGCACTGATAACCCACCCACCTCTAAGGGTCAGTTGAATAATGCACTAAGGTGAGTGGTCATGGTTCTCAACAGAGGTGACTTTGCACTTGAGGGGATATTTGACAATGCAGTTTTGGTCATCACGCTTGGTGGGAGGATGCTACTGGCCAGTGGGACAGAGGCCGGGGTGCTGCTCTACACCCTACAATGCATGGCAAAGGTCCCCCACACAATGTCAATAGTGCCTAGGCGGAGAAACCCTGCCTTAACCTGTGATTGATTTATAGTTTTCCTCTTAAATTCCACTTTTTCCGTGAAGCTTCCTCTGAATGACCCTGTTTTCTCCCTTCTTTGAACTCCACTCTACATTTGGCACTAAGCCATGCACTGCATCGCATTGTTCTTTAGAATTTGTGTGTGGACAGCTCATCTCCCTAATTGGATGTGAGGTTTCCTGACAGCAGGGCTCATCTCCCCTTCCTTTGTGTGTTTAACTGTACTCGACCCAGTGCTCTGCACTTAGCGTTTCCTCAATACATTCCAGATAAATGAACATATCTTCAGTGGACGACTGAATTCTGAAGTTTGAAGTTGATATATTGGGATGATGGCAAGGATTCTCCAAGAAACTTAGAAATAGGGTAAAACAACAATAATAAAAAGTTACTCTTAGAGATCTAGAGAAATTAAATAAGCATATAATGGAAGTGAACAGCATTCTCTCTGGTGCCCACAGAAATAGCCATTTGATAATTGGTTCATAATAATCTTAACATGCAGCACAGAAAAAAAGAATAATAGAATTAATGATTTATGTTAAATCTTAGTTGGAGGATTGAAATGACTGAATTTGGGAGACACAGATATCTGTCTAGTGTTTCCTGTGAGACGATGGGAGTTTCATTAAACCTTATCTTTGCTTAGATGACATGATCCTCAAGACATTCTCCACCCATTTGCTTCAGCTCCACGCCAACCAAGCAACATTCAGATTAATAACCCAGCCTCCTAGCTGCTCAGGACATGGAAAGGGGTGTCTTAGACGGAAGGGGCAAGCATTCAGGACACTGGACATAAATATCACCCATAATAAATTAGTAAATTGACCTTTGGTTTACACATTAATCTGTGAAGTGAGTGTGTGAGTCTCTCCCCAAGATCCTGACTCCATCTGGGATTATTGATAAGGGCCAGTTTTTGACTGAATAGACAAGGGGCCAGACTCTGGTCTGTGACTCATTCACCAAAGCAGTGCCATGTTGGAAACTGTTTGACCAGTAGCTATCTTGCTTTCCCCCTGTGACATCCCTATTTTGCCTCAAGCCTTTCTTTCCAGCTCCAACATATCTTAACATGGTACAATTTTAAGTCCCGTTCCCGATTCTGGAATTACCACTTTCCCCCCCCACACCTCCAAAGTCCCTTAAAAATTCCATTTATACTTTATTTAGAAATATTCTGATTGAAAAAAATAAAATAAAAAAATAAAAAAAACCCACATGCGGCTTCTTTTTAATAAAGGAAACTAAGTGGGAAGGTCAAATTGCTCTTAGAACTTTTTATAGGCCTGGCAGCCCTGGAAACATTTCATCATTAAAGAACGTGTGACAAGTCACTGGGACCATTTACTGAGGGTTTCTCAGGGACAGACCAAGAATAGCAAAAAGGATCTTTTCTAAAAGACTCCATGATTTGACTCGGTTTTCCTGAGAACAGCTAGGACTAATTAGAAATAACTTGCAGCTTGTATTCGTTACATTTGAGTATTTGTTAACAAGCTCTTGTGTGCAAAACAAAGATTGATTTCAACTTGATTCATCCCTCCAGTCCTCTTTCCATGCTTGCCTCCATCTTTTCACCAAAATGCAAGCATTTCTTGTTTAATGACATTAATTAACAGAGGAAGTTGGGCTGAAAATATCTTGAATGCTCCACCTAATTATAATCCCAGTCATGAATGCTGGAGAAAATGTGGCGTCTTAATAAAAAGAAAACAGTCTAGAACAATATTATGCAGTTTATAAATTCCACTGAACCACTGTACAAATAAACAATGCTACTGAATCACACAACAAATCATCTCACAATTAGGCCACACAAGACCAGCTGCTCTACAAAGGAGCCCGTGAGCCAAAGAGGAAAACTTTGAAGATAAATATTGCCATATGTGAAGAGAAAAAGAAAAAAATCCCAACAAACCTTAATTGCACGGAGCATCGTTTTCCAATGCTATTTGCCGTGGGAATAAAGGATTTCTTG
The DNA here is from genome assembly GCF_048164855.1 of Canis lupus baileyi. Taxonomy (NCBI): domain Eukaryota; kingdom Metazoa; phylum Chordata; class Mammalia; order Carnivora; family Canidae; genus Canis; species Canis lupus. Next base: position 10,434,319 of record NC_132875.1, on the reverse strand, counting down.
TTGTGACCCATGACTGTTGTAAGCATCTTCTTTGGTATGGGGTGTAGAGTTTCAGATCAGATTGGTGGCAACGTGGGCCTGGCTGCACGTGAGGGCTGTTTCCTCACCTTGCTGGCATTTCTTACCATTGCACACACAAAATCAATTCTCCATGAATCTATGTGGGGTGTCCACTCTATACCTCAGCTGAAGAAAAATGTTAAATGCAGGCTATCCTCCCCGAGCTCTGAGTTGGTGGATATCCCCAGGGCATAGACTCATTTCAGCATTTGTTAGAGTTCAGCATGAGGCTCCCTAAATTTGATGATCCATTCCCAAGCCAAGCATTAATGCTCTTTGGCTTAGCTGCAATTCTTAGATTATCCTTGCATTTGACAGTAACTACAGTTCTTGGATTACCCTTGTCACCACTTACCACCTCCCTTTTTCTAAAGACTTGACAGTGACTGCATTTTCAGCCTCATTTCTCATTTATGTCAAATAGTAGCCAGGGTGGGACAATCGCACCAGGAAAAACGAGACAGATTCCCAGGGTGCCAACATTCACTAAAGTCCTCAGCCACCCATGGTGAAGCCCAGAGAGTAAAAGTTGCCCAAAGACTAAAAGGAAAATTCTTGTTCAAATGTCTAGGGGTGTTTCACCCTGCTTTTAATTGTAATCGTTGGAAATGTAATACTTTCCTGTAAGAGCTCGTGGGAAGAAAAATCACTCTATCTTATTATTATTTTGTAAGGTGTTGATAAACTAATATCTCTTTATTCATAGCTGCACCATCTCTCTTTCAGCTTGTGCGGAGTCCTCCTTTTGGGCCGTGATGGGTGAAGTAGTAATACTGACATCAAAACTGCACTTTTACCATATCATGTTTGCACTCTCTTTCTCAAGAAAAGATTTTTCCCCCTCATGAATCACAAAGGAAGTGCTTCTCTTTATCTTCTCCCTCTTTGTGGAATCAGGAATCAAATCTGCCTGAATCAAATTAGAACCTCCCAAAGGGACAGCCAAGCTTATGAGTTGGTTAGAGTTTATAGTATTTGTCAAAATGCGATGCAGAATGTTTCAAGCTTGATGGCGGAATAATGTTAACATTTTTGAGCATTTATCATAGTTTGTATAATGTTTTATTTTAGAAAACTTGAGAAGAAAATTAAAGAGTTTAGAGGAGGCTTAATACTCTTGTTTTTGGCACTGAGAGTACCTCATTGACAGCACCAACAAAACACTGGAAGCCCCTACTTACTTCAAAAGATATCTAGAACTTAAATTATATAGGGATGCCTGGGTGGCTCAGTCAAGTGAACATCTGACTCTTGATTTGGGCTCATATCATGATCTCAGGGTCGTGGGATCTAGCCCCATATGGGGTTCCATGCTCAGCACAGAGTCTGCTTGAGATTTTCTTCCTTTGCCTGTCTCCCTGAAAAAATAAATAAATCCTAAAAGAAAACATAAAAAAAGAAAGTAAATTATATATAATTTGGGAGATCTTTTTTCCTGTATACTTACTGCTTACAGGTAGGTCATTATGTCCGAGAGTGTAAGTCAAGCATCCTCCATTTTCATCCCCCACGGGTTGCTTGAGTTATAGTTTTTCTGTTAAATCTGCTTTGTATTTGAAATCACCAGTGTTAACACAAATAATGTCTGTAGTGTTGTTGAAAAGAATGATGGTTACCTGATGCCTCCTTCTTCACCAAATATCATGGCTCCTGTTTGTTATGAATTCCAACAGCATATGACAAAATAGTTAAGGTCATGGAGACACATGTACTTGGGTCACAAAGTTGCATGTGCAGAGAAGTGCTCCATTACTAAATGGAAGTGTTATAAATGAGATCAGGTTAGAGAAGTTCCGGAAGGCAAAAGTAAGTTGCGTGTGCAAAAGCAGAGATGCTCATGGGACATGGTCCTGATATAATGCTTATTTCATCTCAACACAGGCATATAGCCTCATGGGGGTTCCCTATTATCAGCTGACTGAGGAAAGAATCATCTATGTCTGGTTTATGGATAGTTCTGGATGACATGCTGGCACTACCCCACAGAAAATTGTTATAGCCCTATAGCTCCACTCTGAGGTGGTCCTAAAGACAGTGGAAAAAAAAAAGTCTATCAGTGTGCAAAACTTTAAGCAGCATAATTAAACATTGTTCATTTTGCTTAGAAGAAGGGAATGAGAGATGTAGATGTACAATGATTCATGGGCCGTGGCTATTGGTTTTTCCTAGATGGCCAGGGGATTGGAAGAGGTTCAGCTGGAAAATTAGTGACAAAAAAATCTGGGGAAGAGGTTTGTGGATGGATCTCTCTCTGAATATGCATCCAAGAGCAGACTACAGAGGAGGATCTTAAAGATCAGATATATAAGATGACCTCTCTTATTGACAGCAGTCAGTTTCTCTCCCCAGTTGTCCCTGTCCTTGCCCAATGGGTTCTTTGAACAAAACGGATGTAGAAGCAGGAGTGGAGGTTATGCAGGCACACAGCAACTTAGTCTTATTCTCACTAAGGCTGGTTCAGTTTCAGCCACTGCTGAAGACCGTCCTGCCAACAGCAGAGAACAGCACTGAGCCCTTAACATGGCACCACTCCCTGAGGGGTTTAACCAGACATCTGGTGGCAAGTTGATTGCACTGGGTCATTTCCTTCGTGTCAAAGGACAGCACCAGCATTTTGTTCTCATTGTAATAGACATTTTCTCTAGATGTAGATTTCTAGAGAAATCTTACCTTCCTGTAGTTCTTCTGCTAACACTACCCTCTAAGGACTTACAGAAGGCCATGATCACCATACAACACTGCTTTTGACAAAGGACTTCATCCTACAAGAAATTAAATGGGGCAGTGGACTCATACTCATGTCCTTCAGTGATCTTACTGAGTCCCCCATCACTCTGAGGCATTTGGCCTGATAGAATGGCAGCATGGCTTTTTGAAGACTTGGTACAGCGCACCTGGATGTAAATAGCATGGGTGACTGAAGTCATAGCCTCCAAGATGCTTTATCTGCTCTAAAGTGCTCTAAAGTGAGCAATGGATGGTCCTCTTTCTCTCATAGATAGGATTTATCTATCTTATAAAGGTAGAAATGTTGAATGGTTTCTCTTTTTCTCAGCCTTAGGGGTAAACTAGTGAAATTTTTCTCCACGTCCATGGTCTGTTAGTCTAGAGGTCTTAGTACCCAAAACAGTGGAAACAGCAATGGTTTCATTAAGCCAGAAACTGAGGACCTGGAGAGGTTTGCATGCAGTACTGTGGTGGAGGGTACAATTCTTCTGCAGGTTAATCGCATCATTGGAGTTGGGAGAATTGGAGGCAGTGAGAGGCTCACATTGTTTCCAGTTTATCGATTCCAGCTTATCTTCACCGATTTAGTTTGTCCTTGCTTTCCCCCACTTTGTGCTCATCTTTCCTTTCCTGAGACCCTGTCCTCCTGACTTTAGGCCCAGCAACACATAAACTGTGTAGCCAGTTCCTATGATTGTGTAAAATCAAATATATATTGTTGCTGGTGATTCTGCTTCTCGGGTTGAACTCTAACTGGTTAATTTGGAATCAAATATCTGCCTCTAGCTATAAATGTGATCTTAGGCAAAGCTCTATGCAGGTTTTCTCATCTATAAAATGGAGATAATATTAACTATCATTTAGATTGTTGTGAGGATATTATGAGCTAAGAGCTGAGCACTCTGCAAGACATAAGAAGCACTTAGTAAATGGTCACTCTTACTCACAAAACTTGAACTTAACTTCAGATGACTTTGCACAGTATCAGGGAGTTTGGAGGCTGGAAAAGATTTTGAGATGTTGTCTGAACCAGTAGCTTGTCTTGAAAAGATCAAACTTCCCAATCATTTAGGGTAGAAATCTTACCCTTGTTAGTTTAATGTCGCTGTACCCACTGTTATTTATAAGCTACATCCTGGAGAGAATTCCTTCACTGTCTGTTATTGCTGAGAGAGGGGCTTTAAAATGAAATATTAGAATTTATAATCCAAATGAATGCTATTCTTCTAAGTAGTCTTTCTTTTTTTTTTTTCTTCTCTAAATTTTTTCTTTTTCTTCTCTAAATGAGAGAAGTTGGAAAAATTTATCTTCAAAGTCCTTTCTAATTCTAGAATGTTATAAAGATTAGTCAACTGGGAGGCTATTCATTTATCCTGCAGAGATTTCTTTGTTTTGGGGGAACAGGGGTAGGTATTTCTGCTGGGACATTATCTTCACAATTGGTTCTTTGAGGTCAATCCAGAGAGAAGTCTCATTACATTAGAGCTAACCCTTGTTTGTGACTCAAACTAAGCTTGTGTTATGAAACTTGGCATCAAAGCACTTGAGGCTCTTTCCAAAGCCAAATAATCGTCCAAAGATGTACTGCCATTCAAGATATTGATAGTTCAAAAATAGGATTACAAGAATCTTTGGGGTAGTATCAAGAACATCTTAGAATATTATTAGTATTAGACTATTTACCTTGACAAAGCAAAGATTTCCTCTACATGCCTCGCATTGGAGTGTGAGGAGTTAGGAAGTTTAGGGTTAAATCTTGGTCCCCGTATTTACCAGCTCTTCTTTCAGGAAGGCATTTTATTTGTGGAAGTTTTAGGAGCTTCATTTATGATACGGCAATGATGTACCTGTCTAGACTTCTCATAGAATTATTGTGAAGCACAAATAAGATGGTAGGTGTGAGAACCCCTGCTCACTTGAAAGCACCCAAGACTATAAAGCAGAGGTTGGTAAATTATGGCCTCTAGATCAAGTTTAGCCTATTGCCTGTTTTTGCATAGCCAGTAAGCTAGGAATCACACAGATGAACAGTTGCCCCACTTTGTTGATAAGGCACATCAACTTTGAACCCCAACTATGAAAAATGTTATCAACCCCCCAATAATTTCTTTCTTATTAATAGATCCACATTACAAAAATGTGTGCTCAATTGTATTATTATATTTTGAATTTTCTTAAAAAAAATTTGTGAAAATTTGTCTTCTGTCCATAAATACCTACACAATATCCTTTATTTTGCCTCCACAAAGCCTAAAATATTTACTATCCAAGTTTCCAGAAAAAGCTTGTCGATCCCTGCTATAGAGTATCGTGCGAAGGACTTTGTATTATTAATAATAAGTGGAGTTATTGCTCATAAGCAAAGGTTGCCATAAACTATTCGTTTGCTTTTCTTCCTAGTTATTCTGCACTTCTTTGTTTAGAGTTTAATTTGCACAACACACTTCCTAACAAATAGCAAAGAGAGAAATCAGTTACCTATTATAATCTTAATTTCAATCTTAATTTTAAAATCAAAACTGCAAAATTGCAAACTTCCAAATTCGTGAAAATGTGAAGAAGAGAAAAAGAAAATTAAATAATAAAAAAGAGCCTGAAGAACCAAACCAAGAGTGGAGATGCTGGCTTGCTTATGTTCTCTAAAGCCCTGGCTCCTGGTGATCGGTGGACTCAGGAGGACCCGCAGAGGAAGAGATGGGTGTTGAGAAAATGCACCAGGTAGCCTAGTGCAGGGCGGCAGGTATGAAAGCAGGAGGCTCCTCACCTGCCTCAGATGGAAAGCCTGGCGGTTCTAGTGATGACCATAATAACTTCCTTACGGGTAGGAAAATCTTAAAAATGAATCAAAGTTAGTTTTGTAAGAGAATGATTTCAGATGTAGAAGTCTTTATTAGAAATATAAAAATACCAAAGTCATCTTCACGGGCCACGGTTTTCCTTGTGTGTTTTCATGACACACATCAGTATCTCCATTCCAGAAAAAAAAAAAAAAAAAAGAATAGGGAGAGGAGGGAAGGGCGGACGATTTTCCAACATATGCCACCCGTTCTTATTGTTTCAAGTGCTCCTCTCACATAATGCCGGGAGTGCCTTTGTTAGACGTCAGTTAGGCAACTTTGATTCTCAAGGTATGAGCCAGAATTGCAAAGGTGGTGTTTCTCTCCTGTGAGGGGAAGTCAGGGGAGATGAAAGAGAGAATAACCTTTACCTCATAATTTTCCTTCCCCTCCTCTCTGTGAAAGCCACATTCGTCTCTCAGTGAAGGTACTTGGAGAAACTTGCTAAAATTTTCCCTCATGCTTGAAATTTACTTACCCTGGGTAACAGGAAATGTGGAGTCTTGTGATGTAGATTGTTATACCAGATGGTAATCTTAGCACATGCTATTTATGTAGATCAGCCGTGTGTGTGAGTCATCCTTTTGGGGCTGACCTCAGCCACTGGGAAATTGGGTTCCATACCACTGTTGTTAATAAATAATAATAATAATAATAATAATAATAATAATAATAATAATAACGGTACTGATTATGCATCATTTGGACATGACATTCAATACAGACATACTTTCTTTTTCTAAATAGGACCTTGTTACCTACCACCTGGCCATCTTGCTAGATTGTTGTTTCTTACTGGCAAGGGCTAGCACACCACTTAACTCCCTTAAATTAGGTGATTAAAATATCTGCCACTTACATTGTCCTGTGCACCGACTGGCCTGACCACATCACTCTTCCTTTCCAGCGAGTTTCTATTCTTGCTCAGAGTGTCCCTGTCCAGGCTCTGTGATTGCCCATATCCATTTAAGGCGGAAGATGAACTTGGGTAGAGGGCTCCCCTGTCCCCTTTAACCTTAACTGGCTACTTTAGCCAGGGAAAATATTTTCATATTTATTATAATTTTGAGGATCTGGCGGTTGCAAGTCAGCCGGGCAGTAAAGGCTGCAGGGAGACAAGACTCTTCAAGGTCGGGAAGTATGTTTTCTTGACTTTCGAGCCTCAGGCCATTCAGCCTTTCTGCCTTTACTTCTCTGCTAGCTTCATTCCCTCCTGCCTCCTTTTCTGGCACTTGTCCCCTAAGAGGGCCTAGAATGGTGCTTTGCCCGTAAAGGCTAACATCCTTTTGGCTTTGGAGCTGTGTACAGGCATTTTGCAATGTGGCACTTGGCCGTCTCTAGCTTGCAGGGCTCCCCACTGGCCCCCTGTCCTCTCCGTGACATCGGATGCCACTTCCCTGCATATCCGACTCCCCCTCACATTTCATAGCACCTGGATAAATGTGTCTCTCCTTTCTTTTCTTCCTCTTCCTTCCCAGCTGTTGTTTACTTCTAAATTTGGTCAGATATTGGGCCTAGGGGAAGTGCAAAGCTGAGATTCACACTCTGACATTTCCTTCGCCCAGCTCTTGTTGTTCTTGGGCTCCTTTCTTTATGCCACGTTCTTGCTCAAACTTTCTTCTGGAAGGAGGTGATCAGAAAGGCCCTCCTCCTTCCCTCTTCCTGACTCTTTTTCTCAGGATGCCTTCAGAACCCCATCTGGTACCAGCGCTGTTTACACAGGCAACTACCTGGGGTCATCCTACATTTCTGATTATTTCCTGCTTGTCTCTTTGAGAGAGATACCATCATCTCTTTTTTGATTGGTTTTTTTACTTCAAGAGAAGATTTCTGACCCACTATTGTTAGGATAAGAACTCTAAAACTTAATGGTATTGAGTATACGTGCATTGTTTATTTCTTGGCCTCTGATTATGACAAGAGTTCTTCATTTTTTGACTAAATTTGGATCAGAAATCAGAGATAGCAAGTTCATAAGGGGTTTTAATCTGCACAGAGCTCTACTGGAGCACCATAATGATTAAGGTACATAAGAGGCAAGTTTCAATAGGAAATGGGAGGCATTGGTTTGCCTCTTTCTGGTGGTGGCAGTTAGAGTGAACTGTGGCTGAAATTTTTAGTTAATCTTTGGGTTTTGTTGTCTGTTTGTTTTAGTTACCTTACCGAGTGAGGCTTAGAGCTATGAGATCTCTAGGATTCTTTGGAGTGAGGTCCTTTATTATCCAGGGCTTTCTAGGCATAGCCTCCCCTAAGGGTCCAAGCTGTGTCTTGGCAATTCACCCACCCTCTCTCCTGCTCTCAGGAGCCCCTCATACCTCAGGGGAAACAACTCTTCACAGTCTAGGAAAATCTCAGCCGGGATTCACTGAGACAGTCTCAGCTCCCAGCTGGGAGGGATAGTTTCCCCTCAGTCAGTACAGACAGAGGCTTCAGATCAATGGGATGAGATCCGTGTAGGATGGAGCTCCAAGCCTAGTGACTGTAACATCTGACAAGTAGCAGAAGCTCTCCTTGCCTTAGATTCCTCATGTATTACATGGGGATATTATAGCACCCATCTCATAAAGTGGCTGTGAGGATAAAATGAGAGAATCGTGTAAAGTACCTGGCACCAGTAGATGGCAGCTATTTTTATCTATGATCCAGTAGGTAGAACATTTCTGTGCTCTTCCCAGACTGAAATGGAGATGCCTTTACATCATCCTGCAGGGCTATTCTTAATTACTTTTGTCATTTGACTTCTAAGTGCCCATCATAAGTTTTCTATCAAGCCAAATGCCTGTAAAATAATATGAATAACAATTATGTAAACAGTCTCTGCAGAGCTCTGGGATCCTGAACTTTGGTCAGAACTTTTAGATTGTCATTGATCAAGGCCACTGAAAAGCTGAGCATTTCCAGTCTAGGATGATCATTAAAACTAGGGGCAGCCCGGGTGGCTCAGCAGTTTAGTGCTGCCTTTGGCCCAGGGCATGATCCTGGAGACCCAGGATCGAATCCCACGTCCAGCTCCCTACTTGGAGCCTGCTTCTCCCTCTGCCTGTGTCTCTGCCTCTCCCTCTCTCTCTGTTTCTCATGAATAAATAAATAAAATCTTAAAATAAAATAAAATAATAAAATAAAATAAACAGTGCCTTGCACTGCCACAAGATGCTAAGTCCTTAAAGTCATATAAGATACCTAGGTAGTAACATACTGCTGGAACATAAGAGGTCAAGACTGGAGTTAGGAAGTGTAGGTTTCAGGGTTGGTTTTTCCAGCTCAAAAATCCTATGATCCATGATGGTGAGCTCCTCGGTTAGGTTATAAACTCAATGAAGGCCTTGTTGATTTCTGGAGGGAGGGAGGGAGGGAGGGAGGGGTTAGAAATTACAGTGATCTGAGATAGAATCAATTCCTATATTGCTTTCTGGGCTTACCTGAAAGTTCCACTCCTTTCTGAAAAGTAACTGGTCTTCCAAAATAATGAGCCTTACTGTAATCTGTCCATGAAGCAAGTATCTGTCTACACTTCACAGATCTCTTGTATGAAGCTCACACTTCATATGAGGGACTAGCGTGCAATTTTCAAAGTGACATAATCATCATCATCGTCATCATCATCATCATCATCATCATCATCATCATCATCTAGCTAAGGAGATAAACAGTTTAACCTTGAAACATGAAGAGCACCAATTATAAAGCAATTTATGAAGATAGACTGTATCCGTTCCTCTCAGTTTTCCTAATACACAGGGTAAATACATGAGGCTAAATTATTTTGCTCTTTTCTGAAGCTTTTTTTTTCCCCCCTCACTTCTTAAACTGCTAAACATTATAAGGTGCTGTAGGAAATAAGAATTAGGGCAGCCCGGGTGGCTCAGCGGTTTAGCGTTGCCTTCAGTCCAGGGCATGATCCTGGAGACCTGGGATCGAGTCCCACGTCAGGCTCCCTGCATGGAGCCTGATTCTCCCTCTGCCTGTGTCTCTGCCCCCCATGTCTCTCCTGAATAAATAAAGAAAATCTCAAAAAAAAAAAGAAATAAGAATTAGAAAGTTCTTGAATTAAAAATTGCTTATTATAAAGGATAACAAATGTTACTTTAAGATTCTGTGACCACAGATATCAACAGGATGGCTGATCAACGTGATGGTTCTAATAGAAAATGCCAAGAATCCAAAGACACTTGTGTGATGAGTCATTGCCATTCAGCTTCTTCCACAAATGGTCTTAACCTAAGCAGGGCTCATAAATCAACCAACGGTAGTTGCTAGAAAGGCATTTTTCAAATTAGCAATGAAGTATTAATTAATTTTCAGTTTTTATTGGCAGTTCTTTAACTCATGGCATGAAATGTGGAGTCTGAAGGAGGAGAGATTGGGTCCCATCCTCATCCAAGTATAAACTACTCCACATTGTCCATCAGCGTCCAGCCTCTTCACACAGCAGCACAATAGAATGTGGACCAAAAATGAAGCCACATATGTAATTTTAAATTTTCCAGTGCTCACATTAAAAGAGTAAGAAGAAACAAGTGAAATTAATTTCAATAGTATATTTTATTTAGCTAAATAAAATAGCGTACTTGACAGATCACAAATCTTCACTTGGACGAAGCACACCTTCAATGTTCGGCATGCAGTCAGTGGCCACAGTATTGGGCAGCATAGATCTATAGAGTCACAAAGGAAAAAATCACTCCAGTTCCCTCTGATTTCCCATTGGAAAGTCATCACATCATCCTGCAGTGTAGGTATCAGAAATTTTTTTTAGTTTTGCATTGAAATCTGCAACTTCTACCCTTAGTCTTTGTTCTACCTTCTTCATCGTACTTGTGACACTACTGAAATGTCACACCGGCTTTCGGGAGTAGCAGTATATCATGATGTAATTCTGGTTGTTTTCAAGTTTTCTTCTCTGAACCCACAGTTCCCCCTTCTTTGCTTTTGAAATAGGATTTTTCAGATCACAGACAGAATTTTCTATTTAAAGTTGGTACATCTCGCCTTGCTAGTTGGCCAATTTGTTCCCAACTGACAAACTCTCTTTTGGAACCGAGTTCTATCAACTAGCTAATCAGGTATTCCTTTCTGGTTCATGTTGTCCTTATAAGGAATCAGCATGTTGTGGCATCTTCACTGAATTTAGTGAGAAATCAGCTAATTTAGGGCATCCATGGCTTGCTGTGAGAATATTCATTCCAGGTTAGGTGACCTCCATGACCACCTCACTTAGATTGCAGTCACTTCAAGTTATGAAGTCACCAACCAGCTGGTCATTGGGGTTTACATTTCTTCATCGTCCCCACCAGGACGTCATGACTCACCTTGTCAAATGTCCTTCCAGGCGGTCAAAGTTCTCAGCTGTCAGAACAGGAAATAAGTTAATACTTCTTGCCTAATTCAGTGAGCCCAGAGTGAGCTGGGTCCAGGACCACATTTTTCTCTCTCCCTGGGCTTCTGTCACCTTTCATGCTGAAGAGCTCTTCAAAATAATTGACAAATGGCTCATGGTTCTCATCTTTTGGTTTCCTCATGCCAGGGATCTTCTATAAAATAAGTAGTTGGCCTTTCTTCATTCTTTTGCGGCATTAATTCTTTCCCAATTTTTTTAACATCCTGGCATAGATTACATGACTATTAATTTTTAAGATTAACTTACTAAAATAAGTTAGAGAGAGGATTTTCCTATCAGGGCAATTTCTGAAGTCAGAAGGGTCTTATAATTAGGGTGATGAGAAGGTATTTACTTCTTGGATCCGAGAAGCGGGAGAACAAGTTTTTGCCATAGAAAGCACGATTTCCAAGGGTCTACTGATATCGCTTTATTTTTCCTTTATCTTTTCCCCCTACTGATTCACTTTTTTTGGCAGTACTGCTTGTTCTACTATTCTCTTCGTATTATTCCAATTCGCTGCTTCTCTTTAAAGGGGTAGGCATTATTTTCTTCTCTAGTAATATAAATGATATATCTGAAGGTTTTGTTTGGTTTGGTTTGGTTTTGGAAGCACAGAAGAGTAACCAATCAGCAGTCTGGTGGAAGAATATATATTTCTCCAGCTCCTTATAAAGTCATGTTCTTTTTTTTTTTTTTTTAAGTCATATTCTATGTATGGCCCAAAGTTGGGTCATGTTGTCAGCTCATCATTGACTACATTATATTTTAATTTTCTGTTTCTAGGTGTGGCTTGTTGACTATTTTGTGAATTGCTGGATGTTAAGGGCTGTATCTTATTAGTCTCTGCATTATCAGCACCTTATGTTTAACAGTCTTTCCATGAATACCATGCCATGCATGAATAAATTGATGAATGAATCACTGATATGGCGCTTAAATACAATGTCTACCTAAGTGCTGCCTATTCTGAAATACTGCTTTACGTTTAATCCATGTCGATGTTGGATCACTTTGATGAACAAAAGCATTTCTTTTGTATTAAGCTAAAACTGACCCTCAGAACTACCATTTTCCCATAGAAAGCATCTTTCCCATGTATTTATTCTACATATTAAACTGAAGGCTTCAGGCCCGATGAAGATAGCAATTTTGTTTTCAACAGGAAGTACTGTGCTTATTCTTTGCTTGTTCAACCATCTTCATTCCAGTGGCATTCCAGTGGCAAGCTTCTGGCATGCCAACCACACAGGTCATTTAGGGAGAAATCCAAATTCCATTTAGACACATTTTGAACTCCTCTAAATATTGTACTTTCTCAGGCTTCCAGGGAGCCAGTGTTTATCACTGGATGAGTACAGTTACAGGGAGATCAAGGACTTAGTTTATTCTGGGTCACATCCATTATAATGGCCTAGTTTAGGCCAAAGAGTCCTCTTGTTCCCAACCACTTTCCTTCATCTTAGACTGAAGTTTTCGGCAACATTGCCCTCCTTCCCCTGATGAACACATCCTGAAGCCCAGGCTGCGACTGCTCTTTCTTTATTCCAGATCAGCAGTGCTTACTTACATAGCTCTTCCTCTCTCCTAGACAGATTGCCAGATAATACAGTATGAAGAACCCAGTATCTGACACTCATATTTGGCTCAGGACTGGTTTGTGAATCACATGTCAGAACAGAACTTAAAATCGCATGTCCAACACAAAGAGAGATGACGCCAGTGCTTTGAAATGTCTTTTAACACAAAATATATCAATTTGGTGATCACCCTGCCCCCCACACACCCCCAGCCCTGCTCCCTTCTCTTTTCTGCATTTTATTTTAGAGGTTTAGAGGTCCTTGTCGTCTTTGATTGTGAAATATGATTTTAGGACAAAGGCATGTCAATATTGTGAAGCTGCAGTAAATACGACAAGAAATATGAGACCATGATTGTATCGGCTTTGATCACACCGATTCCACTAATTAAAAATTCCACCGAGGAGAGTGCTATGGAATCATGTCAACCCTGTGAATTACCTAATAATGATAGAAATATTCAGGGCATTAGTGATTAATGAACAGATGTGAAGAGGCAATGCAAACTTATGGGAAACCATTTCTAATGGTGATGTCAGCAAGGAACAATTTGCAGACATAATTACTAAAAAATTATCAGAGACTTCCTTGTCAAGTATTTTGTATGTTTATAAAGCTGTTGGTGACTCATTTTAGAAGTCTGGGAGACTTATTTGATTTGGAATCAGGATTTTATTATAGCTTAGCTGTTATGTAATAGTTTACTCAGACTGATGGGGAGATAGCCCTCCATGTCAACATAGCTCGTATGTGTGCAGTGAGATTTCCTTGTAGTTATTTCAGCAATTCATATCTGAATGCTTTCCCATATTTTCATGCCTGAGTATATTCTCAGTTGGTAAAGTGGAACTCCGGAGTGGCTATGAGATTAATTATTCAACAGATTACCACTGGCTTGGGGCACTGGAACAAAGTGGCTTTGGATTGTGAAGCTGGTAATGCCACATGAAGTGACCGTTTCCAGCATGCCATAAGCTCAGTATATGGGTTTTTGTTTTTGTTTTTGTTTTTTTGTCTTACATACGTCATGCAACTTAGCACTGTGAGCCACAGTCTTCTCTTGCTTTGCTAAGGTCGGTACCATAATTAATCAAGCTTTACCCACATGCCCTCAAAATTCCAATGTTTGAGTGAGAAGTCATCTGGGTACATCCAGTTTTTAGGTTGGCTGGGAAACTATTGTTTGATCAACACCTCTAGTTGCTAACTAGAAAGAAGCATTGCATTCGGAGTTTCCAAAACACTAATAGCAACCAGATAGACATTATGTCTGTCCTTTGCCTCCAGTTTTAATGATGTTGTTGTCTCCAGAACAACTCCAAAAGAAACATAGCCTGAAAAATGAGGTGCTTTCCAAGAAAGGTTGGGTGTTATCTTTGCTCTAAAGGGGACAGTGTGGAGAAATAATGGAATAGAAGGAGCAAGGAGGGCTCCTGTATTCTGTTCCTGGCTCTTCAATGGCCTAGTTCCTACTGTACCATTGAGAAGTTCTCTGGTTTCTCTTTCTATAAGTTTCTTTATCTGTTGACTCAGGGAAGCAGAATTTAACCGTGCAGCTACATAATTAGTCTGAATATTTGCCTACATGGACCCATATGAAGATATGGGATCTTATTTAAACACTTGTAAATGGATTTATTTTATTACTTGATATCCTATTTGATTGTCCTTTTGCCTCTGCAATATATATTCACATGGAGAAAAAGAAGGAAAGAAGAACAGGATAATGAAAAAGAAGAACTTGAAACAACAGCTGAAAAGTAATAGACTTGCTCCTTTGGGTAAATGAAGGCCAATAATATATTTTGGATGGTAGCTACACAATTCTTCAACACCAACAACAGAAATGCCTCTGTTTTGTAGTAATGAATAATGAAGAACATTTTATGATCCAGAAAAGTCACAGAAAGTCACTGTATAAAGACACCACTTCCTTTTGGCCAGTTTTTCATTTACAATAAACAAAGCTTCTATTTTAATTCCTGAAGCACACATTGTCACGCAAGAAGGTCCCAAGAGGAAGGAATTGCGCTTCCTTTTGGCGTCTTTTGGAAGTTCTCTAAAGCAGTGATGTGACTCTGTCATTTCATGGTGAGTGGCCATATAACCCTGTAACACCTTGTGGGATCGATAGGCTGAATAAGAACAGGGACGTACAAATATTTCCTCCCCTGGTCCAGTCTATTTTCAAGTCTCATCTTCAAGTTCTTCCATATTCTAACATCCAGTTGGCCTGTGGCCCCAGACAAGCCATGCCCACTGCAGTCTGCAGGATTGCTGATGCTCTGCTCTGTCTGTCAGATCTCCGTGTGTGGGCTAATAATCTTCACATTTCATCTTCTTGAATCCTACTCACCTGCTAACTTTCTTAATCCTGCTAACTTGCCATGTTTCCTCCCTCCTCTGAACTGTAAGAACTTCATGCTTGACTTTATCTCTTTCACTGCTATATTCCCAGAGGGCCTGGAGCAGAAAGTGTCCGGCCTTGTTACTGTTGGGCTTGAAGAATCGTAAAGGAATGAATGACTGGTATGTACCTTGCATGTCCCTCTCATATTTCCTAGGGACAAAGTCTAGGATATATTCATCTATGTCCCCTATAGTATCCAGTAAGTTCCAAGCATACATTGGTGCTTAATCCTCAAATGAATTGATCTGTGTCTCTTGGCTTTCCTCGAATGCAGGAAACTATGACTTTTTATAATTTTGGCTAAAATTATGATGACAGGGTTTTGGATCATTGAGTATCTAATGTTGCTAGATTGATACTGTATGGGAAGTCTGAAATATTAGGACATAACCATGCTAGTGTTACAGGCTACCTAAAACCGTGTTATGAAAGAACTGCAATGGGATTTTTGTAGTCTCTGGATTTGACCATTTAATTTTATGGATAAGAAAACATGGTTAGGGAGGTGCCTATTATCATCAATTACTACTGTTAGAACAGGCTCTGAGTCCAGGGCTCATTTCCTTGGACTTGCTGCCTTGACTTTCCCAGAACGGGAAGATCAGATGAAAAAAGAATGATAATAAGTCTCTGACCACATTGAAGTACTTGTTTGCATCTGGTTTGGGAAAATTGGGTGCAATGTTCAGCAAAAGTAGTTTCCTTTTTACTTAGTTGCAACTCTTCAAGAGCCCTTCATTTTATGTCACTTGCATTAAAGTGGGTATTTGCATCTGAAAGCATGTCCCTGATTCTTCAAGGTACTTCAAAGGTCAAATTTCACTACTAAACTACACTTCCTTCAAAATATACTTTTAGGTGCCAGAGATTCCTTCTAGCTGAGTAATGAACATTTCTTTAGTATTAAATAATCACAGTCATTGGAGGTTAGAAAGGATCTTAAGACTATCATCTCCACCGATCTTATTTTACATTCAAGGACACTGAAGTTTGGAGAGGTCCTAAGTTTATAAAGCTCCTCCTCCCCAAGCCCCCTCAGCAGTCGGGACCAGAGAGAGAAAGTCTTTCCCAGACCACATGTAGCTATCATCATCTGTGTATAAAGGTTGAAGAAAATTAAGGAACCCTGAGTCTTGCCCTCAGGAGGGTTATATGATAATGCTACAGCTATTGGGAAATTCATTTGCTAATGATCATTGAAGAGATATTTCCAAGGTTAAACAAGAAGATTCAGGCACTGACTTGACCTGGATGATTCAAGGATGAGTGTTAGAGACATCAAGAAGGGTGGTGATGGAGGAGCAGACCTTTGTTAAAATCCCATGCTTTGTCACGGCCACTGCCTCCAGCCTGTGAGTTCTCAGATGTCTGGCACCTTCTTTCCCTGATTATCTCCAGCATTTAGGACACTGGTCTAGTTCATATTAGTGAATGTGTGTTGAATGAATAAATGGCCTGATAAGGGAGTAGTGGCTAGCCAACTCTAGATCTTTGTTAAAAAAGAAAGAAAAGGAACAAAACAGTGAATAGTACAATAAAAATATACCCCAAATATATCTCTAGCATTGGGTTATAAACATTTAAGGTATCAAAAGGCTTTGCTAACTAAATCTGGCTTGAGAAATTGGACTTTGGTGACTTAGGTATGAAAAACAAGGGGAAGATAAATAAATCATGCAGTAGAAACCACAAAAACAGTGTGTGAGAGATCAGAGATGATGCAAAGTTGGCCTCTCGGTGTTTGCTCATTCATTTATTCATTCATCCATCAAACACAGATGCCTAAGTGCCATTTGGCAGGATACAAAATCATCAAGGCGATTGCACCTAAGGAGCTCAGGAATCTACTCCAATTTTCCCCCTTCTCCCCCAAATTTGTATGTTCTATGTTATAAAATAAAATGAGAAAATGCTAAACGGAAAATATTCTAAAGGAAGTTTGGCATTATTTATCATATGTTCTTTTTTTTTTTTCTTTGAGATGTATTTATTCATTTGACAGAGAGGGAGAGACAGAAAGGGAAATGACAAGCAGGGAGAGCCACAGGGAGAAGGAGAAGCAGGCTTCCTGCTGAGTGGGGAGCCTGACTTGTGGCTTGATCCCAGGACCTCAGGATCATGACCTGAGCCAAAGGCAGATGCTTAACCGACTGAGCCACTCAGCAGCCCCTCAATCATGTGGTCTTGATAGGAGTTTGGTGGGGCTACTTCATTTTTCATTTTGTCTCAATATCTGGGAATTTGAAAATGATTCTGGCATTTCCTCCAAACAAGATACCTTTCCTTCAAAGGCATTTGTGCATCTCAGGAATGTAGCTAGAGTTGTGGCTGCCCTTCCAGCAAGTCTAATGTCATAAACCCTGTAGAAATCCTCACTGTGGTTGGGCATGTTCAGGGCTTTCAGCCCACACACATTTGCTCTGTGCCTGCATCACCCACAGATTAGTTAAGAGAAACCACCAGCACAATGTTTTGGGAATGAGATATCATTCTACTTGGAGTGCCTTAGTATTTCTAAAAATGCCCATATCAAGCAACTCTGAGTGATTACCCAAAATGTAGATAAAGTAAGAGAGGAGGGTGTTTTATCTAAAATCAACCAATTGTCAGAAAATTCCTACCCTATGCTTAGTGTTCTAAATCTAATATATCTTTTTATCTATAGAAAAATATATATGTTTAATTTCATTGTTGGTGACCACTATGGAAAAGCAAAGATTCTCAGGAAATTTTGATTATGTACACAATGACTATGTGTAAAAATTGTGATGATAACGAAAGATCTTGAGCAGGGATCATCATCAAAATGTTTAACACCTAGAGTCACATCAAACAATCAAAACAGTGACCACAGACAACTGTTATGTTTGCGCTGGTACAGACTGGTTAGATGTTTGCTCTGCTTCTGTGTTGCATTCACTGAACAATTACATGGAAATGACAGCTGAATTGAACCTGTGTACCTTGTACAGGTAGAGATCAACATTACGTGAAACCACTGCAGTATTCTAAGGTTCGTTGTATAGATGGTTATCAATTTCAAATGCAAAAAAAAAAAAAAAATTTCAAATGCAAGTGTATTTATACTTTGTCTTACTTCATCAAATTTTCCTTCTCTAACAGATGATTTCTATTAGTATGAAAGCATATTGTATTTTATCTTCCTGCTTTTAATCCAAACAAACACCCTTTCTTATGCTATACTATCCCGTATCTACTGTATTTTATTTCTTTTCCTTGTAGCAGAGTTCCTGGAAGGGGATTTTCCACAACCAGGAAACATCTTCCTTTCCTTCCTTCACTTGCTCTTACATCCCCTTCTTCCCTCTTCTGGAAACACCACCGTCAAAGTCACCAAGAACATGCTCATTGCCAAAACTGACGGGCACCTCTCAGACCTCTTCCAGGTGAGTGGTAATAGCATTCAGCACACTTGGCCTCACTCTCTTTATTGAAATATTTTCCTTATTTGGCTTCTTGACATCACTGTCTCATATTCCTCCTACCCCAGTGGCCACCTCCTCTCAGTATTTGCTGGATCCTTCACTTCTTAGCTTTGGAATGTTGGAGGACTGCAGATTTTGGTCCTTGGACTTCTTTTTTCAAACTGTTTGTACTCTATGTGATCACAGCCCCCAGACTTCAAGGATTGCTTGTACACAAATCTCCCCATCAGGGAGGCTTTCCCTGACCACAGTCTCAGCAGTACCAGCTATGGTCAGTCTAGATCTTTGTCCTACTTTGTTTCTCTTCATTATACTTATCACCACGTGATAATCTATAGATAACCGACAAATCCTTATTGACTGTGTATTATTTTGTCTCTTCCACAAGACCATAACTCCAGGAGGGTAGAAATTATCTGCCTCACTAATGTCTCTTTAAGGCTTAAAAAAGTGCCTAGTACAGAGTGTGCACTCAATATATTTTAGTTGAATAAATAAATGAAAATGTGCAAATTGAAACTAAAAAGACGATTGGTGAAATCTATTTCATACTGTGTAATTTATGAAGTGTAATCCTTTTTATATTTGCAATGACAGCTTATGTCAAGGGTTGGTCAGGCCTGCCATGGGTCAAATCCGGCCATGCTCATTTGTTTACATGTTGTCTGTGGCCGCTGTCACATTGCAACAGTGAAGTAATAGAGACATAGATGGTGTCTGGCCTGCAAAGCTGAAAATATTTACTCTCTGGACCATTCTAGAAAATGCTGACCCCTGGTTTATGTACTTTAGGGAGCTGGTTTCAGGTAAGGGGTAAAAGGTAAGCTCTGAAGCCAGATGTCCTGGGTTCAAATCCCAGTTCCCCTGCTGACCGTCTAGGGCCTTGGTTAACTGTTTTTGCCTCAGTTTTCTCAAATGCAAAATGGAGATTAATACCGGTACTAACCACCTAAGGTAGTTGTGAATATAAAATGACTTAATACTCGCAAAGTACCTAAAATCATCCAGAAACATCCTTACTAACATCATTGTGTGGTAAGAAAGCCATTGCAACTGGTTTGAAAGACAAACATATCTAAGTGTAGGGATGTGTGCTTAATTCATCCCTGGAGATACAGAACAAATGACTAAATACATTTTGCTTCTTCATTGGCTCATTCCCTTGAGTCTTGGGTGAGTTGGTAGGAACAGATACATTTTCCTTCTGTTGCAGATGGAAAACTTTACACACAGACTGTGTCGTTGCTAAACTAATCTTTGTGGGATGCATACACAAAGCAGATAAATTGATGTGTGTTGTCTACTCTCTGTTTTAATGGAATTCAGGGGAAAAAAACTCAGTTGAAACCAGTCACACAGGCATTTGTGTGGTGTCTACATGAAGATTTGTCTGAAGCTCCTCTTTTTTTTTTTTTTAAGATTTTTAATTTATTTATTCACGAGAGACACAGAGAGAAGAGAGAGAGAGAGAGAGGCAGAGACGCAGGCAGAGGGAGAAATAGGCTCCATGCAGGGAGCCCGAAGTGGGACTCGATCCCGGGGCTCCAGGATCAGGCCCTGGGCTGAAGGCGGCGCTAAACTGCTGAGCCACCTGGGCTGCCCTGAAGCTCTCTTTTCATTTGATTTTACACTTTCAGGCAGGTTACGTTGGAGGCATCTTAGGATCCTTGCAAATTTCCTCCTCTGATCTTCCCCTTGGACAATTCTATGTAAGTTGTCCTGATCTTCTGCGTCAAGTTCTTTCTCATCTGGAATGGCTTCCTGGCTTTCCCAACTTCCCAAGAGCAAGAGCTCTCCAGTCTCTGAGTGTCTGTCACCCATTCTCCTGGTCTCTAATGGAAAATCCTTTTCTTTTTTTTTTTTAACCAGGAATAAAAAAAAATCCTATTTTCACAAGATAGAGTTCTATTTGATTGAAGCAAAGATTGAGTCTTACCTTTTTGGTGAGCTCAGGTCATAGAAGAGTATCCTATACAAAGTATTCGCTCAGCAATGGTAGTTTCTTGATGTGGTTGCTGAGGACCTACAGGATGCCACACACCTCCAGGACCTTGTCACTTTCTGTGCTCCAGCTACCCTAATCTTTCAAAATCCCCTCCAACCTGTCATGCTTTGTTCTGCCTCATGCTACTCCTTGTGTCCAAATGGCTCTTTTTCCATAGTGCCTGGTTGGCTACTACTCACCTTTCAGGTATTAGTTCAGCAGTCACTGGGGCAAGGAAGCTTCTGGAACAGCTCTTCTCACCCTTAACCAGGACCATGTTGGGGCCTCTTTTCTCATTGCTCTACATTTTCCTTCATGATATGTATCATCATTTATATTCATACACTGCATTTTTATGTGCTTATCTGGCTATTGTCTATCTCTTCTACTAGAGCAGGCCCTCCATAAAGAGAAATGATGTCTGCTTGCATCACATCTTATCCCCAGCAATTAGTGGAGTGACTGATTCAGTTTTTGAATGAGTGAACTGGAATAACTGACAAAAATGAAAAAGATAAAGGGATGATTACACACCTGTTTAGTGTCCAAATACATTCAATAAATATTGTTGAGTGTTCTCTCTGTATCAGCACTGTGCTAAGTACTGGAGATGCAGCAGAGAACAAGACAGGTGTGGGAAGAGGTAAGATTCAAACGGGCACCTTTCCACTCCATATCTATGCTTAGTCCAATGGACCACTGGGGTTTCTCAAGGTGAACCTGGCCTGGCTTTCCAGATGGAAGGAAAGTGACTGATTGTGCCTCCAGTTTCCTAACATGGTATCCCAATATGGTTATTACTGAGAAGATAGTGAAACCACAAAATTGAAGTGTTGCGGACTCGGTTCCCCTTAAAGTTAACTGTAGCCAATTAGTAGATTAGCAAGCAAGATTTTCCATTATCTTTTCAAATTGGTTTTTATCTTTCTTCCCTCCACTTTACCAATAAGGCCAGTATCAAACACCAGGCACCTTGCCACCCTTTCCAATATCCACATTTTGCTAATTCTTTGCCTTCATAATACTATTAATTATGAGTTTTATTTTATTTGCTTTCTAACTTTGTGTATACAATAATCTTAATTTTTCCCTCTCAGACTATTGTTTTATTAAAACATGAATAATTCAGACTAACAGCTATTAATTATTGGCCATTGAATTGATTTCCATTTCTGCTTCTTTGTTTGATTGCATGGACTATGATTACAGATGAAGAAGAGAAACCTCATGGAATCTGGACCCACATCTGTTCATCCAGTACAGCTCCATTGCAGATGGGTGCCAATATTTGCATAAGGCATGAGAACCTTGGAGACCAGCAGGTCTAATTGTCATACTTTGCAGTTGAGAAAACAGACTGGTTGAGATTACATGATGTGTCTTCTGAGGCTGGGACAAGATTCCAGGTCTCCCAATTCCCACTGCAGGGCCTCTTTCTACTTGTTTCATCTTATCATACTCCTTTTCACAATCCTCATGAAGCAACAGATTTTCCACTTTCTATCAAGAGTAGAACTTTGGACCAAAAGGAATACTTCTTGTGCAACCTCCCTCTGTGCTTTCGGCCACAAGGCTCTTTTTGTGTCATCTGGGGAAAGAAGACCACGTTCAGGTTGCTCCTTTATGGCATTGAGAAAGTATTTCTCTCTGAGAACTAGGCCAAAGTGGGCTGTTGAGAGCCTCCTATACTGTGATTGATGGATATCAATTTCCATTTCCATATCCCTGCTCTCTGATACTGTCCATTTGGAGATTTGCCTCCAAACTCATGAGGCTGGCTGAGGGAGGGAAAGACATTCATCAACCTAGCTCGCTGACTAAATAGCCATTATATTCTCCAGACTAAGGTGTTCTTGTTTCTCTGAGCTTTTTCTCAGGTTGCCACCCTCCACTCGGTCTGGAGGCACTTCGAGATCCTTGGCATTACTACTTACTTGAGTATGACCCATAGCAAGTTCAGAGTTTCATTAGCGGCCTACAGACTTCCTGGCACAGAGCAAATGAAACCTTCCTGAATGGGAGCAGGGAAAGCCCAGCACCTGCTGCCTTGCTATTCTCCTCTCCAGCACCCTGGGGATAACTGCTCTGCAAAACAGGAGCTGGTCTGTGCTGGCTGCCAACTAGAGAACCCCGATTAGAATAATGCCCAGCAGGTTTCTGCTTTCTCTTCTCTTTTCCCTAGCCTTTCCCACCCTTACACTTTTTAGGCAATGACTGTTGCTAAGGGCCGAAATAACAAGGCCTGAGTGCTTTTAATTGTTATTTTTACAATTAAATTAACGACTTTTAATTGTTATTTCCAAGACCCGGAGCCAGCATCCATGGGAAGCAAACCCAAGACACTAGGAAGGCTGCTGTGGCCTACTGAATTTAAAAGGATGAGGATTTTATTCACAGGATGAATGAACAAAGGATGAATGAAATCTATGGACAAATTTATATTTGGGATGAAACATTCTCTATTTAATTAATATTGGCCACATCAGGTGATAGGCGAGTCGGTTCAGGACCCCAGTCAAAGTGAATGGTTTGGAAGACAGATGGGGATTTGAAGTTTTAGGTAGGATTTGAAGTTGGGACAGGTAGGGCTTCAGTTCTTTTACTGTCTTCAATTTTGCTTATTAACGTAGACAGGAGAGCTGCTTCTCCTCCTATCTCTCCCTTTTCTTTCCCTTCCTTCCCTTCCTCTTACAGTGTCTTCTTTCTTCTGAGGCTTGAGTGGACCCTGAATTGAGGATGAAGAACAGCCATTGCAGTTCTCATGTTTGTTTGTTTTTTATTTTATTTTATTTTATTTTATTTTATTTTATTTTATTTTATTTTATATTTTATTTTATATTATATTTTATTTATTTATTTTTGCAGTTCTCATGTTGAGTCTAATAATGGTAGTTCCTGAACAAAAACCCTATTCGTGAATGAGACAAGATCCACACCAATTTGGATATGTAATACGTGTCAGCTGAAATTGGTTCTTGCCCCCCAAATTTCAATGACAAAACCTTTATGAATCCTAGCCAAAGAAGTAAAGGTATAGAAGATGGAATGTTATATTGTTCTGCCTATAGTTCCTGTTTTTCTACTTTTTGTTGTGTTGTTGAAAAGAGAAAAACTCTCCCTTAGAACATAATTTGGTGGAGTCTGGAAAGAATAGAATGGAATGGAGAAATGGAGGCTTTAGATGCTTGGAGATATTGCAGAATCCAGGAGCTTTAAAAGCACTTTAAGTTTCTATCCCTATGAGAGAGAGAAAGAGAAGAAGAAGAAAGCGAGAGAGAGTGAAAATCTCTTCGATCCTTTAAAGAGTCTTAGTAAGGAAAAAGTCCTGCTCAGTGTGAATAAGTTCAAGTCAACATAAGTGATGACTTATGCTCTGAGGATTTAGGGGAGGCTGGAACTCTACACAGCCCTGCTGGTAGCCTTGGGAGGCTTGTGATCACAGTGACTGTCTGTTGAGGTAGTTACAGGCTGAGGCTGTGGATGGAATAATGGTGATGACACATACAAGTCACTAAACTTTGTCTTCTGAAATGAGCTGGAGTATTGCAGTACAGGAAGCTGTGAATTACTAAGTGGATTTTCCCTCCTGGGATATTTAGAGAAGAGGAAAACATTGGTATGTGTCCTCTGTAGATCTTCCAACTTGTGTAGCACTGACATTTGATTCAAAACAAAGAAAAAAAATGTATGTATGTATGTGTGTATATATATATATATATATATATATATATATATATAAAATCTGAATGTGTGTGTGTAGTACACGTATATATATATGTCTTCATGTGTGTATAAATATCTTTGGTAGAATTTATTAATGAATTGATAGAATCATCTTTTGGCCCCACCCAAAATCCATATGTATGCCACAATTATGAAGGGCATAATTTTCTATTTTGTAAAACAATTGCTTTCCTTTACAAAATGATTCTTGATAAAGTTGTAAATGAATAACAAGGAAGTTCCTTCCCATAGTTTCCTTAAAATAGGATTTTCTATAGTATTAATAATAATAATAATAATAATAATAATAATAATAATAAGCATTTATAGCCCTTGTCTCTTGTGCCAGGTGCTGAGCTAAGAGCTTTATGTAAAATATCTCATTATCTTACTGTCACTATCTCCTGTTTTTCAGATATGGAGACATAGAAAGTTGAGTATCTTGCCCAAAGTCACACCATGGATAAGAAATGCAGCTGGGATTTGACCCTAGAGTCTAACCCTAGAGCTTATAGTCATCTTTTCCGGGTTATAGATTTTGGGGTGCCATAGCTCTTACGTGAAGCAACAAGTCTGCTTGTGACAAAGAAATGCACACAGCTAAGGTGTGTTTAGAAATAAAAATACTGACCCTTGGCTTGAATCCAAATGTCATTCATTTTGGTCGTGTTTTCCTTTCCATCATTAGGGATTTCTTCTTTTTTCTTTTTAATTCGGGAAAATCTGATATCAAATAAACTCGCTGAATTCTTGCTGTGTAACCATGTAGCAAATGCTAGTTCTGGGCATGGAAAGACAGGCAAAATATTAAAGATAGAATGTTGAGAAACTGCCAATCTAGATTTTTCTCTGTATAAGAAAGCACAGTTCCCTTGATACAGAATGGGCTACGCAGGGACCAAAGCATCTGACTATTGGACAAGAAACTATGTTGATTTTGAGGTGATAAATCACTCTTC